>NC_069078.1:6440449-7069199 GCF_025698485.1 Gossypium arboreum | reverse complement strand
TCACTTATAAAAAGTAAACTAATAATAATCATCCTTTCCCAAGCAAGGAACACCCACCATTTTCTGATGATTTAAGAAGCTTCCATTAAATCTATTCATCATTTTTAATCTATTTTCAGCTTATATTTGTTCTTTGCACTGTTTTTCCAATCTAGTTTTTGGGCATAACAATGTGTATAAATATATATACTTATTTTAATATTGTAAAATTGGAAATTTCTATTTTTAAGTATAATTCATATCAATTATTTTTAACAATTACTATGAAATAATAATATTTTATTAAAAATAAAAGTATAAACATGTACATGTTATAAAAATTAATATATAATAAAATGAAAAATTATTCTAAAATATTAGAATTACATACAATATTGCACTGTATTTGTGTTTTAAACATGCTTTTGACTAAATAGTTTTTATTGTGGAGAATAAAACCATGTAACACTTTCATTTTAAAAAATCATGTAATATAGTTCCTAATCTATGGAGTACCATTTAATTATCGACACAAAATAATATTCTATTCTAACATTTTAATATGTCCGTATTGAACCAAATGCTTGTTTTAAACTCTGATCAAAAAGCTCCAAAAATATTAGTATACAAGCAATGGTGGAGCAGCCAGGAGAAGGCAGCGACATCTACACGCAGAGTGGAATTAGAGTAATTGGGAAAAACGTAATGGCTCAAAAGATGTTGATGGTGGCGGTCCTTGTGATATTGGGGACGAAGATGGCGACGGTTACGGTTGCGAATGCTTCATGTCTTGTGCTCCTTACTTCAACAAAGCCACTCTCCAACTGCAAGACAATTGCTGTGACCCTCTCAAACAAGCCGTCGCTACTCAACTTACTTGCCTTTGCAGCCTCTTAGACAACCCTACTTTGCTTACTTCTTTCAACATCCCCATCGATGGAGCTCTTAGGATCACTCGTCAGTGCGGTGTCACTGATGAGATCAACGGCTGCATCCCCGGTCAGTGTTTCTAGCCATCCTCTTTATTTCGTAGAAAAAACCGAAAATCAGCCGCTATATCGATTTAGACAAAGAAATTGAATCGATAATTTAAAAATATAGCTTTTAAACTTTTTATTTAAAAATCTTAATTTAATGGTTGCTCTCATTAAAATTTTTAAATCCATCCTACTACTAGTTAAGAACTTTAAAATTTTAAATAGGAATATAATACCTGCTTGAGCACGTTGAAGCTCAAGTTTTCTTGATTCTTGAAATAACAACAATAGAATTGAGCTAGAGATCCATCAATAATTTTAATTTTAATTTTAAATAGTAAGATATGGCTGAACCATTCATATAATTTTTTTTTTTTTTATCAGAGACTAATTATCCATAATATCATTATGTGTTCATACTACAGCTACTCCCACACCATCTCCTTCCCCATCAGGCAACAAAGCATATCTTTTATTTTTATTTAGTTCTTCATTCATATTGTTTGTACTTTTTGGCTTTATGGTTGAATTTTTCATAATTTTGATCAGAAACTAATTACTTATACATTGGATTATGTTTTGTTGCTATAGCTACTTCTCCCACATCTGCTCCACCCACTAGCTAACAGGTAGCAAAGCATATCTATAATTTTCTTTTTGAAAAAAACATTTTCATTCTTTTGGTATTTTCATTGGGCATGAAATGAAAAACTTAACTCAAATACATACAATTTGAGAAGGAAATTTATCTAAACTTAAAATTATCTGAAGCTTTTAGAATCTAAAAATAATATTAATTTAACCTAAAACCAACTCTACCCGTCGAATCGAGCTGTCTAATTTAAGGATTAAAATATGAAAAAAAGGGGATCATATATTGGTATTAGCATGAATTACCTTTTCCTAGTGCTAATTCATCGTAATTTTCTCTCCCATTTTCCATCTTAAAATTTATAGGAGGTGAAAGTGGAGGCATTGACAACATAGCTTTCACTGGAATCATCACTTTATTCTTATTTTCATTCGAGTTTGGATTATCTCTCTATGTTTATTTGTATACTTGTTTGGTCAGTGTTATTAGCATATACATTATTTATTCAGTCAGTCTTAATATTTTTGTTTGTACTATCAGCATCATTTTGGGTGTCTAAAGTTGAAACTACATATTTCTTTGTACTTTCATTTCAATTTGGCATACTTGAATCTGATTTTTTATATATCATTTTTCTATATAGTCTTTGTTGTTCACTTATTTGTTTACTTTTATGTTTATTGGTGAAATTTGATTCACAATCTAGCACAGTGAACCTAAAATTTTATATTAAAGATTGAAATTGAATTATAATATTTTAAGAGATTAAAAGTTAATTTTTATCTTAATATTATATTATAATTTTATAAATTTTACATAAATTTAAAATACTAATTTATCATTTTGAGAGGGGTTAAAGTTCTTACTTGTCCTCTAATGTCAATATTACATATATCCATCAACTATGTACACCTAACAACATAATTGCCCCCTTGCTTATATGCATATATGCATCAACTTTCTAGCACCAATGAAGTTAAGGGTCTTAGGACATAGTCTAATGGGAAAGCTTATTGGCTTGGGATTAATTTGTCGTACTTTGCTTTTTTTTTTTTTTTGTTATCCTTTTAATAGAATTAACACTTTTCCTTAATGTATATATATATATATATATATATATATATATATTTATATATATATATTGTTGGGATCTAAAGTGGTTAATTGTTTGGACTGTCTAAGTTTAATAGAAATGTCTGATTACCTTGATGATAAAGGGGTAAAATGCATTTTCATTTGTTATGAAAAAGAAGCAACACATATTGGACTATACAACCCTCTCATCAAGAACGTTATTATTTCAAGAGATGTTGAATTCGATAAAGCTGATTACTAGACATGGAGCAAAGAAGAAAAAAATGACTACAGGAGAATAGACTTTTAGCGGCGTTTTTTAGCCTTTAGCGGCGTTTTCACAAGCGTCGCAAAAAACGCCGCTATAGTTTATTTAAAAAACGCACTGCACTATATAATAAACCTTTAGCGACGCTTTTTTACAAACGCATCTAAAAATATAAACTTTAAAAATATATTTTAATTAAATAATATTTATTTTATATGATAAATATTATATTATGTTTTATTTTGAAATTTGAACTTTAAACTATACACAATTTTTAAAAATCATTTATATATAACTCAATAGAAATTATGTTCAAAGATTCGTTGTGTCACTAAACAGAGAAAAATGATTTATACAAATAAATAAAAGAAGAGAAAATGAAGGTTCTAATGAGCAAACTATTTTATATGCAATCAGAAAGAATAGTACAGGAAATTCTTAGTATCCTACTTGAAATCATTGGCAAATATAAACAGTATGAGAATGAGTACAAGGAAGCATCTTTAAGTTGAACCATTCTTGATGTCAGGTTCCTTGCATGTCTCAGGGAGAAAACACTTGCACACAACAAGGAAATGATATCCCTTTCTCCATTTGACTTAATCACCCATATTCTCTCACACCCTTTCTGCCAAGAGCAATTCTTCATGTTCTTCTCTTCTTCTCTCCAATTCCTGCATATAAATGTCCATGAGATTATGGTATTTGATGAGAAAATTAGTTCACAGCTGTGATACTCAACTCAAAATCACAGTTCTGAAGCCTTTGCTCAATTCTACCCCAAACTATATTTTACCTCCTACTGTTGTTTAACGTTATATATATAGAAATTATTCTTTAGTTCTAATATCTAAAATTACAAGAACAAAAGGTAATATCAGGGTCTGATGAACAGTTAGATTTGACTAAAAATACCAGTAAATCCAATAAGCCCTAATTATAAATCTAAAAATTTGAAATCTAACTTTGGAACAAATTATAACACAACACTAACAACAAAAAAACACAAAATAGACAAACAATCACACAGCAAAACTAGAGCAAATACAAGAATTTAAAAAAGAAAAAAAAAGATGATAAATAGCAGCAAAGCTAAAAACAAGTAGCAAAGTCAAACTACGCAGGCGATAAGAAGAAAAGAACTAAAATTTTAAAATTTAAAATAGTACAGGGCCTAAAATTAACTAATTCGAAAAGTATTGGTCAAATTAAAATATAAGAACTAAATGCATAACTTTCGCAAAGTATAGGAACTAATAATAGAATTAACCCGATATCTTTCTGTTGATTTGAAGTTTCTATCTACCTTTACCAATTCTCTGAAGCACATACAAGATGGAGATTTCTAGATTTAATTTCGAGTCTTTTCGTGTTGGCGTTAAACTTTTTGGCTTACTGTTCTAAAAATAGTAGCAGAAAAGTATTCTAAATCCACTATGTTACTTGGCAAGTAATGAATTTCGGATCAGTTATTATTTGATATAATCTTCGATTTGAATAAAACTCATAAAATCGATAAAAACATTTATAATTATATTAAAAAAGAAAGTCATGTGTTCAATACTTAATATTTATATTTAAATCTATATTGTAAGTAATTAACACTCAAACATGAATAATAATTAATCATCCGTATTTAATTTGATCCAACCTCTGCGAGGCAACTCCATTTAACCAAAGTATTACAACTGCTTCTTGACATCACAATGCTAGTGGTCCAAGCTTTTACTCTGCTTGGCTTTAAGATGGGAAAGCACTGGAGTTGGAATATGGGCATCCATTTATTTTAATGGGAGTTGAACCAATGGACAGAATTCATGCATACTTTGCAGTCTCAGTTCTAATCCAAATTACTTGATTTGGAAAGACTCTACCAGTAGGGATATAAACTACTGCTGATAGCATACTCAATTAAGGCACCTATGGTTTGCCGATGCAACTAGGGACAACAAGCAAAGTTTGCATTTCAATCACTCTTTAATGCTTAAATTAATAGTTTTTGTTTAAGAAAATGAATAAAGATAGAAGATCATGAATAATTAATAGAATCAAAAGGAAACCTTAGAGACCTTTTAATCTTTATCTCCTCAATGAAGATCATGAGTATTTTTTAAAGTTATGCATTTAGTTCTTATATTTTAATTTGACCAATACTTTTCGAATTAGTTAATTTTAGGCCCTTTCAAATAAAATATCGATATCCAATGCTATAAAGTGCACAAGTTAAATCAAGATATTAGGACAGGCAAACTAAAAGATATAAATTACATTATGCAAGTAGATTATGAAAGAGTAAGACAAACCTTTACTTGCTTTACGTATGGAACAAGAACAATGAACTCCCCAACATCCATATCAAGTGTAAAAGAGAAGCTTAAAATACCTGAAATAGAAGAAGAAAACTGTGAAAAATCAGTGCATTAACAAGTGTATTTTTTAAGTTTATTTTAAATTTCTGTAATTTTTCAATAGAAACAATCTGCAAATAAATGAGTATTTTAAAATGTTAAGTCAGCAAATTTTAAAAAAATATTTAAATCTGAATTTTAAAATATTCTAAGAACTTCCATTCAAGCACTTTGTTTTTCTAAGCAATCAATAACTGTTTGATTCAACAAAATTATACACAAATAAAGACAATTAGGATTCAACAACACTCTTAGCAGACGTGACATAAAAAGAATGAAGCAATCTAATGAACTAATCCAAACTAGCAAAGAGTTTAAAAAATCTACACCGAAACAATTGCATTGCTAGTTGTTTCTCTTACAATTTTTTTTCCATCTTTGCTTTCTGCTTCCAATATTTCTTATTTTTTGCAGCAGCCTAAACATCCCTATCTTCGTCATCTTCAGAGTTGAAAGGCAATGGTATTGATTTAAATGCACGGAACTTGCCAACATTGTTCAAATGTTCATTCTCCAACCTGCTCATTTTCAATAGGAAATGGCTATCACAATGTTCAGAGGCTTCAAATTCTTATACAGAATCTTTATATTGGTCTGAAAACATAAATGGTTCTAATTGAATAAACACAAGGCTGATCTAAAAGTTAACCTGAAGAAATTCCAGATGCCGCGACGATTGATCTCTAGACTGGCAACAATAGCAGCTAATGTTTCTCTGTGAAAGACACCTTAAAATTCAACACTGTTTGCATCCATGCAAATCTCAGCAATATATTCAATGCCTGCATCCACCAATTTAATTACTTACTCAATGCTGCAAAGTCTCATTATCAATTAGAACTAGCACATGTTTTTCTTCTTACCATGGCCCTAAAATATACACCTTTGTAAGGAATAAGCAATTTATCTCTCAACCAACGGTTTTTAGAGTGGCATTGAAGAAGCCCCCAGTCGACAACAAGGTCCCAATACATACCATAGATAGCTGCTATGGTTGAAAAGATCTAAGCTACAATTCTCCACCCAGTTCCTGCATTCAGGCTATAAGCAGTCCTTGTGCAAACAACAATAATTGTCAAAAAGTACTTCATCCATTGTATGCTTGCATTGGATCTTTCTATTCATGTAGGCGTCTGAGGCACTGATATTACACAAGGAACTTAAGTTTTTAAGTCTCCAAGGCTGATAAGAAGCTTAATAATTTCATCTAAGTTGGAAGAAATACCTGAAGTAAACGGGACCAATATGGAACTACTGCAACAACTAAGTAGAAAGTGTTGAAAGCATCGTTCATTTTGCAAGTGTTCTGTCTATGTTTATAGTCTCCCCAACCATAATAGCAAATATAGAATTGCAGGCTTCTCAAGGCTTGCACCTACAATAAAACAGTCATAACTACATTTCCTATAACCCTTTTTTCCATCTAAAGATGGTAAGTTGTAATTGTAGAAGATTCATGCTTAGATCAGACCACACTCTTTTACCTAACTAGTTAACTGATCTGCCAAGAAGAAATCTTGGAATTTGACCTGCAACAAAGAGATATGCACCCATGAATATGTATATTTGTTTGGTTCTTAAATTCCAGCCATTTCTTTGAGCTTTAGTCATTTTTCCTTCAGTAATTTATCTTGTAAAGAGAAGCACAAATACCGTGGAACAGAGTTGTGAGAAAAAAAAAGCGACTTGAATGGTATAGGATGTTGAATGGGAAGATTAATATAACAAGTGCAAGCTGCAGAGACAAAAAACAAAAAAAAAAGGAACATGCTGAGTTTCAAGAAAGGTTTAAAATAAGAAGATTGATCAAGGAATGTACATCAGTTTAGTTCAGTAAGTCTTACTGTGACCAATATTAGGGGAAGCAGTTCAGTTAGTGCTTTGTAATCTCCTGTTTTAGGGTCCATTTCCATATCAAGATTTGAGATGACACTGGCCAGTGCTAAAGCTGCAAGACCGAAACTCAGGAGCAAAACTTCTCGATAACCAAGCTCGGTCCCTTGTTTGAAGCCAAATATGGGATCAAAAGAAAATTTTTATTAAAGAAATCAAATCTAAAGAAAAGGAATAAACAGAAGGTACCAAATGACTAGAGAGGATGACTTTAGAACCATGACCCATCAAATACTTTCTTTCCCTTCAAATCAGCTTCTTTAAGTCCCCAACGCTCTTCTTTGTAGCCATGGTAGTAGCACTTCTTCAACAACAACCAAACGTATAAACATCTGCAAAATCAATAAGAAAATGGGGTATTCAAAGTGAGAGTACTTATGAAGATGAGAGAGGCGGATATATCTAGACAGTGAAAAGAAACGAAGGATCGAGAGAAAGAGTAACGAGAGAAAAAGAGTAGCTAAATTTTATTTGGGAGATTTAGGGCGAGCAACATAGATGACAAGAACAGGGAGCAATGAGCGGGTAAGCAAAAGTTATTTTTTAGGAGTAGAGACCGACGGCGATGGCGACGCAGCAGAGAGGTTAGTCGAGGGCGATGCACCAGGTGGTCCGGTCGGCGTCTTCGGTGGCAAATGGTTTGGGAATTTGGGGATGAAAATTTAGGGATTAAAAGAGAAGAGATGGTATGGGGGAAATTTTGTTAAGGGGAAAAAGAACATCTATCGGGAGCACTTGGAATAAATTGGATGAAACTAAGATGAGGGAGTTTTGGTTAAAAAAAATGAAGGTTGTGGCGTTTATAAAAAAAAGCCGTTAATTCCACTCTTTTGCGGCGTTTACATGCTAGCGCCACTAACCCCTTAAAATTATTGTTAAAATCAATTAAACCTATTCAAATTAAAATAAAATTTTATTAATAAAATACTGTTGCACATTACATATATAATAACAAAATTAGTTTATATAATTTTATAAAATCACATTTATTAGTTTCATATAAAATATTATTTTGATAAAAATAAAAAGATCTTTTATCATTAATAACATTATGTGATATAAAGTTAATCATGGAAATTATGCATATGTACTAAAATAATTAAATATTACGGAAATTTTATTAATATAAGCATTATTCTTTTAAGTATGGTCCGCATTAGTTGTTTAGATTTTTATATAAATGGCATCTTGGTTATTACATCAAATTTTATTAATTTTGTTACATAAAAATTCAATGAGTGTGCCATATTCTAGTATGATTATTTTACTTTACTTAATTCAAAACATCTTTCGAATCGAGTTTTAAATTAAATTAATTGTAATTTTATAATTTATATCAATTTGAGTGCAATAATTGTTTGTCTATATAAATTAAATATTAAAAATATTTTTAGTTGAATCATATAAATGGAAAGAAAAATTTATAATTATAGTTATTTTTTATTAAGATGGTGTTATGGGTTAATCAGATATATTAATTCAGTTGTGAAATTATTAATTTACCCTCTCACATATAAATTAAGTTATAAGAATGTATTTATATATATATATAAAATAAAAATTTGAAACACAATTAACTTTATGATTATAACCAAAATAACAATTAATTTTATATAAACTTTTAAATTAATTTTTATATAAACTTTTAACAAATATACGAGTTAAATAATATTTTTTCAGATAGGAGTGTTAAATCTTAAAAAGAAAAAGTAATTCTCTTAACATACTTTAACAAATTGAATACTAAATCACTTAATCAGAAATGCTAAAATATGAGATAAGTATTTGTACTTTTCAGTAAAATTAAAATTTAGTCATTATATTTCTATTCTTAAGAATTTAATTCCTCTATGTTTCAAATTTCTGAATTTAAGTTTAATTGTTAAAATTACTTTATTATTATTATTAAATTCGTTAGGGATTTAGGATGTCGAATTTGGGAATGGGTGATAATACTTTAGGGATTTAGGATGAGGAAGAACGGGGAAATAGAACTGGGGAAAAACGGGAAAAATCTTAAGTGTATCAGGTATGGGTAAAAAATAAGACAGCTAAACGACGAAGTTTTGAACAAAATAATTTAACACTAGCAGCGTTTATAACCTAGCGCCATTAAAAATGCACCTATTGTTGCGTTTAGGGTTTTAGAGGTTATAATTTAGTATTTAGGGTTTGTTAGGGTTTAGGGGTTTACTATTTTAGGGGTTATAAATTAGTGTTTATGATTTTTTTGGGGTTAGGATTTTAGGAGTTATATGAATTTTAGCGGCGTTTTACCAAAAGCGCCGCTAATGCTCTGGTTTTTAACGGCGTTTTACCAAAAGAGCAACTAATGCTCAGTTTTTAGCGGCGTTTTACCAAAAACGCCGCTATTGCTCTATGTTTTACAATTTTTGCGGCTTTTTTTGATAAAACACCGCTAAAGCCCTATTTTCCTGTAGTGAATATTGAAGGATTATTTTTCAATGATGATAAAGGCGATGACTTCATCAATCAAGATGAACAAGGTGATGATCGAAGTCCTCCACCAAGTCCTATTGCAACAACTCCTACAACAATATCATCACTAAGCAGCAGCAGTAGTAGCTCAGAGGAAGCACCTGTAATAATGCGTAGTTTACGTGATATTTAGGATATCATAGAAGCCATAGAAACAACACTTGATTATTCTTTATTTTGTTTAAAGAAAAAATATGATCCAATAAAATATGAAGAAACAATTGAATATGTCAAATGGAAGAAGACAATGTATGAAGAAATTGTAGCAATAAGAAAAAATGACATATGGGAGTTAACAAATTTGCCAAAATGACATAGTCAAATGGGTGTACAAAATGAAGACCAATAAAGAAAGAAAAGTGGAGAAATACAAAGCAAGGCTAGTTGTGAAAGGGTACAAGTAAAGACATGTAGTGGACTATGATGAATTCTTTACTTCAGTCATTAGAATTGACACTATAAGACTTGACAACAATTGTAACACAAAATAAATGGAAGATTTATCAAATGGACATGAAGTAAGCATTCCTTCATGGCTACCTAGAAGAAGAAGAAGTCTACATCAAACAACCACTTGAATATAGCAAACAAGGATAAGAAGACAAAGTCTATCGCTTAAAGAAAGCTTTATATGGACTAAAGCAAGCCCCAATAACATAGAACACAAAAATAGATGAATACTTTTAGAAGAACGGGTTCATGAAAAGTCCATACGAGCATGCTTCATATATGAAGAAATATAGAGTTGGTGACATAATGATCGTGTGTTTATACGTGGATGATATCATTTTCACGGGAAACAATTCAGATATGTTCAATGACATTAAGAAGCTATAATTAAAGAATTTGAAATGACAGATATTGGTGAAATGTCATACTTTCTAGGAGTCAAAGTGAAACAAATAGAAGATGATATATTTGTGTCTAAAAAAAAGTATGCAAAACAAATTTTAAAATAAATTCAGAATGAAGGATTGCAAGCATGTAGCCAATTTTAAATAAATTCAGAATGAAAGACTGCAAGCCTGTAGCCACGCCAGCAAAACAGGGCATGAAATTAAGTGTTGATTCAACTAGAGAGTTGGTAAATCAAACGTTGTTTAAAAGCATTGTTGGAAGTTTAATGTACTTGACTATTACACGACCAGTCATCATGTACGCAATGAGATTAATTCGTAGATACATGGAGAAGCTAAAACAAAATCACTTGATTGCAACAAAGAGAATTTTGAAATATGTCAAAAGTACGATGGATCATGGTTTATTTTATATGCACTCACAAAGTTCAAAATTGGTTGGTTATTCAAATAGTGATTATGGTGGTGACTTCGATGATCGCAAAAACAAATTTGTATATTTATTCCATATTGGCTCTGCAACATTTTCGTTGTCATTGAAAAAGCAAAAAATAGTAGTTCTCTCAACATGTGAAGCAGAATACAAGGTTGTTGCAACGTGCATGTGCTAAGCTATTTGGTCGAAGAATATTTTGAGTGAATTATCTATTATACAAGAAGGTCCAATTACAATTTATGTTGACAAGTACACAATATCTCTTAAAAGAAATTTAATGTCTCATAGTTGAAGCAAACATATTAATACAAAGTATCATTTTATTTGAGAGCAAGTGAAGAAAAAAAAAATGAAATTACTTTACTGTAGAATGGAAGATCAACTAGTAGACATTTTTATGAAGCCATTGAAAGTAAATATATTTCACAAACTCTTGGAATAAAAAGCTCGGTTTGAGGGAGCGCGTTAGAAGTAAAACCGACTTCCCAATGTCGGCAAAGCTTGAAGCCAAGAGTGGCTGTATAAGTTGACTTAAAACATGGCATTAAATTGGTTTACAAAGGTGGCAAAACAGCAACAAGGAAGCTTGTTTAAAGTTTCCTTAATGACAAGGATAAACAAAGAGTTGGCGTTGAAGCATATTGGATAGGCATGGATTTGCTGGAAGCTTCACAAGCTTATTACACCAGCCTTTGAGTCGGTTTAGGAAAACTATAAGGTTAGTGTAATATATGTAGTGAAGAAAAATTAAAAGTGTGAGATAAAAACTAGCAGCAGCTAGTATAGAGAGAAAAAAAATTGTATTTGTATTGTGTAATATTTGTGTGTAATAAAATTATTTTCGATTATTTGCATTCTTTTCTACCAGTTCTTGAAATACCGAAGATCGAAGGAGCAAACTTAATGCAGTAGGCGATGAAGACTTGTATGATTTGACATTGTTTACTGGGAGTTTGGTTTCAACATGTTCTTGCTTTAGTGAGTTGAAGTGATCTACAGCAAAAGGGTAGTGGATTGAGGGCTTAGATTGTTCTAGTCGACTGTAACAACTTGTTGATTGTACTGATTCTGTTTCCGTATTATTGGTCAATTCGGGCCTTAACCAGCCAGCATAAGTACTTAAATCGAAGTTGGTCACGGTATTAATCCCTCTACATTTGATTGCCGCAATATCGTACACACGAGCAGCCTCCTCTTGTGTGTCTGCAAATCATATAACCGTTACAGTTTTCAACCATGAACCATGGCTGAAAAGTTGACATATTTTTAACACAGGAAAGTATAGGAACTTACTGTAACTGCCAAGGTTTAGATATTTGTTTCCAAACACTCTCCCTATTCTAGCTTCCGATCTTCCATTGTGATAGTAGTGCCTGCAAGTTTTATCCAAAGGAATCTTTAGCTTGCAATACATGTGTCTCAAATGTACGAGGATATGATCCTCCAAATATATAAGAGCATAGGTCACCAGATTATCAAGAAAAGTACTTTGCAACTCCCCTGTACTTGGATACTCCTCTTGAGAACCCATTGCTCTTTCTGTAATAAAGAAAAACCCAATGGATATTAACTATTTAGCCTTTAGATAAGTATGTTAGTTTATGACTTGATAGATCAAGTGTTTACCTTCTTAATGAGGCCAAGAACTCCTCTTTGGTTACAGTTTGCATTATTTCAATCTCTTTTTCATAATATGATATCTGCAGAAACCATTGAGTGAGTTAGATGTTGTTTAAGTATACTACTTTAATTAAGACTATGTTGCTCCAACTAAATAAAATTCGTATCCAACAGATTTTTGGACATGAATACGAGATATGACCCTCCAAATACATTAAAGTAATTAGAAAAATGAATATAATGGTGTTGAATATATGTCTGTATCCAACACTTTAAACTGAATCTAGAAGATAATCAAATTTGTTAAATGAGAATATAAGATATACATACTGGAAAATTGGTGGAAGTTGATGTACCCCAATACTTAAGTGCAGCTAAATCATATGCTCTTGCAGCAACTTCTTCATCATCATAAGCACCTGATCAAATTTCATATAAGATATCATTGTCTTTTCACATTAACATATATAAGACATTTAGATTGTGTTTGGTTGAGAAGAAAAGTAGAGAGAAGGAAGGAGGGAGTATAAAGTGAAAAGAAAATAAATTGAGCTTGTTTGATAGGGAAGAAAGTTAAGAGAAAAGAAGATAAATGAGATGATCATTTTCCATTTTAATGTATAAAATTAATTTTTTCAAATTGAAATGATGAATAAAAGAGAAAATGTGAGAGAAATATATGTTAGATCAAAATGATGCATTTTTCAAATGTTTTATTTTATTTTTTTAACTCTACCAAACAACATAATGAAAGAAAATTACTTCTTCCTTCTAATTTTTCCATCCTATCAACTAAGCATCTATTTTTCTACCCTTTCAATTTTTCATCTTTCTATCTTCTTTTCACCCTATCAAGTAAAGCTTTAGGATTGTACATGTGTTAGAAAAGTGAAGAACTTGTGATGTACTCACCAAGGTACACTGCAGGATCCCGGAGCCGATTCCAAAGAACGAAAGAAGGGAAGAACATAGACAAATAATGTTTATAAGCATCCGAAATTGAAAATTATATTTAAAAAAGAACTAAAATGCAATGTAGATACATAGTTTACCTTGTTTGCCTTTCTTCTTTTGTGTAACATTCCATGAGAGCTTATCCCACAAGTGGGCTTCATATTTGCCAGTCCATCTATGCCTGTTGATTTTTCATTTTTCATATTGATAGAGAGCTAGCCATGGATGAAAAAATATCGGAAATACTCGAATTAAAGGGTGGTATTGGAAACCTGCTGACTCCACGGAACCGGGAGCTTCGTTTCACAGTGGTTGCAACATTGCTGCTTTGATCATTTTGTTGCATACCTTGATTGTCATCATTTTGTTCATCCTTAACCATTATCATTTCCATTCCTTGTTTATCTCAATTGTTTTCTTCCTCCTCCTCTCTTTTGCTGGCTTTTGATGTTCCTATGGATGCTTGATCCCATAGACAGTATAAATTCATGTACACACACACATATAATATGTTATCAATTTTGGAGCTATTGTGTTAGGTTATTTTTTGCATAAAATATTGTTGAAATCAAAACAAGTATGTCGATGAATTCAATAAACAATTAAAGACAAATTTACATTGTCCATGCAAATTTCACATGTCCATATTCTGTTTTCCAGCTCTAATATATATGTAGATTGTTTATTCCTTTTAAATTTGGCTGGCAAAGTCGGTTTGCTCTTTGGAAGTGAACGAAGGAAAGGTTAAATATATGCTGCCATTTAAAGAGATGTTAGTGTTTTGCTAGATTTTCCTATTCCTAACATCAAGTTGTGAATTTCTGGTTAATCCCTAAAAGAAAAAAAAAAATCAAAGATCAATAGATTTCTTGTGGTTAAATTCAGCCCATGGAATTTATTACTTTCTAACTTCACTAGTCACCTTCGGTTCACTGAAAATAATTTTTGGAAAATAATTTTCAGGAAATGAATTGATTTTCTAGAAAAGTATTGTAGTGTTTGGATGATTATACGTTAAATATTTTCTGTCATTTTGATATTTTTCTTGAAATCATTTTTTAAAAGTTATTCTTAGTGAAACAAGCACAACATAAATATATTTGTTACAAAATGATTTGGCAAGAAAAGTTTATTTTATAATAACTAATATCATATATAAACTTGATAACTAATTAAAATTTAATTTAGAATAGATGTATTACATATATGAGGATGTATAGTAACATATTTGAGTTGGAAAAGATAAGTGAAATTAAATATGTTTTAAACAAATATTCATATTTATATGGTATAATATATTAATATATTATACACTATAAAACATTTGTTATTAAATAGTTATAAATTCTAATATATATTTATTATTAAAATATTAGTATAATATTTTTAATAATATATTAAGAATATTATTTAAATTTAAAATTATTATTGTCAAATTTTATTATTAAAATTGTTGAAACCATTTTTTTGAAAAGGGGGTTGTAGACTTTATATTTTGAAAATGAAAACGAAAAAACGGGAGTTGCCACCAATCGTTTTTATTTAGGTGTGATCGGATCACCTTGTAATTCAATCATTTTAATAAAAGTTTAAATTTACTAAAACGATAATTTTTGGTCGACAAAATCCAGAAAATAGGTTCGGGAGTCGGTTATGCACGAGGAAGGATTAGCACCCTCGTAACGCCCAAAATTGGTACCTAATTGATTAATAAATGTCTTAGTGCCGAAAATTGAGAATTTTGAAGAGATTTTAAAATACGATCCTTTGTTAAAATGTTATTTAGTTAAAAAAAATTTACAAAAAGAAGGGCATATTTCATGTTAATCGAGAAAAAAGATTACGTCCCGTAAATTAGGACATAATGCCTTAAATCCTCGAAATGGGAATAAGCACAAAAAAATTTATTTATTTTAAAAGATATATAATTATTTCAGTTTTAGAAAGAAATCATATTTCGCAAGTTAGAACACGACCTTTCTAATTACCGAAAATATTTTAATTAAAATTTCATGGTTTAAAAAAGGACATTCAGTTATTTAAATTTAACGAGAAAGTCGAAACCTCCTAAATTAGGGTATGACTTTTCAACTTTTCAAATGCAGATCATTGCCTTATTTAAAAATTTCGTTTGTGTATAATAAGAAAGATAGTATTTAAAACGATGTATTTATTTTATTTGGTACAATATAAAAATGAATAAACATTTAAATATAACATATAGTATAATGATGATGATGCAATAATATAACTAAAACAATAAATAAACAACTGCATTAATTAATTAAATCTAAAATTAATTAAGTGGGATAATAATAGTAAAATGTAAAAGCGCATAAAAATATAAGTAAATGAACTTTAATTATTAAATAAGGTTGAAGAAATAATAAATAAATGAATAAATAAACTAATGAATAAAACAATTTAAAAAAAAAAGATTTGAGGTTAAATAAATCAAGTATCAGATTAAAATTAAAATGACATTAGGGGATATAAATTATAAAATAATAAAAGTACTAAGGATTAAAAACAACAAAACCGAAATCGTAGGAAAAAAAAAGAAACAACAAAAAGGACCTTATTGTAAACCCTTTAAAATCAGAAAGACCAGGACAACAATTAAGCGAGTAGATCTCATCTGGAAAAACAAGTCAGGGTTCGGGTCATTGAAAACGGCACCGTTTCAGGCGTCCGTCTCTTCAAATGGTCTAAGGAGCAAGTTGAAAATGAAGTAAAATTAGGTGATGAAATTAAAAAAACAGAAAGGTATTAAATCGAAGCAGGCCGAAAATGCGGAAAGGCTATTTGCACAAATAACCCATTTACCAGAAACACGTGGATCCTGAGACTTATCCGGGTCGGTCAGATCGGGTCAAGGTGAAACAGTGCCGTTTTGCCCGTCTAATGCTTGCCCCCAAAACGACGCCATATGGGGTATTATATAAGTCAAAATTCTATCAAAAAATTTATTTACCACTCACTTTAAAAAAAAACCTTAAAACATTTCACAAAAGCTCTCCCCTTCCCCGATTTTCGGCCATCGGTCTGGCCTTGCTCTGGTCACCGGACCGCCACGCCTCCGCCGTGGTAGCCGCCGTCCACGATAGGTAGAAAATCGAAAAAAGCCAATTTTTTGAGCTTTCGACTTCCCGAGCCCATTAATCGTTGATTTTCATCAGAATCGATGGATCTCAACCGCTTACGGCGGTGCAAATGCAAAAAAAAGGTAAGATTTGATTCTTTCTTTTTTATTTTCCTTAAAAACTAGTAGAAATATAAGTGGAAAAGAAGAAAAATAAGTAAATAATAAAAACTAAAAGGACCACCTTTTCCAAATTTTGTTTCCAATTGCTCTTTTTTATATTTGATTTTTTGTATTGATTTCGTGTGTATTGTGTTCGTAAAAAAAAAATCGATTGTTTTTGGCTTTTATAGCCGAAAGAAAAATAAAGAAAAAGAAAAATACAAAGTTTTTTGCTATCGTTCTTTTTTCTCTGTGCTGTTGTTCTTTTTGTTTTACTTGCAAGTACGGAGGCTGTAGGTGGCGTGTGGACTTGGAGGCATGAAGAGGAACGATGCTGGAGGCTGTTTCGGCACAAGAGGAAACCTAGGGTTTCCGAAAATTTCAAATGTTTTGGGCCTATTGGCTTTTTTTTGGGCTAGTTTTTTTTTTATTATTTTGGGCTTATAAAATTTGGACATTTTTGTAAATGGACTGTTTATTTTATTTGGATTTGGATTTGGTTTTATTTTTTATTTTTGTTTTTGTATGGGCACGAGCAAATTGGGCTGATTACAAAATAAAATTATATTAATAAATAATTTATTGAAATAATTGTATTAATAATTTATTATATTATTAAATATAAATAATTAAATTGTTCGTTTAATAATATTGAACATTATAATATTTTATATTAATATTTTAATATTTTTAAAAATAAAATAACATTTTTTATTATTAATATATTGATATTAGGTTTGATGCAAGTTAATATTTATATGAAAATAAAATTACTTCATGCAGCAAAGGCGTAGTCCTTCCCCCTAAGGTGGAAAATTTTTTTAAAGCACCTCCTCAAAATTAAAAAAATTAGCTTTTTTAACATTTGATTAAATAAAAATTTGTAATTTTAGTTTTTTTTGAAAAATTAATAGTTTAATTCAAATATTTTTAATACAAAATTTTTAGTTTTGTCCCTGAAAATTTATAAGTTTATCTCTGTAACGTCCCCTAACCCTATACCGTCACCGGAACAAGGTTACGAGACATTACCAGTCAGTACAGTCCAATTCCGGTCATTAATTAAAATAAATATTCACACACATCCTAGTTTTAAGATGTAGTCCCTTTAATGGGCCCTTGCGATCTAATATGAACAGTAAATTTAATTCGGAACTAATTTAGAATCACTACGAATTTTTAGTAAATTTCAAAATTCATACTATATACCGTTGCCAACCATAATTTACTTATTTCATCAATACTTTTACAACCTAAATGACTCTCATTAAACATCCTGGGTACATGCCATTATCAATACTCAACATACTTTACCTTAATGAATTCGGGATCGTCCTGGGATACTGATTCAATGTACTATCGTTACTTAACTGCAAGACGAAACAAACCGTCTGACGCTGAGTATGGTATACTCAAGTGGTATTTCTATAATCCGAACATTTAATAATATAACAAATACTTAAGATCATAATAACAATTACAATTATGCAATTATTTATTCATAGATAAATTTCAACTACTTACCATATAAATTTTATACAGTTCATATAATAAACACAATAACATAATTGTTCAATTCTTAAATAAATCCATTACTATTTACTCCGTTCTTTCACTTACTATTCGGTATAGCTTTCCTCAATTTATTCACAATTCAATATCATTAAACTATATTCAACTATACACTTATCAATCATATTCCATTTTAATTCATTTCAATAACAGTCAATTTCATTTATATCATATCAACTTACTATCCCTGATAGCTTTCAATATATACATACGATTCATATATCTAAATCACATTTCAATTCGTCAAGTGGCATCATATATCATCAAACGAACTCCAATCATTTCATGAACCTTTGGTTCATATTTTCAATTTCATATCTAAATTTTCAATTCTCAATTCAATTTCTCGTTTCATTTCAATAGCTTGATCAATCAAATTTATTCAATTTATCTTTCACTTATTTACCCCTATTAACAAACCCGGACTTTGACGGATACACGGATTCCAACCCAAACACACCAGTATGACACATTGTGCCTAAAACGGTACATAGTACTTGATCAGTATACGACACATAAAGTGCCTAAAACGACACACGAGGTGCCTGATACGACACACGAGGTGCCTGAAATACGACACATAAAGTGCCTGATTGGTAAAGCCGGCAAATCCCGTACACTTCCATATCCTATGGCATGCCAACTATATCCGACTCAGCCCGACTAGTTAATAGGGTATTTCATTCACTTTCTCAATTTAATAATTCTTTCATCAATATCTCATTCCGATAATTACACATATTTACCCATTTTCACAATTAATACAATTTCATTCAATTCAACAAATATATTTCAATTATGCACATTAATTCATAATTCAATACAATTCAATTCAGTTTTCAATACCAAATATTCATATATCACAATCTCATATATTCATATCAATTTCCTAATATTTCCAATCAATATATTTTTCAATATAACATTCATTCAATATTAAAATTTCTACATAAGTCATATATATTATATAATTCAATCAATATAATTTCAATCAATATAATTTCAATCAATATAAATTCAATAAATTCATCGCATACTAAAATCAATCTATTTCAATTATAAAACATCATAATTCAATCACTAACAATTGCCATATGTATATAAATATAATAAATAATGACTAAGTTCGGATTATAGAAATAAAACCGTAATTTTCGAGCTAACTCCGTTGACTTTGTCTTGTCCTTTCTTAGCGAGATTTTCGGTACCACATTGACTACTGAAATTAATACAATTCATAATCATTAATACATTACTAATTCATATCTTGAGTTACAGAATTCTAAATCAAGATCCGCTAATTTTTCCTGAAACTAGACTTACAAATCTTCTTACAATAAAATTTCCAGAATTTTTGGTTTAGACATTAAGTACAGTTTATTCTTTAAATTCACCCCTATTCTGCTGTCTGACAGTTTCGTCCCTTCTTCACTAAAAATTAATTATCTCACAGTGCAGAACTCGGATAATATTCCCGTTGATTTCCCCTGAAAATAGACTCATTAGGAATTCTAAACATATAAATTTAAACCTCTAATTATTTTTCTTCAATTTTTGGTGATTTTCCAAAATCAGAATAGGGAAACCCGAATTCATTCTGACCTTGTATCACAAAATTCATTATATCTCATAATTTACAACTCAATTGCTTATATCGTTTCTTCTATAAGAAACTAGACTCAATAAGCTTTAATTCCATATTTTATTCATCCTCTAATTAAATTTCTACAATTTTTGGCAATTTTTCAAACTTAGACTACTGCTGCTGTCCAAAATAGTCTTAGTACAAAATGTTGATTTACTTTAATTTCAATTTAATCCTAACTAAATTCACTTACTTTTCTATCTTAATTCATACTTTATTTCTACTCAATTTTTAACCAAACTTAGACATAATTATCTATTTTTCATCATAAAACCATAATTTCAAAATTCTTTCAATTTAGTCCTTAAAGCATAAAACTTATGAATCACTTTACAATTCAATCCTTATATCATTTCTAACTTGAATTTCTATCAATTTAGCCCTTAATTCATCATTTTATTTAACATGGACAATATCTAGAAATCTAATAACTTTCAAAATATCAACTTAATTTCATCAAAACTTTGTTCTAAAACTTCTAAAACATCAAAATTAAGTAAAATGGCTTGATTGACTTACCTATTAAAGCTTAAAGCTTCAAACCTTAAATTTTCTCTTTTCTCCCTTTCTTTCTTTCTTTTCTCCCTGCTCTCTGTTTCGTTTCATTCTGTTTCTATTTCCTTTCTTTTGTTTCTTTAGTTTATATAATATAATATAATATAATATAATATAATATAATTAAAACATAAAATATCTTTATTATATAATAATATAATAATATAATAATATACTAAACATAAAAAAATATTAGATTTTCTTCGCGGTAAACCGCCTCAATTTATACTTTTGTATAATTTCCTTTTAGTCCTTTTATTTTCTTTTAATCTATAATTCAACTTTTACCCCTTATTCAATTTAGTTATTTTTCTTAATTACTCTTAATTAAATTAAATTCACTTAATTAAACCCTAATTAACCACTCATTTTACTTCGCAAATATTTTTAATAAATATTTACGAATTCGTTTTTCAGAAACGGAGACTCGAAAATACAATTTTTCGGTAACGGTAAAATTCGGGTCGTTACAATCTCGGTCCCCTCTAAACAAAAATCCTGGCTTTTGCCCCTACATGCCGTAGCTCTTTTTTGGAAAAATGACTTAAGTTTTTAAAAGAGTAAATCAATTCACAGGAAAAAGGGTTTATTTTCCGTTAACAAATATATGAAAATGCAAAAAAATATTTTTCGTAAGTCACAAATTCCGTAAAGTCCTTTCATTGTTATAAACTGATCAAATTTCTAGATTGATAAAATGACAAAAAAAATCGGTGCATGTACTTGACTATTATAGAGAACTGATGGAATTAGTCTTTCTACTATTAATTGAATCAATTTAGTCCTTAATTATACTATTAATAAGAATCAAATAATGCTAAATTGGAATGTTTTAAAAATATCAATTATTATTTAACAAAGTTAATACTTTAAAAAATTATGGTCTTGTAAATGAAATCTTTTATTTGGAATTGAACTACAATTAAGAAAAATATTTTTCAAGACATTTTTATACAATAAATATTAACTCATTACAATTTGAACTTATTCGATTTTTTTTAATGGTATAAAGACTAAATTGATTCACTCAATAATATAAGGACTCATTTGATCCAATCCTTATAAAATAGGAAACTCCCAAGCAATTTAACCAAATAAAGTCTATTGCTAAATTTATAACCTAGAAGTAATCACCTTTAAACCTCATGAATAGTAGCACTCTAAAGAAGTTAAGCTGTCAAACTCGATTACTGTTAAAAGTTAAATCATAGTTCTAATACGAGATTAGACAATTTAAACAAAATTCAACTAACAAACAAAGAAAATAGTACTGGTTTTCGTTTACTATGAAGAATTCAGACATGACTGATTAATACTTCACAACAAACTTGTTGGATTTTTGATGGAGGATGTAAACAGAAGCAAAAAAGATGAAAAATGGAGAAGTTAATTTTTGGTGAACTGTTTTATTAAAAAACTTATACTTAGTTTACATGAAAAATTATGCTTAAATAAGCTAATAATAATAATAATAATAATAATAATAATAATAATAATAATAATAATAATAATAATAATAATAATAATAATAATAAAACTTGGCTTAATTTAGTGACTAGATTCACATAGCTTCCTTTTTCATTTGCTGGTTTCTGTCTAATCGCCTGCCAAAATGTTTAATCAAAATTTATCAAAGTTTCAATGCAAGTTGTCAAGTTGGCAACTTGCAGAGTGAAGAGCTCACAAGTGAGCTCTTATGCTTGGTGAGTTCGCAGTGTTAGTGAGCTTGTGATCTTGGTGAGCTCGCACATTTGGTGAGCTCGTACATTTTGGTGAGCTCGTAGTTCTTGGTGAGCTGTTCTGGTGAGCTTGTAGTTCGCAGTTAGCATGGATGCTCATTTCTCAACACTCCTCCTTGACCTCCATGCTTTGAACTCCAATATCATAACATATCTTTTCAAACCTCATCTTCCCAAGAGGTTTTGTTAGAATATCAGCTAACCGGTCTTGTGAACTGCAGTGAACTAATGTGACTTCCTTAGCTTGCTCCACTTCTTTCACAAAGTGATATTTGATTTTAAATTGTTTTGTTCTACCATGGAACACTGGATTTTTTTCAATTGCAACAGCTGATTAGTAATCACACTTGATCTCTATTGCTTCTTATTGCTTCAAAATTTAATCATTCAGCAGTTTTCTCAACCAAACGGCTTGATTTACAGCTACTGATGCTACAATATACTCAGCTTCAGTAGTTAACCGTACTACTGTTTCTTGTTTCTTTGAGCTTCAACAAAACACACTTGATCCTAGAGTGAAGATATAGCCTGAAGTACTCTTCATGTCTTCAGAAGATCCAACCCAATCACTGTCTGAATACCCAAGTAGCTTAATCTTTTCAGTCCTCATAAACTTCACTCTATGATCTAGAGTTCCTCTTATGTATCGTAGTTGCTACGTTATAATGGTTCACATTATAACAATGTATGAACCTTGACAACAGAATTACAACAAACATGATGTCAGGTCTGGGTGCTGTCAAGTAAAATAGACATCCCACCAAGCTTCTATAGCTTGTTTCATCAACCTTTTCATCATCTTCATTGCTGGTGAGCTTCTCACATTGAGCAATAGGGGTGTTCACATGTTTATAATTCTCTATGCTATATCTTCGTAAGATTTTCATAGCGAACCCCTTCTGGTTTATAAAGATCGCATTGTGAGCTTGGTTCACCTCCAGACCGAGGAAGTATGTCATTTCACCTAAGTCTGACATTTCAAACTTTTCTTACATTTGATCTTTGAATATAATTATCAGTTTGTTGTTGCTGCCAATTACAAGTAAATCATCAATATATAATGAAATAATGAAGAGTATTTTATTACTAGTTTTCTTCACATATAAAGTGGGCTCGCTGATGCTTCTTTCAAAACCCATTTCTGTAATGTGACTGTCAATTCTTTCATACCACGCTCTTGGTGCTTGCTTCAAACTATACAATGCTTTATGCAGTTTATACACCTTGGCCTCACACCCAGGTACTGTGAACCCTTGTGGTTGTTTGACATAAATCTCTTCCTTCAAATAACCATTTAGGAAGGCTGACTTCACATCCATCTGATATACTCTCTAACCCTTTGAGAAGCTAGTGTTAGTAGCAATCTTATGGTGTCAAACCTTGCGACGGGGGAAAAGGTTTTGGTGAAGTCTACTCCATATTGTTGGCTAAACCCTTTCACAACCAACCTCACTTTATATCTGTTTATTGATCCATTAGGGTTCATCTTGATTCTGAACACCCATTTGACACCAGTTAAATTTCTTGTGAACTGGTCTATCCACAAGCTCCCACATTTCATTTTGCTGATCATTGTGATCTCATCTTTCATAACTGTTCGCCATTCAGCTTCCTAAGCAGCTTCTTCAAAAGTGACTGTTTCTTACTTCACCAGATTACACTGTTGATAGATTTTAGTGATAGACCTGGTCCTCGCACTGGTTGTTCATCAACTACATCATTTTTAGTTTGGTCTATAGTGGTTCACAGATACGGTCTTGGACTCCCTTGTTCATACATCTCCTCCTCTATTGTAGTCCAATTCCAGATTTTTGTTTCATCAAACTTCACATTTCTACTTGTGATCACCTTTTTGGTGAAAGGCTTATAGATTCTATATCCTTTCTTAACACTAGAATATCCAACAAGTATCCCTGGTTATGATCTAATGTCCAGCTTGCTTCTTTTCTCTCATGAAACATGAACACAATAGGTGTAACCAAATACTTTTAAATGTGAAAAATAAGGTTTAAAACCATATCAGGCTTCAAATAGTGTCTTCCTTTCAACAGTTTTAGTAGGTAGTTTGTTTACCAGGTAAGTAGCAGTGTTTATTGCTCTGCCCAAAAATCATTTGGCAGTTTACTTTCAAACAGTAAGTATCAAACCATATTCATCACAGTTCTATTCTTTCTTTCACTTACTCCATTTTGCTGTGGAGTGTATACATTGCTCAATTAATGGTGAACACCAGACTCTTCGCAGAACTTTTCAAACTTCTTTGATGTGTATTCTGCCCCATTGTCTAATCTTACCATTTTGAGCTTGTAACCACTTTGGTTTTGATCCATAGCTTTAAACTCGAAGAAGATTTCAGCCGCCTTGGACTTGTTTTTCATAAAGTACACCTAAAAAAACCTTGAACTATCATCTATGAATAACAAAAAATACCTACTTCCATTTAGTGAACTTGTTTTCATGGGTCCGCAAATGTCAGTATGTACTAAGTGTAATTTTTCAATGGCTCGCCATGTTTTGTTCGCAGGAAATAGAGACTCGCCTGTTTCCCAAGCTGACATACTTTACATACATCTTTATGATCAATCATTTTTGACAAATTTTCAACCAGGTTATTCTTGGACATTAGGCTTAAAGATTTGTAGTCAACATGTCCCATTCTTCTATGCCACAGTTTTGTTTCATCCAGCAAGCTGGTATATGCTGCTGAAGTTGCTAAGTTCCAGTTGACAGCAAAACTTTTATCTACTATCTTTGTTGATATGATCTCGCATCCACTTGAATCAAGAATTAGACATTTGTTGTCTTTGAATACCACAGAGTAATTTTTCTTGAGCAGCTGTCCTACACTTAGTAGGTTTTAATCTATGTCAGGGACTAAAAGAACATTTATAACAAGTTTAGTACCAACATTTGTAACAAGTTTAGTACTTGATGGTGTTTTGATTAAAACATCTCCTTTTCTAACTGCTTCAATATATTGGCCATTTCCAACTTTCACCTTGAAATGAAACCTTTTGTCAACATTCTTGAAGATGCCCGTATCTATTATAATGTAACTTGTACACCCGCTATCTATGAGCCAATTCTTTTTTACTCAGTTGGTGAGTTAGCATGGTGTTGCGAGTTGGGCTTCGCAGAAGGCTGTGAACATGAGTTCTTCTGCTTCTGCTGTCTGTGCCTCTGTATTTTGTTGTTGAGTATACCCTTTGTTTTTGCATACTTTCTCTACATGACCAACCTGCTTGTAGTTTTTGCATTGAGCATTAGGCCTGAACCAACATAATTTCTCAGGATGACCTAACTTTTTGTAGTGCAAACACGGTGGATACTTTTTCTTTCCATTATATTTCTTTGACTTCTCCTTTTTGTCTAACTAACCCTTCTTTACTTTCTGACTTGAAAAGCTCACAACCTCTCTGTTTTTAGCTTGAAAAGCTCATTCAGCATGTCCTTCTTCTACTTGCCCTTCTTTGTTTTAGAGCATATAAAGCATTAATTAGCTCTGAGAGTGAGATGGTTGATAGATCCCTTGAATCTTCTAGTGAGGATATCTTTGATTTGTACCTCTCAGCTTCTCAACTACTCGACTATCAGGGAACTGATCATCTAGCAGTCTTATCTGGTTCACAACTGCCATTATTCGATCTGAATATTGCTTCACCGTTTCAACTTCCTTCATTTTGAGGTTTTCAAAATCTCATCTGAGATTTATCATCTGCTGCTGCCCTGTCTTCTGTGATCCCTTGAACTCCTCATTGAGCTTATCCCAAGCTTGTTTGAGAGTTCACAAGCCATGATTCTTGTAAAGATCACGTCTGAAACACCATTTGTAGGTAAGACATCGCCTTATGTTTTAGAGCACATTCCTCACTGTACTGTTTCATTTGAGCAAGAGTGGGATTTGACCTCAACACTAGTGGTTTTATTTCAGCATTTACAACCTCCCAAAAATCAAAGCTTGAAGATATGTTTTCATTTTTACTACCAAGATGTGGCAGTTTTCACTTGTAAAAACATGGGGTGGTGGTGGTGTAAAGTTTGCTGAAGACATTTTCTATTGAAAAAACAGGCCTCAAAGATAAATGGCTCTTGATACCAATTGTTGGATTTTTAATGAATGAGAGGTTGAAAATAGAAGAAAAAAAGATGAAAAATGGAGAAGTTAATTTTTGGTGAACTATTTCATTAAAAATTGATACTTAGCTTACATGAAAAATTATGCTTAAATAAACTAATATTTATATATATATATATATATATATATATATATATATATATATATATATTACAACTTGGCTTAATTCAAAGACTAGATTCACATAACTTCCTTTCTCATTTGTTGGTTTTTGTCTAATTGCTTGCCAAAATGTTTAATAAAAATTTATCACAGTTTCAGTTCAAGCTGGAAACTTGCAGAGTGAAGAGCTCGTAGTGTTGGTGAGCTAGCGATCTTAGTGAGCTCACACATTTGGTGAGCTTGTACATTTTAGTGAGCTTGTAATTCTTGGTGAGCTGTTCTGATGAGCTCGTAGTTCGCAGTTAGCATGGATGGTCATTTTGCAAAAAAAAGTCTTAAAAGACCGTTACGGTAATTTCAGTTTTCGAGTTCGAGTTCATTGGATTCATCTTCCAATTCGTTGTTTATTTTTTTGGTATCATTTAGACGGGTGCGAAGAAATGGTGTTTGTTCCCATTATGAAGCTCTAATTGACCCTTCATTATAAAATTCTTATTGCTTTTTCGTACCATACAAGTTGGTAAATGTGCATGTATTTTCTCATTATTTTCAAACAAACTATACAGTATTTTTATACAAACTATTTTTTTTCGAGAACTATGCATTACTATCTAAATATATATCTACAAACACTCGATTGTTGTACATGAACATAAATGTAGATGTTATAATTTACAACATTGCAGATTTTACAAGCCATCCACAATGCTACCATTAGCTACTTTCCTATGTTTCTAAACCATACAAACGACATATGTATAGAGACTTTCGGATCAAAACGGTCATTATCTCGCAGCCTTTCTTGGTAGATCATATAACGAAAGGGAGCTCGTTTTCTTGCAATTGTATGCTATCTTTAGTTGGAGAGAAAAATAATGGGAAACCACTACCAATTTCATCATAAAATAGCCTACCAAACTCATCACTATGATCAGAACGTCCTGGTTGTTGATTCTTTTGTTCATCATCTGCATCGCTGTTACTGCTTTCATCTTCTGATACATTATTTGCATTCTTTTCTACCAGTTCTCGAAATACCGAAGATCGAAAGAGCAAACTTAATGCAGTAGGTGATGAAGACTTGTATGATACTGGGAGATTGGTTTCAACAACATGTTGCTTTTGAGGAGAGTTGAAGTAATCTGCAGCAAAAGGGTAGTGGATTGAGGGCTTAGATTCTTCTATTGGACTGTAACAACTTGTTGATTGTACCGATTCGGGTTCGACCGTTGCTGGTGTTTCGTTAGCTGCAATTCGATAATTATTTG
Source organism: Gossypium arboreum (assembly GCF_025698485.1). Classification (NCBI taxonomy): domain Eukaryota; kingdom Viridiplantae; phylum Streptophyta; class Magnoliopsida; order Malvales; family Malvaceae; genus Gossypium; species Gossypium arboreum. The sequence goes on along the minus strand of NC_069078.1, from coordinate 7,041,382 downwards.
TCATCCCAGGCCTTAACCAGCCTACATAAGTACTTAAATCGAAGTTGGTCACTGCATTGATCCCTCTATATTCGATTGCTGCAATGTCGTAAGCCCGAGCAGCCTCCTCTTGTGTGTCTGCAAATCGTATGACATGTCGTTTAGGGTAATAGAAATGTTATATTTTCCATCCATGGCTGAAAGGTTTCCACATTGAACTTACTGTAAGTGCCGAGGTATAGATATTTGTTTCCGAACACTCTCCCTATTCTTGCTTCCCATCTTCCATTGTGATGGTGCCTGCAAGTTTTATCCAAGGAATCTTTAGCCTGTAATGTAACACGTGTCTCGATCGTACGAGTATATGATCCTCCAAATATATAAGAGCATAGATCACTAGATTATCAACAAAAGTACCTTGCAACTCCCCTGTACTTGGATACTCCTCTTGAGAACCCACTGCTCTTTCTGTAACAAAGAAAAATCCATTAGATGTTAAGTATTTAGCCTTTAGATAATTATATTAGTTTATGATTTGATAGATCAAGGGTTTACCTTCTTAATGAGGCCAAGAACTCCTCTTTGGTTACAGTCTGCATTACTTCAATCTCTTTTTCATAATCTGATATCTGCATAAACCATTGAGCGAGTTAGATTTGGTGTTTAAATATACTATTTTAATTAAAACTATGTTGCTCGAACCCATTATTTTTCTTGCAACATCCGTATCCAACACTGAAAACTGAATCCGAGTAACATAAATAGAAGATAATCATAGTTGCTAAATAAGAATATAAGATATACATACGGGAAAATTAGTGGAAGTTGACGTCCCCCAATACTTAAGTGCAGCTAAATCATATGCTCTTGCAGCAGCTTCTTCATCATCATAAGCACCTGATCAAAGTTCATATAGCATACCATTGTCATTTCACCTTAATATATACAAGACTTTGGGTTGTATATATGTGTTAGAAAAAGTGAAACAACTTGTGATGTACTCACCAAGGTAAACTGCAGGATCCCCGAGCCGATTCCAGACATAGACAAATCATGCAACATGTAAGCATCCAAAATTGAAAGTTATAGTGAAAATGAACTGAAATGCAATGAAGACACATAGTTTTTTTACCTTGTTTGCCTTTCTTCTTTTGTGTAACATTCCATGAAAGCTTATCCCACAAGTGAGCTTCATACCTGCCTGTCCATCTATGCTTGCTGACTCCCCGAAACCGAGAACTTCTTTTCACAGTGATTGCAGCAGCAGGAGCATTGCTGCTTTGATCATTTTGTTGCAGACCTTGATTGACATCACAGCGGTCTCTTCTTCGTCTTTTAACACATCTTACGGCTTGAACATCACCATATACCGAGCTCATACGACGCCTTCTTTGGTATGATTCATCCTTAACCATAATCATTTCCATCCCTTGTTTACCTTCTGATTACTTTCTTCTTTCTTCTCTCTTTTGCTGGTTTTTTATCTTCCAATGGCTGCTTGATCCCGTAGTAAGAATTCATGTATATATATTATGGTTATAAATTTTGGAGCTATTATGTTTCGTTATTTGTTGCATAAATTATTGTTTTAAGTCCAAACAAACATGTCGATGATCTCTATGAACAATTAAAGACAAATTTGGTCCATCCATGCAAATTTTACTTGTCCATATTCTGTTTTTCAGCACATAGATATACGTATACGTATATATGTGTGTATGTAAATATTAAATTCCTTTGAGTTTTTTGTTTTATGCGAAACAGGCAAAGACCGAATAGAGTCGAGAACAACATAATTGAAGTTGAATTTTCAATAATAAATTAAACATGCAACGGAATATAACAGGATTTTAAATGATATGTTGGATAAGACAATGTTGAGTTGGGTTTTGAGGGTCAACTTTCATTGGATTCATCGTTCATTTTGTAGTTTATTTATTTTGGAAGTGGTTGAGTGATGGTAGAGTGGTGGAAAGAAATGGTGTCTGTTCCCATTACGAAGCTGTAGTGGACTGAGTTTACTAAAGAAGTGAAATATTCTAATTATTTAATTATGGTTGGAGGGTTGCACAAGAAATATAAGTTCATTTTTAGTAAACTATTTGTAACGACACTTGTTTTTATTTATATATGGGAACGTGGACATGATGTTTCACAGACAGCCAGAAATTAAAATAAGGCATAATGAATTTTTTGTGATTCAAATTAAAAAAATTATTTTAGTTATTTATTTAATTTTTGGTTTTTTTAATTTTTAATTTATTTTTTTGTCAAATCATCTCAAGATGGATGAAAACGTCTTTTTAATTTTGCTAACGTGACATACACGTAGATTGTCGTGGATAATATGTCAATGTTTAATTAAATTTATCAATTTAAAAAAGATATTTTTATATTTTTAAATGATTTTATTTTTTAAAATATAATTTTTATATATATTTTTGAATTTTTAAAAATAAAAAATTAATTAAATGTTGATATGTTATTCACGTGCCAATTCACATGTATGTCATGTTAGCAAAGTTTAAAATTTTAATTTTTCTATACATTTTGAGGTGATTTGACACAAATCGCAAATTTTAGGGCCAAAAATGAGAAAAAAATTAAATGGAGGGCTAAAAAGATTTTTTTTTTAATTTGGAGGCCAAATACATCATAAATGGTAATAAATTTTAATAAAATATTATAACATTCATTTCTTAAAAAAAAATTAAAATGCATTTACATTTAGACTTAACCTACAAATTGGTATTTAAACTATACTCTATTTCATTGGTATCCCTTTTGACCATCAATATAGGTTTTTGAACCTATATTGACGGATTTTGATACTTTGGCGGATTTCATTGTTATAGGCCAATTTTGGGCCGTTTATAAGACTCAGGCCCAAATACATTACAATTAGACTTAGCTAACCCAAACAACAATATCAGACCCACTTAAGCCCATTAAACCCAATCCTTAAACCCATCAAAACCCAGAGCCCAACAACTAGACCCAAAACCCACTAACCCAATAACCCCAACTAACCAAAACCCACTAAACCCAAAACCCATTAAACCTAACTAAACCCACTAACCCACTGGCCCATTTACAACCAAAACCCTAGCCCCACTTCGTCCCGACCAAAGATTCGAAACCCTAATCCCACCACACCCCATACCCCCGCCATCCGACCAAGACCACGCCCACGCTTGACACCAAAGACAGACCACCTACTCCACCATGCCTCTGCCACCGCTGTTCGCCCATGCCACCAAGCAAGAAAGAAGACAAGAAGCAATTAAAAATAAGTGTAAAAGGGTTATAAAAACCCAAATCAGAAGTAAAAAAAAATTTTGGGAATAGAGGCAATACATTTTTAAACAAAAAGAATACATTCGATTCAAAAAAAAACAACAAAAGCAGAATAGCAATTTCAGATACACAAAAACACGACTACCATACTAATCAGAAGGCCCAAGGTATGGAAATCGAAAGCAAAAGGGATCTAAGTCATCGTTTTCTGTTTTATTTCGTTTTCGTTCATACATTCAATCCATTTTATTTATATTTATATATATAAACATATAACATAAATATCAAAATAAATAAAAAGCAAAAAAATTTAGAAAATTACCTTTTCACCTTATCACAGTCAGTGGTTTGCCGCTGCCCGGTGAGGCTCCGGTGGTGACCGACCTGGCCGAGCTCCCCTTTCCCCCTCTCCTTCCTCCCTTCTCTCTTTCTCCTTCTCTTTTTTTTTTTCTCTCTGCTGTTGCCAAATGAAATTTTTACAAAATTTTTAACTTATATAGGGGACCAAAACGCACCGTTTTGGTCCCCCCCCAGTTAGTTTGAAACGGCGCCGTTTAGGCCCCTGGATCGGGTCGACCCGACCCTACCCACTCAGGATCCGCGTGTTTTTAAGTGGAGGGGCTAATTGCGCTTTCAGCCCCTCCGCTTTCTTATGATTTTACAATCAGGTTTTTAATATTTTAATTCGGCCCCAGAATTTTGCCCATTCATCAATCTAGTCCCTCTGTGCTGCGCTGCGTTTTGGGTGATAGAGAATATTGCGCTTTTGGTCCCCATTGTTTTCACGCGTGTTCATTTTGGTCCTTTATTTCTTTATTTCTTTTTAAATTCGCTCCGCAATTCTGTTCTTAGGCCGATTTAGTCCTTTTTCGTTTATTTTCATTTTTTTACATATTATTAATATTATTTCTATTATTTTTCTTAATATATTAATTATTTTCAAAGTATTATTACTACTAATGATTATTATTTCTAGTTTTAGCATCATTATTAATATTAATATATGTATATTATATATGTATATATTCATACATTTATATATAGTACTATTTTAATTACTTTATTTTAATATTACTATTATATTATATTAGTTTTATACTTCATTATATTTCTAATATTATTATTATTAGTTGTTATTTATTTCTAATATGTATATATCATGTAAATGTTGTAATATTATATGCATTTTTTTACATACGTGATGTATATAAGTTCTTAATATTATATTTTATATATATTATTATATATATTTTAATATCATTAGTTATATTTTTCTTTTATACTATTATATATATATATATATATATATATATATATATCTAATATTATAAGGTATATTTCTAATACTATTATTTATATATATATTTATATATGTGTGTATGTATTTGTGTAATGTACAAAATAGTTCTATTATCATTTCTAAGGAACGTCGTATTGTATAATGTTCTATATATGTTATGTATATATCTTTAATATTACTAGTTATATATATATTTCTTATACATTTCCACATACATATTTTCTTTTATATACTATGTATATATTATATTTTATTATATATTAGTACACATATTTTATTATACGTATGTATATATACTTTTATATTAATATTATTTTCGTATATCATATTATTCATTATTATACTTATTATTTTCACTATTGCCACTTATTATATTATTTCAATATTATGTACTATTTGGTGTACATACATCTTTTATTATGATTATTAGTGTATAAATACATGTTTTTTTTCTAATATATATCGTATCGTTCATCTATACTATGTATATACATATACATATTTAACATTACTACACATTGTATTTATTCATGATTTGTCTTTATTTCTTTCATAAATGTCATTGTTATTGTTATTCAATGTTCTAGTATCCCATGTTGATATTTTTATTCATAATGTCATTATTCATATCATTTATTTATTTTTTTAAATTCTTACTTTTGGAATCTTTTTCTAACTAATTTAAATACATAAGGCAACATGTCGGTTTAGCACAAAGTCGCTGATTTCATCGCTATGTTGGATGAACATCAATCGACTCGTGTTAAAACGGTATGTCCTTCTCTTAACAATAAAAAATTTCAAACTTCTCGTCTTTTTTTATCGGATCACGATTAAATTTTAAATTGAATTCGTATTTTTGAACATCAAAACAACACGTGTTTAACAAGATACCAATTTTGGGCGTCGCAAGGGTGCTAATACCTTCCTCGTGCGTAACCGACTCCCGAACCCTATTTTTCGATTTTTATAGACCCAAATTTGGCCTTCATTTTTTGTTCAAATAAATTTTCTTTTCAAAAGAGATGATTTAGTAGGTGTCCGATCACACCTAGGAAAAAGATCGATGGCGACTCCCTTTTTAATAAAATCGAAAGTTGGTTTTCAAATGTTTAATAAATCGCCACAATTAGCGACCAACCGAAAGCTAAGCTAAAATTGTTACGTCGCTACATTCATATCAAATAACATCATGATAGTTTTGTTTTGTTTTAATGCATGAGATAAAATAACATCATATCAAGTTAATGCATCTAGCCCAAAGAGATAAGGATATTCTATGACTATAACATACTAATGACAAGGTCATTGGATAAGAAAAATTATAAATTTATTTTCGTAATGGTATGTAATAAGGGAGAGTTCAATCATGGTACTTTTAATGGATTGATTAGATAGCTAAATAATATTATAATTAATAGATGAAAAGCTAAAACTTAATTACAAATTATTCGAGTCCTAATTATATATATGTACAATTGGTCCCTCCGATAGGTCAACACAACCCTATATGAATTGCATTTGAATTAATACGCTAAATAAATGCAAATGATAAATAGAGAAATAGATTTCATGTATCACTATCAATAGTGAATTTTCTCGCTAAGAACAAGAGACAACTTAGTGATTAGTTTAATTTCTTTAAATTATTAGTTAATTGAATGTAATTAAATAATTAAAATTCAAAGTGAAAATTAATTAGTTATCGCAATATTGTGGAAGAAGACAATTGAATTTATTTACTCATAGATTCTATTACGGTAAAGATGTCGTGATTTTAATTGGATTGAGAAAAATTAAATAACATTTTGAGAATAAAAAACCAAGTATTGGGTTGGATAAATTATATGAGTTGATTTAAATATCACATAACATATAATTGTACCCGATATATGAATGAGTTAAATATGGCCAACTACAAGTTATGGGTGGCATCCTAGAGTGGTGTGTTACCCATCCTAGTAAAGTCACGGTGGGATTATGTATTTTCTATTAAAATATTATTATTTTGTCTCCTCCTGTTCTGATAGAGCTCTTGTGATTTTTCCCTACAAATATGAGGTATGGACCAAGTCAAAATATAACACATATTTAGCATGTACAAGCCCAATTTGCAGGCCCAGATTAGACCAAACCCAATTACAGCCCAATTATTAAAACCCTAAAAGCCCAATTAGCCCACAATCTTAACTAATTTTCAGCCAAAAAAAAAAAGAAAAAACCTAGCCACCACCACTTGCTCTACTTGCTCCACTTACACCTGCAAAAATCAAAAGAAGAAAAAAACAAAAAGGGGCAGAAAAGAAGCAAGAAAACAAGGAAATAGACAATAGCAAATCCATTGTATTTCGGTTATAAAGCCTGAAATTCCGGATTTTTTGAGTACAAAAACACTAATATTGAAATAAAAAAAGGGGGATGGTAGTAAAAAAAAAGAAAAAAAAAAGAAAAAAGGAGAAAGGTATGTAAAAGCAAAAAAAAAAAGTTTTTTTTGAATCAATGAAAACAACATATTTCTCAAACACATAATCTAGATTGAACATCAAAAAAAGAGAAAGAAACGAAAAACAAAATCAAAACTGAAAAGAGGTGATTTTCGTTTCCTTTTTTTATTTTCAAATCTTTTTTTTCTTCTTTTTCTTTTTCTTTACATATACATATATCTTAAAAGCATATAAAAAATAAAAAAAATACCTTTTTCTGAATTTCCGCCACTGTGTGGTGGTGGCCAGCATGGCAGCCATGCCAATGAGCTCACGGTGGTGGTTGACCGGACCTTAGTCGAAGTTTGACCGGAGTAAAGAAGGCCTTGAGAGAGTTTGAGAGAAGGGGTTAGTTTTTTTTTATGAAATGGGGAAAATGAGTTTGTTTTAGGGAAATTTGACTTATATAGCCCATCAAAATGACGTCGTTTTGGGCTTAAATCACTAATGCCAAAACGACGTCGTTTTGGTCCTTAACCCATGGCCGATCCGCTCCAAATTCAGGATCCGCATATTTTCATTGGAGGGGCTATTTTCGCATTTAGCCCCTCCGCTTTTTTATTACTTTGCAATTAAGTCATTTTTATTTTTAATTTGACCCTAAAATTTGTCGCGATTTTCAATTTAATCCTAGCTGATGCTATGTGTTTTAGAAAGGGGGTTATTGCACTTTAGGCCCTCCGTTGTTTCATGCGTGTTTAAATAAGCCCTTTTTTATTTTTAATTTGCCCCAAAACTTCGTTTTTAATTCGAATTTAGTCCTTTTTTTAATTTAAGTTGATTTTTATATTATCTTTCCTATTTTAATTTTTAATATTAGTTCCAATAATATTATATATATACTTTTAAATACCCTCTTTTATTGTCTATTATTATAAATATTAATATTTTTCTTACGTTATTATTATATCGTATCGTCCTTTTTTATTATCATATCATTATGTACACATTATTTATATTATTTTTACTATTATTATTATATCTATTATTAGTATTAGTATTATAATTACTACTATTGCACACACACACACATATATATATATATATATATATATTTATGTAAAGTTATCAATGGTTATTTTATCATCATCTTAATATTAATATGTATTTATTTTTAACATATATATGTATATATTTATGAGGTATTATTAATAATCGTTTTGTAACATTATTATTATTATTTCTAATGTGTATGTATTATATATATTTTTAAAACTATATTATGTATATATTTTATATATTATATATATATATATATTTATTATATTTTTATGTATATATTTTAATATCATATTATTCATATATTTTTATATTATGTAAATATTTTCAATACTACATTATGTATATATTTTGTCTATATTGTATACATACTTTTAATACTCAATACTATTATCATAAATATGTTCTTGATATATGTATGTATATATATGTGTTTTTCTTTATTCATATATTATTATCATCATTTTCCACTTTTTATTATACTATTTTATTTTTCTACATACTTCTAATATCATTATTATATATATATATATGTGTGTATACTTCATGTAATATTTGTGTTTCAATATTATTATTTCTAGTATGTATATATTATGTATATATTTTAAAATTACGTATACATTTTATTTCTATTATTACGTATATATTTTAATACATATATGTATATATTTATATACCGTTGTCATTAGTTATTTCTTATTATTATTGTTTTCAATAAATATCGTATATATATTTTTAATCTAGTGTTATATGTTGTACATATATATGTTCCCTACTATTTTATATTTACATTATTATTACCATGTTTAATACCATGTGTTATTATCGTTTCATACTATTATTATTTATATTATTATTATCGTTTTATTATCATTGTCATTTTTATTTTGTCGTGTTTTATTTATTTTTACGCGTTCGATCATTTCATTTTCCTCGTGTATTTGTTTATATTTGCATATTACTAGCCTTGCTATTATTTCACCTTTTATAATTGCTCATATTATTATTTTTGACATTGTCGCACCTATTATTATGTTATTACATATTAGCACCATAATTTGCTCTCATGTTTTACCATAAATAATATTATGTTTTTCACTTGATGCCTTAAAATGATTCTTTCATAAAAGTAATATTCCGTATTTGGTAATTCGAGACAATCGTGCCCTAACTTACTGGGTTTCGATTTTTCTCATTTAACCTAAATAACGGGATACTCTTTTAAAACGCAATACGAGTTTTGAAAAATACTTATTCTCGGAGATACGAGGTGTTGTGCCCTAACTTACCGGGTATGGCATTTTGTTACCTCGAAATAGGATTTTTGCAAGTAAAGGCAATATTCGGTGTTCAAAAATTCGGGGAAACGTGCCCTAACTTACTGGGGTTCGATTTTCCTTGTTCACCTTAAAGAACCGAATATCCTTTTGAAATACACGAATTTTTATATAAAAGGCAAGCTTGCTCTCCAAAATTCAAAATGTCGTGTCCTAACTTACTGGATGCGACATTTTATATTTTGAGACGAGAAGGTCTTTAACATTTGAGCATTTTCTTTACAAAGAGGGATTGTAACACCCCAAACCTGGCCTGGACGTTATGACCGGATCTGATGCGCCACATTGATGCGTTCAAAACATTCTGTATTACTTAGTTTGGAAAAGCTGAGTTGGTGTTGTAAAGACACTTTTAAAGGTAGGTTAAAGTGAATAGAAGTCATGCACCGGTAGGAAACCAGGAAAAGAGGAGGTGAGTCCGCTTGACCGCTTAAGTACCAAGCTCTTCCGGATCCAATCCTAGACATGCACACCACCATTGCCACACTCTAACATCTCGTATAATTTTGAGAAAATCGTTTGATTATGTCCGTCTTAAGAAAATGTTTAAGTTGAAAACGTTTGTTTAAAATATTTATTTCCTTGGAAAAACATTTACTTTGTGGAAACTTTGCGCGTCATCGTGATCTTTTAAAAATCAAGTAGTTTTTATAAAACGAACCCTAGTGCTAACCAGTTTAATAATCCCCAAAATAAAAATAATTAAAAAGAGCAGCCTTATTACAACTTTAAACATAATAAAATAAAATAATCCAAATTAAATGCTAAACTTATTTAAAATTGGCAATCCATCTTCATGGCCACTCTGAATCCCGCCACTCCAAGTCCACCAACTAGGGCTCACCCGCAAGGAGGGAAGAGGAAGGGGTGAGTTTGGGAAAACTCGATGTATACAGAAACCCATCCAAAGCCCAATTCAGCTCGAGCCCATTGGGCCTAATCCTATTCAGATAACAAGACACGAGGGTGAAGCCCTTTTGAATCACATGAGCAAGGCCTTAGCCCTTTTACATAACAAGTGGCCCATAGGCCCGGTTCAAGAATATGAGCATCAACGAAATAATGAATGCAAGCCCATCCGGGAGACTACTCAACCCACCAACCGCTACACCGCCTGCATCAGCCCTACACACCATGTGGGAATATCTCAACCCACCCAACCCTACACACCACAGTTGCAAAGAACGCACTCAAATTCGATCGATTGAGGCAAAGCCTCCAAGACGTGGTTGAACCACTTTCAAGATTTCCTCCATTAATACCCCAACCCCATGCAATGATATTAATAAAAGCATATCATGTAAAATACAACATTGATCAATCATGCGATTCACCAATTTAAACCCTAGGGGTATATCGGTAATTTTACTCTTTAGGGTAATTTGGTAATTTTGCTCTTTAGGGTAATTTCGTGATCTACGCTACTACACAAGCTAATTCAGTAATTTTAACAGATTTATGCAATTTGATTCCACCATCTACCTAACAGGCTAATTTGCCCATCTCTTACCCATATTGGTCCGTAAGCCCATTGGGCCCAGTTTTGGCCCGTCGAGCCCCTTTTTCCGAAATACGCTAAAACGTCACGCGAACGTGCTTACCACCTTGCGGTGCCAGATCTAACAATTACCCTATGACTTGAGAGCATTCGCATACTCACATGACCATGAAATGCCGGAATTTCGGCATTTCGGCTTTTGCCGAATTGAACTAAGAAAGGGTGTTCGGTACACACCTGATTTGCGACGGCGCTTCGAGATCCCTTCGATGTCCTACAATTTATTAGCACAGTTCTTATTTACAAACCATAATCACTAAACCCCAAAACTTACTTATCCATGGTCGAACCATATCCCTAAAAAGCCTTCAAAACCTTACCTTTTGCCAAAATCGATAGCTAGCTCGAATCGATTGCTCCAATGATTCACGCTTTTGATCCAACACTTAGGAAGACTCTAATCACCGAAAGAAAACATCGTTACAATCCCTTAAAGCCATATGCCCAAATCGACCCTCTCTAGATTTTAGGGATTTGGCTTTTTCAAGTTGTAAAATAAGACTAGATCTCAAGTGATGAGCACTTACCACTTGTTCCTCTTTGATTTCTACGTGAGATCGATGCATTTATCCTCTAAATGATGGTAGAACTCGAATCTAGAAGATCTGAAGTTTCGCTATAAGTCCCTAAATCTATGGTATTTCGCTTTTTAGGTGATGAAGAAGATGATGGTTTGAGGCTATAACCTTGGAGTAACGTTGTCGACGGATATTAAGGGTTTAGAGAAGATGAATGTTGATCACAAGGAACAAAAATATGAAGGGTTTGGCTTTGGAGAAATCGGCACAAGTAGTGAGTTTTCGAGATTTCGGTCTTTTAATGGTGATTGGTGATGAAGGTTTAATGGAAGATGGGATCGACAAAGAAGGTGAATAAGATGGTCAGAAGGTTTCAGCTAGAAGGAGAAGCATAAAGGAAGAGAAAACATGGAGGAAAAGAGAAGAAGAAAATTCGGCACAATGAGAAATAGACTTGTGTTTTCGGCTTTTGTGAGAATTCGAAAAGATGAAAGAAAGCTTTCGGTGGCTAACCCTAATTCTCCAAGATAGAAAAGAAAAGAACCTAACCCTAATATTAAATTAGAGCAATCGCCCATCTCTCTAAGGCCCTTGTCGAAATTTACTTGTGTGATCACATGCCTAGTACATGCCTAAAATTAAAAGAAAAACAATATGCCTACCTTACAACTTGAACCCTGGACCTCCAATTCCTTCCCAGCGCCACTTTTTAGGAACTTAGTGGCGTCACCTTGCCACTTTACCAAGGCCTTATTTGTGTCATAACTTACGCAGTTCTTCTTAAAAGCCCACTTAACCAAATCTCCTATTCACTTAAAAATCCCACCTTGATATTTTACCGTGTTTAGCTTAGTCTTGGGCCTTCTAAAGGTCTACTAACACATTTAAACATAATTCCAATATTTAGAACATGAAAATTTCAAGATTCACTAAAATCACAAAACCCAAAAAATCCCGAAAATCAAGGCATTACAACTAATATATATATTTTTTTCCTTTCCGATAATAATAATAATTTTATAAATATATCTAATAATAAAATTTCAAATATCAATAATACATAAATAATAAAATTTTCATAAAATTTTCAAACATACATACAAATAATATTTTTCTAATAATAATAATACTAATTAAAATTTCATAAAAATTTAAAATATCCGTAATAATAAATACAAAAAATTTTCTAGTGGTAATTTAATAAAATAAATTTTTTTTCTCAAACGATAATATTTAAAACTTCCTAATTATTCGGGTTTTCTTCTATTCAATCCTGGACTCAAAACCCAACTCTTCTAGGCCCCAAATTCAGGATGTTACAGGGATCGTATTTTAAATTCTTTCAAGTTTTCAAATTTTAGACACTAAGACACTAATTAATCAACTAGGTACCAATTTTGGGCGTATCGAGGGTGCTAATCCTTCATTGTGCGTAACCGACTCCCGAACTTGTTTTCTGATTTTCGTAGACCAAAAATTATCGTTTTAGTAAATCTTAACTTTTATTAAAATGATTTAATTTAAGGTGATCCGATCACACCTCATCAAAAAGGATTGGTGGCGACTCCCTTTATTCGTTTCCATTTTCAAAATCTAAGTCGATTCCCGTTTTTCAAAAAAATGGTTTCGACATAGCATAGTTTGTGACATCCCAAAATTGACCCTAGTCGGGGTGTGGTTTCGGGACCACAAAACTGAGGCATAAAAATAATTTATAATTTATTTTGATGCCTATAATATGTGTTAATTCATGTGTGACATTTTTGATGTTTCGATTTAGAGTTATAAATGTGAATTTCACTAGAAAGGGCCTAGTAGTAAACATTGAAAGTATGATGGGGAAATGTGGGATGACTAGTTGATAATGCATGCAAAAATAAGGGATTTGCATGTCAAATTCCCCCCCCCTAACATGAAGTGGCCGGCCATGACAAGGAATCATGGGCTAAACATGTCATGAAACATGTTTTGTTGGTGCACTAGGGAGAAACAATAAACAAATGAGTATGGGTAACAAAGAAAGAAAAAAAAAATGTGTGTGTGTGAGTGAAACCCCCCTTGCCGTGCATTGTGGAAGAGAAAAGAAAAATTTTGTTCATCCATTTTTCTCTTCTTTGGCCGAAAATACTAAGGAAAAAGGGAGGATTTTTGCTTCATGCTTGGTTTAGAAGAGAACTAGAAGGAGATTTGGCTATACTTGCATCAAGATTAAGGTATGTTTGAGGTTATGTCATGAGATTCATGCTTGTTTTGGTTGCTAACTTGATGTGCATGTTAGCCATGGTTCAAATCCTTGTTATGCCATGGAAATGGTATTTGGCCAAGGTGGATTTTGTGTTAATGCCATTGCATGTTAAATATGAAGCTTGTTAATGGTGTATGTGATGGGGGATTGATGGCTCTTGGACTTTCTTTTAGTATTTTTGAGTGAGACATTAAGTTCTTTGCTTAATCATGACCAAAATGATGGTGTTGTGATGTATTCGGTCATGGTATATCCATTAAGTATGATTCATGCATGTTGCATGGTAGGTAAGATTTGAGCTTTGAATATGTGTTTGCACATGATGAATTGGTATGACATATATACTATTTCAAGGTATATATTTGCTTGGGATGATGTTTTCGGTTATGTAGTACATGAGAGATGTGTATTGAGCTACAATATATAATCGTTAGTTAGTAAAATGCATGCTGTTTTTGTGTGGTATTAAGTGCATAATCGGCCTCAACATGGGCATGCATATTCGCCACATGAGGGAAATTGGTGTGCATGCATTCGGTTAGAGGCAAGCATATTGATGCCTATTCTTGGCTTAGAAAATTCGCTAAGAGGAATACTAACTAAGGTGTTGAGTTCGATTCACGATTTTGTACATATGCGACTTTGATGCCTAATGAGTAGATATTTATATATTGGCTAGGCATCTTGAATTCCTCTTCCGATGCTCAAATGATAAAACCAATTTATTTGTTAAATTTAGCTCAAGAAGCTAGAGGTGGAGAATCAAGCAAAGGCAAAGGAAAGATAATCGAGTAGTCGATTGGAAATCGTTTCATCCAATATAAGGTAAGTCATAAAGCATATATTTGGCATTGATTTAAATGATCATAATATATATATGCAATTGTGTTTAATGAATTGATGTGTAAGTGGAAATGTATGTGTATGGAATGATGCCATTGTTGAATGTATAAAGGTAGTAAAATGCATAACGTATTGGTCTTGGCACTAAGTGTGCGGGTATAAATGGACACGGTGACAAGATTGGCACTAAGTGTGCGGATTTAAAATTTGTACAGCACTAAGTGTGCGAATTTGATTATATAGCACTATGTGTGCGAGCTGATTATATAGCACTAAGTGTGCGGACTTATTATATGCTTTTGCATCACTATTGGCACTGAGTGTGCGATATTATCGAGTTGATCACGGACCATGGATCGGGTAAGTACCTCGAGCTCATGATGAATAGAAAATACGTCCATGCTTGGGGTTGAATTGGTAAGCCTTAAATCTATGTGATGATTGAAATTGTATGGTTGTGCTGGAAAATGAGTTAATGTGTAAAAAAAATGCTTCGATTATCTTGTTGTGTAGATTATGAAATGTGGATGTATGACTTGGTACGAGATTGGACCGAAAGGTCCGAGGTATTATGGTATAGATTCGATATGGATGAGTACCTAGCCTCGCTTGTCGTACATGTTGTAGTGACTTTATTAGTGGATTGATGAATGCTTATGACTTACTGAGTTGTAAACTCACTCAGTGTTTTCTTGTCACCCATTTTAGGTCACTGGGACTCGTACTGTTGTGTGCTCGGAACCGTCGTTGAAGTCATCACACCGGCTGAAATCTTGTGGTATTACTTTTTTGTTGTTGAAGAACATTTGGCATGTATAGGCTATTATATTTTGTCGAATTGTGGGTTGTAAACTTTAAGCCATGTGAAAATGGCCTATGTGGTCGTCGAGTGGGATGCTAGAACCTATAGCCACGAGTCTTAGAAACTCAAATTTTGTTAAGGTGGCCATAATTTGTGTCATGTATGATGGATGATTAAGGCCAAGGAAAAATTCATGAAATTGGCATAGTCTACTGCAGTAACTGTTGCGGACAGCAGCAGTGAGATGAGATTGAAAATCACTAAAAATAGTATAAGTAAAATTAAATAGTGAGTAAATTATGGAACTGATCCTTGATGAATCTATTTTATATGGACGAAACGAAACGACCATATGAGCAGTATACTGGGAGATATTAAAGTTCTCGTGAGACAGGGCCAGAACGATTTCTGGGTCCCCTGTCGTGACTTTGAAAATTTACCATAAATTATCCAGAAAGAATTAGGAGTCATGCCTTATATGTACAGATTCCATTTTGAGTCTAGTTTCATTAGAAACAAACGGCACCAGTATTAAAGCCCTGTACAGAAAGATATTCAAGTTGTAACGCGCGGAGGTCAGAGCAGTCGATCCCTGTAACATGGGTGACTTTAACTAATAAACTGTACCAATTGGCCCAACCAAAATTCTAAAATAAATCCATGGATGGATATATGAGTCTAAATTCAGGAAAATTTACGAAACCAGTTTCTGAGTTTTGGAACTCGAGATATGATTTTTAAGGCGACGGTGACGCAGTTTTCCAGCCTGTCCAGAAATGCCAAATTGGTCGGTACTTTAAGAGGATTTGTCTCGTTAACCCCTCGTGTCCGACAATCGGCGTCGGTCACGAGTTAGGTGTTACAATTTTATTGGTATCAGAGCTATGGTTTAGTCGGTTCTAGGACTACCATAGCGCGTGTGAGTCTAGCTATACATGCCAAATTGATAGTGCTTAATAATGTGATGACTTCGACGGTTGAAATTTTTGTTTTGATTAGCGATGGAACCCGGTAGAGAGACCCTTGGCGGATGACGTTGAAAGTGTAGCGGCTGCTCCTGCAAGGGACACCGCTGTTGAGCCTCGATCATCCGCGAATAATCAAAATGAAGGGGAAACAAGCCTTCTTCACTATGATGAATGAGTGGGTCGCGCAATATGCCCGAACCAACCCGGCTGTCCAACCATTCCCGAATTTAAATACTCCACCCCAAGACTCCGCAATGCCTCCGATTCGATCCCGTGAGGCTGAGTAAACCACCGTGGACTTGATTAGGAAGCGTGGGGAGGAGTTCAAGGCCATAGTTACTTGATGATGCCGAAAAGGCCGAGTTCGCTCGATAACACCATTAGAGTGTTAGATGAATCGTCATGCACACCCGACGAATGTCTTAAGTGTGCTATATCCTTGTTATGAGACTCACTTACTATTGGTGGAGGACTTTAATTTCCATAGTCCCAAATGAACGAGTTACTTGGGATTTCTTCCAATCCAATTTCGAAAGAAATACATTAGTCAACTGTTCATCGATCGAAGCGTAAGGAATTCTTGGAACTCAAGCAAGGCCGGATGATCAGATCTCAATACTGAACATGAGTTCGTAAGACTTAGTCGGTATGCTCGGAGTGTGTGGCTGATGAGGTTGCGATGTGCAAAAGATTTGAAGAAGGATTGAATGAAGAGTTAAAGTTACTAGTGGGAATTTTGGAGATAAAGGAGTTCGTGACACTAGTCGAACGAGCCTGCAAGGCGGAAGAACTTGGGAGGAGAAGAAGAAGGCTGAATTTGAAGCAAGAGATTACCGTAAAAGATCGACGAGTAAAGCTCCGTTCTCGGCTGTAAAGAGGTTCGTGGAGGACACCAAGAAGTCGAGGACGATCATGGAATTTCCATTAGAGCCCGACCATTGACGGACTCGAGCTACTTGAGAGCTAGTGTGGGCAATAATCGTCAAGAGAGACCTGAATGCCCCAATGTGGAAGACGACACCTAGGTGAATGTTGGGGTAAGTCATTAATAGGGCTCATTATGGATGCGGTTCAAGGACCACTTCATTAGAGATTGCACGAGCTAGATGAGAGGAATAAGACGCAAGGTGCAAGACCTAGTGGAACGACGGTGGAGGTAGGCCCCGAGAATCTCTCGGAGGTAGGGGTGGTAATCGAGAGGAGCCTCTAATACGGCCGTCCGATCCGAGACCCGTGCTCTCGCTAGAGCATATGCCATCCGCGCACGAGAGGAGGCATCCTCCCCGACGTTATCACCGGTACTTTTACTCTCTTTGATACTATTGTGATTACATTGATTGACCCCGCTCTACTCACTCATATGTATGTGAAACCTTAGCATCCAAAGAAGACTCTACCGTTGAGTCTCATGAGTTCGTAATTCGAGTGTCAAACCCTTTGGGTCAATACGTGCTTGTTGATAAAGTGTGCAAGAGATGCCCCTAATAATTCGAGAATCTGCTTTTCCTACCGATCGATGCTTCTACCATTTCATGAATTCGATGTTATTCTTGGTATGGATTGGTGACCGTACATGATGCAAGGGTGGATCGCAAAAGGAAAACCATTAATTTGAGGAGTGCAAATAATGAGGTAGTCCGAGTCGAGTCTCATCGATTTAAAGGAGTGCCGAAGAATAATATCTTCTATGACCGTCAAGATATGTGAAAAGGGTGTGAAACATACCTTGCGTATGTGTTTGGGAGTAAAGAGACGGAAAGGAAACTCGAATCGGTACCAGTGGTTTGTGAGTATTCGGATGTTTTTCCCGAGGAGTTACCGGATTGCCACCGGTTCGAGAAGTGGAATTCGCATCGGTTGTACCGGTACTACGCCGATTTCAATAGCCCCGTATCGTATGGCATTAACTAATTAAAGGAATTGAAGGTTCAATTGCAAGAATTGACGGATAGAGGTTTCGCTCGACCGAGTTTTTCTCCATGGGGCGACTGTATTGTTTGTGAAGAAGAAGGACGGAACCATGAGGTTGTGCATCGACTATCGTCAACTCAATAAAGTGACGATAAAGAATAAATATCCATTGCCACGAATTGACGATTTGTTTGATCAATTAAAGGGAGCCTCGGTGTTTTCAAAGATAGATTTGAGGTCGGGTACTATCGGTTGAGGGTCCGAGAATCGGACATACCCAAAACCGCTTTTAGAACGAGGTATGGTCACTACGAATTCTTGGTGATGCCGTTTGGGCTCACTAATGCCCTCGGTGTTTATGGATTTAATGAATAGAATTTTCAGCCATACTTGGATCGGTTCGTAGTTGTATTTATCGATGACATTTTGGTCTATTCGAGAGATGAAACCGAGCATGTTGAACACCGAGGCTAGTGTTGCAAATCTTACGAGATAAGCGCTTATACGCAAAGTTCAAGAATGTGAATTTTGGTTGAAAGAGGTTAGCTTTTTGGGGCACGTGGTGTCCGTGACGGTGTCGGGTGGACCCAACAAAATTCGCCATAGTCGATTGGAAACCACCAAGGAATGTTACCGAAGTTAGGAGCTTTTTGGGGCTTGCGGTTATTACCGACGATTTGTAAAGGTTTCTCGACGATAGCCACGCCAATGACGGCTTACTCCAAAAGGATGTTAAGTTCGAATGGACGGAGAAATGTCGAAAAGTTTCGATCAACTGAAAGCTTATTTGATGAAGCCCCAATTCTAGTGCAACCCGAATCGGGCAAAGAGTTTGTCATTTATAGTGACGCATCCCTACTTGGGTTGGGTTGCGTATTGATGCAAGAAGGGCGAAGTTGTGGCCTATGCGTCGAGACAATTAAAGCCACATGAGAAAAATTATCCGACCCATGATCTCGAATTGGTCGCCATCGATTCGCTTTAAAGATATGGCGACATTACTTATTTGGTGAGAAGTGCCATGTGTATTCGGATCACAAAAGTCTCAAATATTTGATGACTCAAAGAGACTTAAATCTGCGACAAAGACGATGGCTCGAGTTGTTAAAAGATTATGAACTCGTTATTGATTATCACCCGAAAGGCCAATGTGGTTGCGGATGCCTTAAGTCGAAATCACCGTTTGCTTTTACTGAGCGATGAATGTACACTTGTCTATTCTACCCGACAATGTGTTAGTAGCCGAATTGAAGGCCAAACCATTGTTGGCTCATCAAATTCGGAAGCTCGTAAAGTTGATGAGGAGTTGCTTGCAAAACGGGAGTGTGTTCGAGCAAGGAATCGAGTTTCAAATTGATGATGACGATTGTTTAAGGTTTAGAAGTCGTCTGTGTGTTCCAAAGAATTGAACTTATTTCGATAATTCTAAATGAAGCCCATTGTAGTCGAATGTCAATCCACCCGGTAGTACTAAAATGTACAATGACCAAACGCCAATTTTGGTGGCCGGTATGAAACGAGACATATCTCAATTTGTTTCAAGGTGTCGATATGTCAACAAGTGAAAGCGGAACATCAAGTGCCATCGGGATTACTTCACCGATCATGATACCCGAATGGAAATGGGATCGAGTCACAATGGACTTTGTATCCGGACCGCCATTGTCGATGAGTAAGAAGGATGCGATTTGGGTCGTTGTCGATAGACTAACTAAGTCGGCTCACTTTATCCCCGTCGCACGGATTTTTCAATGGACAAATTAGCGGAATTGTACGTTTCTCGATTGTGAGATTACACGGGTGCCTATTTCTATCGTGGTCGGATAGAGACCCAAGATTCACGTCGCGATTTTGGAAGAAATTGCAAGATGCTTTGGGTACCAAGTCGCATTTTAGCACCGCTTTTCATCCCCAAACCGATGGTCAATCCGAACGGATAATTCAAATACTCGAGGATATGTTGAGATGTTGCATCCTTGAGTTTAGTGGTTCATGGGAACGGTATTTACCTTTGATTGAATTCGCCACAACAATAGCTTTCAATCAAGCATTAAGATGGCGCCTTACGAGGCTTTATACTATCGTAAATGCCGCACCCATTATTCGGACTGAACTTAGTGAAGGTAAATTCTTCGGTTGATTTGGTTAAGGATGCCGAGCAAAAGTTCGAGTAATTCGTGAAAGTTTGAAAGTCGCTTCGGATCGCCAAAAGTCGTATGCGGATTTGAAAAGAAAAGATATTGAATATCAGGTTGGAGACAAGGTCTTTCTCAAAGTTTCACCTTGGAAGAAGGTGCTTAGATTTGGTCGTAAGGGCAAATTGAGTCCGAGGTTTATCGGGCCATATGAAGTATCCGAACGAGTTGGGCCATCGATATCGATTAATTTTGCCCTGAGCTCGAAAGGATTCACAACGTTTTCATGTCTCGATGCTTGACGATATAGGTCGATCCATCGCACGTAATTGCTCCATCCGAGATTGAGATTCACCTAATTTGAGCTATGAAGAGGAACCGTTCGCATTATGATGCGTGAAGTAAAAGAGTTACGCAATAAGAAAATCCCGTTAGTGAAGGTGTTGTGGCATAAACACGGAATTGAAGAAGCCACTTGGGAACTTGAGGACTCTATGAAAGAGCGATACCCGAGCCTATTTACGGTAAGATTTTCGGGGACTAAAATTTCTTAAGTGGGGAGAGTTGTGACATCCCAAAATTGACCCTAGTCGGGTGTGGTTTCGGGACCACAAAACCGAGGCATAAAAATAATTTATAATTTATTTTGATGCCTATAATATGTGTTAATTCATGTGTGACATTTTGATGTTTCGATTTAGAGTTATAAATGTGAATTTCACTAGAAAGGGCCTAGTAGTAAACATTGAAAGTATGATGGGGAAATGTGGGATGACTAGTTGATAATGCATGCAAAAATAAGGGATTTGCATGTCAAATTCCCCCCCCTAACATGAAGTGGCCGGCCATGACAAGGAATCATGGGCTAAACATGTCATGAAACATGTTTTGTTGGTGCACTAGGGAGAAACAATAAACAAATGAGTATGGGTAACAAAGAAAGAAAAAAAAATGTGTGTGTGTGTGAAACCCCCCTTGCCGTGCATTGTGGAAGAGAAAAGAAAAATTTTGTTCATCCATTTTTCTTCTTTGGCCGAAAATACTAAGGAAAAGGGAGGATTTTTGCTTCATGCTTGGTTTAGAAGAGAACTAGAAGGAGATTTGGCTATACTTGCATCAAGATTAAGGTATGTTTGAGGTTATGTCATGAGATTCATGCTTGTTTTGGTTGCTAACTTGATGTGCATGTTAGCCATGGTTCAAATCCTTGTTATGCCATGGAAATGGTATTTGGCCAAGGTGGATTTTGTGTTAATGCCATTGCATGTTAAATATGAAGCTTGTTAATGGTGTATGTGATGGGGATTGATGGCTCTTGGACTTTCTTTTTAGTATTTTTGAGTGAGACATTAAGTTCTTTGCTTAATCATGACCAAAATGATGGTGTTGTGATGTATTCGGTCATGGTATATCCATTAAGTATGATTCATGCATGTTGCATGGTAGGTAAGATTTGAGCTTTGAATATGTGTTTGCACATGATGAATTGGTATGACATATATACTATTTCAAGGTATATATTTGCTTGGGATGATGTTTTCGGTTATGTAGTACATGAGAGATGTGTATTGAGCTACAATATATAATGCGTTAGTTAGTAAAATGCATGCTGTTTTGTGTGGTATTAAGTGCATAATCGGCCTCAACATGGGCATGCATATTCGCCACATGAGGGGAAATTGGTGTGCATGCATTCGGTTAGAGGCAAGCATATTGATGCCTATTCTTGGCTTAGAAAATTCGCTAAGAGGAATACTAACTAAGGTGTTGAGTTCGATTCACGATTTTGTACATATGCGACTTTGATGCCTAATGAGTAGATATTTATATATTGGCTAGGCATCTTGAATTCCTCTTCCGATGCTCAAATGATAAAACCAATTTATTTGTTAAATTTAGCTCAAGAAGCTAGAGGTGGAGAATCAAGCAAAGGCAAAGGAAAGATAATCGAGTAGTCGATTGGAAATCGTTTCATCCAATATAAGGTAAGTCATAAAGCATATATTTGGCATTGATTTAAATGATCATAATATATATATGCAATTGTGTTTAATGAATTGATGTGTAAGTGGAAATGTATGTGTATGGAATGATGCCATTGTTGAATGTATAAAGGTAGTAAAATGCATAACGATTGGTCTTGGCACTAAGTGTGCGGGTATAAATGGACACGGTGACAAGATTGGCACTAAGTGTGCGGATTTAAAATTTGTACAGCACTAAGTGTGCGAATTTGATTATATAGCACTATGTGTGCGAGCTGATTATATAGCACTAAGTGTGCGGACTTATTATATGCTTTTGCATCACTATTGGCACTGAGTGTGCGATATTATCGAGTTGATCACGGACAGCGGATCGGGTAAGTACCTCGAGCTCATGATGAATAGAAAATACGTCCATGCTTGGGGTTGAATTGGTAAGCCTTAAATCTATGTGATGATTGAAATTGTATGGTTGTGCTGGAAAATGAGTTAATGTGTAAAAAAAATGCTTCGATTATCTTGTTGTGTAGATTATGAAATGTGGATGTATGACTTGGTACGAGATTGGACCGAAAGGTCCGAGGTATTATGGTATAGATTCGATATGGATGAGTACCTAGCCTCGTTTGCTGTACATGTTGTAGTGACTTTATTAGTGGATTGATGAATGCTTATGACTTACTGAGTTGTAAACTCACTCAGTGTTTTCTTGTCACCCATTTTAGGTCACTGGGACTCGTCTCTGTTGTGTGCTCGGAACCGTCGTTGAAGTCATCACACCGCTGAAATCTTGTGGTATTACTTTTTTGTTGTTGAAGAACATTTGGCATGTATAGGCTATTATATTTTGTCGAATTGTGGGTTGTAAACTTTAAGCCATGTGAAAATGGCCTATGTGGTCGCCGAGTGGGATGCTAGAACCTATAGCCACGAGTCTTAGAAACTCAAATTTTGTTAAGGTGGCCATAATTTGTGTCATGTATGATGGATGATTAAGGCCAAGGAAAAATTCATGAAATTGGCATAGTCTACTGCAGTAACTGTTGCGGACAGCAGCAGTGAGATGAGATTGAAAAATCACTAAAAATAGTATAAGTAAAATTAAATAGTGAGTAAATTATGGAACTGATCCTTGATGAATCTATTTTTATATGGACGAAACGAAACGACCATATGAGCAGTATACTGGGAGATATTAAAGTTCTCGTGAGACAGGGCCAGAACGATTTCTGGGTCCCCTGTCGTGACTTTGAAAATTTACCATAAATTATCCAGAAAGAATTAGGAGTCATGCCTTATATGTACAGATTCCATTTTGAGTCTAGTTTCATTAGAAACAAACGGCACCAGTATTAAAGCCCTGTACAGAAAGATATTCAAGTTGTAACGCGCGGAGGTCAGAGCAGTCGATCCCTGTAACATGGGTGACTTTAACTAATAAACTGTACCAATTGGCCCAACCAAAATTCTAAAAATAAATCCATGGATGGATATATGAGTCTAAATTCAGGAAAATTTACGAAACCAGTTTCCGAGTTTTGGAACTCGAGATATGATTTTAAGGCGACGGTGACGCAGTTTTCCAGCCTGTCCAGAAATGCCAAATTGGTCGGTACTTTAAGAGGATTTGTCTCGTTAACCCCTCGTGTCCGACACCGGCGTCGGTCACGAGTTAGGGGTGTTACATAGTTACTCTGATGGAAAATAATGAGATTTATTATTCCCTACCAAATTTTACTTTTGTGAGAGCTTGAGTTAGGTTTCTTACCCATAAAGAAATTTAATTTTCCCCTTGGAAAACTAAAAAGTTTTCATTGTTATATTGATTAGTGTAGTTAGAGCTCACACTCTAAGCAAACTGATAGTTTGAGAATAGCTGAGAAGATCGTTTTGGTTGAAAGCTAGGAGATGACCAAAATTGTTAAGTTAGAAACACATATCCTAGTTTGCTAAAGATTTTTGTTAAAAATAACACAAAAGTTCAGTTTTTATAAAATTTGTAAAATTTCGTTGCGTAAACAAACATGTTTTCTAAACTAATGTTTCCAACAATTTGGATCCTAATGAGGTAAAATATGTTCTAAGAGAGGTTCGCCAAGGCAGCTATGGACATCATATAGGTGAAAGATCCCTCGCCCAAAAGATTCTAAGGCGGGGCTATTACTAGCCAACCATTCACAATGACGCTTTGGACTTTGTGGTGAAATGTGAGCATTTTTAGAAATTTGCTCCCATCTCTCAGACGCCGACTGAGTCATTACATGCAATCTTTAGTCCTTGGTTGTTCGTTACATGGGGCATGAACATTTCTAGCCTTTTCCCAAAAGCTATAAGGAGAAAAAAATTTCATAGTAGTTATGGTGGAGTACTTCACAAAATGGATGGAGGTAGAACCATTAGAAACAAAATGGAAAATTGAAAATTGAAAATTTTGCGTAGAAAATAATTATATGCCTTTATGGCTTCCCCCATGTCATCATCATTGATAATAACACACAATCTAGGGAAAGTTCAAGGAAATTAACTAGAATTTGAATATTACAATCACCAAAAGCTCAGAACCCCCGAATGCATTTGAAAGCAAAATGAGGTCGCCAACAAAAGATTTATTCTTAGTAAAGAAAAAGGTTGGTGAAGCGAAGGGAGTATGGCTAAAGGAACCGCTTGAAATACTATGGGCCCTCCGAACAATATTACACACATGAACAAGAGAGACTCCCTTCAACTTGATAATTGGAATAAAGACAATAATCCTAGTAGAAATTGGCATAAGTCGTAACACCCTTTACTCAGTCCGATCGCCGAACCCGAGCTATAGGATGCTATGACAGTTAACAAAGCATATCAAAAATAAATCTGGCTTTAAAAATTCCATTAAATAATAAAACATTACATGATCCAAGCAAAATATGATTTATAAACATATTTGAGTCTCAAACGAGCTTACTAAAGCTCTTGAATCAACCCGAAAACAAATAAAGACTTAATTGCAAACTTAACAAAAAGTAAGGCTATTTCGGCAAAAAGAGGTCACACGGCCTTGTGAAAAACTATGATCGTGTGATATGGAGTTGCACGGCCGTGTGGCCAGGTCGTGTAACTTACTGAAACCATGTGGACATAGATGCAAAGAAATTCATTAAAAGTCACACGACCATATATTAGGGTCGTGTAACTAATTGAGACCCTGTGCAAATTCGATGGCCAAATGAACAATACCACATGGGCGTATGGCTAACCTGTGTGACATTCTGCAACCATGTAGTGTACATGCTATCTAAATTTTAAGGAGAAAACAGTCGTGTCACAAGTTCGTGTGTGACACATGGTTGTGTGTCGAACCATGTAGGAAAATTATAGATATTTAAATGCATGAATTCAACCAACCATAATGGGAACCTATACTGTACATATCAATCATTCAATACCTATCCAAAACATTCTCATTTCATACAAAAAAAAAACCACTTATTATTAACCTAAATATCTTACCAATATGCCATAATTGGCACCACGTTACAATAAGACTAAATCATACCATTCACATATAAACATACCTTAACATCCATACATATTCATTCATCACATCATCATCATTTCTAAGTGCCAAAACTCATCAAGTAAGTAACACAATATTAACCAAAGCATATATGTCATTTCATGTAACAATCAAACCTAACAACATTAATATTTTCATACATTGAACCTATTTCTACATCATTTTGTACTAAAACATAAGTTTCAATCACACACACACATATATATATACACATAACCATTTACACCTATTCAAATGTCACTTATAATCGGGCCAAAATGTTCGAAAGTCTACCAAAGGGATTTGTGTGATTTTTGAAAATGATCTAATCAACAACACGATTTTCGACAACCTACAAGGAAGAAAAACAAAACAAAAGTAAGATTAATCAAAGCTTAGTAAGTTCGTATGAAATTAAAAGTAACATACATGACATTTCATATCTCAATAATTGAAAATATCATACAAACATGGTATTCTTTGTCACCTTACACAATTCATGCCATAACCAACTTGGTTAGTACATTCTCACATAATGATCATCACATACATATGAGTAACATAGTAACCATAATAGCCAAGCTCAACTTACAGTTAATATCTCCATACAAATTCTCTTTCATCTCAATTCGATTTAATAGCTTAGTTTTTCCTGGAGAACTATAGTAAATTAACCTCAGATACTTGGGATAGATTTGCTCACATGAGCTGTAAATAGGGACATTAACCTTTACTTGATGTTGCTCACATGAGCTATGGAGAATCCGTAAGAAATATTGAATCTCAGCTATCAGTAAGGTGTCCAACACCAATACATAGTACCTAATAAAATATAAACACCGACACATTGTGCCTGATACAATATAGACACTGACACATAGTGTCTGCTATACTTAAACCTTAATGACATGTCATTTGTATCATAATCAATCACTAAGTTCACTTGGGCCTTAATTCTATATTCGATCCTTTACATCATCATACACATATAATTCAACCATTTGCATTTACATATTACCTTCACTTATCAATTAAAACACAATTAACAAATTAATCATTCAATACCAAATTCATTAGTTTTGGCAATTCCATCACAAATAATACATACATACATACATACATAAACACAATAAAAACCTATCAAATACTAAACAAAATAAGTATTATACAAACTTACCTAACCAAAAAAGAAACAAACACAACACCAATGGCTATTCTACAATTTTTCCTTTCCCACATTTATTGATTGGTTGTTCCGTTTCTTGATGTATATAATAATTTATTTCAATTATCAACTCCAAATACCTTATAATGTTTAAACATATGCATATGACCCTTTAATAACATTTTACAATATTTTCCTAAACTTTTACCTTTTATTCAATTTAGTCCCTAAAATCAAAACTTACATATCTTTTATTTTCAAGCCCTATTTTAAAAACTATTTTCAATTCTATCCTCTTATAACCTTATAGAACTGAAAATTTTAGCAACTTCATGCCAAATTCAACATAATAGCAATTTAGTCCCTAAACACAAAACTAACAAAAAAAATCCACTTAACAACTTAGCCCTACTTAACATCTAAGCTCAACATGCAACCATTTATCACTAGAAACTTTAAAAATCATCAATGGTAATATTTTAAAGCTTTAACAATTTCATGAAATAGTTCTGGGCTAGCTAAATCAAGCTCTCGGAATTTCGAAAGCATAAAAATTACAAGAAACAGAATAAAAATAGCATACCAATTTTGAAGAAAAGCTTGGTTGAAAGCTTTGGTTTTCTTTCAATAGATAAACAATGGTGAAGGGTTGAAGATGATAAAAATAAAAGTGGGCATTAATTTATTTTATGTTTTATTACATTTTACTTAATTTTTAATATTAAACAACATATAATTTACTTAAAAATAATTCATAAATCGTCCACTATACCTGATAAATGATAAATTTCCACTTAAATCCTTGTAACTTCACTTTTTAGACCTTTTAACTAATAAAAATCTATAGCGATTAAGTTTTATAGTTTTTACGATTTAGTCATTGTACCGTAATTAACCATTCAATCACCAAAATTACCTAACCAAAATTTAATATAATACCATAATAGACTATTAAATATTAATAAATAATATTTACTGACTCAATCATCAAAAAATGGGGTTCGAAACTACAATTTTCGGTACCATTGAAAATAAGTTGTTACATAAGTTCTTTCAAAACTTTACACTATCAATCGAATCAGAATAATGAGATGCTATGGGTGAACATAGACCTGCTAGAAGAAAAATGGGAATAAACTAAAATATATTTGATCTAGTGCCCTAAGTGTAGTATATTCGTTTGAACACTTGTTATTTTTTCGAACAGATTGATTTAATAAAGTTATTCATGAATTACATTAATACCCTGTGTATATTGTCCTCAATGGTTTTTGCATGCAAAGTAAAATAAAAGCAAATATTGGCTCACTGGTTATCTAATGTTTAACTAATACTAAGCAGTATTATGTTTTGTCTTGAGCATCAGAGCAAATGACTCCCAAAAGATAGAGACATAGATGTAATTGGCTAGACTGACTATATATTAGATAGGACCCAAGTAGAATATATCCTAAATCTATTTATGGATTCATTTACTTGTGACATTCATTTACTGATGGACTATGTATGCGTTACTCGTATACTTTGATGTAAATAAAAGTCTGAGTTCAAATAGATAAGGAACTGAAAGCTAGAGTGTTGGGTATACGACTTCTGCAGTATGTAGCATCATTCACAATAGTAGAATTCATAGCCCAAGACATGGGTAAATGATATCCTCTCATTGAAATTACATGAAAGATGAAAAGTAAACGTGGTTGTGGGTCATTTATCTTTATGATGAATGACTTAATTACTTTTTGATAGTAATTAACTTTTCATAAGGATGATGTAATGGTTACAATGAGATAAAATAAGATCACATTAGGAGGACAGATTTACCCAACGAGATTAGAGATATCCTATAAGGGTAACATTCGAAAATGAATGTGCTTTCTTACTAAGTATGGAAATGACTTGAGAATTGATTTAAGTTTTTGAATTATTATTTAATTAAATAATTAAAATTATAAAATAGAACTAAATTAATTGGTCATTGTGAATCCATTGAATGTAGAAATTAAATATATTTTCTCATATATATTTTTATGGTAAAATTGTCATGACTTTAATGTAATTAGAATTGAGTTTAGAAAATTATTTAATTGAAAAATTAATTAATTAAAATTAATTTAATAAATTATATTTATTTTGGGAAATAGGGAAACATGTATTGGGCTAAATTAAATTATAAAATGTTTGGTTAAAAGTCTAAGAAACACATAAAATTTGACCCAATACAGGAGAGACCCAAAATCCCTCATAATAAGAATGAGGGGCAACAACCATAGTATTATTAACTAGGGTTAGCCACTCTTCTCTCCTAACTCAACTAGGGGATTAATTTTTCTATTCAATAAGTATTTTTTGTATTCTACTAATTCAACTAGGGTTCATTTATCTCTCCCTATAAATAGATGACACTGGTAGGTCTAAAAATATACAAGTTTTACACAAATTTGAGATATTGTTATTCTGTTTGAAAATAGCGATGATTTATTTCTAAGTATAAATTCTATTTTTCATGTAACGCCCCCAATCCCGAAACCGTCACCGGAGTCAAGCTTGAGGTGTTACTAAACTTATCTTACCTTTTAAACAACTCTAAACCACTTATTTTAATTTTCGGAATAAACTATTTTTCTGCGTCATGGTTGCTTAAAAATTCATTTCTCGAGTTTCAAAACTCAAAATTTAGATCCGTAAATTTTTTCTGAAACTAGACTCATATATCCATCTACTAATTTTTTTCTAGAATTTTTTACTTAGCCAATTATTACAGTTTATTAGTTAAAGTTACCCCTGTTTCAGAATTCGACTGCACTGGCCTCTACTTACTACGAACCACTTTTCTCTATGTACAAAAATCATATGACTATACCGTTTGTTTCTATTAAAACTAGATTCAATAAGTATTCTAAATATATAAAGTAAACCACCTAATTATTTTTGTAAAATTTATGGTGAATTTATAAAGTTGGAACAGGGGATCCAGAAATCGATCTGGCCCTATTTCACCAAAGCTCAGATATCTTATAAAATACAAAACCTTTAAATGTTTTGCTTATTCCATATGAAAATAGACACAATGAGATTTAATTTCATATATTATTAACCATCAACCCATGTCTCTACAATTTCTTGTGATTTTTCAAAATCACGTCATTTCTGATACTTGAATCTGTTTTTAAGTTACTTTCACATTTTCTTAGTTTTCATGTGATAGTTACTACTTAATCATACATACTATTAAACATGTATATCATCAGCCATTCTATTAGCTAATCACTAGCAAGTATTTACACATCATTTATTGATCATATCATATCAAAAGAAACCAAGTTCCTATACATGCCATACACAAAACGAAACGTCTAACTATACCAATTGGATTTCTTCGATAGTGTGATCGGGTCTCCGACGTTTCCTTCGATCCCCGAGTGGTTTAATAAAAACTATAAGAAAAAGAAAATAAAGAGAATAAGCACTAGGCTTAGTAAGCTTACAAACAAATAAATTACAACATTCAATATAATGAATAATTATACATAATGTCGCCTAGCCTCATAAACTTTCTTTACTTCTCATTTGCTACCTTTTTCTTTACTCACTTACCTTCTTTCTTACCTGACCTTTCACTATTCATAAATATAATCTACCTTCCCTTTTGCTGATAATTCACTATAATTTAATGTGTACAATGACCCGTTGAACCACTCGGAATACTAAGGATACTAGGTCGCTTCTGTCTATCAATATCTCGCTAATGCCATGTCTTCGACATGGACTTACATGAATTATTCCTGCTCCAATGCCATATATATATATATATATCTAATATGGGCTTACATGGCTCATTCCTGTCGCCAAAGCCATATATCTAATATGGACTTACATGGCTCACTTCATCTGTCTCCGTCTCGTTAACCCCAATATCCTAACATTCCTAAGGTTCAAACGGGGCTTCCTAATGCTTTTTCTCTATCAATTCGCCTTTAATTCGACTTTAAATATTCTCAAAAAAATAAATATATAAATGCTGGAAATTGACAATAATAATGTAAAATAAAATAATATTGCATTTATTTATCAGAAACTTACCTCGATACAAAATGTGACTAAACTTTACAATTTAGTCCTTTACTTTTTCTTTTCCCCGATCTACTCTCGAATTTCGCTCTTCTTGATCTATAATAGCAAATTTAACTTATTTAATATTCACATTTATCAAAACTGTCCTTGACCCAAACTTTAAAAAAATTACATTTTTCCCCTAAACTTTCACATATTTGCACTTTTTCCCCAAGGCTCGTAATTTAAACTTCATCCTATTTTCTTATGTTTTATGACATGCTGATCATTTTTCCCTTCTATGACAACATCAAATTCACACTCTAACATGTACTTATGACTATTAGGTATTTTTACCAATTAAGCCCTTTTACTCGTTTTCACTTAAAACCGAGTAGCACAAGTTGTCTAACATAATTTAAAACCTCATATTTTATCATAAAACATCAAAATAAACACTTTTCACCTATGGGTATTTTTCCAAATATGAACCCTAACTTAAATTATTGCTAGCATAAGCTTTATCGAGCTACCGGGACTCCGAAAACGTAAAGAACATTAAAAATGAGGCTTGGAATCACTTACTATGGAGCTTGAAAGCTTGAAACAAACCCTGGCTATGGTGAACCCTTGAAATTTCGTGCTAATGAAGAAGATGATGAATTTGTGTTATTTTTCCCTTTTTATTTCATTTAATATCCAAATGACCAAAATGCCCTTCTTTATTAAACTTTCAAAAATTCCATCCATGTCCTATTTTGTCCATGAACTTAGGAATTGGTCAAATTGTTATTTAAACCCTCCTAA
The DNA here is from genome assembly GCF_025698485.1 of Gossypium arboreum. Taxonomy (NCBI): domain Eukaryota; kingdom Viridiplantae; phylum Streptophyta; class Magnoliopsida; order Malvales; family Malvaceae; genus Gossypium; species Gossypium arboreum. The sequence continues at coordinate 7,009,462 of NC_069078.1, read as the reverse complement.
TTAATATTCCAAAGCAATTTCATACTAAAAACTTCTAGAATGCAGGTTTTGCAAATTATTCGATTTAGTCCCTAATCTCAACTTAAGCACTTTATGCATAGAATTTCATCACGAAATTTTCACACAATCATGCAATCATATCATGAACCTCAAAATAATAATAAAATAAATTTTTCTACCTCGAATTTGTGGTTTCGCAACCACTATTCCGTTTAGGCCCTATTTCGGGATGTTTCATTTCATAATAACAATTTTATCGGTTTCTATAAAAAGATTTACTTTCCTATTGAAAGCAAGAAAAATATTTTTGGTTTTATGTTTGATTTGTAATTATTCGGACCCACACTTGAAATGACTCGTGGTACAAGAATAACGAAGAAGATCGTTCAGTTGAAAATCGAAAACGTGAATGATCCGTCTCACACAAAACACATGTATTTTTAAAGACATATTTATTGCTATAAATCTTACAAACTGGATCAATTTTCAAATTTTTATTTTTTCGCTGTGTAAGAAAATCGTTTTCGAACTGAATTTTTTCCAAATAAATCTAGCTGGTTGTTAGAACTTAGTAGGTAGCCAACTATTATAATGTTAGGGTCAAGAAAAAACAATTCCGGGTAGGCGACTTGGTAATGAGAAATACAGAAGGCAACTAAACACTTAACGTAAAGGGGGAAAAAATGATTTCAAATTGAGAAGACCTTACAAAGTCGTCAAAAATTTAGGCTTCGGAGCCTACAAGCTAGTTAAAATGAGTGGCAAAATAGTTCCCAAAACATGAAACGTATAGCACTTAAAGAAATTTTATGTGTAAAATTATTCGTCCCATGCTAATGATGAGTGGAAATGCATATTATTGCTAAAAATATATACTACACTATGTTAAAATTCATATATGAGCACACGCCCTTTCGAGGGTATTACTTGCTAAGTTAATAGCAGAGACGTTGGTAGCCTTTTAAGGCAGTTAGCCAAATTTTAATAATTTGAGCACACACCCTTTGAGGGTACTTCTCGATAAGTTAATAGCAAATCGAATGCTAGCCTTCTAAGTCACTTAGCCAAATTTTAATTATTTGATCACACACTCTTCAAGGTTAGAAAGCAATGTTTATCCTTTTTAAAATAAAATATTGTGATATTTATAGTAATAAACTCTAGACTAAATTAGTACATGTGCTTTGAGTGATGTGGTTTAGATCGTTATTTGACTTTTTATGAAACTATTTTTTGAAAGAGTAACAATGTTCAAAATATGAATAACTGGGATAATTTTGACTCAACCCAAAGTTCATAAGAAAAAGTCACAAGAGTTTTACTTGAATAATAGTAATTATATAATAATATTTTAATAGAAAAATGCAATATTCCTTTAGAAGGAATAAGGGGAGCTATGACATATAGGGGAGAGCATGATTTCAATTAAACCAAATAACCGAGCTAATTGAACTGAATAAATGGAACCGTTTTAGTTTATTTGGTTAGCTTATTCAGTTAGGCAATTTATTCGATTGATTTTTTGGTTTTGCAATCCAAACCGAGTAAACCGGTAAAGGATAATGTAAACCCATCCCAACTTAACATCCTTTCTCAACCTAATATTTAAATACACAATACCATTATATAAATGAACCTAAAAAATGAAATAACCCAACTCAATTAAATTACTCAAATATAAAATTAATAACCAAAATAAAAAATTTCCAACTTATTAATTTATAAATTAATTTAGTTTAAATATAAAATATCAATTCAAATATAAAAATTATTCAATGGAAGACTAGAATTTGATCATAATGAGAATTAAAATATTTGTTAGTTTTCTAATATATGGATATAAATTCATCTATTATGAAAGAATTTCTTATAAACATGTTCAATTTTTGATAAATTCATTGAAATACAAAATATAAAAAAACAAAAAAAGTAGATCGAATCGAATTGAAAAATTTCAGCTTTCTTGTACCCCTATCTGAATAAGGACACATAGCAAGTCGGAAGGTCACCTAAGCAGCAAAACCATCAGTAGCCTATAGGAAAGTCAAACGAAAGCATCACCCTTCGTCTCAACCATCTGAGTAGGTAAAAATCACCCATTATCCCAAACTCCTAGACTTTTGTCGATAATGTGATATTATTGGTCACCAAACCCCAAGTGGGTTTAACTGCTTTGTATCGCTAAGTTATAAGGAATGATAGGATTTTTCCTATTAAAGACATCCTCCCCATGCGTTTATGATGATGACTAGATGGCGAGTTCAGCACATTAAAACCACCCAACACAGGACCCTCGCTTATAAACACCCCCAAAAATGATGAAAGGAGGATAAACTTTCCAAAGATACCAAGCTTACACTCTGCCAAGTTACCTTCAGCACTTAACCTTCATACTTTCCTCTTCTATACTCTTTGTAACCCCCAGCTCTTCACCCCGGCTGGGTGAACCCGTCTCCATAATCACTACAACATTCACATACATACCTCCTCCTTGTTGTACAATAGTATCAACAATTGGCGCGGTGAACATTGACAACATGAACTCGCAGTCCTAAAACAATGCCCTCGTTGATCCAATCAGCTCTTCTGCTTCAGCTAGCACCCCCATCCAACTTGGCTCAAGATCTTCCTCTAGTTTAAAATCTACTCAAGTTCTTCTTCTTTCATAAGACCATCTTTATAGTATGCACATGCCTTCCTCCCAGCCTTAGAGTAGTTCATGAAATCTCTAAGCATACCCTTGAGCTCCGATCTTGCTGTCTCAATTACACTGATTTATCCCATCCTTCTAGCAGCTTCAAATCCCCCAGCCACCACAAAGCATCAACCATTGTTTAACACACCCCTTCTTAGATATATAGAACATACAACTCATTACTTGCAACAAGTTGTATCTTGTCTCACAACTACACTACCTCCCCAACAATAATCTCCACCTTAATAGACTAAGGTTCTCCATATCCCATACATTTTATTAGAAGAATATCAGATAACCTTAAAACTAGAATTATAGATACAACCTAGTTAACATTGTAGTAACTCCAATCACAAAAAAAGTACAATAATGCTTGGGGGCACCCATTGAGCAGTTGTGCATTTAAAACATTCCATTGAGATGAAAATCTATAAGGGGCACCTTAAGCATTATTTAGCTTAGGGCCACCGTCAATCCACCAAATCTCAAGATAAAGAAGTAGGACCATAAGGGTCTCAGCATGGAGACAAGGGAAAACAACTTGTTAGAGGGCTCATTAATTTGCTAGTAGGAAGGAAGCATGTAGAGTGGTTCACTTCCAATTCAAAGTGAAAGGCTCACATAGGAAGTATCATGTCGGTCTCTACCATAATAGAAAGCCTAAGACCTCGACATGGAAACTCTAGTTCTCAAAACAAGATGAGAAGGATCCCTTTTATGTAGAAGGCGAATATCCCCTGAAGATCTTAGTCAATATCTTTTCTTTCCAAGCTAGAAGAATCCTGATAGATACAGAAAACTTAGTTGATATCTTGACAGTCAAGGCATTCTATCAGATGGACCTCAACGACACACAAGTCAACCTGACAAGCCTAGTTTATGGCTTCGCAAATCAACTCGTTTCGGTTAAAGGGTTTATTTTCCTTCCAATCATCCTTGGTGATGATGAGCACACCACTACGAAAATGGTGGAGTTTTTAGCGATTGACCATCCAACAGCATACAACGTCATTTTCGAGAGGCAAATTATGAGGATGACTAAAATGTTGGAAAAAATCAGGCTTGAAAATGGTTCTTGCATAGCGAAAAATTAAAAATTCAAAATCGACCTGGTTTGTTATATTTATAGCAATAAAACTTAAATTGAAATCATGCCTATGTTTTCGGATAAGAGAATCGTTGATGTTTTCTAGCTTTCAACCAAATGATCTTTTTTTCTATTCTTGTACCACGAACTACTTTGAGTGTGGACTCAAATCTATTGAATTAGAAAATAAAACTAGAAAATTTTTTTATCTCTTTTATTTGGGGTGAAGACAAAAATTCTATTTTCTTTAATAGAAACCAATAGAATTGTTATTCTAGAAAAATATCTAATAGTTGAGAATAAATTCTCTCTATTTTTTTAGCAAAGTAACAATTTCTCAAAATTGTCTGTTATGTCTTACCAGTGCCATCTATTTTTAAGAAGGGAAGGTAGAACCATTGTTGAATTATAGAGGTTTATTTCAAATAGAAAAACAACTTTCTAGTCCAACTAGGAGAGGGAGAAGAGCTAATAGGGTGTACTTCCCCTCATTGTATTATGATGAGGATTCGGGCTTCTCTTACATCAGGTTCAATTACAAATACTTCCTGAGCCTTTTGAACCACTACTCTGTAATGTGATCCAACCTGATTTGGTTTTTCTATTTCCCAAAATAAACTTAAATATTCTATATTAAGCAATTTTCTCATCCCCATATTACCGCTAGTAAAATTTTAACGATTTTACCCTGGTAAAATTTTTGATGATTTTACCTCTAGTAAAATTTTGAGAAAATATGTTCAATATTTCATAATTCAACATGTTCACCGTGACCAATGGTTTATTTTCATTTTCAGGCTTCAAAACAGCTCAACAACATAAACTTATTCTTTCGATCTTTTTTAAGTAATCCATATAGAATTGCAAATGAATCATTTCCATTTCCATTTTTGAAAACCTACATTCAATTCCAAATGATTTTATTTTTCCATTTCAAAAAAAAATCATAATCATTCCTGGATGTTTTCCATTTATCTTTTCCTATTCATTATATTCATTTTTATTCAAACTCATAATTCATTTCAAGTTTCATTGAGTTAGCAGAGGGACCGATTAGACATATGTAATTAGAGCTCAAATGATTTATAATTAAATTCAGGCTTTTTCCTATTAATTATAAAATCATTTAGTCATGGAGTCATTCCACTATAGTATTGTGATTGAGCTCTCCCTAACGATATATCATTACAAAAGCAACTACTCAGTGCTCATCTAATAACCTTGTCATAAGTGTGTTACCCTTATATGATATCATTGATCTCTTTGGGATAATATCCACTCTCCTAATATGATCCTATTTTATCTTATGGTAATCATTACATCTTCTTTCATAAAAAGTTAATCACTATCGAATAGTGATCAAGTCATCCATCACAAAGACGAACAACTTGTGACCATGTTTACTTTTCATCAATCATGAAATGAATATGGGAGGATATCATTTACTCTTATCTCGAGCTATGAATTCCTCTATTGTGAATGGTGATACATACTGCAGAAGTCATACACCTAATGCACCAGCTTTTGGCTCCTTATCTAATCGAATTTAAGGTTTTACTTACATCACAGTGTACGAGTCATGCATACATAGTCCGCCATCTACTCAAGATTTATGTATGCCACACTATGAATGTTACAAGTGAATTAATTCATAAACAGATTCAGGATCTATTCTGCTTGGGTCTAGTTTGATGTACTGTCAGTCTCGTCAATCACATATATGTCTCTATCTTATAGGAGTCATCTGCTCCGATGCCCAAGATAAAGCATCTCCCCAATTAGACTAATAGACAACATATTTGTCTTTCAATTTGTTTGCTAACTTTTTATAAACTAGTGACATGTTTAGGTTTGTCTACTAATATAAGCTATCTTCTATATTACGATCCAACTAGTAATATTGCTTAATATTAATTAAATATTAGACAACCAGTGAACAACAGTTGCTTCCATTTTACTTTGCATGCAAAACCATGCGAGGACAATATACAAAGTATTAATGCAATTATTGAATAATTTTATTAACCAATCTGTTCAAAAAAGTTACAAGTGTACTTGGAAGAAAATACTACACTTAGGGCACCAGATCCAACATAAAATGGTAGTGGCCACCTTTTGCATGATAGCTAAGTTCCCCACCTCCATAGGTGAGGCATATATGAACGTTGACTAGAAGACAACCTAAGAGTGTCATATTGTCTTTTTATAGATCACGAAGAAATATAAACCCTTTTTCCTCCCTCTTCGGCTTGTTGCACATCACACTCTAATCTTTAAGTGGAGGGTCAACATCATTGGAAAAATCAGAATTGATTTGGAAAGCATTGGGGGTAGGCCTGACACAAAACTTCCCAAAGCATAATGAATAGAAATAGTAGAATCCATCTGCTTGTATCGAGAGCACCCTAAGAAGATTACCTAGATTGCTTCCACCCCTCGAATAAAATAAATGTTTAAGCTCCTTATAAATAAAATGTCAAGATGTCTTTTCCTAGACCGTGGCAGATGTGCCAACGATCCACCTGTAACACCCCTTACCCGTACCTGAGGCCGGGATAAGGTACAAGGCGTTATCAGACAAACATACAAACATTAAACTAAAATACGGGCCATAAAATTTCATTCATATTTCAAAACGTTCATTCACTTACACACAGTCTCTTATTTGAGTCTACGAAGCCCAAAACATACTTTGAAAAGGGTTCGGGACTAAACCGAGAACTTACGAAAATCTTGGAAATTTCATGCTTTAAGGCTCCACACGCCCGTGTCCCAAAGTCATGTTCCATACACGGTTGAGACACATGGTCGTGTCTCTGCCTGTGTGGAATATACCTAGTCTATTTTCCAAGCTTTGGTCAACCTTAATCTCTTACACACTTATACAACATCAAAAGCATATAACATGGTATTCATTTAATGATTAAATATATTCAATTAAACCACAAACATAGCATTTGTATATCATCATACATGTGTCTCTCATACTCATTTTACCTTGTTTATTATAGTACCACTTATACATTTATACCAAGATTATCATCTTACCAAATATCTTCAGCTTAATCATCAAGCATTCATATTTAAAACTAGATCATATCTTTATAAAATACCACAATTCAGATGCTAAATAACATGTTTGCCTAAAACATTTTAATTCAACTCCATACCCTACAAGCATTACATTGAGACTAGTCATATATATATATATATATATATATATATATATTTATACATGTCATGATACATATTATTCTCTTTCTGTTTTCTTATAAACACATATCATTTATTTCATTATATCAATATTTCATATACCATAGTTTCCATGTATTCCACATATATTTATTTTCCTCCTCCTCCTTTCCATTCCACATCCTTAATGTATATAGCATTCTTGTAAGTACGATTTCACAATTTACTAATAAATGCTCACATCAAACTGACCACACAAGTCATAGTCACTTACTTATTTATAATTCAAGCTACAGAGCTCCAAATTAAGATCCGTAAATTTCTCCTGAAACTAGACTCACATATCTTTGCACCATAAAATTTTCATAATTTTTGGTTTAGCCAATTAGTGCAGTTTATTCATTAAAATTTCCCCTGTTTCACATTCTGACAGTTCTGACCTCTCTTCACTAAAAATTAATTATCTCACAATACAGAAATCGGATAATGTTCTTGTTGATTTATATTGAAAATAGACTCATTAGGGATTTTAAAAATATAATTTTAAGCCTCTAATTATTTTTATCCAAATTTTTATGATTTTCCAAAGTCAGAACAGGGGATCACGTAATCATTCTGAACCAGTCTTACAAAAACATAAATATATCAAAATATAGAACTCCTTTTCTTGCTCTGTTTCTTTTATATGCAAATAGACTCATTAACCTTTAATTTAATATCTAATTCAGTCTTTGATTCAATTTCTACTATTTTTGGTGATTTTTCAAATTCACGTTACTGCTATTTTCCAAAACAGTTTTATTGCTAATTCACTCTTTCACACTTTCTTTGTATTAACCTCATTTTAACATACATATCACAAATCATTTTCACCACATTTCATACATCACAAGTATAGGCCCATGATCACAAGGTCACCATAAAATCATCCTCATGATAACTTACTTGTTTATAACCTTACCACATCCTGGTCACTTAATGAACACATCATTCACATAATCAAGTTCATGCACTTATTCATCACAAAACTCACAAAGCAATACATAGAGAGTCTCCCATTGAACACTTCGGATCAATCCTCGATACTTGGTGGTTTCTGCACATATCTCCACCCATCATATAGTTCGGCTCTCTTGTACACATGGTGAACACTCAGTACCACCCATGTGACCTAGCCAATTTATCTCGTAGCTCTCTTGTCTACATGGTGTCCTTCACCTAAAACCACGCATGCGACCTAGCTACATATATCCCGTAGCTCTCTTGTCTACATGGTGTACAGATAGTATCACCCATGTGACCTAGCTACATCATAATGTCTTGTAGCTCTCTTGTACACATGATGTGCACTCAGCACCATACATGTGACCTAGCTACATACTATTTGTATCATCCAATCTTTCCAAGGTTCAACCGGATTTCTCTCTTTTCCAACAATTTCACCAATCAAGTAATTATCCACAAACATATTTCCAATATTATTATAAAATATCATAATAAAATAATATTGATGTATTACTTACATATAAACTTACATCTCATTTAATATCAAGGCAATAACATTAAATTACACATTGCCTTATTAAAAATCATATGAACTTACAATTTCCCATAATATCCATAATCATAGAAATCACATTTATGTATGATAATTCAATGCACTTCGTGTACCATAGACATATTTTTAAATCAATTCATAAACTTGGCACCATAATCATTTAATTTAATATAATTCAATTAATTCACTAAATTTAACTTTCAAATATAAATTACAAGATTATTGTCAGATTATTATCATACCAACTTACATACTTTCAACACCTCGAAAATTATAATAAATATATCAATTTTACATTGAAACATGCATAAATTAATGCTTATTATACATACGAACTTACCTCGACACTAAAACGATCATTTTACCAACTTTCCCAATTTTCAATTTTTCTCTCATTCTAGGTTCAAATCTTGTTTTCCGGGATCTAAAACATCATATTTTACTTATTTAATTAATGTACTATTCAAAACAGTCCTTAACTCAAACTTTGGAAAAATTACAATTTTGCCCCTAAACTTTTGCATATTTACACTTTTGCCCCTAAGCTCGGGAATTAAACTTCATCCCTTATTCTTATGTTTTATGACATTCTGATCACTTTTCCTGTCTATGGTAACATCAAATTCTCACTCTAACATATACTTATGACTATTAGGTATTTTTACCGATTAAGCCCTTTTACTCGTTTTCACTCAAAACCGAGTAGCACAAGTTGTCTAACATAATTTAAAATCTCATATTCTATCATAAAATAGCAAAATAAACACATTTCACCTATGGGTATTTTTCCAAATATGAACCCTAGCTTAAATTATTGCTAGAATAAGCTTAATCAAATTACCGGGATTCCAAAAACGTAAAGAACTTGAAAAACGGGGTTAGAACGGACTTACTATTGAGCTTGGAAAGCTTGAAAACCCTATCCATGGCTTCCCCCATGCTAATTTCTACCTCCATGAAAAAGATGAGTAAATTTTGGCTTTATTTTCCCTTTTTATTTCTTTTAATTACCAAATGACCAAAATGCCCTTCCTTACTAAACTTTCAAAAATTCCATCCATGTCCAATTTTTTTCCATCACTTAGAAACTAGTCAAATTTCTATTTAAGACCTCCTAATTAATATTTCAAATCAATTTCATACTAGAAACTTCTAGAATGCAAGTTTTGCAACTTATTCAATTTAGTCCCTAACTTCAAATTGAGCACTTTATGCATAGAATTTCTTCACGAAATTTTCACACAATCATGCAATCATATCATAGACCTCAAAATAATCATAAAATAATTATTTTTATCTCAGATTTTGTGGTCCCGAAACCTCTGTTCCAACTAGACCCAATTTTGGGCTATTACACCACCCATCTGTCAATCAGAACTACTTGGAGATAGATCCTAATGTCTAACCAATGAAGAAAAAGAAGAGAAAATTCTCCCACCAAAAAAGTTACAACCATTAGAGGAGAAGTAAAAAAGCTACTAGTTAGGGGCTTAGTTCGGGAGGTCATGTACCCGGATTGGGTTTCCAATGTGGTGATGATACACAAGTCTAAAAATCATTGGCGAATGTGCATAGACTTCACTAACCTGAACAAAGTTTGCCTAAAGGAAAACTTCTCGCTCTTTTCTATAGATTGATTGATGGATGCTTCCATAGGCCACCAATATATGAGTTTCATGGCTACTTTTTTTGTTGGACCTGGTGCCCTGAGTGTAGTATATTTGTTTGTAAACTTGTAATTTTTTGAACAGATGAGTTAAGAAAGCAAATTCATTGATTACATTAATATAATTTGTATAATTGTCTTTATATGGTTTTTGCACGCAAAGTAAAATAAAAGAAAATGTTGCTTATTAGTTGTCTAATGTTTAACTAATACTAAGTGATATTACGTGCTTGGATCGTAATATAGAAAGACAACTTATATTAGTAGACAAATCGAAACATGTCCTTAGTCTAATCTAAAATGAACAAACCAATTGAAAGACTAATGTGTCATCTATCATGTCCAATTGGGGAGATACTTTGTCTTGGGCATTGAAGCGGATAACTTCCAGAAGATAGAGACATAGATATGACTAACTAGACTAACAGTAAATTAGACTGGATCGAAAGAGAATAGATCCTGACTCCATTTATAGATTTATTCAGTTGTGATGTCCATAGTGTGGCATACCTAAATCCTAAGTGGACAACGGACTATGTATGTGTGACTCATATATTTTGATGTAAGAAAAAGACTGAGTTCAAATTACATAAGGAACTGAAAGTTGGTGCGTTGGGTATATGACTTCTGCAGTATGTAGTGTCATTCACAATAGTGGAATTCATAGCCTGAGACATGGGTAAATGATACCCTCTCATTGGCATTGCATGGTTGATGAAAAGTAAATGTGGTTACAGGTCATTCGTCTTTGTAATGAATGACTTGATTACTATTTGATAGTAATCGACTTTTCATGAAGGAAGATTTAATGGTTACCATGAGATAAATTAGGATAATATTGGGAGAACGGGTATCATCCCAAAGAGATTAAGAATATCCTATAAGGGTCACACACTTATTGACAAGGCCATTAGACGAGCATTTATCAAGTTGCTTTTATAATGGTATGTCGTTGGGGAGAGCTTAGTCACAATACTATAGTGGAATGACTTCGTAAACAAATGAGTTTATAATTAATAGGCAAAATGTTGGTACTTAATTATAAATCATTTGAGCCTTAATCGCATATGTCTAATCGGTCTCTTCGCTAGCTTGTTGAAACCATAAATGAATTGCATGTTGAATCAAATGAACATGAATTGATAAAAATGGTAAAGTTAGAGAAATGGGAAACTTTTGGAAATGAATGTGGTTTTCTTTAAATGGAAATGACCTGAAAAATTATTTTATGGTTTTCCTAATTATTATTTAATAAATTTATTAAGTAATTAGATTTTAGAAACAAAAATTAATTAATTTGTCATAATGAATTCATTTAATGTAGAAATATTAAATATATTTTCTTTTTTTTTGCAGTAAAGTCATCATGATTTTAATGGAATTAGAATTGGGTTGAGAAATTTATTTATTTATTTAAATTAATTTAATATGTTTATTTTGAAAAAAAAAACAAGTATCGAGTTGGATTGAATTATAAAACACTAGGTTAAAAGTCTAAGAAGTACTTATAATTGAACCCGATATGGGAGAGGCTCAAAATCCTCTCATATTAATGCTAGGGACGACAAACCCTAGTATAAGTAACTAGGATTGTCGCCCCCTAATCCTAGTTAGAATATGAGTTCGTTTTTCGATTGAAATGGACTTCTAAAATTCAACAAAGGGTTCACCTCTTCTTCTTATAAATAGATGGCACCGATAGGGCTAAATACAACAACTTTTAGATATTGATATTCTGCTCGAAAATAGTGAGATTTTATTTTCTAAGTATAAATTTTAATTTTTCAGAATAAAAATTCTACCGGTTTTTATTAAAGAGAGAATTTTTCTTTCCCACTAAAAGTAAAAAAAATATTTTTGGTTTTGTGTTTGATTCGAATTTGCTCAAGCCGACACTAAAAGTAGTTCGTGGTACAAGAATAACGAAGAAGGTCATTCAGTTGAAAGTCGGGAATGACAAGGATTTATTTAGCCGAAAACACAGGTGCAATTTTGGTAAAGGGTTTATTGTTATAAATACAACAAACCGGCTTGATTTTCAAAATTTCAATTCTTCGTTGTGAAAGAAAACTTTTTTTTGAACCAAATTCTTTCTAACAGGAGAGAAATAGTTGGGCCATCACAAGCTATCCGCCAAGCACTGGAGAAAATTAATGCCTTGTTGAATAGTCCACAGATGTCTGAACATACTTACGATCCTAAACAAAGAATCGATGTTCTTTTCAAGAAATCTCGAGTTATAGTATACATGTCTCAATCATTGACAACATTTTGGTGAATGTTAATAATTTCTTAGCTAAACCATCATTTTCTAGTAGTCCTATTGATGCAAGAGCTTCTAACACCATTAGACCACATGGCTCAGCAAGAAAAGAATCAACGATCAATAAGGTATAGGGTGTTCAAAAAACATACTTAGAGGGTTATAGAGTTCACCCATGTGGTGGTTGATGATGCTGGTGATGATGATTCACTTAACTAACTAAAATCATGACAAAGGCAAGCGCACCTATCGAATAATAGTATAGGTAAAACCCCAAACCCATATCCGTCGTCGGAATAGGGTTACAAGTCCCTTATAAGGATTTATGCATTCATATTAAAACACCATTCAACGCCATCATATTGTCCCTTATAAGGATTTATGAGTCCTTAAACATGCTTTAGAAATGGTTCGGGGACTAAACCGGTAACATATGAAAATTTTGGAATCTTAAAAAAATTTCAAATATACAGGGACCACACGCTCGTGTGAACAGGCTATGTGCCTCACACGGCTAGTAGACACGCCCGTGTCTTAGGCCCTGTGGAAACAGGGCATACATACTGACTTGCATCACACGGTCTAAGACACGCCCGTGTGCCAGGCCGTGTGAAAACTGGAGAGTATACTGACTTGGGTCACACGGTCAACCACACGCTTGTGTGTCTAGTGATAAACCGTAATATATATACATATTTTTACCCCATGATTGGCATATTTATGAATGATTTTTCCTTGGTTTTAGTGAATTTCATGATCCTAATCCTTTAATTTCATGTTTTATAATCAGGATAGCTTAGGATAGCAAAAAAGTGCGAGAAACGGGCCAAAAACAGACAAATTGGGCCAATTCAGTGTTTCACACGGGTGATCCACATGCTCTTGTGTGACACACGGGTAGACCATACGCCCGTGTGTCATGGCCGTGTCGACACTAAACTAAGTCAGAATTGCACACGGCCTAAACATCACACGGGCGTGGCACACGGCCGTGTCCTTGTCGAGCCCAAGTCTAATTCTACTCAGAAAAGGCTAATTTTGGGCTAATTTGGGCATTCCAAAGCCTATTTAAAGACCCTAGAAGAGGATTAAGGGGGACACAGAGAATAGATGGTAGAAAACACTCAAGAACAGCTATCAAGATCAACTCAGAAGGAGGATCTACATCAAGACTGAAGATTTCCATCCAATTTCCTAGAAGTTCTTTGGGTTTCTTTATGTTTTGTTGTTTTCCAATTTTTGAGATGTTTTCCATTATTATGAATTAAACTCCCTAAATACCTAAGGGAGATGAAACCTAAGAAGAATCTTATTACTCTTCGAATTATATGATAAATACTTGTTCTTATTCTTAATTGTGAGATTTAACCCTTGTTTTAATATTCCAGGATATTAATTCAGGTTTTTGATGTACCTATTCAGTAGAGCAAAAGTCCCTGTTTAAGAGTAGATTGTTCATAATTAAGAAAGTTGCATGCAATCCTAGAGATAGGACGACATAAATTTGTAGGATTGAGTCAAATCTAATAAGAGAATCCATAGATCGAGTTAATGCGACAATAGGGGTTTTAATTAGAAAGAGATTTCGATTAATCAACCTAGAGTCAGTTGTTTTTATTCTCGAGAGAGATATTAACAAAAATCAGGGATTCCTACGGATTAAGTCAAGTGAATAAATCGTTTAATTCAGAGGTAATAAGTGAAGTCTAGGTGAATTGTTCCTTGGGTATGGTCTTTTTCATCGATTTTCCAAAAGTATTTTCCAGCTTTAATCTCTGTCGTGAATTTTAGTTAATTAAATTATTAGTCTTAGTTTAAAACCTCCCTTAATTCTTAAGCTAGATAATAAAAATATAGTAATTACTAGTGCTCTTAGTCCTTATGGATATGATATTTTCGGTCTCACCATAACTATACTACTGTTCGATAGGTGCGCTTGCCTTAGTCAAATTTTTAGTTAGTTTCACGACCATCATCTAGCTCGTGTGCCCTTCAAAGTAGCCACGCACGCCCATGTGCCAGGCCGTGTACTAGGCCATGCAAAACCTGTAGGGTATACTGACTTATGCAACACGGCCAAGTCACACGCCCATGCGCTAAGCCGTGTGCCAAAATTAGAGGTATACTGACTTGTACCACACGACCAATCACACGCCCGTGTGTGAAACCGTGTGGAGCATACTGATTTCATTTAATATCATCATCAGGGGACATACGGCTGTGAAACATGACCGTGTATCACAAACAGCTGAGACACACATCCGTGTCTCTGCCCATGTGGACAAAAATAGGCTATTTGCAAAGCCATTATGCCACCCTATTTTCAGATGTATATACAAAGATAAATGGTAACATTTTTACAACCCAATTGACAGCCATTCCATAACATTTCATACATATATGATATCATTTCTTCATGGTATTCAAATACTTAGCTAATATCATACATTTCTCATTCATAAGCCTACTATATAACAAAACACATTTGCATATTTCCATTCCATCAACTAATTGCCAAAACATACTAAAACATAATAACAAGTTTAGCCAAATCACATGGCTTAGACTTATAACACAAAATGTACCAAAATAACAATCTCAAGTGACCATAATTATCACCATTATAACTAGCCTATACATGCCATATTTACATATAACCACAAGCTCAAAAGTACCAATCAGCAATTGGATAGTGTGATGTATAACTCCAACTTGTCTGAAACGAGTGAGCTATTGAACTTCTATAAAACATGGAAAAAGAAACAGAGTAAGCTTTATAGCTTAATAAGCCCGTATAATTTAGAACTAAACTTACCATTTATACATAATCAAGGCAACAATTAAAGTGTATTGAATTCAATTACCAATTACCTAAACACAAACATTCATCAAAATTTAGTCATCTAAATACATGAAATCATCCATATTCTCAATGAAAATACTCAATACAGCATATCGTATCAAATTCACATATATCATGAACATCATTTGTATCATTTTACTTTCAATCATATAACAGTAATTCGTTCGTATAAACAATACTTTACCATATCACATAATTTATGCCCGTTGAACTTCTTAGAATCTCAAGGGATACTCGGGTGAAACACAGTACATATAAATTAGTAATCCGTCAATTCCTTATAATTTTCCACTCTTTCGAGCTATGACCAGTAAGCTCCTGCTAAGCGGATAGATAATAAGCTCATATGAGCTGAGAATAGTAAGCTCTTACGAGCTGATATATTGGTAAGCTTATACGAGCTGAGGTGAGTCCGCAACACATGCAGGATCTCAATCAAAACAGTAACCCTACTGACATGTCACTCGTATCCTACGAATCCTTACGGTTCAAACGGGGCTCGGTAACAAACAAACTATATAGATAAGGCACTCACATTCCAAAGATATCAACTACTCAATTATACACATCCATTACAATTATTTCAAGTATTTAAAGGTTCGATTCTAATTATACGAACTTACCTCAAGTTGCTCAGATGGAAATTATCAACTATTCGTCTACTTTTTCTTTTCCCTGATCTAAGCCCGATCTCGGCTTATCTTGATCTATATATTATCAAAATTAGCTTATTTAATTAACTATTTATTCAATTTAGTCCAAAATGCATATTAGGGTTATTTTACACATTTTTCCCTAAACTTTCATATTTTTACAATTTAGTCCTTATCACATAAAATTGCAAATTCATGCAATTTAGTACTATCCATGCTTATCCAAATTTACAACATGTTACTAGCAGCCCATATTTTCAATTTATTCACACTTTTACCCACCTAATTTTATATTTTCTCAATTTAACCCCTTTTTGACATTTTTGTCAAAAATCACTTTAGAAAACTAGTAAATCTATCAATAAAACTTCATAACCTATCATCAAACATCAAATTACTCAAATATTCAACAATAGAAACATGTTAAATCTTCAACAATTTCAAAATCTAAGGTACAGCCTAGCTAGAATACAAAGTAACGATCTCAAAAACGTAAAAATCATTAAAAATCGAGTCAAAATACATGCCTATTTGAAGAATTTATGATTGCTGAATGAAGAACCCTATATTAGCTTCTTTTTCCTTCAATTTTGGTGGTAAATAAAGATGAACACCATCTTTTATTATTTAGTTTTTATTTATCTTATGTTAATAAAAATTTACAATTATACCCTTAATTAATAACCATTTAAAACACCTAAAATGTGTTCATATATGTCCATTAATGATTCAAGTGGTTTAATTATCATTTAAGGTCATCATATTTAGAAGTCAAAGCTATTTGACACCTTTAACTAATAGAACGTGCATTTTGCATTTTACGTGATTTAGTCCTTTTTACAGAATTAAGCAATCAAACAATAAAATTTCTTTACAAAACTTTCACATAATAATTCTATCATGCTATAAAATTTAATAAAATAACAAAATAAATATTTTGACCTCAGATTCATGGTTTCAAAACCACTGTTTCGATTTGACTCAAAAACAGGCTGTTACAACTCTCTCCCCTTAAGGATTTTCGTCCCTAAAAATCTTACCAGTAAATAGGTTAGGGTATTATTTTCGCAAAGCTTCCTCAGGTTCCTATGTAGCTTCCTCAATCCCGTGTTTATGCCATAAAAATTTTACTAGAGTTATGTGCTTATTTCTCAATTCTTTGATTTCACGAGCTAAAATCTTAATCGGTTCTTCACTATACGTCAAATCAGCCTGTATCTCAACATCTACCAGAGAAATCACATGTGACGGATCAGATCTGTATCGACATATCATAGAAACTTGAAAGACATTATGAATCTTTTCAAGTTCTGACTGTAAAGCTTGTCAATACACCACTGGCCCTATTCGTTCAATAATCTCATAAGGCCCGATGAAACACGGACTCTTACGACCAAATCGAAGAACCTTTTTCCACAGTGACACCTTTAGAAACACTCGGTCCCCAACTTGAAACTCAATTTCTTTACGTTTCAAATTTGCGTAGGATTTTTGTCGATCTAAAGCTGTTTTTAAACTATCGCGAATCGTTTTCAGTTTTTCTTCAGTTTCTCTTATCAATTCAACCACGTGAATCTTTTTCCCACTCAATTCAATCCAGTATAGTGGAGTTCGACATTTGCAATCGTATAAAGCTTCGTACGGTGCCATCTTTATACTCGTTTGAAAACTATTTTTATACGCGAATTCAATCAACGGCAAGTATTTTTCCCAACTGTCCTCAAACTCTATAATACAACATATCAACATGTTTTCAAGAATCTGAATAACTCTCTCAGTCTGACCGTTAGTCTGAGGATGAAAAGCAGTACTGAAATTCAACTTTGTACCTAGGGCTTCTTGCAATTTCTTCTAGAATCGCGATGTGAATCTTGGATCTCTATCAAAAATAATAGATAATGGCACTCCGTGTAATTGAAGAACCTCAGAAATGTACAATTCAGCTAATCTATCAAGTGACTAATTTGTACGTATCGGTATGAAATGAGCAGATTTTGTTAGTCGATCAATGACAACCCAGATAACATCTTTCTTTTTCAAAGTTAGGGGCAATCCCGATACAAAATCCATTGTAACCCTATCTCTTTTCCACTCAGAAATCATTATAGGCTGCAGTAAACCTGATGGCACTTGATGTTCAGCTTTGACTTGTTGGCAAATCAAACATTTAGAAACAAACTCTGAAATATCTCGTTTCATGCTTTGCCATCAGTAAAACTATTTCAATCGTTATACATTTTGGTACTTATCGAATAAATAGATAAGCAGTTATGGTGTGCTTCGTGCAAAATCTTCTGAAAGAGTTTTGAATTTCTCTGTATGCTAATTCTATTCCAGTACCTTAAACAATCACCAGTTCCAATCTGGAACTCTGAATTAGGGATGTTCTCACATTGAATTCGTTTAAATTGCAATTCACGATCATCTTTCTAAGCTTCATAGATTTGTTGAAGAAATATTGGTTTAGCTTTTAATTCAGCTAAAATAGACTCATCATCACAAATCATCAACTGGGTATTCATTGCTCGTAATGCAAACAAAGATTTTCAGCTCAAGGCATTAGCAACAACATTAGCTTTTCCGGGTGATAATCAATCACAAACTCATAACCTTTCAATAATTCGAGCCATCTTCGTTGCCGTAGATTCAAATCCTTCTATGACATCAAATTTTTTAAGCTTTTGTGATCCATATAAATGTGGCATTTTTCATCGTATAAGTAGTTTCGCCAAATTTTCAATGCGAACACAATTATAGCCAACTCTAAGTCATGTGTCTGATAATTGTTTTCATGCAGTTTCAATTGTTGAGAAGTATAAGCTATAACTTTTCCTGCTTGTATTAGAACACACCTCAAACTTTTTAATGACGCGTCGCTATAAATCACAAATTCCTTTCCCGATTCAAGTTGAACAAAAACTGGTGCTTCAGTTACCAGTACTTTCAACTGTTCAAAACTCAGCTGACATTTTTCCGACCATTCAAATTTCACATCTTTTTAAAGTAGTCTTGTCATTGGTGTCGTAATAATCGAGAATTCTTTTACAAATATTCGATAATAGCTCACTAGGCCTAGAAAACTATGGATTTCAGACACATTTCTTGGAGGTTTCCAATCAACAATTGCATAAATCTTACTCGGGTTAACTCTGATACCGTCGGCTGAAACAATATGTCCCAAAAATCCAACCTCTCGAAGCCAAAACTCACATTTTCTGAACTTTACAAATAACTTCTTACCATGTAGAGTTTGTAACATAACTCTCAAGTGTTTGGTATGTTTAGATTCATCTCATGAATAGATCAGAATGTCATCAATGAATACAACAACAAATCTCTCTAAATACGGTCTGAATATTTGATTCATCAAGTCCATAAAAATTGTAGGAGCATTAGTTAAATCAAAAGGCATGACAAGGAATTCATAATGTCCATACCTTCTAAATGTAGTTTTCGGTACATCCGACTCTTTAACTCACAACTAATAATAACCCGATCTCAAATCAATCTTTGACAATACTATAGCCCCTTTCAACTGATCAAATAAATCATCAATTCTCGGTAGAGGGTATTTGTTTTCTATAGTTACTTTATCCAGCTGTCTGTAATCGATATACACTTCCATCGTGCCATCTTTCTTTTTCACGAACAATACCGGTGCACCTCAGGGAGAATAACTCTGTTGTGCAAAACCTTTGTCTGTCAATTCTTGCAACTGAGCTTTCAACTCTTTTAATTCTGTTAGAGCCATTCTGTATGGAGCTATCGATATCAGTGTTGTTTTCGATACTAATTCAACACCAAATTCAACCTCTCTGATCGGCGGCAAACCCGGTAATTCTTCTGGGAATACATCCGAAAACTCACAAACAGCAGGTATAGATTCAATCTTTGATTCAGACACCTTAGTATCTAACACGTATGCAAGATATGCATCACAGTCCTTTTTCATATATTTCTAAGCTAACATAGACGATATCACAATAGGTAATTCACTCGAATCATCAGAGTTAATTCAAAGAATCTGACTGTTTTGACATTTCAATTCGATAGTCTTTCATCTACAATTCACAACCACATCATGCATAGTTAGCCAGTCTATACCCAGAATCACATCAAACCCATTAAATAGTAAAAACATCAAGTCAGCCCGAAAATAGTAACCCTGAGTCATCAAACGACAATTCTTATAAATTTTATCAACTAAAACAGACTTGCCTAAGGGGTTCGATACTTTAATTACAAACTCTATAGACTTGACATGTAAACTATTTTTAAATACTAAATTCATACAGATATATGAATGAGTTGATCCAAGATCTATCAACGCAACTATATCAATATCAAAAAGAGAAA
Organism: Gossypium arboreum; assembly: GCF_025698485.1. Lineage (NCBI taxonomy): Eukaryota > Viridiplantae > Streptophyta > Magnoliopsida > Malvales > Malvaceae > Gossypium > Gossypium arboreum. Next base: position 6,989,129 of record NC_069078.1, on the reverse strand, counting down.
AAGTACCGGTAATAACGTCTGGCAATGATACCTCCTTTAGTGCATAGATAGCATAAGCTTGGGCAAGTGCTCGTGCCTCAGATCTCATAGCAGAATCTCTCGTAGCACCTCGGTTACCACTTGTATTTCCTGTGTTTCGGGGTGGTCTACCTCTAGTAGCCGTATTGCTTACTTTCGCCGGTTGATCTCTTTTAGTTGTAAACTTTTCTGGACAGTCTCAGAGATAATGATCAAGAGATCCACATTTAAAACAAGCTTCGCTCACTAATCTACATTCACTATAACGTCACTTATTGCAGCGCTTACATTCAGGTCCAACATTTCTAACACTACCCATACTGGCAACTGATGTCGTTTGAGGTTTAGAGCTGAAATGTTCCGTATCTCTATCTCTAATTGAAATCCCCGCAGAAGCAACAGAACAAGGATGATATTCTCTAGATTTATTTGATGCTGACTGATGTAATTTTCCCACAAATCCCTTTCTAAAGTCTCTAGCCTCGAATCGACTTTTCTTTTCTCTTTGCAAAGCTCTTCGGCTTTACAAGCTCTGTCAAATAAAACAACAAACTCTTTCAGCTCAAGAATTCCAACTAAAAGTTTAATTTCTTCAATCAATCCATCATCGAATCTTTTACACATTATAGCTTCAGAAGAAACACATTCACAAGCATATTTACTGAGTCGTACAAACTCTCTTTCGTATTCTGTTACCGATATGTGACCCTGCTTTAATTCAAGAAATTCTTTTCTTTTCTGATCAATGAACCTTTGGCTGATATATTTCTTTCTGAATTCAACTTGAAAAAACTCTCAAGTAACTCTTTCTCACGGAACAATAGATATCAAGGTATTCCACCATTGATACATAGTGTCTCTCAACAGTGATACAACACATTTTAAACATTCTTTAGGTGTGCAAGATAATTCATCAAATCCCCGAATCGTATTCTTAAGCCAAAACTCGGCTCCTTCAGGGTCATCATTAATAGTGGCTCTAAATTCCTCAACTCCTATTTTCGTATCTTATCAACAGATGGTTTATTCAGTCGCAAAGGATCCATACCTTGAGGAACTACAGGGATCGGTTGGGGAATAGGTGGGGGTGGAGGTTGCTAAATAGCTGTGTTCGTATGAATGTACTGTGTGAATCACTCGTTTAATATTTGAAAGAAGACTTATTTAGCCTCACCTTCGTGACTACTAGTCACGGATCTAGATTCAGAAGGCGCTATCCCTTGAACGGGAGCTGGCGCGTTACTCTCAACATCATCTGCTACAGCTCGTTCGGGATCCATTACTATATAAAAACACATTTGAAAATGTCAAGAGTCGTCACACTATCACAGTTTTAGATATGGCATGTATAGCTAGACTCACATACGCTATGATAGACTTAGAATCGACTAAATTGTAGCTCTGATACCAATAAATGTAACACCTCTAACCCGTATACGTTACCGGAATAGGGTTACAATGTGTTACCCATCAATACACATCACTTAACATACAAAACTCATACATTTATGAATTCATAATCAAATACCATTCAACACCATCATATTTTCCCTTATAAGGATTTACGAGTCCTTAAACATGCTTTAGAAATGGTTTGGGACTAAACCGATAACATATGAAAATTTTAAAATCTTAGAAAAATTTCAAACATACAAGGACCACACACCCGTGTGAATAGGCCGTGTGCCTCACACAGCAAGTAGACACACTCATGTCTTAGGTCGGTAGAAACAGGCATACATACTAACTTGCATCACACAACCAAAAACACACCTGTGTGCCAAGCCGTGTGCAAACTGGAGAGTATACTGACTTGGGTCACACAGTCAACCACACACCGTGTGTCTAGCCCGTGTGCCCTTCGAAGTGGCCACACACGCTCAGGTGCCACGCCGTGTACTAGGTCGTGCCAAACCTGTAGGGTATACTGACTTATGCAACACGGCCAAGTCACACGCCCGTGCGCTAGGTCGTGCGCCAAAATTAGGGGTATACTGACTTGTACCACACGACCAGTCACACGCCCGTGCATGAGACCGTGTAGAGCATACTGACTTCATTTAATATCATCATTAGGGGACACACGGCCGTGAAACATGACCGTGTATCAAACACAGCTGAGACACACGCCAGAGTGGAAAAAATAGGTTATTTGCAAAGCCATTATGCCACCCTATTTGCACATGTACATACAAGCATAAATGGTAACATTTTTACAACCCAATTGGCAGCCATTCCATAACATTTCATTCACATATGATATTCCATAACATTTCATTCACATATGATATCATTTCCTCATGGTATTCAAATACTTAGCTAATATCATACATTTCTCATTCATAAGCCTGCTATATAACAAAACATATTTGCATATTTCCATTCCATCAACTAATTGCCAAAACATACCAAAACATAATAACAAGTTTAGCCAAATCACATGGCTTAGACTTATAACACAAAATGTACCAAAATCACAATCTCAAGTGACCATAATTATCACCATTATAACTAGCCTATACATGCCATATTTACATATAACCACAAGTTCAAAAGTACCAAACAACAATTGGTTAGTGTGATGTATAACTCTGACTTGTCTAAAACGGGCGAGCTATCGAACCTCTATAAAACATGGAAAAAGAAATAGAGTAAGCTTTATAGCTTAGTAAGCCCGTATAATTCAAAACTAAACTTACCATTTATACATAATCAAGGCAATAATTAGAGTGTATTCAATTTCATTACCAATTACCTAAACACAAACATTCATCGCAAGTTAGTCATCTAAATACATGAAATCATCCATATTCTCAATGTAAATACTCAATACATTATATCGTATCAAATTTACATATATCATGAACATCATTTGTAACATTTTCCTTTCAATCGTATAATAGTAATTTGTTCGTATAAACAATACTTTACCATACCATAAAATTTATGCCCATTGAACCTATTAGAATCTCGAAGGATACTCAGGTGAAACACAGTACATATAAATCAGTTATCCTACAATTCCTTATCATTTTCCACTCTTTCGAGCTATGAACAGTAAGCTCTATTGAGCTGAAACAGTAAGCTCTAATGAGCTGAAACAATAAGCTCATACGAGCTAAGAATAGTAAGCTCTTACGAGCTGATATATCGGTAAGCTCATACGAGCTAAGGTGAGTCTGCAACACATGCAGAATCTCAACCAAAACGATAACCCTAGTGATATGTCACTCGTATCCTATGAATTTTTACAGTTCAAACGGGGCTTGGTAATAAATAAACTATATCGATAAGGCATTCACATTCCAAATATATCAACTACTCAATTGTACACATTCATTACAAACATTTCAAGTATTTAAAAGTTTGATTCTAATTATACGAACTTACCTCAAGTTGCTCGGATGGAAATTATCAACTATTCGTCCACTTTTCCTTTTCCCTGATCTAAGCCCGATCTCGGTTTATCTTGATCTATATATTATCAAAATTAGCTTATTTAATTAACTATTAATGCAATTTAGTCCAAAAAGCATATTAGGGTTATTTTACACATTTTCCCCTAAACTTTCATATTTTTACAATTTAGTCCTTATCACATAAAATTGCAAATTCATGTAATTTAGTACTATCCATGCTTAGCTGAATTTACCACTGTTACTAGTAGCCCATATTTTCAATTTATTCACACTTTTACCCACCTAATTTTACATTTTCTCAATTTAACCCCTTTTTTGACATTTTTATCAAAAACACTTTACAAAACTAGTAAATCTATCAATAAAAATTCATAATCTATCATCAATAATCAAATTACTCCAGTATTCAACAACAGAAACATGTTAAATCTTTATCAATTTCAAAATCTGAGGTACGGGCTAGCTAGAATACAAAGCAACGATCTCAAAAACATAAAAATCATTAAAAACCGAGTCAAAATACATACCTAATTGAAGAATTTATGATTTTCGAATGAACAACCCTATATTAGCTTCTTCTTCCTTCAATTTTGGTGGTAAATAAAGATGAACACCATCTTTTTATTATTTAGTTTTTATTTATCTTATGTTAATAATTGATTTACAATTATACCCTTAATTAATAACCATTTAAAACACCTAAAATGTGTCCATATATGTCCATTAATGTTTCAAGTGGTTTAATTACCATTTAAGGCCATCATATTTAAATTTCAAAGCTATTTGACACCTTTAACTAATAGAACATGCATTTTGCATTTTACGCGATTTAATCATTTTTACTGAATTAAGCATTCAAACAATAAAATTTCTTTACGAAACTTTCACATAATAATTCTATCATGCTGTAAACTTTAATAAAATAATAAAATAAATATTTTGACCTCAAATTCATGGTTTTAAAACCACTGTTCCAATTTGACTAAAAAATGGGCTGTTACAGTATAGCTATGATGAGTCAGGAATATCGTATCCATGAGGACTAAAAGTACTAGTAATTTCTTCTCTTTATTATCTAGCCAATCAATTGAAGGAATTGTTTTTAATCTAAAATTAACTAAACTAATTACTAAAAACACGACAGATAATGAATTATGAAAATATTTGAAGAAAACCTAATGAGATAGACAATACCCAGGAAAGAATCCACCTATACTTCACTTATTATTCTGAATCTGAATTAAACGATTTATTTACTTGTGCCTTGATCTGTAGAAATCCCTAAATTATATTTATATCTCTTTCAAGAATAAGAACAACTGACTCTAGGTTGATTAATTGAAATCTCTTTCTAATTAAAACCCCTATTGTCGCATTAACTCGATCTATGGATTCCCCTATTAGATTTGACTCTAATCCAGTAGATTTATGTCGTCCTATTTCTAGGATTGCATGCAACTCCACTAAATTATGCTAGATCTACTCTTAAACAGAGACTTTTGCTCCATTGAAATAAGTACATCACACTTGAATTAATATCCTGAAAATATTAAAGCAAGAAATAAGCACACATAATTGAGAACAAGAATCAAGTATTTATCATGTAATTTAGAAAATCAAATAAAAAGATCCATCATAGGTTTCATTTTCCCTAGGTATCTAGGGAATTTAGTTCATAATCTGGGAAGGAATCATCTCAAAATTAGAATAACAACAAGACATAAGAAACCCAATAAAACTTCGAAGGAAATTTGAATAGAGATATTCAATCTTGAAGGAGATCTACTTTTGAGTTGATTCCGAGGGTGTTCTTCAAGTAATTTCTTTGTTCTTCTCTGCGTGTTCCCTTTATTCCTCTTCTAATATGTATTTATAAACTTTAGAATGCTCAGAAAGCCTAAAAATTAGGTTTTTCCTTGTAAAAGAGAAGTAGGGTTAGAAATCGACACGGGTTGGCACATGGGTGTGTGGCCAACTCGTGTGGAAGTGCCCAGACCGTGTGATTCCTGAAAACAACTCTTTTTGTCTGATTTTGGCCCGTTTTATGCTCCTTTCACTTCCCTATGCTTATCTAAGTATAGAAACATAAATTTAAAGGATTAGGAGCATCAAATTCACTAATTTAAATAATATATCCTCCAAAAACATGCCAAGCATGGGATTAAAACATGTTACTTTTATGGTTTATCAGCTGGAGTCCATGAGATATGTAGAGATGACGTAAAGAGAAGTATCCTAATTCAGTGTTTGAGGGAGTGACCACTCCCGTTGGCACTGCTAATGCTAAAGAACAGTAAAAAGTAGAAAGTTAAGAGCTTCAAGTTATTGTGAAACTAATGATCAGTACAATTACGATAAGCTATTTCAACCTTTAGCAAAAGTTAGAAAGAATCAATCAATTGCTGACATAACTAGTGGCGTGCATGATAAGGTCAAAACAAGGGGTAGAGCTAGACAGAACTACAGAGACATGGTTTATCAGCTTGTTACACTTCCTAGATCGAGCCAAAATAGGTTGATAAAAGTTTTATACCCAAAACTGAGGAGGCCAAATTTGATTTTTTATGTTGAGATTACTAAGTATTAGTTGTATTTCATAGCCACATTGCAAGCCTATTTGATGTGTGATACAGTTACATTGCAAGTCTTCAGCAACGTTCTTTGTCTCTATTCTCCATTCTCTTACAAAGGACAATATTTTGATATTATATATTTATATGCACTGTAATTGTAAAGAACAGGTTTTCTAGCAATACAATGCTTTAGAAAATATTACCTCAACATATTTAATATGGTATCTGAGCCTAATTTTTCGATCCTCCATACCTGAACTTGAATCCTTCTTTTTCTTTATATAATATTAGTCTGACTTAGATGATAGTCCACCATCTCTCACTACTGCCTTCATCTTAGATTCTCAATCGCCATCCTTTTTCTCTACCAAACGCGTCAATCACAGATTAGATGAGAAAATCTACCTCCTTTGGAAACAGCAAATCCTATTTACTATTCGAGGTCATAACTTGGAACATTTTCTTGATAGTTACACCACTCCACCCCCAAAATTTATTGTCATTGTATCTGGTGAATCTATTCCAAATGCAACCTATACTCATTTTTTCAAACGAGATTGTGCCCTTGCCTCATTGCTTCTATCCACTGTTAGCTCCAATATCCTCCCAGAACTTGTTGGTGCAGAAACCTTGGCCTCCATCTAGTCCACCTTAACTTGTATTTTCTCGTCCCTGTCCACTACCAAAGTGATTCACCTTCATTGCAAGCTTCGCTCTCTCCGTAAAATTGCACTCTCTATGCGTGATTATCTCTCCCAAATTAAAGAAAGTGAGTGACACCCTTGCCCCTTGTGGAAGTCCCATCTCTAAAATTAAACACATTGCAACCATTTTAAACAGTTTACCCCAAGATTATGACTCATTTGTTGCTGTAATTACCTCTAGTCATGAGCCATATACCCTTGACCGTGCCATATACCCTTGACCGTGTCATGACTATCCTCTTGGATGCTGAGTCTCGTCTTCACGACCCCTTCTGTCTTCCTCTATCCATCAATACTGCTCAAGTTACACCACCCACACCTATAGATTTTGTCTCAACCCCGCGCCTTATGCCCAACACTTCGGGCCCATCATTTTTTTCTAGTCAAACCTAATACTCAAGACATTTCCCCACCTCTCATTTTGTTCCCAGGCCACAGTCATCTTATAGCAATCGTAGCAGAGGCAGGACCACATCGCTTCTACAGTGTCAACTCTGTGGTCAAATGGGACACTTAGTTAACTGATGTTATTACCATTTTGACCAATCTTTTTTAGGTATCCAAACCTACTCTCCACCTCAACCACCAATTATCAACCCTTCTATCAACACCTGCACCTATAACAACTCTTCCCAATGCTATGAAACTACATCTCATATTCATACTTCTTCAGACGAGAACTGCCCATTTGTCCAACCTCCCTCAGATACTATAAACCTTAACACTACTATATCCTCTCCTACGCCCCCCAACAAACACACATTCCACACAAGTTACCAATACTACCATTACTACAGTATCATCTTCTAGAACTCAAAATTGGGTTATCGATTCTGGCGTTTCTCATCATGTCACCAGCAACCTCGCTAATCTCTCAACACATAGTCCCTACACTGGGTCTAGTAAGGTTATTGTGGGTGATGGTTTTTCCCTCTCAATTAATCATATTGGCACTTCCACTAAATCTTCTTCATCTTGACTGTTATTGTTGAATGAATTACTACATGTGTCTACTGTTTCTAACAATTTGCTCTCAGTTTCCAAATTCGTAAAAGATAACCTTGTTTATTTTAAGTTTTATCCCGGTTACTGTCTTGTCAAGGATGAACATACAAACGAAGTTTTCCTGCACAATGAGGAACAGGATGGTTTGTATCGATTTTTCGCTACACCAACTCGACCTCAACTCATGCAAACCACTCTAATAGATGCTGCTCACTCTACTTTACCTTCCTATTGAATTTTGGTTATGGCACAGACGTCTTGGCCATCCTTTAGTTGAGGTGTTGAATAAAGTCATGAAGAAATGCAATAAATCTTAGTTTGTACAACAACAAATTCCATTGTGTGAGGCTTGCTACATGGGAAAAAGTCATCCCCTACCTTTTGTTAACTCAACCATCATTTACACAAAACCTTTTGAGTTAGTCGAGCTTGACTTATGGGGATCAGCTCGTGAACCTTCATCAGGATATCGATATTACTTATCTTGTGTTGATGCCTTTTCAAGGAACTATTGGTTGTATTTACTGAAATCAAAAGATGAAGCCATTGTTGCCTTTGATCTTTTTAAGAAACTTTCTCTAATCAATTTTCCACTACTATTACTACTGTTCAAACTGATTGGGGAGGTGAATTTTGAAATGTCACTTCATATTTGGCTAACTTTGGTATCCGACATCGTGTCACTTTCCCTCATACATCTCAATAGAATGGGATTGTCAAGTGGAAACATAGGCATATCGTTGAAATGGGTATTACCTTATTAGTTCAAACAACTCTACCCTTTTGATTTTTGGACAGATGCATTTCTTAGTGCTGTCTATCTCATAAATCGACTTCCAACCAATATTCTTGGTGGAATTTCACCACATGAGAAACTTTATGATCGACCACCAAATTATGAGTTCTTACGTGTTTTTGGATCTCAACGCTTCCCTCACCTCCATCCATTTATGCCGCACAAGTTGAATTTTTATTCCAAAGCTTGCGTCTTTCTGGGATATAGTCCAATGCATCATGGATATAAGTGTCTTGAGAAAGATTCTGGTAAGATCTACATCTCCAGACATGTACTATTTAATGAACATGTTTTTCCTTTTTGCAGCTAGCCGATCATCCTTGGTGACCAATGCTCTTACCGAATTTGAATCCCCTCCTCTTCCTATGGTCTCTTCACCTCAGTCGAGCTCTTCCACTATACAGTTTAGGTCATTACCACCATCTCCATTAGCAATAATACTTGTTTCCCCCTCTACAACTATAAGTCACTCCAATGATCGAGAGGACCCTTCTGATGTTATCATTCGAAGTCCACCTTCTCCATACGAGACACCCCTTGATCCATCTCTAGAAAATGATGATACTCCTGAAGATACTAACACCATCAATAATTGTCCCCCACCAATGTGCACCCCATGATTACACGTAGCAAAAACCCGGATGGTACAGTAGTATGGTATAAGTCGAGACTTATTGGTAAAGGCTTCTCTCAAGTCCTGAGGTATGATTTTCGTGAAACCTATAGCCCAGTAGTTAAATTTGCTACCGTCAACATGGTTCTTGCTTTGGCAGCCTATAATTGCTGGAATCTAAGACACATTGATATCAACAATGCATTCCTAAAGGGAGATTTATCTGAGGATATCTATATAACTCAACCCCCTAGTTTTGAACAATATCATGATGACTACAAGGCTCTAGTTTGCAAACTTCATAAAGCCATATATGGCTTGCATCAAGCACCAAGAAACTAGTTTTACAAACTACAACAATTTTTGCTTACCATTGGCTTCACTTCTTCTAAAACAGACCCCTCACTATTTATTCTTAAAGATGAGGGAAATATTACCTACATGATTATGTATGTTAATGATATACTACTAATGGGAAGCTCACATGGGACAATCGAAAATACATTTGGTCAATATCACAAACAATTTTCTTTGAATTACCTAGGCAGTCCTGAGTATTTTTTGGGAATTGAAGTTCAATCTATTGGTAATGGTTTCTTCATCAACCAAAAGAAATACACATTGGACTTTCTTACTCAAAATGACATGATGAATTGTCAACCCATAACAACACCAATAGCAGTCGGTAAGAAACTAGCTAAAGATGATGGTAATGCTCTTAGCGATCTTCAACACTATAGAAGCATAGTAGGGTCACTGCAATATCTCTGCCACACAAGGCCAGACATATCATATAGTGTCAACAAAGTTGCTCAATATATGCAAAATCCTAGATATTCTCACTGGGTTGCTGTTAAGCGAATTCTTCGTTATTTAAAAGGTACTTTAGATCATGGATTGGTGTTCACTTCTGGTAAAATAATGAACCTCGTAGGATATGCTGAAGCTGAATGGGGAAGCAATGACTATGACCGAAGATCAACATCGGATCACTGTGTTCTTCTAGGATCCAACATTATTTCATGGAGTTCCAAGAAACAAAGGTCTGTCTCTCGATCGATTGTGGAAGCAGAATACAAAAGCCTCACTGCTTCGGCCTCAGAAATTATATAGTTATAGTCCGTATTATTAAATTTCCAAATCAACTTAATTGAACCACCCAAAATTTGGTATGACAATTCAAGCACTGTTGCCATGGCTGCCAACCCTGTACTACATTCGAAAACAAAACATGTTGATTTAGATCTTCACTTTGTTCGCAAAAAGGTGTTCAACAATCAAATTCATGTTGAATATGTTCCAGCAAAACATCAAGCTGCTGATGTCTTCACTAAACCTTTCCTGACCAAGGCATTTCAAGAATCACGAGAGAAGCTGTGTGTCATCTCCTACGATAAAGCTACGACTCTGCTTAACAAAGAAAAAAGACAGAAAACATAGCCAATATTAGTTGTATATCATAGCATGTTGTAAGCCTATTTGCTGTGTGATACAGCCACGTTAAACATTTTTTGTCTATATTCTCCATTCTGCTACAAAGGACAATCTTTTGATATTATATACTTACATGCATTATAATTGTAAAGAACAGGTTTTCTAGCAATACAATGCTTTAGAAAAAATATTAAGGAAGTGCCCTCTCCCTCAAGTCTTGCCCAGGCTCGCAAGATGAGGATTTGCTCAATTGTGGGAAGTAAGATTTCCAACCAAAAAAGACTAGAAAAAAGTCTTCATTGATGCTACTTGTTCCAAGAGGTATGTCATTGCTCTTAAAATGAGTATTGTAGAAGAGATTCATTTTTGCTAATCATGGCATAGTACTTCTTGGGAATAGTGGTTATGAAATTTTATGCTAATTTGTTGCAAAATGTTTGTGAAAAAAATAATTAGTTGCTTTAGAAGGTATTTTTACGTACAGAATGGTATGATTTTAGCCTTATAATGTTAAGCAAGGTCTTGAACTATTACTGTCAGGATATGGTGGGTGTTGTTGAAGGGGAAAAAAGATTCTGAGAAGCTACCATTGAGAGGGAGATGAACTACTTGGTTTACAATCGAGGAGGAGTAATTTTGATATGAAAAAGCTAAATAGGAAGAAGCATTTCTAACCTAGGAAGTGCCCACTACCACAAGCACGAATTCCATTCCTAGGGGTATAAGGGCTAGAGTTATTTCTGGTATCCGTGCCTTAATCGAATTTTATTAAAGACATTGTGATAGGCTGAGAGCTGAAGCCAAAATAATTAAGAAGATGAATGATATATAACAAGCCTTACTTGCTAATCTTCTGGTCTGATCTAGCTAGGAATAGTTTGGCATTTTATTGGACAAAAAAGGGGAGGAAAAAGAAAAGGATACTTGATAATGCTGGAAGATATTCTTGAGGGGGAAACTATCAAAAGGGGGAGATTTCTATTATTGCATTGAGAGAAGAAGTTTTCAGTTTTTGGATTTTTAATTTATTTTCTTCTACAGTTGCCACTTCATTTTGATGATGATATTACTAGTGATTAATTCTAAACTACTGGTGTATTAATTCTGCTTATGAATTTTTTTTTACTTTGATGCATTACCTCATCACTTAGTTAGCTTATTTAGTTATAATTATGGTTGGTTGGTTATTGATGCAAAGTCAACTAAGCATTGATGATTAATTTACTTAATTATTTTCTAAGTTAAGTTTATTGAGTTAATGGGAAGATGCTTAGGGGGAGCTGAGGTTACTTGATAATTTAACTTCTTGCTTTGTGTATGTTTCGTACAACAAATTGCCAAAAGGGGAGATTGTTGAAAAAATTAAACTAACAATTTGGTGCCAAAGGGAATCCCCATTCCCCTGACCACTAAATCTGTACGAAGATAGTTTTCATATTTAAGGTGTTGCAATTTATTGAACTACTTATCTGGACTATGTTGAGTATATGGGTGCTATCTAGCCTATCAATGAAGATTATATCATTTGAAGAAGCATATTTTGGAGATTGGATTGAATCGGATCACCCATTATTTTGTTTAGCAAATAAAAATTTTATTGAAATAGGCACAAATGCCTCAAAGAAAACTAAAATACACCATGGAGAACGAATGATAAAGGATCACACCTAGAAAATCAAGACACATAAAACGATAGATCAATGCAAACAATCCCTCGTAATCAAAAGCGCCCGCTTGATTGAATGCATCTCAAGTACATGCTGGAAAAAAAATGTGTGTGCAACAGAACATTCACAAATGACACTTCTCCACCGTACTGGAAATTAAATAAAAAAACTCTTGAAAAGCTCCCAAAAGATACCATAAAAACCAGCTGAAGAGAAACACCAAGCAAAAGACATCTGAGACAAAGATCAAATCAAAAGATACGCCTTAAACTTCCAATAAAAACCAAAAGAAGCAAAACTCTTGACAACATTTCTAGAAAACATTTGGCCAACCATCAAAACCAACTCATACCATAAAACAATTCTGAATTAAATCAACAAAGCAATGAAGCATCAAAATCCAAAAAACTTCCACCCCATTAACCACTGTAAGACATTCCATGGCCATTAAAAACACCTTAAAGAAAACAAATCATCACTCAAAGAAAATCAAAGAAAATTTCCATGTCTCACTCCATATCACTCCCCAAACATATGAAATCTAATCCATTGAATCAAAAAAGGAGGATTGGATTAAATCACTAAAGGCTTAGTTGCCAAGAATCCTTATTTATCTTGTTCATTATTATTATATTGTATTTAGCTTATATAGTGGTTGTTTTATAAGGATTGTGATAGATCTTCTTTTGTAAGCAAGTCTCGATAAACTTTATATAATTGAGAGACTTGTATAGGTTTACTTACGAAGAGAATTGAGCACTTAATTTGTTCTAAGTGAACATTTGTGTTGTGGTGAGAATATTTAGTCTTCAAGGTATAAAGGTGAAAAAAATTGTTACGCAGGATCTGTGATAGATTAAAATCACTTCTTATCAGTGTTGAAAATAGTAGATATTTCTCACTAAATTAAACTTCGTAATCGAACCGCGTAAAAATTTTTTTTGTGTTCTGTTTACTTACTGTGTCATTTGGTGCTTGATGGAAAGTCCACTACGTAAGCACCACTTCAACTATGAAGTTTGATTCTTAGCAACGAATTAATTATTTCAATTATAACAGTTTTAATTGATTGTTCGTATAAACTACGCATCTACTCTTTATTAAAAACATGTAAAAATAAATATAAATTTGTTAACATGTGTTATCTTATTCACAATGCATAAACTTATAAATGCAATGGAAGATTGCTTACATGAATAAAATATAAGAATAATGTTAGTTAATTTATTTAAAATTATTTAATAGACATTTATATATAACTGTAGACATTGCATCCCAACATGAAGTGTAACTTTGTAAAAGTCACGTTCTCATATATAGAATATTGAGGGCTTTGATTGCTAATGTTAACAAAAATTACCTGCAAGCCATGCATGCAACCAACTACTGTTCTGTGCATCAAGGGCGAATCCAGGGTTCGCATGGCTCCGTCTCTCCAGAATGAAAATTTTTTATTTTAGTTTTTAAAATTTTAAAATTTTAAATTAATAAAAATAAAATTACACTTTAATCTTTCTAAAAATAATAAAATTTTAATTTAATCTTTTAAAATTATATTTTTACGATTGTAAAATTACAATTTAATATCGACTTCCTAAAAAATTCCAGACTTCGCCCCTACTGTGCACGCAATAAAAAATTAAACAATATGAAATTGTTGTTTCAAATTATTTATGGTAGAACCATTGAAGTTGGTTCAATTTAGGGTGTTTTCGATAATTTAGAAAATTAAGTGTTGAACTTTTTAGTACTGAATTTTATAAGTACTGTATTTATATGATAGAGTTGTTTGATATATTAGTAAAAATAAGTATTAAATACAATTATTTTATTTGATAATAATAATTTTAATTTTTGAATTTATTATTTCATAATTTTAATTTAAACAAATTATCGAAAATCATTGAAGCTAATATGGAAGGGTCACCAAAATTATCTGTGAAAAAATCTTGAATTCCGGTGAAACTTAATTTCCTGCCATAAATGGAATAATGATACCTTTTCTATTACTACATTCAAATAAATATTTCTTACCTATGAGGATATATTCTAAAGAAAAAAAGAGAAATATATTTTTTCTTTTTGTGTGGAAAAACTTCAAATTCAAATATAAATGATTTGCTAAAACCAATATATGACCTATGAACAAATACTTTCGCATTAATTTAAAGCCAATAAATAGCCAATTAAATCTAAGAACGCCATGGCAATAGAAATTTTGCAGGAATTGGTAGTCATAACAAACGGCAAGTGAGCGAAAGAGATATGGTGAAAACTGAAGGGATTTTGGGTATAACAAGGGCAAATATGACAGGGCCATTAGAGGTTGCGGTGGGGGAAAAAAGGGAAAATTTTGGTGATGAGGAACTATGGTTGGGGAATTCTACCATCTACTTGCAAAATAGAAAATCAAAATTTCTAACTAAAATGTTAAAAATTTTGGTAACGTTCTTCTTGTTGATGGTTGTTGAATGTCTTCATACATCGCAAGATCAAGAACAAGAATTAAGACTTTGGAGATCAAATCTTTTACCAAAGTAAAGCAAGTTAATTAATTAAAACGAATATTATTAATCTCAAATTAATTATTTAAAAATTAAATTAAAGATTCCTCGGTAATTGAACTTTTACTACTTTTACAATTTACTCTTTGTGCCTTAATTAATTACTTATTTTGGAAAAATTATTTATCTAAAATTCAATTTAATTAAAAACTAACTCTATAAATATTAAATAGGAATATTTATGGTCTCAATTTACAGAAATGGGGTCTCGAAACTGTATTTTTTGACACCACTAACTTTCAAGTCATTACATCACATTTCAAGATAATTCATATCATTTCTCATTTTATTCAATCGTAAGCGTTGTACTTCAATTCAATTAACCATTTATACATACGATCATAAAACATATATCAATATAAATTTCTAGCCAATTCACAACCAATTATCAATTCATGCATATTTTTCAATTTATTCAATTTAGTCTCTAAACTCCGAACAAGCATATCTTTCGATTTCTAGCCTCATATTAAAATATGATTTCATAATAGTTTTTCATTTTATTTAGTTTAGTTTTTAACATATGAATTCTATAATTAAATTTTACAATTTAGTCCTTTTCATAAACTAAGTTTAATTCTATCAATTTTACACCTAATTCTTCAATAAATCAACAATGAAAACTTTCTAAAACTTTAATAATTTTACAAATTGACACATAGGTTAGCTGAATCAAGCTTCCATGACTTCAAATCTATAAGAATTACAAAAAAA
Source organism: Gossypium arboreum (assembly GCF_025698485.1). NCBI lineage: Eukaryota > Viridiplantae > Streptophyta > Magnoliopsida > Malvales > Malvaceae > Gossypium > Gossypium arboreum. The sequence goes on along the minus strand of NC_069078.1, from coordinate 6,973,622 downwards.
AAACCCTTAAATTTACTTACAAAATTATGACCGAATGGTAAGAAAAATTCTTTAGGTTTTTCTCCTCTTTGGGACCGCAATGGGAAGAAAATAGATGAAGAAGATGATAACATCCACTAACTTTAACTTTTATACATGGCTTTATGGTTAATTGCTTAATTTATTTAATTAATTATGTTTTTACCTGATTAATCTTTATTTTCTTAAATTAATCAACACACATTAGCACATGAAAAATGGTTTATTAACCATTTTGGTCCTCTAGATAATTGTAATTTAAGTCCTCAAGTTATTTCTTAATAAAAGATTTGAGCGATTAGACTTGACAATTTAGTCCCTATGCCATAATTAACTATTAATCCAATAAATATATTAGATCAATCTTTAATATATTTTATATAAACTTCGTAAATATTTATATTTAATATTTACAGACTTAATTTATGAAAATGAGATTTCAAAACCGCAATTTCTAATACCACTGAAAATCATGTCGTTACCATTTCAAAATAGTTTATAATAGTTAAAAGACTTAATAAAAATTACTCAATTTGTTAAAAGAAACTATATTTCCTTTTCTGTCGTAATCAAATTAACGTTGGAGCTGCATGAATTAATGCTTAATATTAAGCTTTTCTCTCAACAACATAAAACGAAAGGCGAAGTGTAGCCTTTTAGTTGTGGCATATTGAATCTTATTTTGTTAAAATTAATAAGGACATGTTCTTGTTTGCTATGGTGCTCAATTTTTTGACAGTATTTATATTCTTTGTAAGCAAAGAATGGAAGGCAAGAACATGTTTTATTAAATCATACTAATTAACCAAAAGCTTACAACAACAATGACGACGACAACCCATAAGGAGAAGAAAAACTTAAAAACAAAATAATGACCTGACCACGAAATGAATTGCAAAAGAAAAACACAATTTTTGAGGATAAACCAACATGAAACAAAGTTTATCAGCGAAGAAACGAAGTTGGAGGGTCAATTTTTGTAATCAACTGGTCTCTTCTGTTTCACTATCGCTTGTGGCACCACTGCTGCTGCTGCTGCTGCTTTCACCACTGAAAACCTGGAAATAGTTCCATCCAAACTCACTTGCAGGGTAACTGCTTCCTTGTGGTCCTGAAGGGTAATGTCCTGGCCCCACATCTTGACCGCCAAAAAGCCCTAAATTGTCGCCTTCAGGTAGATCGGTATCGCTGTTAGGGAATTCGAATATCATGAAAGGGGATGTTCTTGAGCTACCGCCAGATGGTGGTCTTGGCAGCCTCAAGTGATCAACAACAAAATTTGAGGAGCTACCCTCACTAAATGGAGGCCTTAGCGGCCCCTCTTCTGCAACAACACTTGAGCTTGCACCAAATGAAGGTCCTTGCAACCGTAGGTGAGGTGCAAGGCTTGAGTCGCCAGCACCACCTTATGGTGGTCCTAGAAGCCCCGCACCTGAAATGGGTTATGAGACTTACTACTCGATATGCTGCTACTAGCTTCACCTCTAACCATAGCTTTGGCATCGCCAATTTGGTCTGTAGTTGCAGGGCTTTGGGATGGTGGTGGTAAAGGAACATATCCTTGAGCGGCAGCAGCTGATGAAGAAGGGAATCGTTGATAATATTCTCTACGTTTCCTGATGTCAGTCCACATTATTTCCACATACCAGATCAAGCAATCCAGTTCATTAACATTAAAGTCATTCAACATCTTACCTTGATGTATTTGGAGCATGAACTGCGCTGCCTCAAGTTCTATATGTTTTATCAATATGCATCTAAATTTTATTATAAGTTGTATATGTTTACACATGAATAAAGTCTACCGTCCAAAATAACTTGAGAAGATGAACAGGAAAAACATGGAACTTGATGTATTTGGAGCATGAACTGCCCTGCCTCAAGTTCCATGTTTTTCCTTTCATCTTCTCAAGTTGATCTTGCAACATGGAAATCTTCTATTGCATATAGGTCTCCAAGTTCATCATTTTCTTAATGCGTTAAAATCAGGAGCTTGATAGAACTTGATCAGTCGTTGCACCTCGTCATGGGATGGCCATACCACTGGTGGTTGTTCGTCGGGACTATATATAACAAGACAAGCTTCTGTACCACACAGCGTTGTCAGCTCCATCACTTTTTTCACCAAGCCTAGCCTCCTTTTCTTGGGGCTAGCTCGTCGGGCAGCGTTGTCTGCTATCCAAGCAAGTTTAACCCTTTTTGTCATTGCTATTGCTTTGCAAACCGCCTTTAACAATGGGTGAAGGAGAGAACTGGTTTGCTTCAAAAGAGTGGCCAGTGAGTCCTTTATATAGTGAGTGAGATAGAGACAGACATTTGAAGGCCTAAATTTTCATTTGGGATTTCAAGTGTAATTTGGAGATTCAAATCCATATATTTGGTAAGATAATTTAATTTGTTGCTTATTTTGATAATAAAATTCACCATTATTTAATGCTGGATTTGTTTTAATTATTACTTGAAATAAACTCTTTTCATTTACCGTGAATAGCGTAGAAGATAAGTAAGAACAAGTTTATTTGTCTAATTAACTTAGAAAAAGTAAATTTATCCATCGGTTGGTCGGTTTTTAAAAATATTATATAAATTGATCGATTTTTAAAGACAAAATTATATTATCATATGCTAAAGAGATTAATCTCTTTTATCTATTTAATTCATAACAAAAAGTACCGATCATGTAATCAATCTTCAAGATAAACACGTATTATCTATAATGAATGTTATTATATGCTAGAAAATTTATATGTTCACTTTAAATGAGAGATAAATAAACATATTAATTTTAATTCAAATTAATGTACTCCAATAATCTAATTTGACCAAGATAAATGTAATGTCGATCAGTCGTCATCTATATTTTACATTGAAGAAAAACATATAATGTTAGAGTAGAAAATACAAGCATTTTAAATTTTTATTCAAATACATAATAATTAAAAAGTGAAGATATTATCGTGTATATATATATATATATATATATATATATTTCCATATCTAACTTCTAAAATATATAAGAAAAGAAATCATAAACTATGTAAATCAATCAACCATCCAAAATGTGTATAATTGACAATGAATTTTATTGTAGGAGCCAAAATTTCAAATGCGAGAAAGAGAATGAACATACTAATTTAAATTTAAAGGTCATTATAGTAGTTTTCTTGGACATTATACTTTATTCATGTACGTAAATATAACTTATAATTAAATTTAGATGTATAGTGATAAAATTATGAAAACATACTATATGTTTTCTTCATTGTAAAATATAGATGACAGATTGTCGAAATTACATGTATCTTGGTCAAGTTAGATTATTGGAGTACATTGATTTGAATCAAAATTAATGTTTAGTTATCTCTCCTTTAAAGTGAATATATAGATTTTCTAATATATAATAACATTCATTCGAAGATTAATTGCACGATCAATACTTTTTGTTATGAATTAAATAGATAAAGGAGATCAACCTCTTTTACATATGATAATATAATTTTGTCTTTAAAAGTCGATTAATCTATATAATTTCTTTAAAAACCATCCCATCAATAAATTTACTTTTTCTAAATTAATTAGGCAAATAAACTTAGTTCTTACTTATCTTCTAGACTATCCATGGTAAATAAAAATAGTTTATTTAAGGTAATGATTAGAACAAATCCAATATTGAATAATGGTAGATTTTACTACCATAGCAAGCAACAAATTAAATTATCTTACCAAACATTATTCATCTTTATATTTAGAGTATTCACAAATTGATTTGAATCTCCAAATTACTCTTGAAACCCCACATGAAAATTTAGGCCCTCAAATCTCTATCTCACTCACTATATAAAGGCCTCATTAGCCACTCTTGTGAAGCAAACCAGTTCTCTCATTCACCCATTGTTAAAGGTGGTTTGCAAAGCAATAGAAATTACAGGAAAAAAGGTTAAACTTTCTTGCATAGTCGACAACGCTGCCTGATGAGCTAGCCTCAGGAAAAGAAGGCTAGGCTTGGTGAAAAAAGTGATGGAGCTAACAACCCTGTGTAGTGCAGAAGCTTATCTTGTTAATTGCTATATATAGTCCCGATGAACAACCTCCAGTGGTATGGCCATCCTATGACGAGGTGTAACGACTGATCAAAAAGTTCTATGAAGCTCCTGAGTTTGAACGCATTAAGAAAATGATTAACTTGGAGACCTATATGAAAGAGAAGATTTCCAAGTTACAAGATCAACTTGATAAGATGACCAGGAAAAACATGGAACTTGAGGCAGGGAAGTTCATGCTCCAAATCCATCAAGCTAATAGCTCAAATACTACCGCTTGTGGCACCACTACTGCTACTTTCACCACTAAAAACCTCGAAATAGATCCTTTCAAACTCACTTGCAGGGTAACTGCTTCCTAGTGGTCCTAAAGGGTAATGTCCTGGCCCCACATCTTGACCGCCAAAAAGTACTAAATTGTGTTGGTGTTGAGAGTAAAGTGAAAACAAGTTTGAACTAAAACTTGTGCAGCAAGGCTCGATGCTTGCTGAAGAAACAAAACAAAAATAAAAGGAGGAATTGAAAAAAAAAGAATGTGGAGAGTATTTTGAATGAATAATTCCAATGAATTTTCATTAATTTGAACAATGGCATGATGTCAATACAAATATCAAAACATTTTCTGATCAAGGTAAGGCAAACATCACCTAAACACTACCTAACTCCACTAATTACATTGAAAATGAAATACTATGCTTGCACACTTGGAAAAGTTATTTTATCAGCTCAAATGTAAACAAAAAATACATCAAATACATCATCAACTTAGTTCAAATTTAACTAGATTACAAAACATAACAAAAAACACAAGTTGAAATTGGATAGCAACATTGAACTTCAGCTGCTGCATGCATGGCTCGACTACATGTGCTTCATGACTGCTTGTGCTACATGGAGACCAGCTTCAACACTCCTCCTTGGTCTCCATGTTGCAAATTCCCATTTTCTTTCTCAATTCAATAAACCTTGACACATTAGGAGGTTTAGTTAAAATGTCAGCAAGTTGCTCTTTAGAACTGCAATGAACCAGTTCCACTTCTCTAGCTAGTTCCATCTCTCTAATAACATGAAGCTTGATATTGAAGTGCTTTGTTCTTCCATGAAAAACCAGATTCTTTGCAATTGCAACAGCAGATTTGTTGTCACACATTATCTCTGTTGCTCTCTCTTGATATAGGTTTAAATCAGTCAAGACTTTTCTTAGCCACACAGCTTGGTTAATGGCTCCAGCTGCTACTACATACTCTGCATCAGCAGTTGATTGAGCAACTACATTTTGTTTCTTCGAGCTCCAACAAAAAATGGCTGAGCCAAGGGTGAAAACATACCTTGAGGTGCTCTTCATGTCATCCATCGAGCCAGCCCAGTCACTGTCAGTATAGCCAATCAGTCTAAAGCTCTCAGCCTTGCTATACAGCATTCCATAGCTCAGGGTAACTTTGATGTACCTGAGAACCCTTTTTGCTGCTTGAAAATGTTTTTAATTGCAACAATGCATGAACCTCGAAAGTAAGCTTACATCAAACATAATGTCTGGCCTAGTGGCAGTCAGGTATAGTAAACAACCAACTAGACTCCTATAGACAGTCTCATCAACTTGCTCAGAAATAACTTGGCTCGATAGTTTTTCTCCCATAGCAACAGGAGTGCTTGTTGCTTTACTGTTTTGCATGGTGAACTTGGTCAGAATTTTTGAGGTAAAGGTTTTCTGCCTTAGGAATATTCTATTTTCAGTTTGTGACACCTCCATACCAAGAAAGCAGGTCATCCTTCCTAGATCAGACATCTCAAACTCTTGCTCCATTTTGGCTTTAAAATTAGCCAACATTGCTCGGTCTCCTCCTGTAACCAAAAGATCATCAACATACAGGGACACAATGAGCTGTGTTTCAGCTTTTTCCTTCTTGACATACAATGTTGGCTCACTAGAGCTCCTTTCAAACCCCAAACTAACCAAGTAGCTGTCAATCCTGCTATACCAGGCTCTAGGAGCTTGTTTCAGGCCATACAAGGCCTTTTTAAGCCTATATACCATGTGTTCTTTTCCAGACACAACAAATCCTTGAAGTTGATCAATGTAGATTTCTTCTTCAAGGAAGCCATTTAGAAATGCAGACTTTACATTGAGCTGATGGATCTTCTATTGTATTTGTACAGCTAAAGCAACCAGCAACCTGATGGTGTCTAGCCTGGCCACTGGTGCAAATGTCTCCATGTAGTTCAGGCCATATCTCTGACCGAACCCTTTCATAACTAGCCTAGCTTTGAGTTTGTTCAAGCTCCCATCTGTATTCTGCTTGGCTCGATAAGTCCATTTTACCCTAATGACCTGTCTGTTGGCTGGTCTTGCAACTAACTCCCATGTCTGGTTCTTTTCAATCATGGCAATTTCATCATTCATTGCTTGTTTCCAGCCTTTATGAGCTTCAGCATCTTCAAAACAGCTTGGTTCTACCTGAACTACCTGAGCCCTTCCATAAATGTCAGCCATTGTCCTTGTACCCCTAATTGGTTCATCATCAATATTCATTTCAGGACCATTTTGATCAGCCTCAATCTGATCAACCACAAGTTCTTCTGAAACTGTCTCTGGTCCATTCTTCTCCCAATTCTAGCTTGTTTTCTCATTGAACACTACATCTTTGCTTACTAGCACTTTGTTTGTTGAAGGATCCAAGATCCTATAGCCCTTTTTAACTAAGTTATAGACTACCAAAATGCCTGCTTGGGCTTTTTTAACCATCTTGCATCTTTTTGCAGCTAGTACTTATGCATAACACAGGCAACCAAAGACCCTCAGGTGAGCCAGTGATGGCTTGAACCCGAACTAGGCTTCAAATGGTGTTTTGTAAGCCAAAGCCTTGGTTGGAAGCCTGTTCTGAATGTACACTACTGTGTTGACTGCCTCAGCCTACAAATTCTTGGGTAGATTTTTCTCAAACAACAAGCACCTGGCCATTTCTATTAGACTTCTATTCTTTTTTTCACTTACATCATTTTGTTGAAGTATGTAAGTATTAGTAAGCTGATGTTTAATGCCTTGTTCATCACAAAAGGCTTGAAACTGAGTTGAGGTATACTCAGTTCCATTATCAAACCTTAGGGCCTTGAGCTTGCAACCTGTTTCTATTTCAGAAGTAGCCTTGAACTTGCAAAACACATAAGCCACCTCTGATTTATGCTTCAAAAAGTAAATCCAGCAGTATCTTGAGTAATCATCAATAAATAGAATGAAATACTTACTTTCATTCAGTGACTGAGTCTTCATAGGGCCACACCCATGAGTGTGCACGAGCTGTAGCCTTTCAGAGGCTCTCCGGGCCTTGTTTGAAGGAAATGATTGCCTACCTTGCTTTCCAAGTTGACATGTCTCACAAACATCCTCCTTCTCAACTGATTTAATGAAGTTTTCAACCAAATCCTCCTTGCTTAGCTGGTCCATAGATCTGTAATTGGCATGACCAAGCCTTTGATGCCAAAGCTTGGATTCATCTGAAGAAGTAGTATAGGCACTATCTAGGCCTTTGTTCCAGTCCACAATAAAACTCTTATCTGTCATAGCTACTGTCATAAGCATGGATCCTCTTGGATCACTGATTTGGCACTCATTGCCCTTGAACACAATAATATAGCCCTTCTCAAGTAACTGAGCTATGCTGAGCAAATTTTTACCGATTTCAGGTACCAACATCACATTTAAGACTAGTTTATTACCTGTTGGAGTACTTATTAAGACATCACACTTTCCTTCTGCCTTGATGAAGTGACCATTTCCTATCTTCACCTTTGTTTTGCAACTTCTGTCTAATGTCTTGAAGATGGCAGCATCTGGTGTCATGTGATTGGTGCAACCACTGTCTAGAAGCTATCCATTTGAAACTGTCTTCTGAGCTACTGAGCACAATACAGTAAAAACTTGCTCTTTCTGGTCACTGCCCTCTTTTGCTACCCGAGCCTAAACATTTTGTTGCTGGGGTTGATTTTGTCTTGGTTTGCCTTTGTCTTTGCAAACTCTTTCAATATGCCCCATCTTTTTACAGTTTTAGCACTGCACATCTGGCTTAAACCAGCATTTGGCCTCTGGATAACCAGGCCTTTTGCAATGCCTACAGGGTCTATCCCATTTTCTTGGAGAATCTGACTTTAGCATATCTCTCTAAGTCTTCTTACCTTTATAGGCAGTGGTACTCGAGGTAGCCTTAATTTTGGCTTGGAAAGCACCCTCCTAGTGCTCCTCCAGTTTGCTGGCTCTTTTTTGCTCTTGTGCATAAAGAGCATTAATCAACTCAGTTAAAATGATGTTGGTCAGGTCCCTTGAGTCTTCGAAGGAAGATATTTTTACTTCATACCTCTCAAGTAAGGTCGAAAGCACCTTCTCCACTATCCTTACTTCATTGAACTGCTCTTCAAGGATTTTTATGCTGTTTACTACAGCCATTATCCTGTCTGAGTATTATTTAACAGTTTCCTCCTCATTCATCTTCAAGTTTTCGAAATCCCTTCTCAAGTTCAGAAACTGTTGTTGCCTTGTTCTCTTAGTCACTTGAAACTCTTCCTTCAATCTGTCCCAGGCCTGCTTTGGTGTCTCACAGGTTATGATCCTTATGAAGATCACATCTGACACATAGTTCTGAATGCAGGAAATGGCTTTGTGCCTCTTGGTCCTTTCATCAGCATGTTGCCTGATCTGAGCCACTATGGGATTGGGTCTGAGTGGTGCTGGTTCAGCATCTGATTTGACCACCTTCCATAGATCGAATGCTTGTAGGTAGGTCATTATTTTGACCACCCATGTGTGATAGCCTTCTCCATTGAAGACTAGTGGTATAGCTGGTGAGAAGCTTGATGAAGCCATCGATTTCAAAGTTGAAAAGAAAAATAGGTCCACTGAGATTACAGCTCTAGATACCAATTGTTGGTGTTGAGTGTAAAGAGAATACAAGTTTGAACTAAAACTTGTGCAGCAAGGCTCGATGCTTGCTGAAAAAACAAAACAGAAATGAAAGGAGGAATTGAAAAACAAAGAATGTGGAGAGTATTTTGAATGAATAATTCCAATGAATTTTCATTAATTTGAACAATGGCATGATGCCAATACAAATATCAAAACATTTTCTAATCAAGGTAAGGTAAACATCACTTAAACACTACCTAACTCTATTAATTACATTGAAAATGAAATACTATGCTTGCACACTTGGAAAAGTTGTTTTATCAACTCAAATGTCAACAAAAAATACATCAAATACATCATCAACTTAGTTTAAATTTAACTAGATTACAAAACATAACAAAAAACACAAATTGAAATTGGACAGCAACATTGAACTTCAGCTGCTGTATGCATGGCTCGACTACATGTGCTTCATGACTGCTTGTGCTGCATGGAGACCAGCTTCAACAAATTGTCGCCTTCAGGTAGATCAATATCAGTGTTAGGGAATTCAAATATCATGAAAGGAGATGCACTTGAGCTACCGCCAGATGGTGGTCTTGGCAGCCTCAAGTGATCAACAATTACATTTAAGGAGCTACCATCACTAAATGGAGGCCTTAGTGGCCCTCTTCTGCAACAACACATCAAGGTAAGATATTGGATGACTTTAATGTTAATGAACTGGATTGCTTGATCTGATATGTGGAAACAATGTGGACTGACATCAGGAAACGTAGAGAATATTATCAACGATTCCATTCTTCATCAGCTGCTCCCGCTTAAGGATATGTTCCTTTACCACCACCATCCCAAAGCCCTGCAATTACAGACCAAATTGGCAATGCCAAAACTATGGTTAGAGGTGGAGCTAGTAGCAGCAAATCGAGTGGTAAGTCTCATAACCCATTTCAGGTGAGGGGCTTCTAGGACCACCATATGGTAGTGCTAGTGATTCAAGCCTTGCACCTCACTTCCGATTGCAAGGACCTTCATTTGGTGCAAACTCAAGTGTTGTTGCATAAGAGGGGCCGCTAAGGCCTCCATTTAGTGAGGGTAGCTCCTTAAATGTTGTTGTTGATCACTTGAGGCTGCCAAGACCACCATCTGGCGGTAGCTCAAGTACATCCCTTTTCATGATATTCGAATTCCCTAACACTGATATCGATCTATCTGAAGGCGACAATTTAGTGTTTTTTAGCGGTCAAGATGTGGGGCCAGGGCATTACCTTTTAGGACCACTAGGAAACAGTTACCCTGCAAGTGAGTTTGGAAGGAACTATTTCGAGGTTTTCAATGGTGAAAGCAGCAGCAGCAGCAGTGGTGCCACAAGCGGTAGTATTTGAGCTATTACCTTGATGTATTTGGAGCATGAACTACCCTGCCTCAAGTTCCATGTTTTTCCTGTTCATCTTCTCAAGTTGATCTTGCAACTTGGAAATCTTCTCTTTCGTATAGGTCTCCAAGTTCATCATTTTCTTTATGCGTTCAGACTAAGGAGCTTGATAGAACTTTACAATCAGTCATTGTACCTCGTCATGGGATGGCCATACCACTGGTGGTTGTTCGTTGGGACTATATATAATAAGACAAGCTTCTGTACCACATAGGGTTGTCAACTCCATCACCTTTTTCACTAAGCCTAACCTCATTTTCTTGAGGCTAGCTCGTCAGGCAGAGTTTTCGACTATCCAGGCAAGTTTAATCTTTTTTCCGTCATTGCTATTTCTTTGTAAACAGCCTTTAACAATGCGTGAATGAGAGGACTGGTTTGCTTCAAAATTGTGGCCAATGAGGCCTTTATATAGTGAGTGAGATAGAGACGGCCTAAATTTTCATGTGGGGTTTGAAGTTTGGAGATTCAAATCAATTTGTGAATACTCTAAAGATTATAAATAAAGTTTGATAAGATAATTTAATTCGGTGTTTGTTATCGCAATAAAATTCACCATTATTTAATGTTGGATTTGTTCGATCATTAATTTAATAAATTATTTTCATTTACCATGGGTAGTGTATAAGATAAGAATGAATCAAGCCTAATTAACTTAGAAAAATAAATTTATCTATCAATTGGACGGTTTTAAAGAAATTATATAGATTAATTGGCTTTTTAAAGACAATTATATTACCATACGTGAAAGAGATTGATCTCATTTATCTATTTAATTCATAATAAAAAGTATTGATCGTGCAATCAATCTTTCAAAATAGACACATATTATCCATAATGAACATTATTATGTGTTAGAAAACCTATAAGTTCACTTCAAAGGAGAGATAAATAAACATGTTAATTTTGATTCAAATTAATATACTCCAATAATCTAACTTGACCATTATAAATACAATATCGAACAATCGTCATCTATATTTTACAATAAAGAAAACATATAGTGTTTGAGTAGAAAATACAAACATTTTTAATTTTTATTCAGATTCATAATAATCAAAAGTGAAGATATTATTAAAAGGTTTAATATTTAACTCCTAAAATGTATATAATTCACAATGAATTTTATTGTAGGTGTCAAAATTTTCCCATGCTAGAAATAGAATCAACATACTAATATAAATTTAAATGTCATTATAATAGTTTTTCTGGACCGTATACTTTATTCATTCATGTGTAAACATATACAACTTATAATAAAATTTAGATGCATATTGTTAAAATTATAAAACGTTTAAGGTAAGTAAGTATATATTATATATAGATTTGTATTTAATTCATTATCAGTATATAAATTACACACTAAAAGCTAATATGGAACCTTTTTCTGCAGCTGTCAAAGCTAAGGCTCTTCTGAGCTAAGAACTTTTTGGGGTTTAATTTAACGGAAGAGGGTAGGCAAGGTTTTTATCTTTCTATTGTCGGCTATAATATGCCATTGAAGTTAAAAGAAATAGGCTTAATTAACTTTTGCATGTTATTGCTCGAAATTGAAAGAGGGTTAACAGCTTTATATTGGCTCCAATAGGAACCCAGGATTTCAAAGAATCACACCCTTATTGCTAGTGATTTGATTCCTGTGATTAAACAAAATTACAAAAAAAAAATTACAATTTTTAATTATGCATTAGTAGACAGTTTGGAAGACCAAAAATTGTACATCTTTCGTTTTTAATTCAACTTTTGGCACACCTTACAAACATGGGCTCTTAACAGGGAGAAAGATTGCATCTCGGGCAACAAAAATCAAAACAGTACAAAAGTAATATCTTCAATAATTTTATCAATATCGATACGGTACAATAACCCTGCTCACAAGTTACAATCATTGTTATGCTCGACTCATAATATTTATATACCAACAATGAAGGATCCAACCTCATAATCAATGAACCTAATCTGGTTAGGAGCTACAATTTCCTCTATTCTCCAAAATTTCAAAATCCCCGAGGTTTAAGAGTGCAAACCATGCATCGTACAGGGCACATGCAAAAGTATGTCATGCAAAAAACGAAAAATGAAATCTTTTAAGTATTATGGTTCGCCCAGCTGTAAAGACTACCTTGCTTGTACAGCCACCAAGAAAGCTTCCTCGTGTACTTCAGGGTAAATTTATATTCATTGATCCGCCTTTGCACATGCTTGTTCACCAAAACAGTGTCGATAATTCAATAATATTCAGCCATCGGAGCAATAATATCCATCGAACACCAATCTCGTCTACATCTATAAGAACATTATTCCCAGCAAGGACTGACAATGTGCTATCATTCTTCATCCACCATAGACATGACCGGGATACCTTTACTTTCTATGTATTTTACTGGGCCACGATAATCCACTAAAGGCCTATTAACTTAAGTTTTAATGTTTTGTCCACTGTAATCCCTTCTTTATACCAAGTTTTCAGTTGAGTCTTAATTCGACTGACATGAATTTTTTTATCAATATAGGAGAATGTAAGTTTGAATATATTAAAGCGTATTATCTTCTTATTTATCAATATATTTTTAAGATTATTATCTTATTCATTACGAGTTTATTTTTAAAAATTTCAAAAATTTAAACTAGAATTAAACTAATTTTTATTTTATTTATTTTTTCAAAAGAATGCATATAATAGTGAAAACTCAATTATGAATATATAAAATATAAAAATATTTATATTATTTAAAGTTTTGATTGAATTAGTGTTACTCTCGATTAGATTTTAACTTATTTATAAAATTACTAAAAGTTTAATAATTTTATTTAAAGTTATTTTTGTTTTTTATAAACTTTAGAAAAATACATGTCTATATGAAACTTGATAAATTTAGCTTTCATATCATTTTTTTTTATAAATTTGTGTTTCACCCACGCCTTATGTCTCATAATGTAAGAATTAGTTGCATCAAATATCTTTAAACTATGATACTCATTTTAAATTAGTCCTCAAATTTTAAAATATTTTAATTGTATTCTTCAACTATTGATGTTATATCAATAAGATCATTCCGTTAATTAAATTATTAATTTAACCATTAAATAAGATGTCAAATCTTATATGACATAATTTTGACTAAAATTTCATACTGAGCTTTATTATTTCATATTTAACAAAGAACAGAACAAAAGATAAAAGTTCAAAAAATTGACAGTAAGCATAACCAACGAAATTTGGCCCAAAACTAAAAGGTCCGAAATAGTTTAGCAGAAATCAAATAAACAGAACAATCTAGAACCGTAAAAGCACCGAAGAGTTGCCCAATCAGAATTCTTTGTATTGCCCATCTCGGTTTCAATTCTCAGGAAAGCCTGTTCTTCAAAAAAAAAAAAACTTTTCAACTGCTATGTGATACTTTCCTTTAACCTTTCCCCTCTCCTGGCCTATTTCAATTTGGTTCTCGCATCCAGTCAACAATCTTTTTGCTTCTCGGCATACCCAGGGACGTTCTTTAACAGCTAAAACTCCTCCCACTTCTACAGAGATTCTGTTGTTAGTATATGGGCTAAACCATTTGCTGATCTCGGAGTATATTTGAACATAATATTGTTGAATCTGTCTGTTATCTGATGAATATCATGAATGTACACTCCTACTTGTGATCTATCTTGACTTTTTGATTGACACTTTTTGATGATGGCTAATGAGTCCCCTTCAATAATGATCTCCAGCTACTGCATTTCAATACCTATTTGAACTGCTTTACGGCATGCAACTGCTTTGGCAGCGAAAGCGGAGGGTACCTCTTTACGCGTCTCTGAGTAGGAAAGAAGAGCGATTCCTTCAGCATTTCTGGCCACAATACCCGATGCCGATTTGTAGTGACACCCATCATACGCACCATCAAAATTGATCTTGACAATAGAACCAGGTGGGCCACTCCATTTTATCAGCTCCTACGGTTTTGAGGGATTTCTTTTTTCAATCACGTTTAGCTCAGTTATGTAATTATTGACAAAAATCGCTATTTCTTGACCAGTGCTAATTTTCCTTTCATGGATTCTAGCATTTGTCTCCCCAAATGGTCCAGAGTGCACAACAAAATATTCGACAACAAAATATTCGACAATGGCGGGATACGAAGTATCTTTTTAGCATCTCCCTTCAAAAAGGTATTAACAGTCAGCTCTTATTTCATTTTAAATTATATCACATGAGCTCTGAAAAGGTATTAACACTCATTTTAAATTAGTCATTAAATTTTAAAACATTTTAATTGTATTCTCCAACTATGGACCTTATATCAATAAGGTTATTTCAGTAATAAATTATTAATTTAACTATTAAATAAGATGTCAAATTTTATGTGACATAATTTAAAATAAAAATTTAAAGAAAAATAAATATTATAAAAGTTGATGTTCTAAAATTTTCATTTTAAATTATATCACATAAACTTCTACATGACATTTAATAGTTAAGGGTTAAACATAAAATTAGTACATAAACTTGTTCACTTCTCCCAGATTGATACTTATGGATTTTTTTTGTCCCAGATTAGTCTTTGAATTTTTTTTCATCCACTGGTTTGGTACCTGAACCTAACATTATTAACATTTTGCTGACGTGGCAGCGTTCACCACGTGTCACAATCCCATCACCCCTTTTGACCCGTGTTTCTTTTTTTTACCTAAACCTTTGGTAAAAAAATTAAATGCATCATTTAATAAAATAAGAAAAAATTAAAAACAATTAAACATCTTCCATCGGTTATTGAATGGATTGGGAAAAAATCCTTTCGATTAAGAAACTGTTGAGTTTTTTGTTGAAGCTCAAAAGGCAAGGAAAACAAAACATTTTAGCAATCCCATTTTAAAAAACTCTTCCTTCGATTACTATATTTCGTTTGAAACCTCTCACCAGTTCCAATTCTATTCTTAAGTGAAACCCTTTCGATTACCCACCCATCTAAAAAATTCTTCACCATCTCATTGGAAAAAAATCTTGTTTCATCATCGATTAGACATCCCTTTTAATTTACTCAACTATTTGTTGTATTCAAATCAAGATTGCCATATTTTCATTATCGATAACAGGTATTTCACTCTATTTTTGTGGGTTTTTTTATTTCATTATCGAATTAAGATTGTTATATTTTCATAATATAAAGCTTTTTTCATCTTTGATGGGCTTTTGGTTGTCTATTTTTTAAAAATAAAACCTCTTTGTTTTGACTCATTCTCACAAACTGACAATTTTTTTAGGAACATTCGGTTTTTTGGTATAGGGTTTAGGGAAACAATTTTTTTCTTTTTTTTTTTGAAACATTCGATTTTCTAGTTTAGGATTTGGGGAAACAAAATTTTCTAGTTTGATATTGACAAATTTTTGTTTTTGTTTGTATTATATCTAACTTCAAATTTGTTTTTCTTTTTGTTGGCATTCGTGACTAGAGTGATTTTTTTAAGGTTAAAGAGATTGAGATTGAAGGTGAAAGGTATGTATGTTATGTATGTTTCTTTATAAAAGTATGTTATGTATATTACTATTATGTGTGTTGTTATTTTGTTTGTTATATATGTATGTTTTGTATGTTAAAAGAAATTGAGATTGAAGGTGAAAGGTATGTATGTTATGTATGTTTCTTTATAAAAGTATGTTTTGTTGTTATCTATGCATGTTATGTATATTATTTTTATGTATGTATGTTGTGTTTAATGTATGTTATGTTTAGCATTGTTTAAAATATGTATGTATATCATGTATGTATATTACAGTTTATACTATGCATGTGCAGTATGCTATTGTCACATCCTAAAAACTGGGTTAGTATAAATTGAGTTAATGAACCAAGAGAGTAATCGCCCAAATTTTATTTATTTATTTTAGATGATCTTTTGATATTAATAAATATCAAGTATAGTGGTTGTGTAGTGGTGGAGCTATTCATGATGACTTATGTTCAAATCTCATTCCTCACATTATTTTCTAAGTGGTGTAATTTTGTCTCAAAAGTTAGCAAAGGTCACACCATATTTTTAAAATAAATGTGGTAGGAATTAAAATAAGGAAGTAAAGTGGTCAAATGGTTAAGTGCTTTTAAGCTATCTTAGAGGTCTTAAGATTAAGTCCCTTTGTTTTCATCTTTTTATTTAATTTTTTTACACAATATTCATGAGCATAATGCATTTGCTGTCAACTAGAGATGCTCATGGGCCGGGCTGAGTTCGGGTCGGGCTCAACTAAAAATTCATGTCCATTTACTAGGCCCAGGCCCCGTTCGCCCTAAAAAATGGGCTTAAAATTTTGCCCAAGCCTGACCCAAATAAAAATACTAAAAGCCGAGCCCGACCTGGCCCGTCCATATTAATTTTTATATTATTTTTAAATATATATAATAAATCAAAATACTAAAAATATCAAAATAAATAATTCCCAAAAATTGAAAATAAATTTTAAAAAATATATAAACTTAAATAACACTAAGATAAATACAACTTAATAAGTAAATGTCTCTAAAATAATAACAAAATTAACTAATACCTTTAAAATAATAACAAAATTAACAATAAAATAAGTTTTATACAATATTCAAATAATAATAATAAAATAGTAGCAACATAATAGTAAAATAGGAGAAAATAATAAGAAAATAACATTCAAAAATAAATAAATAAAAAATATTTTGTCTTTTAGTGAATTCGGGCTAGGCTCGTGTCAAAAATGCCTTACCCGAGACCTAACCCATTTTTTAAACGGGTCTTTTTTTATTTGTTCAAGCTAATTTTTTGAGTTTATATTTTTGCCCAAACCCTCTCACATTTCGAGTGGGCCTTCGAGCAGGGCCGGGTGCTCAACCCATGATCAGGTCTACTATCCACCCCATTATTACCATGTTTAATTTGATTCATTTTCCCCTTTTTTGAGTCAAACTTGCCTTAAGTTGGGAAACATGATCCCCCTTTATGCTCTTATGTTTTCTCTCTTTCCTTTCACTTCATTCTTGCCTATTTGTTATAATTCAATGAACTTGGTCACAGTTGACCAAGCTTACCCTACCTCTTTGCCATCCATGCCACTCATTTGCTCCCATATTCTCATTTTTTTTTCATTTCTCCCTTTTTCATTTTCTTTCCTTTTTGACAAACAATTACCACTTTCAACCACCATCTAAAATTCCTCCACCACGAGCAATAGTTTCACCACCTCTACGCCATCGTCCAAGGTTCTCTTCTCCTCCTATTTTCTTTCAATCACCGCCTTTCATCGCCACCATCACCGTCATGAAACGCCACAAAATATTGTGGGAAAACCTTTCTCCACCACTCCTTTTCTTTTCTCTTTTCTCTCAATATTGTGATCGAACCCTTCGACTCTTTTTATATTTTTTTCTCTCACCTCATTGGACCACCGCCAAACCACAGTCGTCGATGCCGTTTTCTACCTGGATTTAGTTTTTCCCCTCTTTCTTTCCCTTTTGACCTCTCCCATCTTCTAAGGATTCAATTATCTTATTTTAATTATTTTGTGCTCAAGACTCATCGATCATATATTTTTGTAGATTGTTAAACCTCTCCGCTTATTCGTTAAGACTTATCAACGATCTTGTAGTATTGTTAAGTAGGGTAAGTGCACAAAGGGTGTTGGGAACATTCTTTCCTCTTTATTGTTTTTCCTCATAGCCGAATGGTGTTAAGACACATTTGTTTTTCATGTGTTAACATTTTATTCCTATATTCTTTGAAGGACTAAACAATGCCAATCCAAGAGATCCTCAGTGTGATAACGAAGGCATCGAATCTAAGTCTCGATTTAAGGGTAAGTAATTGGTGAAAATTATTTTAATGATTAATCTTTAAGTAATAAGACATCCGGTAGATCTATAACTTAAATACTTGTTTGATTCGATGGATTCATCTACCGGGTTTAGACCTAAGCAAAACCTTTTCTAATAAAATTGTGGCAATCGGATCTTCAATATAATATGTTGGATTTAAACCTTGATTTGAGTGTAATATGTTACTTTTATTTTTAATAAAATATTATTAAATAATTATTTGAGAGTACACTAAGTAAAAGCGGAATTGAAAAACTCATCATAGGGAAATTCTAAGTAAGTGTTCTTAAAATTATTAGTTCATGAAAACTATGGTTTGTGATGTATTGATGTATGTGATGATGATATGTGTGTATATCTCATCTCTATGTTATGTGATACATGGCTTCATTGATATGTGATGATCTAAATATGTGTTATATATATGTGTATGTGTGTGATGAGATCCATGATTTAATATGAAAATATATTAAAACATACTAAAGTGAATAAAAAGTGAATATTATGTGATATATGAAAAAGTGAGCATGTTTACATGCAAATGTGTAAAATTGAGAAATATGAAAAGTGATTATATGTGTTAAATTTGAAAATGCCATATCACATGCATGGGGTGGGTCTGTTGAAAGGTAGAAGTTATGTGGCAGTTTATCTACGATTATGTGGCTATTATCGGCAATTTTGTGGTGGTTTGTTCACAATGTGTTATGTGGCCATTTATCAGCATATATGTGGTGGCTTATCCAGAAATGGTGTGTTATTGGATAGACGGGTCATGGGAAACTCGATACTATTGTGTAGCGGAGATGGGTAGAAAACTTTATAAAATGTGCATCGTTTTAAAATATGCATTGGCATGTTCATGCATAAGAATCAGTGTTATAATTTATGAATATTATGATGATTGATATGTTGAGATTGATATTTTGTTATGTATATGTTTGTGTTGATCTCACATTGGGCTCTTTAAAGCTCATCACTTTACTTATGTGTTTCAGATAATCCTCGTGGTTAGGACTCGGATGCGGTCATCGGTGATGCTATCAGAATGGTTTTTAAATAAATATAGACTTTCATTTATGATTTGAATTTTTATGGACTTTATTGCTATTTGGGACTTTTTATGTTAAATTATGGTATTGTGGCATGAGACTTTATTTTGGGGATTTTTTATTCTGATTTGCATAAATTGCTTGCATGATATTAAATTTTAAAATTTACATAAAATAGTATTTGATAAGATTTCACTTGAAACTCAGCTTTTAAAATAGAATCCATCAATGTTGCATTTCTAAAAATGTGTTTTTAATAATATTAGAATTAGTTTTCAAAATTATTAATGTTTACAAATGAGTTTTCTAAAGTCATTTGAATTACGGTTAATATGTTTTTATTTCCAAAATAATGACGAATAACCAAGTTCTCTCAATTTTGAATAAAACAAATGCTTTAGAAGTATGATTGAAAACCTGAAATAGTTTTGAATAAATGATTGAATGTTTACAATTGAGATATTATTTATTTTGATTCTTGAAATTTGCACGGTTTTTATGAAATTAAAATAAATGCTTTATTTCATTTGTTTTGAATTGATAAGCCAATAGTTTTAAAATAAATTTTTAAAATTTTCGAAAGTTTATTTCGGCCATGTTCGTGGACAAATGGTTTTGGAATAAGATTTGAAAATTAAGTTGAATATTCGATTTTATTAGTTTTGAACGAACCGTGTAAATGGTTTAAAAAGTATATTTGAAGTTACGATAGTTTTTCTGGGTTATTTCGGTGGCCAATGTAGCCTTCCGAAGTCGGCCACAATGATTGGGTCGGGTTTGGGGCGTTACAGCCATAATGTCTGGTGATAAATGTGTGATGCATATACATTTGGGTGGAATTTTTGTTACAAATCCTTGTACATCCTATGTTGGAGGGAAAGTGCTGCAAATTTTGACCTTATTTTTTGTATCATTACACTTTGTATGAGAAGGTAGTGGAAGCTCGGTATAAAGCTATGAGGAACTTTGTATACTGTGAGGGTGGGGTAGATTTTAGTAAGAGACTTAGTGTTTGCTATGATAATTCACCATTCATAACAATGATTAACCATATTAGAAAAAAAAAGGTCCATACATGTATATGTTGAACACGAGGTAAACACATTTGATGTTGTTGATGATATCATGTTGTTGCCTACCATTACGGAAAAAGATGTAAATATTGGTAATGTGGAACCAAATTGTAATGAAGAATTAAATTGTAATGAGAAAGTTAATAGTGGGGTTGGGAAAACATTTATTGAGTTAGGTGAGTGATAAACCGTAATTTATACATATTTCTACCTTATGCTTAACACATTTTATGGATGATTTTTCTTTATAATTAGTGAATTCGATGCTCCTAATGCCTTAATTTCATGTTTTATACTTAGATGAGTATAAGAGAGTGAAAAGAACGAGAAACGGGTCAAAAACGGAGAAAATGGGCTAACGTACGAAATCAACACGGCTTGAACTTTCTCATACGGGTAGATCACACGGCCGTGTCAATTTTACAGAATCAAAGCACGACTCACACGGGTAGAACACACGCCTGTGTCATTCTAACAGGCTCGAGCACGGCCTGAAGTAATCGTACACGGGCGTGTCCTTGCCGAGCCTAAGTTGAGTCCAATTCGAAAAAGGCTAATTTTAAGGGCTTTTAAACATTCTAAAGCCTATAAATACACCCTAAAGGAAGAGGAAAAGGTGACGCAGAGAAAAGGAGGCAGGGAATTGTTTAAGGGAAGCCGATTGATCCATCTCAGAAGCCAAATTCACCATCAAGACTGAAGATCTCCCCTCAATTTTCCTTTAGGAGTTTTGGGTTTTCTCTATATTTTGTATTCATTATTCTTCTGAGATGTTTTCCTTTTTAGTTATGAAGTAAATCCCCTAAATACCTAAGAGGAATGAAACCTAAGACGAATCTTGTTATTATTTTCTAAATTGTATGATAAATATTTAACTTATTCGTAATTATGTATTCTTAATTTTTGTTTCGATATCCCAGGATACTGATTCAAGATAAGCTCTTATTCAGAGTAAGAATAGACCCTGTCTAAGAGTACATTTGTCATAATTAAGCGGAATTGATTGCGCGCCTAGAGATAGGGTAACAAGATTTTTCCGAATTAGGGTGAAACCTAATAAGGGGATCTATAGATCGAGTTAATGCAACCCTAGGGTGTTAATTAGAGAAAAGTCTCAAATATTCAATCTAGGGATTAAACGTTATTAGTCTTGAATAGGGATAATAACATAACTTTGGGATCTCTACGGAAAAAGTTAAATGAATAAATCGTCCGATTCGGAGTCAGAATAACAAGTGAAGTTTAGGTGGATTCTTCTTTAGGTATTGTTTTAATTCAATCGTTTTTCCAAAAGTAATTCCCAATTCTATTTTCTGTGAATTCTTAGTTTAGATAATTAGTTAGTTAAAACAAAACTCCCTTATTCTTAGGCTAGATAATAAAAAGACAGTCATTACTAGTACTTTTAGTTCCTTTGGGTTCGACAATCCGGTCTTGCTAAAACTGTACTACTGTTCGATAGGTACACTTGCCTACATCGTGATAATACTTAGTTTCATGAACGATTAATTATAAATATATAAAACTTACCTGTCACGAAAATCGCGATCAAGTTTTTGGCGCCGTTGCTGGGGAACTAAGATATTAGGAACACTAAATTTTTATTACTTTAGCCATTTATTTTTCTTGCAAGTTAATTCTATTTTATTTTTATTATTTATTAATTTACTTTTTCTTTATCTTGGCAGATTTTTATAGTTTATGAGTAAAAGAAACCCGTTAGGACCACTACTTTTTGACGAAGAAATCGATCGCACAGTTCGCAGAAACCAAAGAGAAATAAGGCAAAGCTTAAAATATACAGAGAACAAGCAAGAAGACGATATTCAAACCCCAACCGAAGAGATGGCTGAAAACCAAGACAACCAGCTATCTCCTGCGATACCCGTTGAACTAGCAAATTAAAATCATACTCCTCGTACTATGTATGATTATGCTAAACCTACTTTAACAGGAACTGAGTCAAGTATAGTTAGGCATACTATTGCTGCAAATAATTTTGAACTAAAACCTAACACTATTCAAATGATACAACAATTTGTTCAGTTTGATGGTTTGCACGATGAGGATCCAAACACTCACTTGACAAATTTTCTGGAATTCTGCGATACATTTAAAATTAATGGCGTTTCTGACGATACCATTCGTCTTCGTTTATTCCCTTTTTCATTAAGAAACAAAGCTAAACAGTGGTTGAACTCGTAACCACGAGGGACAATCACTACTTGGGAACAAATGACCGAAAAATTTTTATTAAAATATTTTTCGCCGGCTAAAATAGCCAAATTACGTAATGATATTTTTTTGTTTGTGCAGATGTACTTAGAAACTCTTTACGATGCATGGGAGAGATACAAAGACCTACTGCGAAGGTGTCCTCACCATGGACTACCTCTATGGTTGCAAGTTCAAACATTCTACAATGGTGGGAACCCCTCGACAAGGCAAATGATTGATACCGCAGTCGGGGGAACCATCAACAACAAAACACCTGAAGAGGCTTACGAATTTATTGAAGAGATGTCACTGAATAACTATCAGTGGCAAGTCATGAGGACTAAGCCAACTAAAATAGTAGGCATTTATAACATCGATTCAGTTATTATGCTGTCAAACTAGGTAAAATTTCTAAATAAAAAGATTGATAGTTTACTTGGTTTTACTCAAGTACATCCAGTAATGAGGTGCGAGACGAATGGAAGAGGAGCATGCACAGAGTATCAACCCTCCAACCCTAGCATTGTGGAGGAAAAAGTCCAATATATGGGGAAAAACAACTCTAAATCCCAAAATAACCCATATAGTAACACTTATAATGCAGGTCTCGTAGGGCGGTCAAGGAAATCAGAGACCACAACATCCTCCGGGTTTTCAACAACCATCCTATTAACAATAAAAGAAACTGAACCTTAAAGAGATGCTATCTAAATTTATCTCGGTGACAAAAACTCGTTTCTAGAACACTGAGACAGCACTTAAAAATCAACAAATGTCGATCCAAGGGCTCGAAACTCAGATAGGCCAGCTTTCCAAACTAATCTCCGAACAACCACAAGGTAGCTTGCCAAGTAATACTGAACCCAACCCAAAGGAACAGCTCAACGCGATTAATGTTCAAGATGAAGAAGGATTCGTTGAGCCTGATCCAGAATCGAGGCAAAAAACTGTGGTGAGCGGAGATCAAGGTGAGATAGGTCATAATAAAAACAAATCAGTGAATGTCGAATATAAACCTCATGTGTCATACTCCAACGCGATAAGGAAAGACCGCTCAGATGAATAATTTGGTAAATTCCTTAAACTCTTAAAAAAATTACATATTAACTTATCGTTTATTGAAGCTCTATCGCAGATGCCAAATGCAATGAAATTTTTAAAGGAGTTTTTATAAAATAAGCGAAAGTTGGACAAGGCATCGCATGTGGAGCTAAACGCAGTTTGCTCAGCTATTTTACAGAATAAACTACCCAACAAACTAAAAGATCCAGAGAGTTTTATGATTCCTTGCTTAATTGGTAGTTTATATGTTAATAATGCATTAGCTAATTTAAGGGCTAGTATTAACGTCATGCCCTACAAAATGTTCAAACAATTAGGTCTTGGAAAATCCAAATAAACTAGGATGAGCATTCAATTAGCAGATAAAACTATAAGATTTCCTAAGGGTATTATTGAAGATGTGCTAGTTAAAATCAATAAATTTATATTTCCCGTTGACTTCATTGTTCTAGACATAGAGGAGAATAGCAACACTCATTTGATTTTAGGACGGCCCTTTTTAGCAACAGCTAAAATGATTATTAATGTTGGCACAGGTGAGCTCAAACTCCGTATGGGAGACGAAACAATCACCATTCAAGCTCGCAATTCTGGCAACACATCGGAAATTGAAGGTGATCGTCTAAACCATTCTACTAAACTGACAATATGGTGTAACTTACTTTGCAGGAAATGAGTCTGAAGGAAGTACATGAGCCATTCTCAATTAGTAGCAGAGGACCTATTCATGAAGATCGAAGGCTACAAATCGAGGAGCTAGATGAATGGCGGATGCATAAACCGAGAACACACGATAAACCAAAACTACGCTAAAACGAGCTCAATACCTTCCCAAATCAACTTAAGGTTGGAGATAAAGTATTATTAGATGCCGCAGATCCTCACATTGTCACTACCAAATCGAATAAAGAAATCTCTCTTACGATACTTAGCATTTTCCCATTCGGTACAGTCGAGGTAAGTCATCTCAAGTTCGGCACTTTTAAGGTAAACAACACCCGTCTAAAACCTTATTTTGATGAGAATGATAGTAGAAATGAGGAGTATAAACTTCTCAAACCACCATGATCATTCAATGGAGAGGTAATTTGAGCTTAGACTATAAATAACTGCTTCTCGGGAGGCAACCTTAGCACTAACTGTATTAACTTCTTTCAATTTTAGTGTTTAACACTTAACTTACTAACGGAGCTCTTAAATACAGGTTTTCTACACAGACACAGCTAAGCACACAGGCGTGCTTATGACCGTGTGGAAATAGGACAAAGATTTTCCCAACACGGGCTACGATAAATTGCCACGGCTGTGCGACATGACCGTAGGCGAACCTGCCAAAACAGCACGGGCGTGCGACACGCCTGTGCCTTAAACCCGTGGTTGAACCTGTCAAATTAACACTAACGTACGACAAGCCCGTGCCAAGCAACCGTGGGCGAACCTGTTAAATTAACACGGGCGTGGGCCTACATACACGGGCGTGGGAGAAGCGAACGAAGCCAGACACGATCGTGCAACATGACCGTGTGTACCTACACGCCCAAGGGACACGGGCGTGGACAAAATGTCAGACGTGCTCAAATTCAAAATTCACAAGTCACACGGGCAAAAATTGGGGAACACGGGCGTGTTCCCTAGCCGTGTGCCCCAAAATCTATAAATAGGTAGCACTATTCATTGTCTTCTTCACCTAAAAACCCTAACCCTAGCCGCTGCAAGTCCACACACCCTCCCTATCACGCCAGTGCGCTACTTCCAACTTCATTTTTTACGCCCAATCCCTCTCCCTTAGCTTTTATTTACTCTTTTCACTTCTATTTTATTTATTTTTAAATGTTTATTATCAAAATAATCTTTATTTTTATCATACTATTTCCATTTTGCTCATTATTATCATTTAATTTGCATTATTAGATTATTTATCATACATTTCATGTTGAATCGAGTTGTTAGGAAAGCCTCATTCTATTGTCATACCCATGCCATTACTATGCTCATTTTCATGCTATTACCATGCTAATGTCGCAAAATTATGCTATCAAATCGATTATTGTGGTTGAGTTTAGTTAGTATTAGTAGCTTTGGATGAAATTGTTAGT
Source organism: Gossypium arboreum (assembly GCF_025698485.1). Classification (NCBI taxonomy): domain Eukaryota; kingdom Viridiplantae; phylum Streptophyta; class Magnoliopsida; order Malvales; family Malvaceae; genus Gossypium; species Gossypium arboreum. The sequence goes on along the minus strand of NC_069078.1, from coordinate 6,947,915 downwards.
TCAAATTCATGGTTTTTTCCTTTTCAAATTCATGTACCTATTATTATTCTTTTTATATTGCAGGTATACAATGTCGTTTTTACGTGGTAAAAAGGCTGTCATCCCTGCTTCAAAAAAAAGGAAGAGAGCGTTATCTTCCTCGGGTCCTACCGCAAAAATTCACTACCCTTTACTGCAATTCACCATCGGGCCCCAAGAAAAACTTTTCCAAATACTTCAGGTCTGACCTTTAATTGCGGGCTGCTGCATCGACTGGGCTACAGTAGGACAAGTTCAGTTGCCTGATGCGATTCGGGCCCTTCTAACTACTGACCCTTGAGAGCTTTTCTTTGGGATCATCGAGCCAACATATCTCGAGCTCACGATGAAACTATGTTCAACATTTCATAATGACGGACTACGATGATCCCGGCACGGTCCAATTTCTCCTAGGCGGATTACTCCGCCAGCTAAGCATCCTAGAATTCGGTACTGCACTAGGCTTATATACGGAGGAATTTAAGGAGGAGAATAACTTACATGCTCTCAATCGCCACAACTATTGTTCTCCTTCACGGTGCTGGGATGCACTAGTACCAGGTTCAGCCACCTACAATCCTAGCCGCTCCAAGGCATCGGTTCTCCCTCAATCTCTGAGGTACCTACACGCCATTTTGGCTCACACGATTATAGGAAAACGAGAGAGCACCGGCATCATCAACACTCACGACGCCTACTTTCTATGGTGTATGTCACACGTGCACGTCACCGACCTTGCCTATTTTATTGCCCTCACCATTCAACACCAGACAGAGCGGCATAGGAAGGGGGTCATCTCCGTTGGCCCCTATGTTGCTCGGTTGGCTCTACACTTCAGGATCTTCCGCACCGCGGCCCAAGAATCATCCTTGACCCTCATTGGCCAGATGTCTCCACAAGGCATCTCGAGCATGCTTAGTATGAGGATGATCGAAAAGCGCCGAAGAACTTACCCTCTTCAATATCGTCTCGCCCAATCTATCGAGGAGGAGGCTCCTGAAGACATTACTGATGATGTCTCCCCACAGCATGAGGACCCACCGTCTCAGCCACCACTACCCTCTCGTTTAGTTCATGCGACAACTTCATATGCTGACATTTCTGAGCGCCTTACTCGATTCGAGTAGCAGTATTTTCAATGATTTGACAATATTAATGCTACTCTACAGCAGATCTGTCAACACCTCCATATCTCATCGCCACCCCCATCTCGCGAACCATCTAGCGATGAAGATGTTTAAAAACTTTTATTTATTATTTTATATTTTTACTTTTATTTTGTTTTAAGACTACTTTTATTTTTCTTTCATCTTATTTTTATTAGGATTTATAATTTTTATTTAACAATTTTAAATTCTGGCTATTTCCTACCAAGTAATCATTCTTCCTTATATACTTTCTAAAAGAGTTTCTGATGCTATCACAATTATAAAAGGCTCCAAAGCTCACTATTACCCAAGGACTCGAAACTCCACCGGGAAAGGTTCTCCATGACTGTCATGTCCTGCTTGACCACTACTATAGCCACCACTAGATATAATATTCTTTTGGTGCAGAACTTATGGATTAATGAACCTTTACAACCGCCGGAGTATCCTCATCCACCCTCACGCCGATTATTCTCTAAAACTCCAGTTCAAGGAAATTCATTCATCACTCAGGAAGTTTCACTTCTCTCCCTATTTTATTTTTATATTCTTATATCTATCTTTGTACATTGAGGGCAATGTACATCTTAAGTGTGGGGGGTATTCATTTCATTATCAGAAAAATCCCTGAATGACTGTCTTGTTCTCTTGAAAAGCTCTCATATCATATCTAGGATAAATTTTGATTGATTTATGATTTTGATTGATATATCTTGAATTAAAACATAAGTATTTATGCATTGATTGTTTAAATGTCAAGATATTAGGGAATCAAGCATGATAAGTTGATTTTTAAGAATTTAAAATTTTCGGTTGTTTCCCCAAAGTTTAGGTATTACTTTGAGTTGGAATTCACAAGTTTGAAACATCAAAAAGCCATAATTCTAGTGAGATTTTTGAACCTTTTGAGCATCTATTAATTCTTTCATGCTCACTTTTATTATTGCTTTGAGTGCGTCAGTATTGAACTGTTATTCTAGAACTTGCTTGATTATGCATGTCAAGGCCACATTATTTGATTTGATATGTCAAAATGAGAAAGGCACTTAGGATTAACCCACTCATGCCATGAAAAGCCTATCTCCACATTAACCCTTAGTAAACCCTGTTGAGCTAACAAGCCATTTTTTGTATTATCCTTAATATTAACCTTTAACCCATTATTGTTGAAATCCCCTCAATTATTTTGATCCCTATTTGTGATTTGATTTGAATAAATTGCTTAGCTATGCCCTGTTCTTAATAGTTAGTTATTTAACTTGTTCTTAAAAAAAATGTATGTATACATATTAGTAGTAGTGATCTTTTGAGCCAAAGAAGTTAAATTCCATATTCTAAGAAGAAGCTCTGTTATTCGCGATTAATGACTACTCATTTTTCTAGTTAGGTAATTTTTCAATTCAATCTCGATTCTAACTTTTTCTTTCAGCTTGTGACCATACCCTCTAACCAAGCCTCATTACAACCCTCTAAAGACCTTTTGATTGATGTATCATCTTACTTTATAGTGGTGGAGATTTGATTTTCATGCAAGCCTATGGTAATAACTTTTCATATTGACTGATGAGTGCTACTTTCATTATCCTTAAACACTTTGAGTGATTTGAGTAAATCTTTTGTGAGGATGTTAAACTCCGTGAGATTTCGAAACGAGGTAACCACTTAGATAAGGGAAGATGCCTAAGTTTTGCATGATTAAATACTCAACTTGGAATGTTTGAAGCTCTAATGTTCTTTTAGTTGAATTTTCAATGTATGATTACCTGTGGATTATTTTGAGATATTTTCGATAGAAATTATAAGTTGAGAAAAATTTATTTTGATTATGAGTTGAGAATTTTGCTTGAGGACAAGCAAATGCTTAAGTGTGGGGGTATTTGATAAACTGTAATTTATACATATTTCTGCCCCATGCTTAACACATTTTATGGATGATTTTTCCTTAGAATTGGTGAATTCGATGCTCCTAATGCCTTAATTTCATGTTTTATACTTAGGTGAGCATAAGAGAGCGAAAGGAACGAGAAACGGGCAAAAAAGGAGAAAATTGGCCAATGTATAAAATTAACACGGCCTGGACTTCCTCACACGGGCAGACCACACGGCCGTGTCAATTTGACAGAATCAAAGCACGACTCACATGGGTAGAACACATGCTCGTACCATTCTAACAGGTTCGAGCATGGCCTGAAGTAATCACATACGGGCGTGTCCCTACCGAGCCCAAGTTGAGTCCAATTCGGAAAAGGCTAATTTTGAGGGCTTTTAGGCATTCTAAAGCCTACAAATACACCCTAAAGGAAGAGGAAAAGGTGACGCAGAGAAGAGGAGGCAGGAAACTACTCAAGGGAAGTTGATTGATCCATCTCAGAAGCCGAATTCACCATCAAGACTGAAGATCTCCCCTCAATTTCCCTTCAGGAGTTTTGGGTTTTCTTTATGTTTTGTATTCATTATTCTTCTAAGATGTTTTCCTTTTTAGTTATGAAGTAAATCCCCTAAATACCTAAGGGGAATGAAACCTAAGACGAATATTGTTATTATTTTCTAAATTATATGATAAATATTTAACTTGTTCTTAATTATGTATTCTTAATTCTTGTTTCGATATCTCAGGATACTGATTCAAGATAAGCTCTTATTCAAAGGAAGAATAGACCTTGTCTAAGAGTACATTTGTCATAATTAAGCGGAGTTGATTGCGTGCCTAGAGATAGGGTGACAAGATTTTACCGGATTAGGGTAAAACCTAATAAGGGGATCCATAGATCGAGTTAATGTAACCCTAGGGTGTTAATTAGAGAAAAGTCTCAATTATTCAATCTAGGGATTAGACGTTATTAGTCTTGAATAGGGATAATAACATAACTTCGGGATCTCTACGGAATAAGTTAAATGAATAAATCGTCCGATTCGGAGTCAAAATAACAAGTGAAGTCTAGGTGGATTCTTCCTTAGGTATTGTCTTAATTCAATCGTTTTTCTAAAAGTAATTCCCCAATTCTATTTTCTGTGAATTCTTAGTTTAGATAATTAGTTAGTTAAAACAAAACCCCCTTATTCTTAGGCTAGATAATAAAAAGACAATCATTACTAGTACTTTTAGTTCCTTTGGGTTCGACAATCCGGTCTTGCTAAAACTATGCTACTGTTTGATAGGTACACTTACCTACATCGTGATAATACTTAGTTTCAAGAACGATTAATTATAAATACATAAAACTTACCTGTCACGAAAATCGCGATCAGTTAGGAATCTAATGTGGGACTAAACTTTAATGGGAGTAGTGATGCATGTGCTGAGAGTAGAGAAAGTTCTGAAACTAGTAAGGCCAATGATACAGACAGCTCATTAGGCAGTGAATGGGCTTTAGGGGAAGAATTTGAGGATGAAGAGGTAAGAAAAATCAAAGCTTGATATAGAAAATATAAGGGGAGAAAAACAAAGAGGTGAGGGTCCAAAGGCTGGTGAAAGTAGTGAAAGAAAAGAGAAAAATGGTGAGGTTTTAGATCCATCAAGTGAGGGATTAATTACATTGGTTCATTAGATTTGGGTTCTTATGAGAGTGATTTAGATAGTGAGGTAGTTTGTAGGAGAAGCTGACATGTATGTTTAGATCCTAATAACCCAATCCCACATTTGGAGCTTGGTATAGTGTTTAGGGGACTAGAAGAATTTAAGACTACATTAGCAAAGTATGCAGTGAAAAAAAGGTTTGACATTGTTTACCTTAGAAATGAAAAGGGGATGACTAGGGCTAGGTGTAGGGAAGATTGGTGTCCATTTAAAATATATGTTACTTTAGATAATAGTGATGTGTTTACAATATAAAAACCTTCGTAGAAACCTACGAGTGTTCTATAACTTTTAAGAACAATAAGACATCTTATAAGTTTGTTAGGGAACATTTCTTAAGCAAAATTAAAGTGATTCCAAAGCTGAAGTTAATTGAGATGCAGAAAATAGCTAAGGAAGAGTTAAAAGTTGATCTCAGCAGGGATGCATGCAATAGGGCTAGAAAATGAGCACTGAAGGAAATAAATGCAAGGGTAATCTATGAGTTTAATAGCCTATAAGACTATGGAAATAGGCACTGAACGTAATAAATAGAAGGGTAAGCTATGAGTTTAATAGCCTATGGGACTATGAAAATGAAGTTAGAAAGGTAAATCCGGATGGCAATATAGAGGTAATGGTAGAAAGTCCAACCCTTATTAAGGTTCCCAAGTTTAGGAAATTTTATGTAGGGTTTCGTGTTTTGAGAAAAGAGTTTATAAAGTGGTGTAGACCTTTTATTTGTCTGGATGGATGCTTTCTGAAGGGAAGATTCAAAGGGGAACTTTTGTATGCTATGGGGAGAGATGGTAATGACCAAATATACCCTATTTCATAGGTAGTTGTGGAGAATGAAAGTAGAGAAATGAAAGTAGAGAAACATGGAGATGGTTTCTTACTAATCTTATTTCAGATTTACAAATTGGTGATGGTTCTAGATTCACTTTTATGACTGATAAACAGAAGGTATGTTAGAGACATTACTTCATACTTTATTAAACCAACCATCTAATACCTTTGTTTTTGTTTGCATTTAGAGATTGATGGAGGAGATTTCTGAGTTGTTGCTAAGGGTTGAGCACAGAGTTTATGCAAGCCATTTATGTCAATTGGAGGAGAAAATCCTGGAGAAAACCTACAACAAGCATTTGGAGAGCCTGCAAATCATACATAACTGCTGACTTTGAAGATTACATAAAAAAGATTAACAGTATCAAACATAGTGCCAAGGTAAGTCTACTAAGGATTGATCCTGAGCAATGGTCAAAGGCCTTTTTTTTTTGGTAGGTCAACATGTGATGCAACTAACAACAATTTTACAGAGTCATTTAATGCAACAATTTTAGGAGCTAGGTCAATGTTTATAATTTCCATGTTAGAAGGAATTTGGCAATATGTTATGAGAAGTATTGTAAACAATTTAGCCAGATGTAAAAATTGAAATAATCAAATTTATCCTAAGATATGTGAGAAGTTACACAAGAGTATCCAAATGAGTTCATACTGTCATGTTAAATGGAATAGAGCAAAAGGGTTTAAAGCGGCAAACTTTGGCGATGTAGTAGTTGTTGACTTATTTCAGTGGTCATGTAGTTGTAGGAGATGAGATCTCACTGGCATCCCATGTCCACGTGCTATTGCAGGCATTTTGTAGAAAAAAGTTGATATTTTTTATTTTGTATATAAGGGATTTAAAAAAGATATGTTTGAAAAATTGTATGGCTTTGTACTGCTTGCTATCCTAAGTGAGAAATTTTGGTTGAAAACTTATATGAGACCAATTGACCCCCATTCCAAGGAAAATTTTTGGGAGACCAAAAAAGAACACAGCCAGAGAAGAAAGAAAGAAGAGTGGGAGTAAACTAACTAGGAGAGGGAGGAAGATAAAGTGCCACAAGTGTTCCATGGTTAAATACAACTCTAGAAGCTGTCAAGTTTTATCTACTGTAAGTGTAACTCTATCCTATGAATTTTATTTTAATACAACACATGTTAAGAATACTAACATGTTTAAATTTGCAAAGTACACATCTACCAATTGGAGTAGCTCTAGTAGCTCATTTTCTACCAACTCCTACTCCACCAGCCCCAACAACTCTTACTTCACCAGCTCATTCTCAAACTTTTGCATCCGAAGCATCTGCATCATCACCACTAGCTCGTTCAACACAACCAACTCCTCCCACCATGCCAACCACTTCAACATAACAAATACTTACAAGACTTCGTAGCAGGGAAAAACAAGCTGTGCAAGGGATTAAGTTATACACAAATGAGAGGATAGGGATGCAAATTTTGAATGTAAGTAGCCGATTGTTAAATTGTTTATTGTATTTTGGTGACATATTTTTTAATTAAGTGTTTTATGCATTATAGCCTAATATGAGAGGGGAAACCATGGTGACTGCCTCAACCAAGTGCACCAATAAAAGGAAGGGAAGAAGCAATAATGACACTGCTGGTAGGACTCAAGAAAGTAAGAACACAAAAAATGCTAAGTCCAAATACCCACCCAAGCACAATCGTAAGCCATGGAGATAATTGATGTCAATGCATGTTTAATTTGACAGTTTTAATTTGTTAACATATGACAGATGGTTTTTTTTTGTTGGATCATTTTGATGGATGATTTAATTTTGTTGAATCATTCTGATGGTTGTATTTTGATGAACAATTTATATTTGACTTTTATATATGATGGTGGTAATAGATAGTTCAATTTTACTGATGTTGATTTTCGTATATGCATATACTTTTACATCAACATTATACAAAACCTTTATTCAATTCATTTATTCTTAACAACTAATGCAAATACATGGATACCATTTCACCATCCACGAGCAAGATAATCAAAAAACACCATCTATGATACAATTAACAACTTATAAAAAACTAATAATTTGTTGTTTCTTGACATTTTTTACTTGTACAATGTTATCTCCTCTTTTGAACGAGTTAACCTTGATCGCATTCTTCGCATTTTGTCAATATTGAGCTCATCGTTCTCAAGTCTTAATCTTCTGTTCTCTGTCAATAAATTCTTATTTTCTAGCATTATTTTATCGATTGTGCATCATTCTCCTTTTCCAGTTGAGTCCGTCTCCTCACTGTTACCTTCAACCTACCAAAAAAAATTACATCCCCCGGCCTTCATTTATCATATTCAATAAAAAAAAAACAAAATATCAAAAAACTAAGATTACATCTTAAACCCAAATTGCAACAAAATGGCAAATCCAAAACATAAACCCTAATTTACCTATTTGAAGTTCGAACACCCAAAGAATTTCCTCCCTTTTTCTTTGGACTATTTGCGTTGCAAACAGGAGCCCTTAACCCATAATGACAATACACAACACTTCTCTACCCACTTGATTTTTGGTTCATAGAAGAAGACATGGTGGAGAAGTGAATGAAATGGAAAATGTAGGAGATAGGAATTGAAGAAAACAAAAGCAAACACAAGAATGAAAGAGGGGAAAATTTAAGAGAAAACGAAAGAGGGAAAAATGAAAAATGTTAAAAAATAAAAGAGAAATAGATGACAAATGTTGAAGATGATGGTGAAAAATTAGATGTAGAGAAAACAAAAGAGAAAGATGTTGGAAAATGATGAAGATGATGGTGAAAAAATAACTTCAAAGGCAAAAAAAAAAGTTAAAATAAAAAATTCTAAGGGTTCGGGTAAAAAAAAAAAGGGTAAAAAAGGGTGTTGAGATTGCAACATGTGGCGGCACGCAAGTGGTCAGTGCTGCTACATCAGCAAAATACCAAGCCAATAGAAGAAAAAAAATTAGATACTAATTTAGGATAAAATAAACTATAAGTATTAATACGAGACAAGTGGACAAGTTCATGCGAGTAACAATTTCGAAAAAACTTAATTAATAAATATAATATAAATAATTTAACAATCTAATTAAAATATTTTAAAATTATAAACCAATTTAAAATAAAAGTGATTGATAATATATGATGCAATTAACTCGATAATCTAGTAATTGACGTTATTTTCTATTGGCTTTTATCAAGTGAGACGTATTACCATTTTTCTAATAACTCCATAATCTAATAACTCGAACTTGACCCAACCTGGCCAATCCCTATAAATACCGCTGCTTTACCAATTTTCTCATTTTCCTTTTCCCTGTAATAACATATTCACTCTTTCTCTCTGAACTCCTCCGCTTTATCTCTCTATAAGTCGCATTGCCGCCATGACTGACGGCCATCTCTTCAACAACATCTCCCTCGGCGGCCGAGGTGGCACGGTTAGTCCTTTCCCTCGCTTCAACCTTGTTTCTCTCTTTTTTGTTTGCTCTGGATTTTTTCGTAGCTTAAATTTATTTTCTTACCCTTCTCTATCTCTTTTTGTATTTTTTTTGAATCCTTTGGAAACCCTAATTTCGTTCTTAGCATGTTTGATTTCACATGGCTTCGTTATATTTAGTTTAAACTTTGGAGGAAGCTCGACCGATTCTTTCAGCTTTTGGTTGTCGTTTTTGCTAGGGTTTATTCCTTAAAATTGTTGTAGAAACTCTAATATTTAGTTCCTTTATAGTGATTTTTTTTGTTTGTTTTATGTTTTTATCTGCTTTATAGATGCCTATGTTTGATAGGACGAAATGGAGCATATACATTTATAAGTGCGGCTGATTCTTTTAAGACCCTAGTTTTTCGGGGTTTGAAGATTCCTAGCTCTTCCAGTTCAGGCTTTGTTGATTGATGAGATGAAACGGGAAACCCTTTGTGTTGTTATTTTTTGTGGTTACTTATTTGGAAACCCTAATTTATTTAATAGAAGAAAATTTCAAATTTTTAGTTTGCTGCTGAAATGTAAAAATTGAGAAAATGGCTAGAATAGGGAAAACTTGTGGAACATGAGTACATGACTGCTGCCTTCTTTTGTATGCTCCGCTAAAACCTTAGGCTACATTTGGTTTTAGAAAACAGAAGCCATTTTGGTTTCCGTTACATGTGTGATTGAAAAAATTTTAAAAATAATTTTTAGAAAATGAATATGGAAAGGGAAATGAAAATATGTGAAAATAAAAAAAAAAGAATAAAATGTTATTGTTTTTACTAAATATGCTTTGTAAAACGAAAAAGTTAAAAAGACAACAATTGTTAACTTTAAATGAATTGACCTCGATTCAAACCCTTTAAAAGCAAAAATATTCTGTTTTTCAACAGTTTTAAATATCATACCATAGTTTGAATTCATATAAATCTAACAATTTTTTCTATTTTATTTCATTTTTTCTATTATAAGAAATAATTACCAAATTCATGTTTTCATTTTTAAAAACATCTTTTGTTTCTATATACCAAATCAAATTTCAAAATATAGAAAATGGATGTTATTTTTGAAAATGAAAATAGAAAATAGAAAATAAATTAGAAAATATTTTCATAAATCAAATGGAGTCTTAGGTATTGTGTTTTGTGAGTTCTAAATTGGAATGTTATTTACCCTGAGACTGCTGAGGAAAGCATGAATGTCTGCAATCTTGGTTCTGGCTGTTTTTGACTGACCTTAATATTTAGGTCTGAAGATGCTAGTGTGGTCATTCGTTTTTCATGACTTAAGTTATTTTTCCCCTTTGCTTTTCATTAAGCTAGTGAAGAAATAAAAACCAGAATCTTACATACCTGTTACTTCGTGCGATTAAATGCAGAATCCTGGACAGCTTAAAATTTATTCAGGGGGGATTTTATGGAAGAAACAAGGAGGTGGAAAAGCTGTAGAAGTTGATAAGACTGATATCTTAGGGGTTACATGGATGAAGGTCCCTAGGACAAATCAACTTGGTGTTAGAATCAAAGATGGGTTGTATTACAAATTCACTGGATTCCGTGACCAGGTTAGTATTCATTTTTTTCCCTAGCAGTGGTGTATTTTCTCATTTATGCCTATTGGTTTTCAGTAGCAATTATGAACTATGTTAATTGAGAAATAATATTGCATTGTATTTGTAGTCCCAGTATGGGAGTATAAAAATTAATGATCCTTGTTTTCTTCTGTTATGTTTGCTTTGCAGGATGTTGCCAGTTTGACCAGTTTTTTTCAGAATAATTGTGGAATAGCCCCAGAAGAAAAGCAGCTTTCTGTCAGTGGTCGTAATTGGGGAGAAGTTGATTTAAGTGGTCGGTGAATCTCATTTGATTTCTTTCTGGTTATCGATGCTTCTAACAATATTAATTTCTGTTTGTACCCACAGAAGTAGATTACATAAAGCGCTTTCAAACTGTTTTCCATTATTTGTGTTCTAGATTGGTTTATCTTGTGTTCTTGATATTATTTGCATCTTGATGTCTGAGATTTAAAACAATTTTCCTAGGCCTTCAACAAATTTCCATCATTTTTAGGTTTGCATGGTTTTTATGGTCAGGCCTGGGGGTCCATAAAATAGGATGCATCATTAATCTTGTTAGATGGTAAGCTTGTACCGAACTTTGATGATTTCTTCTGCTGTGGTACTTCCTTACAGTTTTTGGCTAATATACTGTTTGTCATTAGTAGATAGTGGTTTATTATCTATTTTCCATGCAAATAACTTCATATCTTGTGCACTTGAGAGAATGAGGTGTTTATGCTTAATTGGGTAGATTCTAGCAACCTTTTAATTGAGATTCTAAGGTTTTTCATCATTCGTCTCGGTCCATGGATCGTTGATCTTTATCCTTTATGATGGCTAGGTTTTGCATTCTGACTGTCATCTGGTTTTTGGTATGCCAGAAACAGCTTTTTCTTATAGTTTTGAAGTACTCAATATTGCATGTGTAGGGAATATGCTTGCCTTTATGACTGGTGCGAAACAAGCTTTCGAAGTGTCTTTAGCAGATGTGTCACAAACACAGCTTCAAGGAAAAAATGATGTCATCTTGGAGTTCCATGTGGATGATACAACTGGAGCTAATGAGGTGTGTTTCATACTGCTCTGCTGGTTATTTGTTAATGTTGAAAGAAGTCGCTCTCTACATATATAATTATAAAGGCCTGTGACCACGTTATTTATATGTAAGCTGTACTTGGTATCTTCTATTCTTCTAAAGTTGTTTTTGTTCCTTTCATGATAGAAAGATTCACTGATGGAGATAAGTTTCCACATACCTAATTCTAATACCCAATTTGTTGGTGATGAAAACCGCCCACCTGCTCAGGTAAGTTTGTTGTCACTTCTCTGTTAGGATAAAATATACAGATTTTGAATACCGTACTAATGTCATGTTCTGTTAACTTTCTGCTAGGTTTTTCGTGAAAAAATCATGTCAGTGGCCGATGTTGGTGCTGGAGTTGAGGAAGCTGTTGTTACTTTCGAGGGCATTGCAATCCTCACACCAAGGTAGGTCTTTCTCAAAGATTGAGATAGTGATGAAATGAAGCTCATATGTAATCAAGGCTCACTTCTGATACATCTATAGTTGATTTGTTTCATTCGTTAGTTTATTATTGCTGTTTTCTTATACGTTTATGGATTATTTAGCATGATTTCTTATGGCTGATTAATCATGTTCTTTACACAGGGGTCGGTACAGTGTCGAACTTCATCTTTCATTCTTGAGACTCCAAGGGCAGGCAAATGATTTCAAAATTCAGTATAGCAGTGTTGTTCGCCTGTTTTTGCTTCCAAAGGTTTTAATTCTTTACCTTGATATCAAGGTCATAGTGCTCATTTATAAAAAACTTATTTGTGACCTCTGAATGTATTTTTCCCTACTCTTTTGTGTGTTTGACAGTCCAACCAACCTCACACTTTTGTTGTTGTCACGCTTGATCCACCTATCCGCAAAGGGCAAACTTTGTACCCCCATATTGTCATGCAGGTATTGCTGGTTCCCTAGATTTGTGTTCACTGCTTGTGCCACTAGCGTTTTTGCATTCATATTCTCCTTGTTCTTTTTTTTGCAGTTTGAAACTGATTATGTCGTTCAAAGCACCTTGTCCATAAATGAGGATCTTTTGAATACAAAGTACAAGGACAGGTTGGAACCTTCTTACAAGGTAATGGAACATTTTCATATAACAAGTCCATTCAAGCTTTGCATTGTGCTTATCAAATTTACCCTATAATTATGGCCTTCTTCATGAAACAGGGACTCATCCATGAAGTGTTTACCACAGTAATGCGTGGTTTATCTGGTGCAAAAGTTACAAAGCCAGGAAAATTCCGTAGCTGCCAAGATGGTTATGCGGTCAAGTCTTCCCTGAAAGCAGAAGATGGTGTCCTGTATCCACTTGAAAAGAGCTTCTTCTTTCTACCCAAACCACCTACACTTATTCTTCATGAGGAGGTATAGATTCTAAATTGTCTCTATATTGATTTGTTGGTCTAAATGCAATTGTTAATTATCCCTTTTGAATGACTTTTTTTGTGGTTATTTCCATTTTTCAAATGCCAGATTGACTATGTTGAATTTGAGAGGCATGCTGCTGGTGGCTCAAATATGCATTACTTTGATCTTCTCATAAGATTAAAAACTGAGCAAGAACATTTATTCCGGAATATTCAGAGAAATGAATATCACAATTTGTTTGACTTTATCAGGTCTGGTTTAAATATTCATTGGATGAACAGTTTTGGTCCTTTTGGCTATATATTAACTGCTCTCTGTCTCTGCAGTTCGAAGGGTTTGAAAATTATGAACCTTGGAGATGTACGGACCACAGATGGGGTGGCTGAAATTCTCCAAAACGATGATGATGATGCTGTTGATCCTCATCTTGAACGCATTAAGAATGAAGCTGGTGGGGATGAAAGTGACGAGGAGGTGAAATCATTATCGATTTTCCTGCTTTTTACTTATATATATTTAGTTTGAATTCATTTGGCTGTTGCACAAATGCATATAGTTGCTGTCTTGTCGATAAATGTATTATTTGCAATTTTATTTTCTTGCCCTGTAATGTGGGTGAACAATCTTTGATGTTTTTTTATGTCATGTGCTTATGTTTGTACTAGGTTTACATGCTTCATCCCCAAATACGAAGCATGTCTTAAGTCCATTGGTTTTGCTAGTACTAGCAATAGAATAGAAAATACCCAGTTATCATAGTCCATTGGTCTATATGTCCTCTACAACTGCTTGTGTGAACATTGAGCAACAACCATCATAGATGTCCGGGTCTGACTTTCTTGCTTCAGCGTTGCCCCTACTGGTTTTCTTTTTGTTGATGTTGTAAGCACTATGAATCAATGCAGGATGAGGATTTCGTTCTTGACAAGGATGATGGGGGATCACCAACTGATGATTCTGGGGAAGAAGATTCGGATGCTAGTGACAGTGGAGATGAGAAAGAGGCAAGTCATTGTTTGTTATTTCAACATACTTTATTCTTGTAGTGTAAATTCCAGACAGATCATCTTTTGGCATCTCACACTGAATATCCAATTGCCAGAAGCCTGCCAAAAGGGATCCCAGAAAGGAAGCTTCTTCTTCTAAGGCAACTAAGAAAAAATCTAAAGATGGACAAGATGATGGGAAGAAGAAAAAAAGGAGAAAGAAGGATCCAAATGCACCAAAGAGGGCTATGTCGGGTTTCATGTTTTTCTCACAAGTGGAGAGGGAGGTGGGTCATGAATTTTCTGAATTTACATTGATTGATGGTGAAATATGTTTTTTTTTTTGGCAGCCGATCAACAATGAAGTGGGCTTTAGTGAATGTGCTGATTAATCTCTGATTATGTTTACAGAACATAAAGAAAACTAATCCTGGAGCTTCGTTTGCTGAGGTATCGAGAATACTCGGAGAGAAGTGGAAAAAGCTGTCAGGTACGCATATTTTGGGGAAGAATTTAGATGTTTGTTAAATCAATATGTTAATTATAGGTTGAAAAATAATAGATTGGATGGTAACGATGAAAACCTTTTGTTCTTTTTTGTGTGCAGAGGAGGAAAAAGAACCATATGAAGCAAAGGCTAAAGTAGATAAAAGACGATACGATGTTGAAAGGAATGCATATAAAAATCCTCAGCCGATGAACATAGATTCAGGAAATGAATCTGACAGTGAATAAAATTTAGAAGGCAGTTGGGGGTGCTTTAGGGTTGGAGATTCCATTTCATCACTGGCGTAGAGAGATTAGAAGGAAAAAAATGGGTAAGAGAAACTATTTTGTAGTGAATAGGGTTTGGGTTTCAGAGTGTGTATTCTAAAGATATTTACATGTTGTAGGAATATGGAGAACGAACATATATATTTATATATACCCTGAAATCCTAAAATATAATTGTATGGTATGGTTGTAGTATTAGAAAGGCATTATTCGAAGTCTCAGGTTTGAATTCCATGAACGAATTTTCTCTCGATTTATTGAGGTAGTGTGTTTTTTTTTATACAAGTTCACACGATGATGTTTGAGAAAAACTTTAATCACAGTTTATACAAATCAAAATAGATATATTATGGTTATATTATAATTATAGTACTTATAATTATTTGAACCATATCGTTATAGTTGTAATGTAACATCTAAAAAGGTAACATCAGAATAGATATATGAATATGTTATTTTTGTAAAATAGATAAATATATAATTTATATCTGTAATCTATTGTATAATAGAATTTTAAGCAAAGATTATGATTTGATAGTTGATCATCAATATTTTCTTTTCTTGCATGCGTATAAATGGTTGTAATTTTCCATAATTTTATCATATAGTAAATTAGGAATTTTGATCAATTACTTCACCAATTTTTATTTTCTCTCCAGTCATTTCCTTTCTAACATGGTATCACAGCCTAAATATCAAACCTACGGTTTTTTTATTTTGTTGTATTTGGGTAGTGATTTCCTCCTTTTGGGCATCGAGTATTATTCTTTTATCTGTTTTCTGGTGCATTCTGTTGCCCTTTTTATTTTTTTGGGTAGACCCTCTTTTTTTGCTTGGAGTTTTTATTGTTCTCTCTTAAAAGAAAAAAGGTTGGTTCAATTAGTTATGATAATCCCTCCTTACTAGTAAGCCCTTTTAAGCTTGACGAAAGGAATTATCTCATATCATGGTCGCTCATATTTGGCCTTCATCAAAGTTATAGAGGTTTGTCGGGATATGTTATTGGATCCGCTAGAAAACTCGTAGAAAATGATCCCACCACTGAATTGGGAATCGGAGAATTCCCTTATTTGCTCATGTTCAGCAAGAAGAGAGTCGAACTGTCATGCTCTAGACAACACCTATTGAAAAATGCCAAATTGGTTGTTAGTAGCTCATAAGAGCAACCAAAAGCAAAGAATCTTGAAAAAGAACACTTGCAGAGTGATCATTGTGGAAAGTTATGGCATATTCAGGAGATTTGCTGGAAACTTCATGATTGACCCACTGGAGGAAGGGGAGGAAAAACAACCATTAGACTTGTAATAAAGCAAATTTGTCTGAACCCACAGAGTGGTCTAAAGAGGTAGCTTTTACCAAGACGTTTTCTTTAGTTGAGATTCAAGATTTTAGGCGTCTCCTGTCCTAGCTCGGCTCTTCCTCCAATGCAACGTCAAATTTTGTCATGCCTTCAATGCTCACATTCATATTAAATCATGGATCATTAATCCTAAAGCGAATAGAGGCCTTTTTACATTAATATTATAAAATTAAAAATTAAATTTGAAAATAATATGTATGTCCAATTAGATACGAGTATAGGATGTTTGAGGGATAGAGGGTGATGCATAGGTGGCACCACCTTATTTTTTTTCGGTAGAAAATAGTTTTATGTAAAATAAATTAATATTTTAATGGGTCACACCATTATGATTGGCGGCACTCAATATACAGGTTTAGTATAAACCCAGCTATAAAATACGGGTATAGGGCAAGGGGTGGTGTCATATCAATAGGCGACACTAGTGACCCCTATCTAATAGGCGGCACCAACGATCCTTATCTGATAGGTGGCATAGGTGGAGAACCTGATTTGGGGGACCTCATAACCATGGTTCCCCTATGTAGTTTTAAAACAGGAGAAGTAGTTTTTAAAAAAAAGGAAAGCAGAAGAGAAGAAGAGAGGGAGAAGAAAGAAAGGTAAAAACAAAAATTAGTAGAGAAGATTAAAGGAAAAAAAAGCTATAAGAAAGAAAGGAGAAGAAAAAAAAAAGAAAAAAAAAAAAGGATAGTAGAGAAGATGAAGGTGAAGGTATGTTTTTATTTTTAAATAGAAGTTATTAGATGTTATTATAAATTATTTTGTTACTAATTTGTTTAGTTTGATGTTTATTATGATTTGTTATAAATGTAATTTTTATGTTGTTTTTAAATTATTTTAAAGTTATTTTGTTAGTAATTATTATAAATTAATTTTAGTTAGTGATGACACTAGAGGAAAATAGATAAATACTGAAATTTGAAAAAAATTATTTTCTATTATAGATATTAGAAGAAATGACAATAAATCGATATTTCGATAAGATAACAACTTCAGCACAAAGAGAGAATTGATAGGATGATTAGAGAAGTGCAAGATTATAGAATGAAACCAGAAGAAGACATCGTTCAACACATTATTATCGTAAATCAAAAGATGCAAGAAGTGTTATGGATGATTCATGAACTGATTAGAAAGCATAAAGTGCAATACTTGACACTTAGAGCAACATTAATAGAACGAGAGCATAAAATGATTTTAGACCAACTTTGTACAATTACAATCAATCTTATTTTCAAAAACTAGAGTAAGAGTTAGGAAATTCCTCGATTTTGCAAATCAAAGGATATTCAAAACTTCATTGTATCCTGGGAGGACCTTTGTCTTAACCCTCTAGAAACTTTGTGTGGGGGAAAATAGTTCTCTTTCAAAAGCGTCATTCGTGCCTCGAAGTATGCTGTTTATTTCCATATAAGTCTCCGGTTCTATCGTCTCCACTCAAATTTCCAACAATCAAAGAGAACTATTTTTGGAGATGGCGACGGAGGCTAACACCGCATTCAAAGCGATGAACCAAGAGTTTGTGAAACTTAATCAGTTTGATGGTTTAAATTTCAATTATTGGAAGGACAAGATGTTGTTCCTTCTTACTATCCTAATTGTGGCATACGTTCTGGATCTAAACCTGCAAGTCGTAGAGGATCCTGCCCCCAATGCAAATTCTGAGGAAATTAGAAAAGTGCCTGAACTCAAGAAGAAGAGCGAAGAAGACAATTTCACATGTCGAGGACACATCCTCAACACTTTGTTTGATCGATTGTATGATCTTTACATGTCGATGCAGTCCCCGGTGGAAAAATGGAAAGCTCTTGAAGAGAAATACAACACCGAGCGATAAACTACTGATAAATTTTTAATGATGAAGTATTTCGAATTCAAAATGCTCGATTGTATCCTGATCATGGATAAGTCCATGAATTACAAGTCCTTGTAAGCAGGTTTCGTGATTTGAAATTTGTTATTCCGAAATTATTACAAGTTGGGGGTATCTTTTCGAAGTTGCCCTCATCTTGAAACAATTATCGGAAGAAACTTCTGCATATGGCAGAGGACTTCACTGTGGAGAAAATACTTAGACAATTGTGTATTGAAGAGGAAACTCAGAAGCGTGTTGCGGCATATATTCCCAAAGTTCTAAAGTGAACCATGTGAGCGAGTCCAAGAACTCTTGAAATGGTAAGCGAAAGGCCACATTCGAGACCAAGGACGTGCAAGACAAGAGGAAAAGAACTCGCTATTGTTATAATTGCAATAAGAAAGGACATTAAGGATTGCAGACTTCTCAAAAAGAAGCAAGATGCCAAAAATTCCAATGCCAATATGGTGGAGGGCATGGACTCAGTAGCTATGGTTACGGAAGGGATAAAAAATTTGGAGATTGGTATGATTACTGAACTCAACATAGCCATGACTGATAAGTCTAGTAATTGGTGGCTCGAATATGAAGCTACTGTCCATGTGTGTAATGACCAAAAACAATTCAAAAGTTATGAACTAGTGGCAAACCGTGAAGTGCTTATTGGAAATTATCAATCGGTTAAGGTGCTCAGTCAAGGGACAGTGTGTAACAGCCCGTTTTTAAGTCAATTCGGAATAGTGGTTTTGGGACCACAAATTCGAAGTCAAAATATTTATTTTATTATTTTATTAAGGTTTACAGCATGATAGAATTATTTGGTGAAAGTTTCGTTAAGATATTTTACCGTTTAAATGCTTAATTCGGTAAAAAGGACTAAATCACGTAACGCGTAAAAGTTGAGTACTATTGTTTAAAGGTAATAAATAGCTATGGTTTATTAATATGGAAGTCCTTGTTATTTTATTTGACCATTTGAAACTTGAGTGGACATATTTGGTCATTAAATGGAAGTTATATATGTTCTATTATTAAGGGTATAATTGTAAATTGGTTAATAAAATAAGATAAATAAAAACTAAATAATAATAAGATGGTGTTCATCTTTCATACACCATCGAAATTAGAATAAAAAGAAGAAAAAAATAGGTTTTTCATTCGGCAACTTTAAAATCTTCAATTAAGGTACGGTTTTTGATTCGTTTTTAATGATTTCTACGTTTTTGAGCTCGTTACAGCTTAATCTAGCTGACCCATACCTTCATTTTTAAAAATTTTAAAGACTTTGAGATATGCCATTGTTGAATACTTAGGTATTTTAAAGTTTCTTGTTAAATTATTGATGCTTGTTAATAGATATACAAGTTTTATAAAGTGATTTTTGACATAAATGAGAATTAGGGATTAAATTGTGAAAGTTAGAAATGTTGTAGTTGGAAATGTGAATAAAGTGAAAATATAGGCTAGTATAATACCATATAGAATTTGGCTTAGGTGGATTGTGGTTAAAAATGTGAAATTTGCCATTTTATGTATAAAGGACTAAATTGCAAAGTAGTCAAAAGTATAGGGGCAAATATGTAATTTTCCAAATATGTGTGAATTGAATTAAATGGTTACTAAAAATGTTGAATTTGATAATATATAGACCAAGATAAGCCGAGTTCGGGTTTAGATCGGGGGAAGGAAAAGCTTAACGAGTAGCCAATAGTTGATATCCGAGCAACTCGAGGTAAGTTCGTATAATTAGAATCAAAATTATATTTATAATTGAAATTTCTATCTTGAATATTGTATGAATGTATATATATGAACTATAGAATTGAAATGCCTATTGGTTATATGCTCAAATTTATTTTCGAGTCCCATTTGAACCATAGAAAGTCGTAGAATACAAGTGACATGTCACTAGGGTTACCGTTTGGTTGAGCTCTGGCATTTGTTGCAGACTCACCACAGCTCGTATGAGCTTACCGTTTCAGCTCTTATGAGCTTACCGTTCAGCTCTTCAGAGCTTACAGTTTCAGTCCTTAGGGGCTTACCGTTTTAGCTCTACGGAGCTTATCATTCAGCTCAATTGAGCTTACCTTTTATCGGCTTAGGAGGAGTATATCGATAATGTCTCAAAAGAGCGTATATGATGATGAATTGACGAATTTTTAATTTATACACTTAGTGTGTATCACCCGAGTATCCTCGATATTTTTGAAGGTTCAACAGACATTATACTGATGTGAAACATAGAGTACATGTTACATGAATAATATACCTTACATGAATTACATGTTACATGGATTATAAGGTTTACATAGATTATATGTTATAAGAGTACATGAGATTTATGATTAGTATGGATACAATGATACTTGAGTTACATGAATTGAGAGTTGTTTTGGACGTTATATGAATGTATATGTGGTTGGTTTCATTTTTATGAATTGATGAATAGATGAATATGAGATAACTAATTTGTGATTGGTGATGTGAATAGGCATTATGAACAAATGGATTGGATTTTAATTTGTTAAAATGCTTATTGTCATTTGGTAAGTTTAATTCTATATTATACGTGCTTACTAAGTTTAATGCTTACTCTATTTATTTTTTCGTGTTTTATAGATCCGAAGCTTGCTCGATTCGGTTAAAGTCAGAGATTACTATCACACTATCCAGGTGACTTTTGGTACTTTTGGAACTTATGTAAATGATGTCAATATGGCATGTACAGGCTAGTTTTTAGGTTGAATCATATGGTTACTTATACTAATAAATGTGATGTGAATTTTGGTATTTGATCAAGCTATGTGATATGGCTTGAGTTGGAAAGGTTAGTATGAAAGCTTATATGATATGTCTTTAATATGGTAAATTTGATGAATGGTATTTGTCGTATATGGTGTTGAATGTTGATAAATTAATATGTTTTGTTGTGAATGATTTGATAAAGATGGAATGGGTATGAATTGGTTATATTTTGCATATGAAATGGTTGTAAAATAATTGCCAATTGTGGTTATGTATGCTTGTGATATTAGTGTGGCAATATGGCTTTGCAAATAGCCTATTTTTGCCCACACGGGTAGGGACATGGACGTGTGTCTCAATCGTGTTGCTCAAAGGCCATTTCGAAATGAGCTTAAGCAGGCTACATGATCAATCACACATAGGCGTGTGCTAGGCCGTGTGGCCAAGTCAGTTTCGAGCACGGGTTAGACACATGGGCATGTGACTAGCCATGTGGCCAAGTCAGTAGCCTCCCTAATTTTCACATGGCTTGGCACACGGGCGTGTCATGTGGCTGTGTGGACAAATCATTATGTATGCCCTGTTTTGCCATAGCCTAGACACACAGGCGTGTCTAATGCCGTGTGAAGCACATGGCCTGTTCACACGGGCGTGTGATAGTTAAAAAAGTTGAAAACTTTCTAAGTTTCTGAAATTTGTAATATGTTACGATTTAGACCTGAATGTATGATTAAAGTTTAATATGTTTGTTTTAAGTTCATAATGGTTGTGAATGAATGTTCTTGATTGAATTATGATGTTTCTGGATAAATAATTATTCTGAATTGAATTACAAGTCTGGTAATACCTCTTAACCAATTTCGGCGACGGTTGCGGGTTAGGGGTGTTACACAGTGGAACTTAACTTCACATCTGGGAAGAAATTGACTTTGACTAATGTGTTGCATGTTCTCGATGTGAGAAAGAATTTAATGTCCGCAAGTATTCTATGTAACAAGGGGTTCAAGATTATCTTGGAATCCGATAAGTTTGTCTTGCTTAAGGGTGATATATATGTAGGAAAATGATATTGTAACGAGGGTATGTTCAAGTTGAGCATTGATATGAATAAAGTTAATTCTTCTGCTTATATTGTTGAATCTTATCCCTTGTGGCATGCGCATTTAGCACATTTTAAATTTAAAACTTTACAATATATGCAAAAGAATGGTTATATAAGTCTAAGTAATGATGAGTTTGAGGATAAATGTGAAATTTGTATTCAATCAAAAATTACCAAGAAGCCGTTTCTTAATAAGTTTGAAAGGAATTCAAAAGTGTTAGATTTAATTCATTCGGATGATTGTGAATTAAATGGAACACTAACAAGAGGTGGAAAATGATATTTTATCACTTTTATAGACAACTTCTCTAGATTTACTTATGTGTATCTCATGAGAAGTAAATACGAGGCTTTTGATATGTTTAAACGTTTTAAAAATAAGGTTGAGAATTTTTTTAGTAAGAAAATCAAAGTTCTTCATAATGATAGAGGTGGTGAATATTTTTCAAATGAATTTAATATATTTTGTCAGGAACAAGGTGTGGTACATGAGTGTTCCGCGCCTTATACTCCGCAACAAAATGGTTTGGCGGAAAGAAAGAACCGTACTTTAGTTGATATGGTTAACTCAATGTTGTTGAATAATAAACTTCCATATAATCTATGGGGTGATGCATTATTGACTGCGTGCTATATTCTTAATAGAATACCATTGGAAAAATTCAAAGTATCTCTATATGAGTTATGGAAGGGTCGAATGCCAAACTTAGATTATTTCAAAGTGTGGGGATGTTTGGCTTACTATAGAGTTCCCGACCAACAGAAAACAAAGTTAGGTCCAAGAGCCGTCAAGGGTGCATTCGTTGGATATGCCTAACAATTTAAGGCTTATCGTGTTCTTGACTTAGTGTTAAATACGACAATTGAAACAAGAGATGTTGTATTTATTAAAAATAAGGTTTTCAATGATTCAACAGATTCGGAAAAATAATATCAACCAACGATCTCAAGTGATCAAACCAAAAGAAGTCTTTGTGATAATAAGGATACGGAGCCGAGGAAAAGTCAAAGAGTGAGAAAAGTAAAGGACTTTGGTCCTGATTTCATTTCCTTGCAATCTTTAGCATTCTTTGTTGAGGGAAATAAAGAATCCGTAATTAGAAAGATCCCCATAATGTTTAATGTGGATGGTGATCCACAATCCTATGGTGAAGCCATGACTTCTAGGGATGCAGCATTTTGGAAGAGGCGATCAATGATGAAATGGATTCAATATTATCCAACAATACTTGGATTCTAGTTGATCTTCCTCAAGGATCGAATCCTATTAGGTGTAAATGGGTGTTTAAAAGGAAGAATACTCCAACAGGGGGTTCTCCAACCTTTAAGGCTAGTTTGGTGGCTAAAGGGTTTAGGCAAAAAGAAGGCCTAGATTATTTTGACACCTATGCACTCGAATTCTTATAGCACTTGCATCTATCCATAAGTTACACGTACATCAAATGGATGTTAAGACGGCTTTTTTGAATGGTGAGCTCGAAGAGGAAGTCTATATGGAGCAACTAGAAGGTTTTGTGTTTCCTGGAAATGAATATAAAGTGTGTAAATTGATCAAGTCATTATATGGTTTAAAACAAGCGCCTAAACAGTGGCATGAGAAATTTGACTCAGTTATCTTGTCAAATGGTTTTTTTCATAATAGTGCGGATAAATGTATTTACATTAAATTCACTGATAGATATGGTGTAATTATTTGTCTCTATGTAGACGATTTTTTGATTTTGGTACGAACATGGAAGGTGTTCGTGAGACCAAAGAGTATCTAGCCTCGAAATTTAAAATGAAGATCTCAATGAGGTAGATACAATTCTAGGAATAAAGGTGAAAAAACATGAAAATGACTTTGCACTAAGTCAATCTCACTACATTTATAAAGTATTGGAAAAGTTTAAACACTTGAATATCAAGGATTCAAACACTCCATGCGATTCAAACTTCAAGTTAAGTGAGAATAATGACAGGGCTATAGTGCAACTTGAGTATGCTAGCGTAATCGGAAGTCTAATGTATGCAATGCATTGCACTAGACCCGATATCACATTTGCTGTATGCAAATTGGTGAGATTTACAAATTTTCCTAATACTGATCATTGGAAAGGAATTTGTAGAACATTTGGCTATCTTAAGAAAACAAAAAATTTGGGATTATTCTATAGTGATTTTCTCGTAGTACTAGAAGGTTACTCGGATGCAAGTTGGATTACAAGTCTAAGTGACAATAAGTCCACATCAGGATGGAATTTTACAATTGAAGGTGGAGCCATTAGTTGGGCCTCCAAGAAACAAACTTGCATCTCACATTCAACTATGGAGGCTGAATTCATAGCCTTAGTGGCTACTGGGTGGAATGGCTAAGAGATCTCTTGCTAGATATAAAGTTGTGGCCACAACGTAGGTTCGCCATTTTCGTATATTGTGATAGTGAATCTACCATGTCTCGAGCGTACAATAAGGTGTACAATGGAAAGTCTAGACATATAAGTTTGAGACATGAGTATGTGAGACAATTGATTAAAGACAGTGTGATAATTGTTACCTATGTTAAGTCAGTTGACAATTTAGCGGATTCATTGAGAACAGGTTTGTTAAGGGATTTGGTTAAGAGTACCACCGCTAAGATGGGATTAAAATCATTCTAATCACATCATTGATAATGGAAACCCTACCTTGTTCTAGCCAAAGTTAGTTTCAAGGTTTAAAGGGTAATAACAAGTTATCGAATGACAACGTACACTAAGAATCAAGATTTAGCGTTTATATTTTAGGAGGATGAGTTTTACTCTTAATGGATGGACATCAATTATCATGAAATCCACCTATATGGACATGAAGTGGTGTCGCTTCAACGAGATTTTCTTCATGGTTTTCTCTCGTACATGTTCATGAAATGAGATGAGCACATGGCCATAACGGTGTTAAAAGTAAATTAAATTCTTACTCTAATACTTTACGATTATGTGTGAAATTTTTTGGTATTAACTTTAAGAGTGATGGTTCAAGCGACTAGCCACTATTCACTTTGTTGATACTCTGAGAGTTTGCACTAAAGGAAGGTTCAATCTGGGGACACCCTTCTTTATGCATAATCGTTGTGTACTTATTTTCTGAAATTAGCAATCTAGTGGCGGATTGATGGAAAGTATAGATTGCAAATTAATAGGTGCACTATTCAAAAGTGATGATTTATCGTCTTACAAATTTAATTATTCATAAGCATTATTCAAATTAAAAGTGATGATTTATCATCCAATGAATACATTTTTATGGGATATCTTTCTCCCAAGGAGTATGTCCAATATGAAGGATTGTGGCTCTTCAAATTGTATTCATTGAATGCATATAAATAGAGGCATTATGGTGCTCACAAAGATACAATTACAATCAATCTTATTTTCAAAAACTAGAGTAAGAGTTAGGGAATTCCTTGATTTTGCTAATCAAAGGATATTCAAAACTTCGTTGTATCCTGGGAAGACCTTTGTCTTAACCCTCTAGCAACACTGTGTGGGGGCAAATAGTTCTCTTTGGAAAATGTCATTCGTGCCTCGAAGTCTACTGTTTATTTCTATACAGGTCTCCGATTCTATCGTCTCCATTCAAATTTCAACATTATATTTGTAGTTTTCATATATATACGTATGTGATAGAATTTCTAGTACATTTTATTTGTTTGGTTTTAGAAGAAGGGAATTTTTTTTTTCATTTTTAAACTTCGGAGAAATTTAATGAGGGAATGCAAAGTACTTCAAATTTCATAACTATATTTGGAATTGATATAGGTTTTTTTGCTAAATTTTGGGTATTTATCACCAGTAGTAGTGACTAATTTTTTCGCTTCGAATGCTTTTTAGAAAAGTAAACAGCTAGTCACAAAGTATGCTCAATTGCTAAAAAAACGATGGTTTTTATTTTTATTTTATTTTTTAATGATAGTTTTTTATTTTAGTATTACTTTTTAATCACTTTGTTTTAGCTTAAATTTAGGAAAAAACTGAGGACCTTTAAGTTTCATAACCATATAGATTTTTTTAACTACTCATAGTCTCTTCCCAACTCCCTAAATAAGAGGATAAACACGCTTCAACATGCTTGAACCTGCATCCTCTTACACTAGCAACAATATCGATGCCAATAAAACAAAAAAAGTGTGTTTGATTAACTGCAAAATTAAGTATTAAATTTTTATTGTTAAATTTTATAAGTGTTGAATTAATTTTAAAAAATTGTTTGGTAAATTAGTAAATATAAATACTGAATATAATTAAATTGCTCGATAAAGGTAAACATTAAATTTTAAAAGATTATTTATTTTTAAATTTAATCTTATTAATATAATATTTTATATTATTTTGGATGAAAAAGAATATGTTAATTTGAATATTGCAATTTTTTAAAATATATAATTTAATAACACCCCTATATCATGTTCGACTTAAGGAACCTGATATAGGAATGTTACATTTGGTGTCAAAGTAATCCTTGGCTAATTACTATTATATCTGAACATAAAAACGGACAAATAATAAATTTAAATAATTTATATTTAAATCCATTACTACTACTTGGGACATACTTAATTTTTCCTATGTACATGCCATTCTATTCAAAATTTTAAAACGTACCCTCTTGTTGCTCAAAGATGTGATGAGATGAAGACTTGTAATCTCAAATACAACTCTTCAAAATTTCTGTACCTAATTTGTGCACGGAAACAAACCGTACGCTGAGTATACACCTAGTGGTATTACTATAATTCAAATACTTAAGGTAAAAACAATATATTTACACATTAAATATTACCACTATTTTATCTTTAATAAATCATTCATGCATTTAAATTTTAAATTTATTCTAATAATATATATCTTAAATAGCTTTTCTTTATTTTAATTTATATATCTTCTTATTATATCAATATCCATTTCATGCATTTCATCAATAACCATTTCATAAATCATTATTTCATAAATTTCATTTCTATATCTCAATTCAATAATTTATTCTCAAAAAATATTCATTTCTATTCATAATCAATCAATAACAATTAGTTGTTCAAGACTTTAATATAATCATTCAAGAATCATTAGGTATTCAAGAACTTTAGTCTTTCAATAATTATTTAAACCAACATTTTCAATAAAAATAATTATAATTAATTCATATGATTATATTCAATTAACTCATACACTATTTCATTATTTCCTATTCATTCTATTTTCACTTCTTATTTCGATATCTCAATTTCAATTCATAATTTCACTTTCTCATACTTTCAATAGTTCAATCGATCAAATTCATTCGATTGTCTCGTTTCATTTATTCAACTGATTTCAATATCGATAATTCGATATTTAACAATTTCATGAACCTTAAGTTCATGCTTCAAATCTCATGTCTCAATTCAATTCGCAATTCAACTCATAATTTCTTTCTCATACTTTTAATAGTACGATTAATCAAATTTATTTAACTTTCTCATTTCAGTTATTCACCCTATTAACAAACTTGGACCTTGGCGGTACACGGATCCAACCAACACACCAGTACGACATTCAGTGCCTCATTGGCTTTGCCGAAGTAAACAGTAACAGTACGGTACTCAGTACCTCATTGGATTAAACCGAAGTAACAGTAACAGTACGACACACAAGGTGCCTCATCGACTTAAAGTCGAAGTAACAGTATGACACTTATAGTGCCTCATCGACTCAAGGTCGAAGTATCCCTGAACACTTCCAATCCTATGGCATGCCAACTATATCCGACTCAGCCTGACTAGTTAATAGGGTATTCAAATCATTTTTCTATTTCAAATTCACTTTCAATTCAATCACAATTCAATTCAAATTCACTTTTTCACTTTCTAATCAGTATACAATTCAATACCAATACATATTTCAGATAAGCACATATAATCATACTTTGATTCAATCCAATCCACTTTTCAATCAATACACAATTCACATGTTCACCATATTCATAATTTAATTTACTTTTATTCAATTCATATTTTCGATTCATTTTCCAATCAAGTTCAAGTCACTAATCACTTTTCAATTAATGTACATTTCAAATAATCACATATTTTCTTCATTCAATTCATTTTGATTCAATTCAAATCACTTTTAATTTCCAATTTGTTCACATTTAATTTCAATAGCCATAAACACTTTTAAATCAATTTCATTCAAATCAAAATCATTATTCCAATTATTTTCCTAAATTTATCTACCATGCATTTTAATTAAAATATAACAATTAATAATAAATAGATTTGAATTATAGTAATACAAACCCGGATTTATTCGATTACTCCTCGACAACTTTTTCTTTTTCTTTCGGTGCCGATGCCTCGGGTTCTTTGCTAGCTACAAAAAATTAAAATAATTATATTATTAATTACAGCACTAATTATAATAAATAATTGAATTTCTAATCAATTCCTACCTTATTCCCAATTTAATCTCGACTAATTTTACTTACTTTTCTAATTCAATTCACACTCTATTTCTATTCAAATTTCATCCATACTCAAATTTAACTAATAATTTTTCAGCATATTTTCTTAATTTCAAATTTTCCTCAATTTAGTCCCTACAACATAAAACTTATAACTTAATTTACAATTTAATCCTTTAATCAATTCTAACTAGAAATTCATTCAATTAAACCCCTAATTCATTATTTTATTCAACATGAACTATGTTCAAAAACCTAAAAATTTCCAAAACTTCAACTTGATTTAAACAAAACTTTGTTCTAAATCTTCTAAAATATCAAAATTAAGTAAAAAGGACTTAATTGACTTACCAATTAAAGCTTTAAACCTTCAAACCCCAATTTTTTCTTTTCTTTTTCTTTTTCTCCTTTCCCCTGCTCTGTTTCGAAATGTTCTTTGCTTCTTTCTCCTTTCTCCTTTCTTTTTCTTTTGTTTTGTTTTTATTTCTTTTATACCTTATATATATATATATATATATAAAATATACTTTATTTTTTTATTTACTTAACATATATTATAATATATTTATTCTAAATATCAATTAAGTTTTTAATCATATATATACAAATGTGCACTATCAATACCATACAATTGTCATCATTTATTTTATTTTTCATACAACAATCTTATAATTTAATTATTTAATTAACAATAATATAATTTAATCTAATTATCTATTACTTTAATATTAAGTAAAAAATAATTTTATAACAAGTGTACATATATCTATTTATTAACAAATATTTATATTACATTTGTCACATTTTAATTAGTTTGTCATATAAAAATCTTATATAATAAACAATACATGTATTACAATTGTACTATACATATTATTACACATGTATTTTATCTCCACCCTATATTTTTCATAATTAAATTTATTTTTTATAATAATAATAATAAT
The DNA here is from genome assembly GCF_025698485.1 of Gossypium arboreum. Taxonomy (NCBI): domain Eukaryota; kingdom Viridiplantae; phylum Streptophyta; class Magnoliopsida; order Malvales; family Malvaceae; genus Gossypium; species Gossypium arboreum. Next base: position 6,918,664 of record NC_069078.1, on the reverse strand, counting down.
AATAATAATAATAATAATAATAAATATCTATTTGCTTAAATAAAAAGTAATTAAATATTTTTGTTACAATTGTATACATATTATTATTACATTTGCATACTTTTATCACCATCCACTTATCAAAATCATATTATATTTATCATATAAAAATCTAATTATTTTAAATTAATTTAATATAATTTATTACTAATATATATATTATAATTAAAATTTAAGTAAAAATATTAGATTTTTACTTAATATGTCCTCAACTTATGCTAAATGGTATATTTGCTATTTTGGCCATTTTTACTTTCTATTAATCTATAATTTAACTTTTACCCTTATTCAATTTAGTCCTTTTCCTAATTACCCTTAATTAAGCTAAATTCACTTAATCAAAACCTAATTAAACACACCACTAGACTCATAAATATTTCTAATAATTATTTACGAACCTATTTCACTAAAATAGAGGCCCGATACTGCACTTTTCTAATGCCCGTTAATTTTGGGTCATCACAAAATTTATTTCAATTTTAATGAAATAAAATCAACTTAATATTTTCTACAATAAATGATAAGTGGTTACTTACTTACGTATCTTATTCAACTCTTTTTGTTAAAAATTTATATTAAATAAAAATTAAAATGATTGTCAAACATATTTAAAATATTAAATGTTAAAATTTTTAATAATTTATCAAACACACCCTAAAACTCAACCAACACCATATTTAGAGTTTATAGAGTGTTTTTCCATAATGATAACATTTTTTAGTATTATTTTTATAATCCTTTTATGTTATAAAATTTTAATCCAAAATTTTATAAATATTTATCCAAAAGAAAGTTATAAGTGATTTGTATTTTGATTGAGTAAATAAAAGTTGATTTGATGAGTAAGTGCACAATAATTACTCTATAATATCTTTAAAATAGTGAGGAGTGATTATTTATTGATAAAGATTAATATGACATTATCAATTGCTTACCCCAATAATCGTAACAGTAAACCAATTAAAGAACAAATAAGAGATCGATTTGCTTTATTTGGTGCTCATAAACATCAAGGATAAGTAAAATATGATATTAGAAAAAATTATTTAATTCATTATTTTTATTGAATTTAAGAAAAAAACAATAAGTTGGTTACATTTTATTGTATTGTGTTAACCAGTGTAAGAATATTTTTTTTCCATGTATCACTTATATTTTTTACATTTCATGATTTTATTTTTAAAGATTGGTAAAATTCAACGTCATATCTAGCACTTGATACCTTTTTTGCAATTAAGAGTTCCTGCAAAACGAGTGAGTGTTCTGACATATGTTCCAGGCTTAGCTTTGATTATATCTTTCTCGTTGAATTTTAAATCGGGAGGCGTGAGTGGCCCAGAAGTTCTGAATATGGCTCCATTCATAAGCAAGTCTTCTTCTGATCTCCATACCCAATTTTTCCATTCTGACTCTGATGCATAGATCCTATGGGTTACCTACAAAAGTGGAATGGAAAAAAATGGTATGATCACAAATGTGTTTCTGGTCATATCGTGTTTAACATGATTACAAATGTAATGAATGTTATCAACATGGTTCAAGTCTATTTTGATTTACCTCTTTGGCATTGAGGTCATGTGGAGCAATGAACCTGTTGCCTTGGCTGATGATGGTGGGATGCATGCTACCACCAATAGCATACATTTTCCAATGAGTGTAGTCATTGTTGACAACATGAAAGAAACCCCACCGACATCTAGGCATTCTTTGTATTAATTCCTTGCCAAAATGGTTGAATGATATTGTGACTTGCATGAATTGATCTTTAGAATAGGCATCACTTGCACCAAACAACATCACCTAAAAGACAAATCCATAATATTGAATAAAAAACTAGGTGACATATTGTGTAGCCTGTTAAGTATTTTAAGCAAAACTTACATCATTGTGATGGGTGAAATGGCAGTTTGAGATGGTGATGGCAGTGGAACCCTGAATTGCATCAATGAGTCCGTCTTGGCCCTCGGACATAGAAATATGATCAAGCCAAATATTTGATGACCCAAATATGGAAATCCCATCTCCATCACCTACTGTTCGAAAACCGAAGTGATCTTCAGAGTCCCTGATTAGGCCACCAGAACTTGGAAAAATGTGATGGATATGAATGTTGTGAATGATGACATTCTGCACAAATTGAAGTGTAATTCCACATCCATATGCTATATGAACATCTGCTCCACGACCATCAATTGTCTTATGACTTTGAACTATTAGCTCTTGAGACAATTTGATGTGCATACTACGAGCAAAGATGATCCACAATGGCCTTTTTTGGATCACAGCATAACGTAAGGTTCCTGGTTTTGGGTTTAGAACATCATCATCAGAATTATCCGTCACCAAGTAGTAATCCCCATTACTTCCACCACTAGTTTTGTGGCCAAAACCAAGCACACATTTCGCCAATATTTTACGGTTTTTGGCCCAATTTTTCTTGCACCGCCAACAACTATCAATTGGATTGGTTGCCATGCATGGGCCAGTGTACTTCTTATGTTTTCCTCTCAAGTATCTTCTTGTGTTGTTAGTAAGACTATCTTCAAATTCTATGGTTTGGTTGGCACTAATTTTTCTAATAACCCTGCAACAAATTGTCCAAGATAATATATAACACCACTATTTAAAATATAAGTTACCAAAGTTTCAAATGGTGGAGGAAATTAAATTGTAAGAGCGGTGACTCTCATGCATCTAAATTATGATAATATAATCATTAAGCTAAAGGCATATGATTATTGTAACTTAATATAATTATGAGTGATAATGTAATAGAATATATGTATGGATGATTACTAATTGCAATCAACAATAATGAAAATGAGAAGAACTCGAGTTTAGCATAATTAATTTATACATAGATTCTAAATTGATGGTATGCAATAATTCTATAGTTCAACTTTTAATATTTGTAACTTACTTTATTATCTCTAAACTATGACTTTTTATATAAAAGATTAACAATAAGAAATAAAATGAAAGCTATAATATGATTTACTTATCAACATTATAGTTGAGGTGATTGATGATGTTTTCTGGACTCGACTCATAAGCTACCAGAGTAATATTCCATGCTTCTTTCTCACGTTGCTTCCAAAAGTCATCAAATTCAATAATATTTGCCAATAGTCTTGGAATTATGGCGGCAAAAGAAAAGAAGAAAACAAGCCTCAGCGTAGTTACCTCCATAGCTATTTTCTTATGATATGTTTCTTTTTTTTTTTTAGGGAAGTCTAGGTTTTGAAATCAAAGAAGATGGTGAAACCCAAATATATCTAGTGCTTAAGCTACTTTTGGTTATTGTGATGAAAGCCAAGAGCTTTGAAGTCACCTTAAATAACCCTTTCCATCAAATTGTGTGTCGCTAAAATTAGAGTGCAGAGGTAAATAACTAACCAACCATTGTCTTTATAATATACTAACCTAAATTTTTCCCCTAAAATAAAAAATGGTTTAACCAATAACTATATGCAAAAAAATGGTTGGCTTTCATACCTAGTTTAGATGCTCAATTGAATAAATGCCAACAGCCTATTGTTGTAACATTCAATATTTTTACCATTTAGTTTTTAAATACTTTCATGTTCTCTCCATCAATTAAATGAATACATCTTCATTAGCTAATATTTTCATTATATGTTCATATGGAAAACTATTAGGATATTATTATGAGATATTTTCTTTTTAGCAATTTTATTTCTAATGGGATATTGTAGGATATTATCTCTTAGCAATTTGATTCCTAATGGGATATGTAGGATATTATCTCTTAGCAATTTGATTCCTAATGGGATATTATAGGATATTATTACGGGATATTATCTTTTAGCAATTTGATTCCCACGTAACAACTACTGTAGAGATATATATATACCTTTGATGTTTATCAATAAGATTCAAGAGATTACCTTCTTCTTGTCATGGCATTTAGGCAAGGTTTTTGATATTTTTTTTTTCTTTCATCATTCTAAATGGTTGGCGACGATAATTCTCCTCCTCCACCACCACCACCTAAAATTGAACCTAGCTCTCCTTTTTTCTTGGGTCTTCAAGATCAACCCGATGAAATTATTACTCCTATTCAATTAAAGCTCAACAATTTCGATGACTGGGCCTATGTTATTCGTGTCACTCTATCTTCTCAGTGCAAATTTGGATTTTTTGATGGTAAGGTCTTATTCCTTTTTGCTCAATGGATGATTGCGTTACAGTCCATTGTATGCTTATGTCCTAGATTCTGAAGACTATCGATCTAGAGGTAAGATCGATGCTTTCCAATTATGATAATGTGAAAATTTTGTGGGATGATTTACATGAATGTTTTTTCATTGTCAAAAGTCGACATATTCTACAATTAAAAGCATATATTAGTCATTGTAAGCAAAACAAGACTATAAGTGTTGCAGTTTATTTTAGTAAATTAAAAGTTTTGTGGGATGAGTTATATAATCATGAACCTTTGATTTGTTGTAAGTGTGGACAATGTTTATGTAACTTAAGAAAGGTACATGAACAACATCATGAGCATGGTTGGCTTCACAAATTTCTTCTTGGTCTTTATTTTGATTATTATGCCCAGATTAGGTTTACACTGCATTCCCAAGATCCTTTGCCTTCCGTAAAGCAAGCATTACAAGAAATAACTCAAGAGGGATGTGTACACGACATTACACAGGTCAAGGAAGAGAAGCACATAATTTTGGGCTTTTCGATACTCATTGAGGGTTATCACAAAGGTCGAGATAATGGTATTGATAAGCCGACCTTGTTGTGCACTCATTGCAATTGCAAGGGGAATGAGGTGGCTAATTTTTTAACTTGCATGGCTGCTCGGATTGGTGGCTTGAAGAGTATGGAAAGCTGAAGATGAAATGTGATGGTCGTGGTGGCAAGAGAAGTACCGCATCTTCCACGTAGCAAGTTTCTCGTGGAAAAGTCAGTGTGCAATTCAATTCTACTGTTGTAGATAGAAGCTATTATGCAACACCAATGCAAAACATAGAACGAGCAGTGCAATTTTTAGGGGGCGACACTTCCTGGTTTTACCACTGAGCAATAGTAGTCTCTTTTGGCAATGTTTACTAATAAGCAATCAAGTTCCACTTGGTTGAATGATAAGTCTAAGGATAATTGATTTTTGATACGGGGTGTTCAAATCTTGTTACAGATGATCTTATATGTTTGAAGAATGTGAGAGATGTTGTAGCATGTTCTGTAGGTTTCTCTTATAGACAAATAGTGGTGGCTACCAAAGAAGGAATGGTTAAATTGATGAACAAAATTCACTTAAAACACGTTCTTTACGTTCCTAAAGTAAACTATAATTTAATTTCAGTTTCTAAGTGGAATGATGATATGAACTATTTTGTCCAATTTTCTACTAACATATGTGTTATTCATGACCTTCATTTGAGGGAGTTGACTGGAGCAGGTAAGAGACGTGATGGACTTTACTACTTTTGGTAGGTTCTAATGGTCAAAGCGGTTTTGGTTGAAGCTTCATCATCTTTGGCATAGAAGATTAGGTCACCCTTTTGAGAAAGTGGTAAAATTACTTCTTTTTGTTAGTAACTCTATAGACTATCTAAATAAAACATGTGGAATTTGTTATCATGTTAAGCAGACACGAAATTACTTTCCAATTAGTGAATAGAAAGCCACTCATATTTTTGAGTTAAATAATTGTGATTTATGGGGTTTTTATGAAACTCATTCATTTTGTGGATCTTATTACTTTTTGACATTGGTTGATGATTTCTCTCATGTTGTTTGGGTCGATCTATTAGTTGATAAAAAGGAGGTTTCAAAGTTTTCATGTCATTTATTGCTATGTTTGATCATCAATTTTCTCAACAAATAAAGTGTGTTAGATGGGACAGAATTTATCTAGGATTATTTTCTTGCAAATGACATTATTTTTCAAACATCTTGTGTTGGTACTCCTTAACAAAATGGGAGAGTGGAGAGTAAACATTACCATATTTTAAATGTAGCTCGTGCTTTGTGTTTCTAGGGAAATCTGCTTATATCTTTTGGGGGAAGCATGTGTTGGCTACTTCTCATCTCATTAATCAAACTCCTTCACCCCTTCTTCACAATAAAACACTGTATGAAATGTTGTTTGACAAACCTCCTTTGTTTGATGATCTTTGTATGTTTGGTTGCTTATGTTTTGCTATAATTAATGTTCTAAGGGTGATAAGTTTGCTACTCGAGAGTTTATTTTTGTTGGGCACGTTTTTGGCAAAAAAGGTTGGTATTTATATGATCTGGATTCTAAAAGGTTTTTTATGTCTGGCAATGTAAATTTTTTTTAGGATATTTTTTCGTATTTGGATGGGAATGCTACAACCATTGAGCCTGACAATGTTACCTTGCCATATGGGAGTACAGACACAAATTTTGGTACATATTTTGGTGAGTCAGAGGTTTACAACTCGTGAAAGTTCCTCTACTTGCAACTCTGCAACCTGTGAGTTCACGACCTGTGAGTTCTCTGACACCTGTGGTATCTTCTTCTTCCTCCAATGACATGGTGGTGTAAAGGGATTTAGGTAATGATGCACCTGAATTGGGATGAGGGCATAGGTAGAAATTTCTCTCTATGAAGCTTCGAGATTTTGTCACTCATATCGTCATAAAGAAAAGTCCAACTCCCGCTTCATCTGCTTTAGAGGATTCCTCAAGTACTCTATTTCCTATAACGCATTATGTTAATTGTGAAAAATTTACTATGAGACGCCAAAATTTTCTTACAACTATTACTGTAGGGGTCGAGCCATAGTTTTTTAAAGAGGCTGTGAAGGATGTAGGATTGTAACAACCCATTTTTTAGTGGTGACGGAATAGTAGTTTCGGGATCACAAATTTCTGTCATGTTGACTCATAAATATTATTTTATAATATTTACGGAGTCATTAGTGTTGTATTAAAATTTGGTTAAGAAAATTATAATTTTTAGATAGCTAATTAAAGAAAAAGGACTAAATTGAAAAAGGTCCAAAACTTAGTAATTATTGCATTTAGATGATTAAGTAGCCTAACAACTAAATGAGGAAGGACCTATGTAGTAATTTAGCCCTAGTTAATAGTGTTGGACAACATTGGATATGAAAATGATAAAATAATGTATGTTTAATGGAAAAATTGTAAATAAATCAAAATTAAACAAAACAAATTGAAAAAAATTAGAAATTTCTTATTCATTTTCTTCAACCCCTTACTGAAATCACCATTGGAGACCTAGGAAGCTTCGGTTTCATCTTCCTTGAGCATATCAAGACCTTGTAGATTTATGTACAAAAGAGAAAATTGCAAAATAGTCCCTAAACTTCTACAACTATTACAACTCAGTCCAGGTAAGTTCGAACGGATTTTTATTTCATATCTATATGAATTGTATGATAACATGATATGAAATAATAGGTTTAACTTATTCTATTAATGTTGAAAGTTGTCTTGGAAAATGTTGTTGATATCGATACTTGGGCCGAATGAACGTGAGATATAATACAATTGAATGATGACGTGTTATGCGTGGATAGAGTGGATATTTATGTAGAGAGCTTTATATATATTTTTTCCTGACTATACCGAGGTTCAACAGATGTTGCAAACTCTCATGTTATACTACCCTAATTTGGCATGTTATGAGGGTAAATGTATAACCTGCAGGCTAGGCACTTGTGGTGTGTTATCGGTTGGATTAGCTCTTATAAGCGTTTGGCATTTTATCGGGTGGATTAGCTTTTATGAGCGATTGGCGTGTTTTGGTTGGATTACTTATATACTTGTATCTTTAAGTCGTTCATCAGGTTATAAATCGTTGTATTATAACTTATTTAATGAGTTTTGAATGGAATTGTAACACCCCAAACTCGGCCTAGACGTTATGGCCGAATCTGACGCGCCACATTGAAATAAGAATCCATGTTTCGTTTTAGTGTATTAAAAAATGACTTTGGTTAAGCTAACAAAGTGAATGGAAGCTGGGCACCAGGTAGGAATCCGTAACAGAGGAAGTAAGCCATGAAGGCTGCTTAAGTACCAAGCTCTTCGAATGGATCCAATCTTAGACATGCCCACAACGATTGCCACACTTGGTTAAATTGAGTTGTAATTTATTTAAGTTGAAATATTTGATAAATCGGATAATCGTGGCATGGTGTTATTTTGAAAACCATTATCATTTTGAAAACACGTCCTAAGTCTAGCCCATTTATTATCAAACAGATTAAAGTTATTAAAAATAAAATAATTCCAGAAAAGAAAGAAAATCAAGTCAAAATGGCTTTATTACAACCCAAAAATAAATAATAAATAAAGCAAACTTTATGAAAGCCAAACACTTATTCAAAAGCCCAAAGGCGATCACTGTGGCCACTCTGAATCCCCTCCGACTCTAAGTCCCCAAATCAAGGCTCACCTGCAAGGTTAAGGAAAGGGGGTGAGTTTGGAAACTCAATGTGTAACAAGCCCCTTTCAGAGCCCAAAGCAATATCAGCCTACTAGGCCTAAGACCAAATCCAATCTCAACATATACTGGGCTGAAGCCTTTTCATATTCCATATTTCATAACACTGGGCCGAAGCCTTTACTTTAAACGGTAGGGCCCGTAGGCCCATTTCATTATCATGAGTAATGTCAATGAAAGAATGAATGCAAGGCCAATTGGGGAGACTACTCGACCCACCATCCGCTACTCTCCACCCGTACCAACCAACACACCATGTGGGGAAATGATTCAACCCACCCAACCAACACACCGCTGGCAGCATAGCTGCTTTATCATATATCTGGAGGCCTAGCCTCTTTTAATAACTGGGGCAAAGCCCTTTTCAATAAACTGGGGCATAAGCCTTTTTCGGTAAACTGGGGCATAAGCCCTTTTCAATAAACTGGGGCATAAGCCCTTTTGCACTTCCTCCATCCATATAAAAACCCAACCCAATGCATTTATGAATTCATCATGTGCATTTCATACATATCATGTGCATATCATACATATCATGTGCATATCATCTCAATCATGTATATCCTATCCCACGTATCAAATTTATAATTAAACCCTAGGGGTATAATGGTCATTTTTACCTAGGGGCAAAACAGTCATTTCCATATTATAAAGGTAATTTCATAATTTTACCAAATATTAGGGTTTTCCATGTTCATTACTAGTTACCAACAATTCATATGTTTTAAACAGCGGTTCTGGCCCATTTTTAGCGAAATCGAGTTATTAGGCCAAAAACCCCTAATGGGCCCTACTTAGCCGATTTTGTCATCTAGGCCCATTTAGCCTATATTCCATAATATTGTTACTAGTCTTAATGTGCAAGTTAATAGGTTTTCATTTTCTACCAAGTTTACCCAAATGGGCCCGAAAGCCCGTTGGGCCCAACTTCAGCCCCTCGAGGTCCGACTTACCGTCATGCCAAAAATCGTGCTCTTACCTGTTCCAATGATCTCGATCATTAACTTAGCGATCTAACTAACCAATGAGCATTCGCTTGCTCACAAGTCCTTGAAATGCCAGAATTTCGGCATTTCAGCTTTTCGGCATTTATCGTTTTAAGCTATGAAAAAGGGTTCGTTACACACCTGTTTTGCGATATTCCTCGACGAGATCTCCTACACGATTTCTCCTATAATCAACCGTTAATAGATCAGCTCACAATAATTGAACCAAATCGAGAACCATCTAATTTCAACACTTACACATTCGGCCACCCTCCATAATGGCCTTAAGAACCTTACCTTTGCCGAAATTGATGACTAGCTCTAGCCACTCCGATGATCCAAACTAATCCAAGTCGACCCTACGCCTTGCTGCTCCCCCACTAAACAAACTATAAAAATATTAAAAGAAAAACCCAATAGAGCCTATACCTACATTCGACCATCTCCTAAACTATAGGGGTTTCGGCTTTTGTCAACAGTTACTATAGGAATCGTTTAGAGTTCGAGCACTTACCACAGTCTCTCTTCTTGAATCCATTTATGCCTAAAAGATAAGGGAATTGGCCACTAAAAAGTGAAAAGAAAAAAAAAGAGGTTTGCTGGTCAACAAAGAATCGGCACCACCTAGTCTCCACGGATTTCGGCTTTTGTGGTATTTCGGCAGTAGTGGTGGTAAGAAAAACAATAGGTGAACAAAGGGGAGTAGTGGGCTAGTTTTAGAAAAGAAAAAGAAGAAAAGATGAATGGGAGGAAGGTAGATTTGGCTGGAAAAGAAAAGAGAGAAAAAACTACACCAAAAAGAGAAAACGGCACACCCTAATTCCTATTGTCGAAAATCCCTAACTAAAACCCCTCTGCCGAAATCCCCTCTCTAATCCCCCCAATTCGGCTAAGATCTATCCTCCTCTCAAATCCCTAAAATTTCTTCCCTTATCCCTCCTTAATTCATGCATTTGACTGTTTCAAACTCTCTCCCACAGAGTTCCATCCAGCTTTAAACTCTAGCATGCACAAGTATAAAAATAACATTACCTTTGCCATCACAAGGAATCGAACCCAGGTCTTCCCCCAACACTTACACGCCACCTTTATAGCTCCCTAGTGTCGTCACTTAGCCACTTTACTAGAGGATCTTTAGTGTTACATTTTACCTAAAAATTTTAATAAGACCACCTATCCAAGGCCCTTAACTTCTTAAGTCCAAAATTCAAAAATTCCACAGGGTTTTGGCCAGTACATGGGCCTTCCATAAGCCCATTTACCTACTCAAATTATGAATTCCACAACCAAATGCCAAATTTTAAAAACTTTACCAAAATATCGAGAATCGCAAAAAAACCCGAAAATCAGGATGTTACAGGCATGACATGTATTTAAGATCTTGAATTGACATGTAATAGGCTTGTTTTGTCATTACTTTTGTTTTGGTATGTATATATGTAAAGAACCTATCTACAAGTTGATAACATGAGCATCACTACATGATCTTGATGTTTACTTGAAAAATGTTTAGATAATTACTCGTTATGGATCATGAATGATGGAAGATGTTTTTTATATAAACTTGTAGCATATAAATTACTAAAAGATCTATTTGAATTGTTGTGATTTGAGGTGCCTATGATAGGCATATTGGTTAGAGGATAAGTTGTGTGAATTGGAATGTTTTGGTTGATGATTTATCTTGTTGTATAAGTCTGTATATTTGTGATACCAATGAGGGCACATTGGTTAGGCACTTAAGGTGGTTGAAATAGCATGATTTGAGCTTATTTAACGTCATTTTAAATAGGTCTAATGGTTGGTAAATGGATTACTTAGTGTCCAAGAAATCTTGAAATGGTAAACTTGATGTTTAAGGTTCATTTAGGTGTGCACAGCCTGGGACACGCTCGTGCCACACACGATCATTTTGAATAGGTCTAATGGTCGTGTGCCACACACGGTCTGAGAACGATCGTGTGTATTAAGTTAATGTGTTACATGGCTTAGCACATGACCGTGTGTCACAAGTTAGGGAGTTACACGATCTGGCATACGGCCTAGGACAAGGCCATGTGCCCAGCTTAGTGAGTTACATTAGTAGGAACACGTCCGTATGTCCCAACTTCAAAAGTTACACGGCCTGGCCACACGGCCTTGTGTCCCCTTTTTATTTTTTGAAATTTTTCATATTTTCCATTTTTTGAAATTTTTCATATTTTCCTAAAACTTTCTGATTTGTTTCAAATTAGTTCCTGAGGGTTTTAAGATTACATCTTTAGTCCCCAAAGCTCAATTTAAGCATCATAGATGTAAGATATTTTTGTAATTCAATTACTTATAGTATTTGATAAATTATATTTTGATATGATTATGATTTACTTGTCTATTTTTGTTAACTTGTCACAGCATTCCTGTAACCCTATTTCAGTGAGGGATATGGGTTAAGGGTGTTACATTTAGTAGTATCAGAGCTACGATTTAGTCAATCTCAGACTAAACATAGCGTGTGTTATGTCTAGAATTACATGTCATATAACTCTGTGATAGTGTGACGTGTTTGACTTGATCTAACCTTTGTTTTTTCTTATAGACTGTAAAGATATTGACCGGATCTGATCGTACTGACATTGATGAGGTTAATAATAATATACCGACCACAGAACAAGGGATGAGTAGTAATATTCCAATTCTACAAGTACCTGAACATGAACTTAAAAACATGTTTTTCAGGTTTATGAATTAGTGATTTGATGAATTTATGCAAATTAATACTGCGGCTCAATGAAATCTACCTCCCGTTATATCTTTTATTGCACCTCCACATCTTCCAGTGATTGAATCTAGTTGACACATATTGATTGAAAAGCTTAGGAAGTGTGGTTCTGAAGAATTTTGAGGTAGGTCGGAAGATAATCTAGTTAAAGATGAGTATTGGATTCAGCATATCTTGTAAGTTTTCAAAGAAGTGGCTTGCCTTCCTGATGATTTTCTTAGAGGTGTCATTTCAATATTAAAAGAAGAAGCATATAGTTGGTGAACTATATTGATAGTTGTGGTACCGAGAGAGAAATTTTCTTGGGATTTCTTTCAGGCTGAGTTCAAAAAGAAGTACGTCAAAAAATGATATCTGGATAAGAAAAATATAGAATTTCTTGAATTAAGGCAAGGAAACAAGTTAGTGGTTGAGTACAAGAGAGAGTTCATGTATCTCGGTAAATATGATCAAGAAATTGTGCCTACTAAAGAGGAAATGTTCATCCAATTTGAAGATGGCCTGAACGATGAAATTAGAATGATGATTGGACGTAATGAAATCTAAAAATTTTTTGTTTTATCTAATCATGCAAAAAAATGGAAGAAGTGTACAACAACAAAGTACAAAGACATAGGCGAATTCGAGAATTTAACAAGAGAGGCTCCTCTAAGTCATTTTCTTTACCACCAGTGAAGAAGACTGGAGAAGACTTTAGTCGAGCTACTTCAGCGTTTGAGCACCCGAACAAAATAAATCAATTCAGCATGATTTTAAATCTCCTACATAACTAGTTGATAGTGTGGGAAGTGTACAGAACGCTTCAAAGCCCAGTTGTAAACATTGTGGAAAATTTCATTCTGGTGATTATAGAACTAAATTGGGGGCATGTTATAGATGCGGATCTACTGATCATTTTCTATGAAATTGTCTAAATCAATTGAAGGAAAGTGAAGAACATAATGAAAAACAAATGTCTACATCTGAGAAAGGTAGACATCTGAGCCAAAGCAACACTACTAGGACCCCTCATACGAGAGAAAAAGATACAGTTGTTCGGTCAGAGACTAGAGTACTTGCTCGGACATATGCCATCCGAGCTAGAGAGGAAGCTACTGCACCAAATGTGATTGTTGGTACATTCTATCTCTTTGATGTTACTTTATATGCACTGATTGACCTTGGGTCAACTCATTCTTATATTTGCACTGCATTAGTAACAAAAAAGGAACTACCTATTGAATCAACTAAATATGAAATTCAAGTTACTAATCCACTGGGTTAGAGTATGATAGTTAACTTAGTTTGTCGTAAATGTCCACTTAAAATTAGAGGTTGTGAATTCCCTAGTGATTTGATGTTATTACCCTTTCAAGAATTTGATGTTATTTTGGGTATGGATTCGTTATCTCTACATGATGCCATGGTAAATTTTAGACAAAAGCGAATTGGTTTGCAATGTTAGATGGGAGAAGTGATTTCAGTTGAATCTAACAGACAGAATAGTATTGCTAGAATCATTTCAGCTATTTCTGCATAGAGGTTGATACGTAAAGGTAGTGAGACATTCCTAGCATAGATACTTGATACCAGAGATTCAGAGTTGGAGTTAGATCAGCTATCAGTTGTTAATGAGTTTACTGATGTATTTCTCAAAGAGTTACCGGGCTTGGCCCCCAACGGTGAAGTTGAGTTTGTGATTGATCTAGTTTTTTGAATTGCACCGATATCAATATTCCTGTCTCATATGGCACCAGCTGAGTTAAAAGAGTTGAAAGCATAGTTACAAGAATTTTTAAACCGAGGGTTTATTCGACTGAGTATATTGACTACAAACAGTTGAATAAAGTCACAATAAAGAATAAATATCTGTAACAGCCCGTTTTTAGTCAAATCGAAGTAGTGGTTTTGGGACCACAAATCCGAGGTCAAAATAATTATTTTATTATCATTTTAATGTCTATAGTATGATAATATGTTTGTGTGAAAATTTCGTTAAGAAATTTTATTGTTTGATTAATCAATTTGATAAAAAAGACTAAATCGCGTAAGGTATAAATTTTATGGCATATTGTGGTAGTTTGTGATTTGTATTGATGGGTAATGAAATGGTGTGGAATATGCTTGATATGAGGTTGATTTAATGGTTATTCATGCCTTGCGTTGGTGCCTTGGAATTGTGGTGTAGGTATATGTATTTTGGGTGGAAAATTGGCTTGGTAAATAGCCTATTTTTGTCCACACAGGTAGAGACATGGGCATGTGTCTTAGCCGTGTGTTAAAAACTGTCAGGTTACATAGCCGTGTGTCCTCTGTGTTGAAATTGAAATCAAGTCAGTATACTCCAAACGGCCTGACACACGGGCGTGTGACTTGGCTGTGCGGCATAAGTCAGTATACCTTACAGGTTTGGCACGGCCTAGCACACGACCTGGCACACGGGCGTGTATAGCCATTTTTAGGGCAGACGGGTGTGTGTGCTAGCCGTATGACCAAAGTTAGAGAGTTATATGGGGTCAGACACGGGCTGGGACATGGCCATGTCCTCCCATTTCGAATGTCCACACTCCCTATGGCATGGGTGTGTCTGGTGGCCGTGTGAGACACATGGCCTATTCAAACGGGCATAACATATGGCCTATTCAAATGGGCATATGTCCCCTGTTTTGAGAAAAATTTTCTAAGTGTTCTAAATGTTTTAAAAGTTATTAGTTTAGTCCCGAGCCACTCTTAATGCATGTTTAGAGCCTCGTAGGCTCGTAATAGGGACAATGTGATTGTATTTGATTGGAATTACATTTGGTTGATGATTTTTTATTCGAATTGGATGCTTGTGAAAGTTGTAAGTCCATTAATATCCGTAACCTTATTCTGACATTGAATACGGGTAAGGGGTGTTACAGTACCCTTTGCCACATATTGACGATTTGTTTAATCAATTAAAAGGTGTCACAGTGTTCTCAAAGATAGATATCAGATACGGGTATTATCAATTGCGAGTTAAAGATTGTGATGTGCCAAATACTACTTTTAGAACTCGTTATGGTCACAATGAGTTTCTAGTAATGTCATTTGTGGTTTGTTTATTGATGATATATTAATATATTTTAAAACAAAATCTGAACATGCTCAACACTTGAGAATCATGTTATAGACTTAGTGAGAAAAACAATTGTATGCAAAGTTCAGTAAATGTAAATTCTGACTTTGCAAGGTTGGAATTTTGGGACATATAGTATCAACTGACGAGGTTCGAGTTGGTCTAAGTAAAGTTTCTGTTGTAATGAGTTGGAAAACTCCAAAAAATGTTTCAGAAGGGCTAAGTTTTCTGGGTTTAGCAGGTTACTACCATCGTTTTGTTAAAAACTTCTCGACTATTGCTTCACCTATAACCAAATTACTACAGAAAAACATCGAATTTGTTTGGTCTGATAAGTGCCAACAGAGTTTTGATTAGCTAAAACTTATGTTAACAAAAGCTCCAGTATTGATTCAAACTGAATCTGGGATAGAATATGTTGTTTATAGTGATGTGTCTCTCAGTGGTTTGGGTTGTGTATTGATGCAGTTCGGGAAAGTAGTAGCTTATGCTTCTCAACAGTTAAAGCCATATGAAAGAAATTATGCTACTCACGATCTCGAGTTGGTCGCGATTGTCTTCGCTTTAAAGATATGGAGGCATTATTTATAATGGGAGAAATGTCATGTGTTTACTTATCACAAAAGTTTAAAGAATTTAATGACGTAGAAAGAACTAAATTTGAGACAATGACATTAGTTAGAGCTACTGAAAGATTATGATCTGGTTATTGATTATCACCCAGGAAAGACTAATGTGGTTGCAGATGCACTTAGTCGAAAATCATCATTATTTGCACTTTGAGCATTGAATGCTCATTTAGCTTTGAATGATGATAGTTCTATACTGGTAGAGTTGAGGACTGAACCCTTGTTTCTTTAGCGAATTCGAAAGTTACAAAATGATGATCCGAAGTTGATAATGAAACGAAATTTGGTTCAGGATAATTTGGCTATTGAATACAGTATTGGTGATGATGGTACATTGTATTACTGGCACAGAATTTGTGTTCCAAATAATCTAGATTTAAAACGTGATATTCTATTAGAGGCTCACAATAGTACGTATTCTATTCATCCTGGTAGCATGAAAATGTATTGTGATTTGAAACAGATGTACTAGTGGCTAGGTATGAAACGTGAGATCTGTGCATTCATAGCTACATGTTTGATTTGTCACCACGTTAAAACAAAGTATCAGGTACCATCGAGATCATTACAACCTATTATGATTCCTGAGTGGAAATAGGAGCAAGTCACGATTGATTTCGTATTTGGTTTGCCTATAACTCCGAAAATGAAAGATTCGATTTGGGTGATTGTTGACAGATTGACTAAGTTAGCACATTTTATGCCAGTCAGAACATAATACTCACTTTAGAGATTAGTGGAATTATATATGTTAGAAATTATAAGATTTCAAGGAGTTCTGACATTTATTATTTTTGATCGTGACCTGATGTTTACATCGAGATTTTGGAGTAAGCTTCACGAGGCTTTTGGCACTAAACTCAATTTTAGCACAGCGTTTCATCCTTAGATTGACGGGCAATCAAAATGAGTAATATAGATTCTGGAAGATATGTTAGGATGTTGTATACTCGAGTTTGAGGGTAGTTAGGAAAAAATCTACCGTCAACTAAATTTGCTTATAATAATAGTTATCAGTCCACTATTAAAATGAAACCGTTTGAAGCTTTATACAGAAGAAAATGTAAAATGCCCTTGTATTGGTCTGAGCTAAATGAATAAAAAATGGTAGGGATTGGTTTGATTCAAGAAACTAAAGATAAAGTTTGAATTTTTCGAGATTGTTTGAAAGCTACGTCTGATCGTCAGAAATCGTAAGCAGATTTGAAAAGAAAAGATGTAGAATGTGCTGTTGGTGATCGAGTATTTTTAAAAGTTTTCCATTAAAGAAAGTACTACGTTTTGGCAGGAAAGGAAAGTTGAGTTCGAGATTTATCGGGCCGTACGAGATTTTGAAAAGAATCGATCCTGTAGCTTTCCGATTAGCTTTGCCTTCTGAACTTGAAACAATTCACAATGTGTTCCATGTTTCAATGTTGAGACGGTACATATCTGATCCTTCACATGTGATTCCTCATAGTGAGATTGAATTACAGCCAGATTTGATGTGTTCTGAAGAACTGGTGAAAATTTTGGCTCAGGCTATCAAAGAACTTCGGAATAAACAAGTACTGTTGATAAAAGTCTTTTGGCATCAGCATGGTACTAAAGAAGCTACCTGAGAAATCGAGGAATCGATGAAACTATAGTATCCGAATCTATTCTCAGGTAACAATTTTGAGGACAAAATTTCCTATTGGGGAGAGTTGTAACAGCCCATTTTTAGTAGCAAAGGAACAGTGATTTGGGGATCACAAATTTCTATCATGTTGACTCATAAATATTATTTATAGAATATTTACAGATTCATTAGTATCATATTAAAATTTGGTTAGGAAATTCTAATGTTTAGATAGCTAATTAAAGAAAAAAGGACTAAATTGAAAAAGGTGCAAATTTTAGTAATTTTTGTATTTAGATGATTAAATAGTTTAATAACTAAATGAGTAATGACCTATGTAGTAATTTATCCCTAGTTAATAGTGTTGGATGAAATTTGATATGAAAATGATAAAATAATTTATGTTTAATGGTAAAATTGTAAATAAATCAAAATTAAACAAAACAAATTGAAAAATAAATTAGACATTTCTTATTCATTTTCTTCAACCCCTTGCCGAAATCAACATTTGAGACCTAGGAAGCCTCGATTTCATCTTCCTTGAGCATATCAAGACCCAGTAGATTTATGTGGAAAAGGGAAAATTATGGAATAGTCTCTGAACTTCTGCAACTATTACAACTTAGTCTAGGTAAGTTCGTACTAATTGTAATTTAATATCTATATGAATTGTATGATGACATGATATAAAATAATGGATTTTAATTATCCTATTAATGTTGTAAGTTGTTTGGGAACATGATGTTGATATCGATACTTGGGCCTGATGAACACGAGATAAAGTACAACTGAATGATGACATGTTATGCGAGGATAGAATAGAGATTGATATGGAGAGCTTTATATCTATTTTTCCTGAGCATACGGAGGTTTAGCATTTGTTGCGAACTCTCATATTATACTACGCTGATCTAGCGTGTTATGGGGGCGAATGTATAGCCTACGGGATAGGCACGTAGTGTCATGGAGTGTTATTGGTTGGATTAGCTCTTATGAGCTTTTGGCGTGTTATTGGTGGATTAGATCTTATGAGTGATTGACCTGTTTCAGTTGGATTACTTGTGTACTCGTATTTTTAAGGCGTTCATTAGGTTGTAAAACGTTGTATTGTAACTTATTTAATGATTTTTTAATGGCATGACAGTTATTTGAGATCTTGAATTGACCCATTGTGAACATATATGTTTTCCTAGAGATTATTATTTGAGTTTTGAATTGAATTATGCAATTTATCGGTTTGACATTGTGGATGAGAGGAAACACTTATTGTTGAATTATTTAGATTGAATTGTTATATTTATTTCGGTAAGATTTATTGTTTCTTTATGTCGAACTTACTAAGCTTCAATAAGCTTACTTGTGTTAATATTTGTTTCTTGTAGACACTTTTGATGGTTGGACTATTGGATCAACACTTAAGTCACACTATCCATCCGATTTTAATAGCTTTTGAACATTTGTTTTGGATTCTATGGCATGAAATAGACTTGTTTTGCCATTACTTTTGTTTTGGTATGTATATATGTAAAGATTGAACCTATGTACAAGTTATTAACATGAGCATCATTACAATATCTTGATGTTTACTTGGAAAATGTTTAGATAATGACTTGTTATGAATCATGAATGATGGAAGATGTTTTTTTATATAAAATTGTAATATATAAATGACTAAAAGGTCTATTTGAATTGTTGTGATTTGAGGTGCCTATGATAGGTATATTGGTTAGAAGATAAGTTGTGTGAATTAGAATGTTTTGGTTGATGATTTATGTTATTGTATAAGTCTGTATGTTTATGGTACCAATTAAGGTACATTGGTTAGGCACTTAAGGTGGTTGAAATAGCATGATTTGTGCTTGTTTAACGTCATTTTGAATAGGTCTAATGGTTGGTAAATGGATTACTTAGTGTCCAAGAAATCTTGAAATGGTAAATTTGATGTTTAAGGTTCATTTAGGTGCACATGGCCTGAGACATGCCCATGCCACACAGCTGTGTGCCACACACGGTTTGAGACACGGCTGTGGGTATTAAGTTATTGTGTTACATGGCCTAGCACATAGCATGCGACACAGCCGTGTGTCACAAGTCAGGGAGTTACACGATCTGGTACAAGGCCTGCTACACGGCCGTGTAGCCAACTCAGTGAGTTACACGGGTAGGGATATGGGTTAGGACACAGTCGTGTGTCCCAACTTCAAAAGTTACATGGCCTGGGGCATTCCATATGGCCTGGCCACACGGCAGTGTGTTCCCTATTTTTTTTGAAAATTTTTATATTTTCATAAAACTTTTTGATTTGTTTCAAATTAGTTCCTGAAGGTTTTAAGATTAATTCTTTAATCCCCAAAGCTCGATTTAAGCCTTGTGGATGTAAGATATTATTGTAATTCAATTGCTTTTGGTAATTAATAAATTATATTTGATATCATTATGATTTACTTGTCTATTTTGTTAACTTGCCATAGCATTCTCGTAACCCTATTATGGTGACGGATACAAATTAGGGGTGTTACAAGGATGGCGTGATGCTATTGAAAAGGAGATTTGTTCTCTGGAAGATATTGACACTTGGTTTAATGAAACACTTCCTCTTGGAAAGAAAGCACGTGGTAGTAAGTAGGTGTACAAGATTAAATATAACTTCGATGGAAGTATTGAGAGACTTACTGCTCATCTTGTTATTTTTGGAAATCACTAGGTTGAAGGTATTAACTATAATGAAACTTTCGCACCTATGGTGAAAATGGTGATTGTTCGTGCTTTCGTTACTATTGCAGCTTCGGTAGATTGGGAGTTACATTAGATGGATATCTATAATTACTTCATGCATCGTGATCTTAATGAAGAGTTTTACATAAAGCTTTATCTAGGTTTTTGATCTACCGTAATTCGGTGTAGCAGATTAAACTAACTTTCGCACTTTAGGAGCTTGAAAACAAGCATTATCATTAGGTTTTAACTATGTTTTAGTAAGTTCTCTTAAAGATAATAAAATGTGCAAACCGAGTCTTTTATTGACCTTAGGGGCCGAATGAGGGCTAAGGTTGAGCTAATAAACTTTGTAAGTGTGTAGGAGACCATTAGAAGGCGTGCTAGACCGATACTGGTGACTATGTCACAATACAGAGGGATTGATGTCATAACATAGGGAGTAGAATGGAGAAACCTCGAGACTACCTTCGATGTCGCGACACAACTTAAGGGTATCGTGAAATACTCCTAAAGACAACTAAAGAGGAGTATACTAACTTCTATGTTGCGACACAGGTCTTGATGTGTCATGACATTGACTCTGGACAGAAATTAACAAGAGTCAATGGGCGTTTTGGTCCGGACAATCAAACTTAAAGCTCAAGAACGCCAGCTAATCTAGGGTTAAGGATGACAACCACTTGAAATCTATAAATAGGCTCATTTGTCACACATTATGGACACCAATTACTTAGCTTAGAATTTCTCTTTTAATTTCAGTTTATCTTTTCTCTTTTCTTATGTTTTAGATTTATTTTTAGTTTGTTCTTTGTTTTGTTTTGGGAGGTTTGATTTGTGGATACAATCAAAATTTGTGGGTCTGCTTTTAATCTAAATACAAATCAAGCTTTTTCTTAAACTCTATACTTTCGATTCATTCATCATGTTTATTGTTTATATCGATTCTATAGTGTTTTCAAAAACCATGGGAACTAATCCCTCTATGGGGGATTAGCAAGTAGAGGAATGATCTATTAACTATTTTTTAGGGTTACTCAATGGATCAGCCATTTTGGAAAGGAAAAACCTAAACCCTAGGATTGATGACCTTAGGAAGTCATCAATGGGGAATTAACCCAAAATTGGTATGGCCTATTTATGAACACCTTCACCCTAAGCTGGTCTGGACTGTGAGGTCGGAAGATAAGTAGTCCTTGCTGACTCATAATTCTAGTGGACATATCGAAAAATTCTGTAAGGACATTGACTAGTTGATTGAAGAGGAACCCGAAGCAACAGTTGATGAAGATTACCGAAGCGAACCAATCACCCATAACCAGATTTGATTAATTCTACTTTTCAATCTCTTGATATTTATTTCTTTGCTATATTTTTATTATAAAAATCTTAAAAGCTCATTTTATTTATACTTGCGTAATATAACCTATTTCGAGTACTAATTAGATCTTTTAGTGTTTAGTTTAAAATTGATCTAGCATTCGCCTTCCTTGTGTACGATCTTTGAAATACTCACCTACTCCATTATAACTCTATTACAACTAGACTCGTTTACTTGCAGATACCACCTCATTTATATATCTTTTACAATAGTATTCACACTCTAGATGTTAGTGTTGGGAAATGTGTCTATATTGTAGTAAACATGTAATTGTTTTCTATTTATTTGAATGGTGAATAAATAAATAAAGTTAATTTCACATTTCACTATTATGTATTTTGTATTTATATCTTTTATATTTTGCATGCATAGTGGAATTGTGACAAGCAAATATTAGCTCATTGATTGTCTAAAGTTCAAACTAAAGATAAGTCGCATTGTAAAGTTCAAACTATGATGAATTCTATCTTTTGATTTATGTTTTACACAATAAATACTTGAATCTTGTTCTCAATTATGTGTGCTTAATTCTTAATTTAATATTTTTGGACTACTAATCCATGTTTGATGTGCTTAAATCAGAGGAGGAAAAGTCTCTATTTAAGAGTAGATCTAGCATTATTAAGTGGAGTTGCATGCAATCTTAGAAATCATATGACATAAATCTACTAGATTAGAGTCAAATCTAATAAGGGGATCCATAGATCGAGTTAATGCGATAATGGGGTTTTAATTAGAAAGAAATTCAATTAATCGACCTAGAGTCAGATGCTCATAGTCTTGAAGAGAGATAGTAGCATAATTTAGGGATTTCTACAGATCAAGATACTAAGCGAATAAATTGAGTAATTAGATTGATAATGACAGATGAAGTCTAGGTGAATTCTTTCCTGGGTATTGACTCACTTATTGGTTGTTATTTGTTTATTTTCCTGATTTGTTCTCTGTCGTATTTTTTAGTTAATTAATTTAGTTCATTTTAGTTTTAATCACTCACTCCAATTTGTTGATTAAATAATAGAAAAACAATAATTACTAGTAATTTTAGTCCTCGTGGGAACAATATCTTTGCTCACCATAGCTATACTATTAATTGATAGGTGCACTTGCCTTTGTCAAAATATTTAGTTGATTTACGACTAGAATCAAGTTTTTGACACCGTTGCTAGGGACTAAAATATTAGGAATTTTTTTCTATTAATTTAGACATTTTTATTTTAATATTTTTTTAATTTAATTTTTACATTATAATTTTTTTATTTGTTTGCTTTGGCAGGTTCTTTTGGTTTATGACTACAGAAAACCCATTAGATCCATTACTTTTTTACAGTGAGATTGAAAAGACTGTTCGCAGAAATCGTAGAGAGGTTACAAAAGCAAGGTAAGGTTAACAGAATATAATAGATGTAACAACTTGTTTTTCAGTAGTGTCCGGAACAATGGTTCCAAGACCACAATTCCGACGTATGAGTCTGAAAATATTAGTTATTTAATATTTACAAGATCATTATTATTGTATTAAAAATTGGTTTAGAAATTTTGACGTTTAGATAGTCAATTAAGTAAAAATGACTAAATCATAAAAAGTGTAAATTTTAATTGCTATTAGAGTTTTAGTGCCAATTGGGTGATTAAGTAAAATAGGATGAGTTAATATGACAAATAAGTCATTTCAATAGTTAGGGACGATAGGTAATTGGAAATGGATTAAAAGTATAAGGAATGGTATTTTTGTAATTAAGTTGAAACCAAAAGAAAAGCAAATAAAAGGAATTGGTCATCATTTTGGATATATTTTTGGCTGGCGAATAGAATGCCATTGTTGGGAAAAGAAGAAGCTTTGGTTTGCTAATTATCCCTTGCATGTAAGTGAGTTTATCATTCATTTTTCATGAATTTTACGTTTTGGAGATCGTTGCAACTAGGTCTAGCTAACCCATACCTCTATTTTTGAAGCTATTAAATGCTTTGGAAGATGCCAATGATGAGTTTAGGGTGTTTTTGAAGTTGAATGGTGGATTTCAATACTTGCGCGTTAGTTAGAAATACTTTGTTAAGAGATTTTATATGATTTTTAAGTTTATGAATTTAATTGGAAATAAACAGAAATACTTAAATTTTTCTTGTGAAATTTTAGCATATATCATCTGTTTTGATGTGGTTAAAATTTGGTTCTATGGGTTGAGGATTAAATTGTATAATTAAGCTTAATTTTGTTTTATGGATTAAATTGAATAAAGTATAAATGTTTGGGTCAAATGTGCGAATTGTAAATAAGAAGTTTATGCATTAAATTGAATAGTATATGAAATTAAGATTAATAATTGAAATAAATTATATTATAGATCAATAACAAGTTGAAAATCGGGGAAAATGGAGGATTGCTGAGTAGTTCCTGAAGTTTTGTTGTTACTGCAGTTTAGCTCAGGTAAGTTCGTTCTATTTATTTTGATATATTTTACAATATGAATTGAATGAGAATTTAGTTGGTGATTGTAAAATTAAATATTTCGATGTTAAATTAGTATGAATGGGAATAATAAACTATTGGACCTGGTTTAGTGGTAATATCTCCTAAGTCGATGAACGTAGGATAGAGAACGAATTGCATGCTAATAGGTTATAGTGTGCATTGTTCAAAAATGGTTTGAGATGAGATGATGATTCCTATTTATTTACTGTTAACTGAATATACTGAAGTTCAGCATTTGTTGCAGACTATCGTGTTATATTTATAGTGTTTCTAGCATGTTATCGAGGGCGGATGTAAAGCCTTCGGGCTTGACACTTGGTGTCTAGGCGTGTTATCAGTTGGATTAGCTCGTTGGAGCGTTTGGCATGTTTCAAATGGGTAACTGTGTATTCATATCCATATATCATTCATCGGTAATGTTTCTTGTGTTAAATGTCTTTTCATTAAATTGTTGAATGATTATTCATGAATCTCCTGACAGTATTGTGGCTTGATAGTGAATGATCTTGTACTTGTTTATGTATAAACTCACCTGTTGTGGATTGTAATTGATAGGAGACTCTGATTTTTAATCTTGTTATTAAAATTGTCATATTTAATCCAATAAGCTTTATCATTTTTAACTGTTGAACTGACTAAGCTTAAGTGAAGCTTACTTGTGTTTTTTTTTTTTGTTCCTTGTAGATAACATTTTGTGGAGTCGGGCAATCAAATCAACTTGAAGATCACACTATCCAGATTCATTTTGGTAGATTTTGATACACTTATTTTAGGTTATATGGCATGTAATAGGTGTTTTTTTATATATTTAGATACTTATTACAAATGTTATGTTTTAAGCTTAGTATAAGTTTACTTGTGTATGTGTCTTTAATCTTGGTGTGATTATGTTCATATAAAGTTGTTTTGGTCATGTGATATAAACCTTATTGAAGTGATTGAATCATGGTATGAATGAATATGAATGATTAAGAAGAAATGATAAGTTTGGTATGAGTTTTATAAATGAACTTATGAATTTGAATGCAATTAGTTGATGTGTCAACTGAATTAAGGTTGAAAATTGGATTATGGTGTCAATGAGGACACATTGGTTAGACACTTAGGTCGATTGTTTTGGCATGTTTTAGGCTTGTTTAAATGTGTTTTTAAAGTATAGAAATGGTTTATTTTGATTTGGCTTAGAATTAAGTGTTGAATGAAAGTTTTACCTTGTTTTGGAAGCTTTTTAAGTTGCACATAGCCTGGGCTATTCCACACAGTCATGTGACCCTTGTTTTCAAAATTTTCAAATTTTCGAATCCTTATAGGCAGATAGGTGCAGGACTATTTCCAAACTATTTTTAGGGTCTTGTAAGCTCTTTTTAAGGCCCGTAAGTGTATTTTACCCTGATTTTTATAAGCTATTGGTTGTTATCATTTATTTTATATTTTTGTTTCTGTTTGATGATAAATGTCTTGATTTGTATTGTAACGCTCTATAACCCTAAGCTGGTGACAGAGATGAGTTAGGGGTGTTACAATAAACGATCAAGAGGAAAAGGATATTACTGTGGAGATGGGTGATAATCAAAATAATCAGCTACCTCCTGTAGGTCTTACTCCTTATACTATGTTTGATTATGCTAATTCTACTCTGATTGGGGCTAAATCGAGCATTGTGAGCCCGACTATTACTTCAAACAATTTCGATCTAAAGCCAAACACAATTCAAATTGTACAACAGTATGTTCAGTTTGATGGTTTGCAAGATGAAGATCTGGATACTCATTTGGCTAACTTTCTAGAGATTTTCGACACTTTCAAGATTAATGGTGCTACTGATGATGCCATACACTTACGGTTGTTCCCATTATCTTTGAAGAGCAAGACAAAATAGTGGTTGAATTCATTGCCATAAGGTTCTATCACGACTTGGGATTAGATGACTAAGAAGTTATTGTTGAAGTGCTCCCTATCGGCTAAAATAGCTAAGTTGAAGAACGACATCTCTTCTTTTACTCAATTTGATTTAGAGACATTATATGATGCATGAGAGAGATTTAAGGATCTGTTGAAAAGGTGTCTTCATCATGGGTTACCTTTGTGGTTGCAAATTCAAACCTTCTACAACTGTTTGAATCCCTTAACTAGACAACTAATTGATGCAGCAGCTGGTGGAACACTGTATAATAAAACACCCAAGGCAGCTCAAGAGTTTATTAGGTGGCACTGAATAACTATCAGTGGCAAGTCATGAGAACGAAACTGATTAAAGCAACTGATGTTTTTAACATTGATGCAGTTTTTATGCTAACAACTCAAGTTGAAGCTCTTGGTAAGAAAAATGATGATTTGAATTTTACTGAGCAGGTGAATCTGACAATGCAATGTGATACGAATGGAGCGGAGATGATTAATTCAGAATGTTTACCCTTCGGTTCTAGAATGGAGAATGAGCAAGTCAACTTTATGTGTAAAGATTTTAGACCTCAAAATAACCCTATAGCAATAAGTATAATATAGGTTGGAGGAACCATTCAAATTTCTCTTGGGGTGGTCAAGATAATCAAAGGTCACAACCCCTTTTGGGTTTTTAGCAACCTTATTAGCAAGAGAAGAAACCGAACCTTGAGGAGATGTTAGCCAAATTTATTTCGATTTCAAAAACTCAATTTCAAAATACTGAAACAACTCTGAAAAATCAGCAAGCATCGATTTAAGGGTTTGAAAACCAAATTGGACAACTTTCCAAACTTGTTTCAGAAAGACCAAAAGGTAGCTTACCTAGCAACCTTGAAACTAACCCAAAGGAACAAGTCTACACATTCACTATTTAAAACATGAAAGGGTTAGTTGAGCCTAAAGAGAAGCCAAAGCTAGAACTAGTTGTGAAAAATGGTGAGGTTGAAGAGAGTAAGAAAGAGCATAAGCCTGTAATTAAAAATTACAAACCACGAGTTCCATATCCAATAGCATTGAAACGAGACCACATAAAAGAACAATATGGTAAATTTCTTGAACTTTTAAAAAATTGCACATTAACTTACCATTTGTTAAAGCCCTTTCACAGATGCCAAAGTATGTAAAATTTTTAAAGGAGCTACTAACAACTAAAAGAAAGTTAGACAACTTGTCGACTGTGGAGCTTAATACAATTTGCTCGACCATTCTCCAAAATAAACTACCCAACAAACTTAAAGATCAAGAGAGTTTTACTATTCCTTGTCTCATTGGTAGTTTAAATGTTAAAAAAGCTTTGGCTAATTTGGGAGCTAGTATAAATGTCATGCCTTATAAGATGTTCAAACAACTAGGTCTTGGGGAACCCAAATCCACTAGGATGAGTATTCAATTAGCGAATAGATCAATCAGATATCCTAGGGGTACTATTGAGGATGTACTTGTGACAGTCGATAAATTTATATTCCTTGTTGGTTTTGTTGTATTGGACATAGATGAGGATATTGGGGTACCTATGATTTTAGGTCGACCATTTTTAGCCACTATTAGAGCTATTATTGATGCGAGTACTAGTGAACTTATGTTTCGTGTAGGTGATGAAAAGATTACTCTTCAAGTATGTGATTTTGTGCTAGTCCCTAGTGAGCTAGATGATACTAATTGTTCTGTTACTATTAGTAATCATGTGACTTAACATTCTTTGCAGGAAATCCTTCATGAAGACGTGTCGGAGCCATATTTTATTCAAAGTGATAGAACTCAAGGGACAAGTGAAAAGCGAATGGTGTGGCTCGACAAACTAGATGAATGTCGGATGAAGGTTGATGAGAAATTGAGAAATAAAAGTAACAAAGCAACACCATGATGTGCATGTAAAGAGAATGAACCAATTCAAATTTGGAGACAAAGTGTTGTTAGACAAATTGAATCCACGAATTTTTCCATCAGAGTTTAAGTCGAGAGGGTCCAACCCATGTATGGTAAAAATTGTATTTCCATACGGAACCATTAAGGTAACACACCCTGATTACAACACATTCAAGGTAAATAGTCATCTTCTCAAACTTTATTTTGGTGGTAATACTGATAACAAGAGAGAGGAGCTTCGACTCAAAGATCTACCTTAATCGTGAGCTTCAAAAGGGAAGTTGAGCTTAGACTCTTAATAAGCACTTCTCGGAAGGCAACCCGAGTATTTTTATTTTTATTTATTTAGTTCACTTTCATGTTATTTTTTAAAAAATAAAAAAAATATAGTACATTTATTTTTATCACCTTAAAAAAATTTGAAAAAAAATTGAAAAACAAAAAAGTGGTCCACAAAGCCATGTAGGACATGGTCGTGTGGGACACACGGACGTGTCTTAGGTCGTGTGCATATTGGAACTAATTTTTTCAATTTTAATTTGACTCACATGGGCACAGAGAGTTACACGGGCTAGAGACACGGTTGTGTGAGACACACGGCCTGTCACACTGGCGTGTGGTAGACCGTGTTGCTCACATAGGCATGAGAGAAGCAAAGGAGCATCGCATGCTATGTGTGACACACAGCCGTGTTCTAGGCCGTGCGGTTACTAGGCTTATTTTTACCTAGTTTTTATCACACACGGTCTAGGTGATTTCCCACAACCTGGCTACACGGCCATGTAACGCACAAGACCATGTAACTTTTTTTTCCTTTTTAAAGCTAGTTTTTTTTTTCTTCTTTTGTTTCCTTATTACCCAACAGATTTCATTTAGTTTTATATTTTATTTATTTTTATTTTTATTTTTTTCATTTTTTTGTTTTTTTTTTGTTTTTGTTTTTGTTTTTGTTTTTACTTTTACTTTTTGTTTTTATTTATTTTATTTTATTATGCACTATACTTTTATTATTTTGTTGGTTGTTTTTCTGTTTTGTTATATCTTTATCTTCTTATTCATTTTTATCTATTTTCTTATTAGCTTGCTTGAAAACATGCATTTTATTTTGAATCGTCCACAATTCTGATTTTCAATATTTCAACAAATTCATCCAAATTCAAGGCTATTTTAGTTCTTTTTCTCCTTATGATATTGTACTCATTCTGTGATTTTAATTGTTTGTACATTGAGGTCAATGTACATCTTAAGTGTAGGAAGGATTTTATATGTTTATGCGATATAACCCCTGAATTATTGTTTGTGTTTAAGTAATTTTCTTGAACCTAACATCATAGTAATTTCTTTTAATATGAAGTTTTTTTATTCAGTTTCGGAATAATTTGTGGATTTTTGTGCATTGTGTGATTTATACTTTAAGACATGGGAGAGTCAAGCATGATAAGTTATTTTTTTTTAAAAATAAATATTTTAGGTTGTCTCCTTGAATTGAAGTATTATCTTGAAATTTTAAATTTACAAATTTGACGTCAAAATCTTAATTTTTTGTAAAACTTTGAGCCTATAGAGCATATATTTATTCGTGCTCATTTTACTTTTGGTTGAGAGTATGTGGACTTGATTTGTTATTCTAGAACTTGCTTCGATTATACATGTCAAGACCACATTTTTTATTTGATATACTGAGATGATAGAGGCACTTAGGATTTAACCCATTTAACCTTTAAGCGCCTTGATTGTTGTGTTAACCCCAGTAAACTCCATTGATCCTAACATTATTTTTTATTAACCCGTTAATGTTAACCTTTAACTCAAATCTATGTTGTAAATTATCCTTTTTATTGACTTCTTTTTTGTCGAGATTTGATTTGGTTAGTTGCCTATTTATGTTTCATTATTTGAATTACTGAATTTTATTTTGTTTAAAAAATCAATAAAAACTAAATAAAAAAAATAAAAAACATTTGATTGAGCTTTAATCGTTAGTCTTTGTGTTGAAAAGCTCATTTTTATTCTTTTTTTCTTGTTGATTTAAATTCTGTTAATTCAACATTTGATTTTTTTTCTAGTTTGGTAACTTATCAACTCGACTCTTGATTTTAACTAGCTTTTCTGACCTTTTCCATACACTTAACCTAAGCCCCATTACAACCTTTTAAAGACCTCTTGATTGGAATGTCATCTCAGTTTATAGTAGTGGAGACTTGATTTTCAAGCATGCTTATAGTAATAGCATTTCTCGTTTGACTGTTGAGTGCACAATATTTGAACCTTAAACACTTTGAGTGCTTTGAGTGATCTTGAGTGAGGATGTCAATTCTTGTTGATTTTTAATTTAAGGTAATTATTTAGATAAGGGGAGACACCTACATTTTTGTGCTTTAAAATTTTCGATTTGAACTGCTTGAATCTTTAGTGTCCTTTTCATTGAATTTTCAATGCATGATTGTTTGTAAATTATATTGAAACATTATTGATGAAAATGAAAAATTGAGAAAAGTTAATTTGAATTTGGGTTGAGGATTTTGCTTGAGCACAAGCAAGCACTTAAGTGTGGGGGTAATGCCAAAAGCAATATGTTTTAGCCTTATTCTTAATGCGTTTTTGGATAATTATTTGGTGTAAAATGGTGAATTTTATGCTCTTAATCCTTTAAATTCATGTTTCTATAATTAGGAGAGCATTTGGAAGAAAAAGGAGGGAAAAACGAGCAAAAATAAAAAAATCGGAGCAAGTTTCAGGAGCCATACAAGCTGGACACACGATCGTGTGAGCTACACAGGCTGCCACACATGTGAAAATCGCAAATTACACTCCAAACAGCATGAAAATACGATTTTTAGGGGTTTTTTGGGCATTTTAAGACATATATATGACAAAAATAAGAATATATGAGAGAGTCGTCATAGAAGGCTGAAGAAAAAACTCGAAAAACACCATTGAAGTCAATTCTGATGTAGATTTCCATCAAGATTGAACATCTCATCTTGTTTCCTTTTAAGTTTATTATGGGTTTCTTTGTTTCTTATGGTTATACTATCTTTTGGATGCTTTTATTTGAGATTATGAACTAATTTTCTACATATCTAGGGGAGATGAACTCTATGATGAATTCTGTCTTTTGATTTCTGCTTTACGCAATAAATACTTAAATCTTGTTCTCAATTATGTGTGCTTAATCCTTGGTTTAATGTTTCCGAACTATTAATCCATGTTTGATGTGCTTAAATTAGAGGAGGAAAAGTCCTTATTTAAGAGTAGATCTATTATAATTGAGTGGAGTTGCATGCAATCCTAGAAATAGGATGACATAAATCTATCAGATTAGAGTTAAATCTAATTGGGGGATCCATAGATCAATTTAAAGCAATAATAAGGGTTTTAATTAGAAAAAAAATTCAATTAATCAACCTAGAATCAGTTGCTCTTAGTCTTAAAGATAGATATTAGCATAATTTAGAGATTTCTATAGATCAAGATATTAAATGAAGAAATTGCGTATTTTAGATTAATAATGACAGATGAAGTCTAGGTGAATTCTTTCTTGGGTATTGTCTCGCTTCTTGGTTGTTAATCGCTTATTTTCCTGATTTGTTCTTTGTCGTGTTCTTTAGTTAATTAATTTAGTTAATTTTAGTTTTAATCAATCACTCTAATTTTTCGATTAAATAATAGAAAGGCGATAATTACAAGTACTTTTAGTCTTCGTGGGAATGATATATTTGCTCACCGTAGCTATATTATTAATTGATAGGTACACTTGCCTTTGTCAAACTTTTTAGTTGGTTTACGACTACAATAAAAAACGGTGGTGATTCAGAGTGGGCTGCTTGTCCGTCAGCTCGGCGTTCTCTTACTAGTTGACTTGTCTTTCTGGGACAACCTCCTAATTCCTAGAAAACTATTTCCCAGAAAACTAAGAAACAACATATTATTTCCTGTTTTTTGTTGAGGCTGAGTATAGGTCTAAGGCTTCTGTCACTTGTGAACTTAAGTGGCTGAAGGCCTTGCTATTGAGCTTAGGTGTTCATCATCCTAAAGCAATTCCTTTATTTTGTGATAGTCAATCTGCGTTGCATATTGTATAGAATATTGCATTTCACGAGTGTACTAAACATGTTGAAGTGGATTGTCACTTTGTTAGGGATGCAATCTAGGATGGGTTGATTCCACCTTCTTATGTTTTGACATTCGTTTAGTTGGCTAAAATTTTTACAAAGACGTTAGGTAAACCACAATTTGAATATATTGTCAGAAAGTTGGGCATTTATGATATGCACGCTCAAACTTGAGGAGGGTGTTAGGATATTATTATAAGATATTATCTTTTAACAATTTGATTCCTAATGGGATATTATAGGATATTGTCTTTTGGTAATTTGATTTCTACGTAACTACTACTATATAAATATATATACCCTTACAGTCTATCACCGAGATTCAAGAGATTACCTTATTCTTGTCAAAAAATAATTAAATCATTTCAATATTTATTATAAGAATAACAATTTTCTTTTGTAATGTGAAATAATTATATGCTATTTTAAATTATGTTAGACTATTTTGCCTTTTAACATTGAGATTTTGATTCATAATAATCTTTTCTCATATACAACATTATGATATTTAAAAATTATTTTGATTGATCGTGAAGGGTTTGTGTCTTTTAAAAGGTTGTTTCATCGTAGAATATTGTTATTGAAGTGGGGAGTTGAGGATGGATCGAGGGATATTGATTGTGGTTTTCATGGATTAGAGTAAGAAGGTGAGCCCATATGGATTAGAGTAAGAAGGTGAGCCCATTCTTTCAAATTTTCTATTAATATGATTGTTTTATTAATGTGGCTTCTTTGGCTGGTTATTTCTTGTTTCTTTCGAATGGCTCGTGGTGTAGTTGTCGTGACTTAAGTTTTGCTTGTAATTTTTAGATGAGGGTTCTGTTTTTTTTTTCTTCATTGTAAAAGTTATAGCTTAAATGAATTGGGATTTTTGTTTTATGGCTTGGTGTTGATGCAGTCGTAAACTAACTAAAAATCCGACTAAGTCAAGTGCATCTATCA
Source organism: Gossypium arboreum (assembly GCF_025698485.1). Classification (NCBI taxonomy): domain Eukaryota; kingdom Viridiplantae; phylum Streptophyta; class Magnoliopsida; order Malvales; family Malvaceae; genus Gossypium; species Gossypium arboreum. The sequence continues at coordinate 6,885,664 of NC_069078.1, read as the reverse complement.
ATTAATAGTATAACTACAGTGAATAAATGTATCGTTACCATGAAGACTAAAAGTACTAGTAATTACTATCTTTCTATTATTTAAACGATTAATTCGAGCAATTGATTGATAACTAGAATAACTAAATTAATTAATCATGAATGCGACAAATAACAAATCAAAAAAATAATCAAATAAACAACTAAGAAACGAAACAATACACATAAAAGAATCTTGCTAGATTTTATCCGGCACTATCAATCTAACAGTATCTTTAGTTGACTATAATGGCAATGCATTACAACTTAATTTAGTGGCCCATCACAAACCATTGTTTGGTTGATTGTAACAGCTATTACAGTCATATTTTTTTACGAGATTATTTAGGGTGAAAATGCATCAAGCCATTCTGTGCTCTCGCCACTGAATGGTGATTCAACGCACAGGTGGAATAGGAAATTAGGGAAAAGTTTCAATTTTACCCTCACCATTCTTCTATCTTTATCAAGTCTAGAATCCATAATTGATATCTTCTCTCCTAACCCTATTTGCACCACACACCAAAACTCTTTTTCTCTTCAATATATTTACAAAATTAGAAATTCCTGATGGTTGAATCCATTAAAAAAAAAAGAAGTGAAGCGTTTTTCAAGTTGTCTCACAAAATCCAAGATCTGGCAAGTTTTAATTCGAATGCTTTTCAATATTTATTTATTTGTTCTTCAATTAATATTTGTTTTTCAATGTTTCTTTTTTTTATTGTAAAAGCATTATGTAACCCCCCACCCCGAGAAAAAGTTTAAAATATTAAGAAATGAATGCTAAAACCCCCATGGATGAACCTGAAATCTATACTCATACTCTGCAGTTCTACCCCACAAAGAAAAAAAAAACAACCTATTAAATATGTGCTTCTAATTACAACTTTGGTCAGGTTTGGAGTTTTTCCTGCATCTTAGGAATTTCCTAGTTAATGTGTGCTTTCTTGTTCTGGTTTATGAGCTCCATTGCTGCCTTCATCAAACAGGACTTTATTTCTATGAATCTAAACATTCGCATGATGATTGGATCTAATCCTCTTTTGAACTTGAACTTTGCATGGCAATGCATTGTCTAGAATCTTTCATAGAAACATGACAATTTTTCAAAGTAGTTTAACTGCCCATAGGAACCTCCATACTTTCTTGGGGATACTCGAATTGGGTGAATTAATATTCCCATCATTATGATTACTCAGTTCATGGAAGTGTGTTGATTTCACATAGAAATCTTCCATTAATATTTTGCGGCTCCTTCAAAGAACAACTTTGATTCCTACCATCTCTGCACCTCCGATTTGGGCAGTTCATTGCAAACTAGTTCTGAATTTATCGCCATTCCTAAGCTTGATGTTCTCCATCTATTATTACTTTGCCAAGTGATATTATGCTTGATTACATCGTCCCAATTTATGTGATATATTTTCTTCCACCCTTGATTCTCAAACCCGCCAAAACTTGCACATCAGTAGATCTATTTTGTTACATATGTTTGGAAACATAAAAATTGAGAAATTGGCAAGCTCAAGGAAAGTTTTTCACCGTTTTCAAGTATTTGTCTTTCCGAGAAGAGCGTTGAGATTCCATTCTATTTGTAGTAGAATGAAAAAACTTACCCTTCTTCCACATGCCTTACTTGAAGTATTTATCGGCATATCCTTTTAAACTTCGCCATTTGCAAAGTGGCAAAGAAGACTAAAAGACACTGCTAGAAAGCCTTATTCTGCAGTTCTACCCCACAAAGCCATAAAAAAAAAATGCTAATAACAAGATTGATTTGCTCACAGATAGTCCAAAAGCAGAAGTGATTTTTTTATCAGAACTATATACACCAGATCTTGAAAAAAAAAAGTGTTTTGGTTTATAGATCTAATCTGCCGATTCTTAGTTTGTTGGATACTCTTTTATCAAATTGTATGCTTTTTGCATTAATATAAATATTTTATTTCATGAATCATAGAGAAGATATTGTTGCATTTGTGAAAATTCTGTGGTTTTATTTGTTGTTTATTTGTTTATGATGCATTGGGTTTTTTTATTTAATTTCTTCTACATCAGTTTAATATCATGGGGTTTTCTCTTTTGGCTTTTCCATCAACTCTCCCACGATGGGGTTTTTGCTGAGCTACCCATGGTTTATGTTTGAGTCTTTGATGACTCCTTTTTCTCGAGCTGGTGGTTTCATCTTTTGCTAACATTTGATGGACTATTAAGTTATATATGATTGTAAAAGGAGATATTTCTAATTTAGTATCTAGGCAGATTCAAATTTTGATTGTTATGTGGTTGGCATATCTCATTGGCTGACTTTGTTTGCGCTTAACTTAATTAAGCTTTGACTTCAAAGATGCTAATATCAAAAACTTAGATGTTTCAGAGCAAGGAGGATAAAACTATATGGTTTCATCTCTAACATAAGCTTTATCCTATAAGATATTACCATGACATGCTCAATCCATGTTAAGAAACCATGCTTCATAGTGTTTTGCGTCAATATGCTAAAGATGTCATTGAATGGATTCTTTTTATTCGAGCTGATGGTTGGCATATATATATTTATCTTGAAATTTGGCATTAAGTGCAAATTTACTGTTTTTAGTTACTTTTCAAGTTTTCATAACATACTAGTTTTATGTTTCTTTCTTTAATAGGACTTCTCAGTTTGCTACTAGGATTAAGTTATTATGTATGTGTTCTGTAATCGCAAGTATGTTGTCCCGTCTAAGACTAAACAAGTCCTTTGTGATCTTTAAATGTTTGTTGAATCTAAGACTAAAACAATCGAATAATTAACGTTATCTTCCCGTGCATCTTTTTATTAACACGGATTTATGTTTTATGTTTAAAGCTTACACCATGTTTAATGTTTCCTATACTATCAACTATTGTCAAATCTTAGCTCAAATCAATTCTCTGCTCTCTTTCTTTCTTAGCTCAAATCATTTGTCGTTATCTTCATTTCACTTAAAAAAGTTCATGCGCTACTAATATTTCGATCTACCTCTTTTATTAGCATTATGGATGAATTTACTATTTTATCTTAACTGCCTTGTTGAAATAGTTGTCTCATGTTCAGATATATATCATATATTCTTGTCCTGCTCTATATGATCCCTAATATAGTCCGTAATATATTTATATTCTTCATATATATATAATTAGTTTCTTTTTTAATTGACTTGCAGAGTGGTGGTGGGAGAAATAGGCTGTAAAAATTCGGTTTTGAAAACAATTCCATCATTAGTGCAAGTGAGCCTTAATGTGAGCCAATGAATAACTCAACATTTCTTACATATGTTGGAAATCAGCACCATTATCATCCCTCAATGAATTTGTACTAATCTTAATGCCGGTCATGGAGTGTGATCAACAAATTCATGTTTCTGCCATTTGTGGGTGTTCAAGAATTGGCCATTGTCAAATTTGAATATAAAAAGTAAATATTGAGTAAATTTCATTCGTAGCCATTTATCTATTAGAAAGTATTTTTTTTTGGTCTCTCAATTTTAAAAAGTTATAAAATAGTCACTCAATTATTTAATTATTTCGCTTATGGTCACTGGATGGTAAGTAACTAATCGAAAATTAATGTGATAGCTTTTAAAATTGGTATAATAACAACTTTAACCCTTAACATTTATAGTTATGCCAATTTAATCTTTGATTCTAAAAAATTTAACTCTCAATGCTTAAATATTGTGTAATTTTATCCTTTTACACTTTTGCTTTTTTTTGTGACCTTTTCCGACATTATCCTTGCATTCGATTCAATGGATAAGTGAACAAGGACAAGAAATAGAATGACCCAAATTTAAAAAAAGAAATTGACATATACCTAAAATAATAATAATTATATTAATAATGTTATTAAATTATATATTATTTTATTAAATTGTATTTAATAATTATGTTAAACTATGATTAAATTATTTATTATGATTTTTATTAATTCATATTTTAATAATAATTATATTAATAATGATTTCAAATTATATATCATTTTATTAAATTGTATTTAATAATAATTATGTTAAAATATGATTAAATTGTTTACTTTTTATTTTTATTAAATTATATTTAATAATAATCTTATTAAAATTTAATAACAAAAATAATAATCATCTACCTAAAAATAATTCAGCTAAGGGTATTCTGGTCATTTAATTCTTTTTTCTTATACTATTACAACATCTATTCCATCCAACCAAACGCAAGAATACTATTATAACTCTATTCAATTCCACTGAACCAAACAATTGAATTATTGATAACAACTCTATTCCATTACAACCTTATTCCATTCACCCCAACCAAACGTGGTGTAAATTACACAGTTTCACCACTTAGTATATTGATCCGTAGAAATCCCTAAATTATGCTAATATCTCTCTTTAAGAATAAGAGCAATTGACTCTAGATTGATTAATTGAAATTTCTTTCTAATTAAAAGCCCTATTATCTCATTAACTCGATTTATGGATTTCCCTATTAGATTTGATTCTAATTCGGTAGTTTTTATGTCGTCCTATTTCTAGGATTACATGCAACTTCACTTAATTATGCTAGATCTATTCTTAAGTAGGGTCTATCCATCCTCTGATTTTAGCACACCAAACATGGATCAAGGATCTAGAATTTTCAAACTAGGAATTAAGCACACATAATTGAGAATAAGATCTAAGTATTTATTGCGTAAAATAAAAATCAAAAGACATAATTCATCATAGAGTCCATCTCGGTATTTAGAAAATTAGTTCATACTTGCAAATAAAAACATCAAAAAGACAATATAACTGAAATAAATAAAGAAAATTAGTTCATAAGCATGTACATATAAAACTATGAATTCTAAAGTATTATAGTGATGTGCTATTCTGAAACTGATACTGTGAAATTGTGAATTGTTATTCGAATGTGTTTATCCTGAGAATTGTTATCTTGTATGCTATGCTTATTGTTTCACACTGATTTTTTTGAGATTGGATGCACACTGAGCTTCTTAAACTCACTCCCCATTATTTCTATCTTTGCAGATAACACACTAAGTTAGGATGCTAACTCGACATATGGAGGGCTTGGCTCGAATTTATTTTTTTATTAAAAAAATATTTTAGATTTACTATTTGAAATTTTTTCTATTTTGGAACTATATTGCTTATTTAAATTGCGGCATGAGACTTCGATTTTAAGTTTTAGCATGCATAGTATTTAATTTGAATTTAGGATATTGAACACATAGATTTAAAATTAAGTGTGCATAAAATATCTCAATTTTTGCTTAATTAAAACTATATTGAACATCACTTTTTCGCAATAGGATTATAAATAGATTTTAGGTAATAAATAAATTAGAAATTAATTAAGTTTTCAAAGGTATTCACTGTTACAAGGAAAAATGTTAAATTATAAGTTTTTGTTAACTTGTGAGATTTTTTTTGAAAATAGACTAAAGTTTTTTCAGAAATTAAAAGCAAACATTTTAAACAACTATTATTAAACTACTATAGTTCTGCTAAGCCATTTTGGGGGCCTATAAATCTCTCAAATTCAGGCTTAATGTCTAGTCGGGTTTAAGGTGTTACAATAAAAGCATGAATTTAAAGAATAAATTTAATAATAAAACTTAGAAACATTTTTTTTTGTCAAAATAGGTTTCTAAAGCTTATGTTTCGAAAGCCAAAACATAAGAAATCGTCACAAATTACTCGAATTTTCGAGGTATCTTTTAACAAAAAAAATCATACGATCGAGATATCAATGTCAAATAAAAGTATAAACTTCGTAATATAAAAAACATCTAGGTTTCGAAACAAATGAATAAATATAGATAGATTTCTAGTGCATCAAACTTGGCTACTCAATACTGTCAAAACCCATGTAGCAGAAACTTCAAAAATTATTTTCTCTTAAATTACTCAATCGAAAATGGATTTCACACATCCAATTTAAAGATCTTGAAGAGAACTTTCATTTGATATCAAAGATGTCATCCAAATATCATCAAAAATTACTAAAATTTGATCAACTTTTAAAACTAACCCAGTACTTGAATATTTTAAAAATTAGATTAAAACACAAAAACTTCAAGAAGTTTAAGCAAAAACTGACCTTTATTCTAATTACCAAATTAATTACTTGGCTTCTACCAAATTACCAAAATAATTGACTAAGAAAAAAAATCATAAAGTGAAATTTTGTTTTCCTACTCTTTCATAAAAAGAACCCTATAAAATACTATTAAAGTTGGGCTTAAAAACAAAACGGGCTAATGGATCACATATAACTAATAGGCCATTTGCAACAATATCCATTTAAAAAATGGGGTAATTTATAAAAATAGTCACTTTTATTTGTCTCAAGTTACATTTTAGTCATTTATGTTTAAAATATTACGTTTTAGTCACTTATATTATTATTTTGTTATGAAGTGATCGCTCTACCATTAAGTTCCGTTATCTCTCTAACGGTAATCCTACGTGGCAGTCCAACTAGATTTTAAGTGCCAACTTGGATTTCTAAATGGGATGAAAATGGATTTTTAATTAAAAATTTTAATTAATTAAAATTTTTAATTATTCTTTCTTATTGTTGATTTCAACTATTTTGATCTTAATAATAGTTTTTCCAAATCAAATGAGAAAAAAAAACCCATTGGAAAAAAGAAGAGATGGAAGAAAAATTAAAAAGAAGATATGAACAGTTTTTTTAGTTAAGGTTTAAGTTTAAAAATTTTAATTAATTAAATTCTTTTAATTAAAAACCTATTTTCATCCCATTTAGAAATCCAAGTTGGCACTTAAAATCTAGTTGGACTGCCACGTCGGATTACCGTTAGAGAGATAACAGAACTTAATAGTAGAGTGATCACTTCGTAACAAAATAATAACATAAGTGACTAAAACGTAACATTTCAAACATAAGTGACTAAAAGATAACCTAAGGCAAACAAAAGTGACTATTTTTGTAGATTACCCTAAAAAATGTAGATATTACAGGCTTGAAGGGTGGTTCGTGGAGTGACTCTTTAAGTAATGTTTATGTAGCACCCCAAACCCGCCCGGTTATGGCGGATCCGTATGCCACATCAAAACGTAAAAAAAATTCCATTCTAAGTCCGTAAAATCGTACTTGATGTTCAAAAGATTAATTCATTTAAAGGTTAAAGTGAATGGAAGTCAGGCACCGTAGGAAACCGAAAAGAGGTGGTGAGTCCATCGGACCGCTATACCAAGCTCCTTCGGATCCAATCCTAGACATGCAAACCGCCATTGCCACACTTTAACGTCATGGATATTTCTAGGAAACCGATTTGATTAAGTCATTTTAGGAAAAGTGATTAATTTTGGAAAATACTTTCATTGCGGAAGCTTTGCTTGTTGTCGTGTTATTTTGAAATCAACTGTTGTTTTTGAAAACGCTACCTAAAGCTATTCAATTTCAATAGTTAAAATAAGTATTACCTATCTTAGTAATACATATAAAAAAAACCATCAAAAATAAATAAGCGGCCTTATTACATTTAAAACCCAAAACTTCAGACGTAAATAAAAGGATGTCCAGCTCACCGTAAGAAAATCAAAATTTCGAGCAATGTGGCCACTCAATTCCCTCACAGCTCCAAGCCCACTATGGTTGGGGATTACCTGCGTGGATGAAAATAAAAGGGGTGAGTTTGGGGAAACTCAGTGTGTAAATTAACCCAACCATAGCCTATATCAGCTTAAACCACAGAAATAGAATAAGTTGGCCTTAGCCCAGAACAGAATTCAAAATAAAGCCCATAGGCCCATAACAGAACAGAACATATATTACATGTTTATGCAGAAACCCAACCATATCCAACCGTATACACCCCCGTACCAACCTTACACCGTGTGGGGAGACAACTCGACCCACCCAACCGCTACACACCACAGAATTTGCAGCATGGCTGCTGAATGTATAATGTGACAGAGTCACCAGATATGATAATCGTGGCAGAGCCACCAGAATAGATATATGTGGCGAGCCACCGATCGAGATATTTGTGGCGAGCCACCAGATCGATATTTGTGGCATAGCCACCGTAACGCTTCCTCCATAATATAACCCATGTCCCCATGCAATGATATATAATCATGGCATACATCATACGTAATCGATCGTCATGCTTTTCACCAAAATTAACCCTAGGGGTATAACGGTAATTTTCCACCTAGGGGTATAATAGTAATTTTTCATACATAGGGTATTATAGTAATTTAGCTACTTTTAGCTTTTTCATGCATATCCTAACTATTTACGTACTATCGTAACACTTACACAAGATACTTACCGAATTGGGCCCATTGGCCCATGAACCCGATCTTTGGCCCATTAAGCCCAATTTATCAAAATGTACGAAATCGCTGCGTCTGCGGCTTTATTACTTTAGATTACCAAATATACAAACCCAACTATCTTACGAGCATTCAGACACTCAAAAATTCCCAAAATACCGACTTTTCGGCATTTCGCTTTTCACTTTTGCCAATCTAGTCTATGAGAGGGTGTCGGTTACACACATTATGCGATTTATATGTTGATTTAGATCCACACACGAACCGCCTACAATTGGATTACTAACGTTAATCTAACTATTCAAATACAAACTACGTATTAACACCTTACAATATTCGGCCAACCACACCTACAGATCATAGTAAGCTTATAAGAAATCAATAAGCAACTCATTAACAAATTTTTGTCAATGTTTACCACATAATCATAATTTCACTGCAAGCTGTCTTTCTGAGCAACAGTCACTAAATTATTTATAACTGGAGCTATGAAACTCCAAATCATGTGCCGTTAATTTTCCCTGAAAATAGACTCATATATCTTTTATCCATAAAATTTTAAGAATTTTTGGTACGGCCAATCAATACCAGATTTTTCTTAAAGTTTCCCATCTTTAACTGTTTGACTAATCTGACCACTCTTCATTACGAATCAAATTTCTCATTGTACAGAATTCAAAATATGTTCTCGTTTATTCCATTTGAAACTAGACTCATTAATATTTAATTACATAATTTATTAAGCTTCTAATTCATCTCCCACAATTTATGGTGATTTTCCAAAGTCACGTTACTGCTGCTGTCCCAAGCAGATTTATTACCAAATCACTCTTTCACACATACCTTGCATGCATGTTATTTAAACATGTATATCACCAATCAATCATCACATATCTATGATTTTACTTAAGTATAATCTCCATTTCATCATTTTAAAGCACAACATGTTAGCTGATTTTTCCCTTTAACATCTAAGGCACATGCATGCTCATTTGTTTGGCTCAACTTCACCTATCTTTCATTTTTCATCAAAAGAACATGAAACAACAACCATTTCCTTCATTTTAATTCATGACTAAATGCTCACAACACAACTAAAAATCAAAATATACTTCAAGAGTTAAGGTAGAATCAAGAAGAACTCATGAACCTCAAAATAGAAGCAAGGTACCAAGAACTTACCTTCAATTTTCCTCCTCCTAATGACCAAATACTCAAGAGTTTTCTCCTCTCCTTTCTCTTCTCTAACTTTCAGCTATGATGAACAAAGATGGACAAAACTTTGTTCTTTTCACCCCTTTTTCTTTTAATAAAACTTCATATTTCATCCATTTAATTTTTAATACAAAAGACATGAAATTCTTATCATGAAACATTTACCTAACCCATTATCATGAAACATTTACCTAACCCATTATCATGGAACATTTACCTAACCTATTATCATTGAACATTTACCTAACCTATTATCAATTTGTATCAATTTGTACCATAAATTATGGATATCAAGTGTACATTTTGTCTACAACAATATGATGGCTGGCCACTTCATGTAAAATGGGAGGTTTGTCATGCAAATCCTCCTATTTTGCACTCCTATTTATTTGGCCACTTCAATTTAGCCTATAGCATTTTCAAACTTTTTCACATAGGTCCTATTTCATAATTTCACCCTCTTTTTCTTATGGAACAAAAATTAACTAAAATTGTCGGGTTCTATCTTAAGTTTGGGCTTTCTAGAGGCCCACTAACATAATTAAACCTATGCCAATATTCCAAGAATTCTCGAAAATTAGGGCGTTACAACTCTACCCCCTTAAAGAAATTTCGGCCTCGAAATTTACCTGATCCAAATAGTTGAGGATATTGTTGACGCATAGTCTCTTCTGATTCCCAAGTAGCTTCTTCCCTTCCATGATTACGCCACAATACTTTTACCAACGGAACCGACTTCCTTCTTAGAACTTTAACCTCTCGATCTAAAATTTTTATGGGTTCTTCCTCAAAGGTCAAATTAGTCCTTACTTCAATCTCCTCCACTGGTACAACATGTGAGGGATCCGATCGATATCGTCTTAACATAGACACATGAAAAACGTCATGGATTCTGTCTAACTCTGGTGGTAATTCTAACTGATACGCTATTGGCCCTACCCGCTTAAGAACTCGATAAGGCCCTATAAATCGCGGACTCAATTTGCCTTTCTTGTCGAATCTCAAGATCTTCTTCCAAGGTGAAACCTTTAAGAAAACCATATCCCCAACCGTGAACTCTATCTCTTTGCGCTTTAGGTCCGCATATGACTTTTGTCTATCAGATGCCTCCTTTAATCTTTCTCTTATCAACTTAACCTTACTTTCAATATCTGCTACCATCTCCGGTCCAAGCACTTGTCGTTCACCTAACTCTGTCCAACACGTAGGCGTACGACATCTCCGCCCATAAAGTGCCTCATATGGAGCCATCTGAATACTTGCTTGGTAGCTGTTATTGTATGCAAACTCCGCCAATGGCAAGTAGTCCTCCCAACTCCCACAAAAATCGATGATACAACCCCTTAACATATCCTCCAAAATCTGAATAACCCTCTCCGACTGTCCATCTGTCTATGGGTGAAAGATAGTACTGAAATCCAAACGTGTACCCAATGCCTCCTGCAACTTCTTCCAGAATCGAGATGTAAACCTATGGTCTCGGTCGGAAATAATCGACACGGCACTCCATGTAGTCGCATTATCTCTCGCCACATACAACCTAGCCAACTTTTGCGGGAGTAATCAGACGAATCGGTATGAAATGGGTAGATTTTGTTAACCTATCCACCACTACCCACACGTAATCTTTCTTGGTGGGTGTCAAAGGTAGCCCACTCACAAAGTCCATAGTGACTCTCTCCACTTCCACAATGGAATTTTCACCGGTTGCGATAATTGAAGGAAATTGATGTTCACTTTCACTTGTCGGCATGTCATACATTTCCCCACGAACTCAGTTATTTCTCGCTTAAGCCTGTGCCACCAAGCAGCTTCTCGCAAGTCGTGATACAACTTATTCCCTCCAGGATGCATGGCACAAAGTCCTCCATGAGCTTCCTTCAATATTGATTGTTTCAAGTCAGAATCCTTCGGAATACAAATTCTTCCTCGGAAGCATAAAACTCCTTCAGTATTCAGTCCAAAATCCTCATTCTCACCCTTCTCAACTTGCTGAAATCGAAGGACCAACGAGTTATCCTTCAACTGTTTTTCTTTAATCTGCTTAGTCCAAATAAGTCTCACTTGCAATTCTGCTAACAGACTTCCATCATCAAACAGACTCAAACGTGCAAACAAGGCTCTCAAATCAGAAACAACCCTTCGACTCAATGCATCAGCCACCATGTTAGCCTTACCTGGGTGGTACTCAATCGAACAGTCGTAATCCTTAAGCAACTCTACCCATCTTCGTTGCCTAAGGTTTAACTCCTTCTGAGTTAACAGATACTTTAGGCTCTTATGGTCCGTGTATATGATACACTTTTCTCCATATAAGTAATGTCTCCAGATTTTCAACGCGAAGATCACTGCTGCTAGCTCTAAGTCGTGCGTAGGGTAGTTCGCTTCATGAGGCTTAACCTGTCGCGAAGCATAAGCGACCACCTTACCCTCTTGCATCAAGACACATCCTAACCCCACCTGTGACGATCGTCAGATACAAAGGAAGTCCTTCCTGACTCGGTTGAATCAACACTGGTGCTTCACCAATACCTTTTTCAAATGGTCAAAAGCTTTTGTCGACTCTCGGTCCGCATAAATGCTACCCCTTTCCTATGATTTTGTCAATGGTGCGAAGAATCGAGAAAATCCTTCTACGAACCTTCTGAATAGCCCGCCAAACCCGTAAAACTCAATTTTCGACATCGATTTTGGTGGCTTCCATCCCGAATCGCCTCAACTTTTGAGGATCCACTCTAATTCCTTCAGCAGAAACCACATGACCTAGAAAGGCCACTTCTCGCAACCAAAATTCACACTTACTAAACTTTGCATACAATTCCTTCTCTCAAAGACTTGCAAAGACAATACGTAGATGCTCCTCATGTTTCTCCTCGGTTTCGAGTATACTAGAATATCATCGATGAAAACAACCACAAATCGGTCCAAGTAAGGTTGGAACACTCAATTCATCGATCCATGAAAGCGGCAAAAGCGTTCACAACCCAAAGCGGCATAACCAGAACTCGTAATGACCATATCGAGTCCTAATGTTGTCTTATGAATATCCACTTCTTTACCCTTAATCGATGGTATCCAGATCGAAGGTCAATCTTAGAAAATACCGAAGCTCCTCTAAGTTGGTCAAATAAATCATCAATCCTCGGCAGAGGGTATTTGTTCTTTATCGTCAATTTGTTCAACTGGCGGTAACCGATGCACATGCGCATTGTCCCATCCTTTTTCTTCACAAATAGCACCGGTGCTCCCCAAGGAGACACGCTTGGCCTAATGAAGCCCCTATCCAACAACTCTTGAATTTGAGCCTTTAACTCCACTAACTCCTTCGGTGCCATCCTATACGGTGCGATGGACACAAGCGCCGTTCCAGGCAACAAATCTATTCCAAACTTAACTTCTCGGTTCGGAGGCAATCCTGGAAGCTCCTCCGAAAAAACATCTTGGAACTCCTTTACAGTCCTAACCTTATCCATTGACAATCTCTCCCCTTCCGACTGACTTAAAAATGCCAAATAGGTCTCATAACCTTTCCAAATCCGCTTTTCGACTCTTAATGCTGACACCATATTGGACAAATAATCCCTTCGCTCGCCTATTATCATAACCTCCTCACTCTCCGTGGTCCTTAACACCATCCATTTTGCAGCACAATCCAAAGTCGCCCTATGCTTAACAAGCCAATCTATTCCCAGAATGAGGTCAAACTCTTTGAATGGTAACTCCATCAGATCTCCAGGGAAAACCTTGCCTTGAGTTTCTAAGGGTACATCCTTATATAGTTTGTCTACCCTAACCGAATAACCTAAAGGACTTAACACAGATACCCCACTCATCATCTTCTCAGAGTGCACACCCAACAACCCAGATATGGCACATGCAACATAGGAATGAGTAGATCCAATATCCACCAAACCAGGATATGGCGTACCAGAAACCAAGAACGTACCAGTTATGACGTCAGATGCGTCACCCTTCTCTCGACGACGAGCTGCATATACCAAAGCTGGCTGTCGAGCTTCAGCATTTTCGACACCCCTACCAGGTGCCCCCCGACCTCGACCATTTCCATTTCCACCTCTACCTTGTCCACATCCTCTCAGTGGTTGGGGTCTACCCCTTACGGGTTGAACAACAGAAAGGAATTCTTGAATCTGATGCAAGGAGGTAAAACAGTTGCTGAGTATGAGGCCGAGTTTCTGAGGCTGAGCCGGTATGTCATGGGCATAGTCGCTACGGAATATGAACGAAGTGTGCGTTTCGAGGATGGTCTTAGAGATGATCTTAAGGTGTTGATTGCTCCGCAGAGGGAGCGGGACTTTGCGGTTTTGGTGGAGAAGGCTAAGATAGCTGAAGAGGTAAAGCATACTGAAAAGTAGAATCGGGAGAAGGATCGAACCGTTTCCGAAGGGATTCAGGACCCTCGGATGGTGCAAACAGGATTATTAAGAGAGCAAGAGTGGAAGAACCAGTTCGAGCAGTACCGATAAATGTGGTCAGACCATCAATCTGTAGAGACTGTGGTAAGGTATATTTGGGCGAGTGTAGGAAACGCTCTGGTGCTTGTTTCCGATGTGGATCTATGGAGCATAAAGTACGGGACTGCCCTCAGAAAGCTGATCAGGTTCAAGTTGCTGAACAGAGGATTGTTCAACCCGTAAGGGGTAGACCCTAACCACCGAGGGGACGTGGACAAGGTAGGGGTAGAAATAGAAACGGTCGAGGTCGGGAGGCACCTGGTAGAGGTGTCGAAAATGCTAAAGCTCGACAGCCAGCTTTGGTGTATGCAGCTCGTCGTCGAGAGGAGGGCGACGCATCTGACGTCATAACTGGTACGTTCTTGGTTTCTGGTACGCCATATACTACTTTGGTGGATATTGGATCTACTCATTCCTATGTTGCATGTGCCATATCTGGGTTGTTGGGTGTGCACTCTGAGAAGATGGTGAGTGGGGTATCTGTGTTAAGTCCTTTAGGTCATTCGGTTAGGATTGACAAACTATATAGGGATGTACCCTTAGAAACTCAAGGCAAAGTTTTTCCTGGAGATCTGATGGAGTTACCGTTCGGAGAGTTTGACCTCATTCTAGGAATAGATTGGCTTGTTAAGCATAAGGCGACTCTAGATTGTGCTGCTAAATGAATGGTGTTAAGAACTACAAAGGATGAGGAGGTTATGGTGATATGTGAGAGAAGGGATTATTTGTCCAATATGGTGTCGGCATTAAGAGCCGAAAAGTGGATTCGGAAAAGTTGTGAGGCCTAATTGGTATTTGTAAGTCAGTTGGAAGAGGAGGGACTGACAGTGGATAAGGTTAGGACCGTAAAGGAGTACCGTTTGTATGGACTAAGAAATATCGAAGCTTTTGAGAAGTTCAAGAAAGTTCTGATCAAGCACTGTGTTAATTCAAATGAGTCTGGAATGATTTTATCAGTACAAGGACGCATCACACGTAGGTTTGGGCTGCGTGTTAATGCAAGAGTGTAAGGTGGTTGCATATGCATCGCGACAGCTTAAGCCTCATGAGGGGAACTATCCGACTCATGATTTAGAGTTGGCAGCAGTGATATTTGTACTTAAGATTTGGAGACATTACTTGTGCGGAGAAAGGTGTATTATATACACTGACCATAAGAGTCTCAAGTATTTGTTGACTCAGAAGGAACTGAACCTTAGGCAAAGGAGATGGATTGAGTTGCTTAAGGATTATGACTGTTCGATCGAGTATCACCTGCAAGGCTAATGTGGTAGCCGATGCTCTAAGTCGTAGAGTCAGATCGATCCGAGAGCAATGTTTGCTCGTCTGAGTCTCAGTATGATGATAGAAGTTTGTTGGCTGAGTTGTAAGTGAGGCCAACCTGGTGGATCGATTAAGGAAAAACAGTTGAACGATGAGTCTTTGGTCACTCGTTTTCAACAAGTTAAGGAAGGGAAACTTCGAGTTTGGGAGCCGAAGAGACGATGCAACAAAGAATACCCTCATCTGCTTGGATTAGGTAAATTTCGAGGATGAAATTTCTTTAAGGAGGGTAGAGTTGTAACGCCCAATTTTCGGGAATCTGTGAATGTTGGCATAGGTTTAATTATGTTAGTGGGCCTCTAGAAAGCCCAAGCTTAAGATAGAACCCGCAATTTTAGTTAATTTTTGTTCCATAAGAAAAAGGGGGTGAAATTATGAAATAGGACCTATGTGAAATTGTTTGAAAATGCTATAGGCTAAATTGAAGTGGCCAAATAAATAGGAGTGCAAAATAGGAGGATTTGCATGACAAACCTCCTATTTTACATGAAGTGGCCAGCCATCATGTTGTTGTAGACAAAATGTGCACTTGATATCCATAATTTATGGTACAAATTGATATAAATTGATAATAGGTTAGGTAAATGTTCAATGATAATAGGTTAGGTAAATGTTCCATGATAATGGGTTAGGTAAATGTTTCATGATAATGGGTTAGGTAAATGTTTCATGATAAGAATTCCATGTCTTTTGTATTAAAGAATTAAATGGATGAAATATGAAGTTTTATTAAAAGAAAAAGGGGTGAAAAGAACAAAGTTTTGTCCATCTTTGTTCATCATAGCTGAAAGTTAGAGAAGAGAAAGGAGAGGAGAAAGCTCTTGAGTATTCGGTCATTAAGAGGAGGAAAATTGAAGGTAAGTTCTTGGTACCTTGCTTCTATTTTGAGGTTCATGAGTTCTTCTTGATTCTACCTTAACTCTTGAAGTATATTTTGATTTTAGTTGTGTTGTGAGCATTTAGTCATGAATTAAAATGAAGGAAATGGTTGTTGTTTCATGTTCTTTTGATGAAAAATGGAAGATAGGTGAAGTTGAGCCAAACAAATGAGCATGCATGTGCCTTAGATGCTAAGGGGAAAAATCAGCTAACATGTTGTGCTTTAAAATGATGAAATGGAGATTATACTTAAGTAAAATCATGGATATGTGATGATTGATTGGTGATATACATGTTTAATTAACAAGCATGCAAGTTAGGTGTGAAAGAGTGATCTGGTAATAAATCTGCTTGGGACAGCAGCAGTAACGTGACTTTGGAAAATCACCATAAATTGTGGGAGAAGAATTAAAAGCTGAATAAATTATGTAATTAAAGCTTATTGAGTCTAGTTTCTAATGAAATAAACAAGAACATATTTTGAAGTCTGTACAATGAGAAATTTTATTCATAATGAAGGGTGGTCAGATTAGTCAAACAATGAAACATGTTAAACTTTGAGAAAAATCTGGTATTGATTGGCTAAACCAAAAATTATGAAAATTTTATGGATAGAAGATATATGAGTCTATTTTCAGGGAAAATTAACGGAACTTGATTTGGAGTTTCGTAGCTCCAGTTATAAATAATTTAGTGACTATTGCTCAGGAAGACAGCTTGCACTGAAATTATGATTATGTGGTAAACATTGACAAAAATTTGATAATGAGTTGCTTATTGATTTCTTATAAGCTTACTATGATCTGTAGGTGTGGTTGGCCGAATATTGTAAGGGGTTAATACGTAGTTTGTATTTGAATAGTTAGATTAACGTGTTAGTAATCCAATTGTAGGCCGTTCGTGTGTGGATCTCGTCTGCATATCGTCGCAAACAGGTGTGTAACTGACACCCTCTCATAGACTAGATTGGCAAAAGCCGAAATACCGAAAAGTCAGTATTTTGGGAATTTTCGAGTGTGCGAATGCTCGTAAGATAGTTGGGTTTGTATATTTGGTAATCTAAAGTAATAAATTGCAGTACGCGCGATTTCGTACATTTTGATAATTTGGGCTTAATGGGCCAAAGATCGGGTTCATGGGCCAACGGCCCAATTCAAGAAGTCTGCATGTAAGTGTTCGATAGTACGTAAATAGTTAGGATATGCATGAAAACCCTAAAAGTAGATAAATTACTATAATACCCCTATGTATGAAAAATTACTGTTATACCCCTAGGTGCAAAATTACCGTTATACCCTTAGGGTTAATTTTGACCAAAAAGCATGACGATCCGATTCTCGATGATGTATGCCATGATTATATATCTGCATGGGGACATGGGTTATATTATGGAGGAAGCGTTCGTGGCTATGCCACAAATATTCGATCCGGTGGCTCGCCACATATATTCTGATACGGTGGCTCGCCACGATTTTCAGATCTGGTGACTCTGTCACATTATTCGCTCGGCAGCCATGCTGCAAATTACGTGGTATGTAGCGGTTGGGTGGGTCGAGTTGTCTCCACACGGTGTAAGGTTGGTATGGGGTGTATACGGTTGGATAAGGTTGGGTTTCGCATAAACATGTAATATCTGCTACGCTCGCTATGGGCCTATGGGCTTTATTCTCAATTACTCGGGCTAAGGCCAACATATTCTATTTCGTGGTTTGAGCTGATATAGGCTATGGTTGGGTTAATTTACACACCGAGTTTCCCCAAACTCACCCTTTTATTTTCATCCACGCAGAAATCCCCAACCATAGTGGGCTTGGAGTCGTGAGGGAATTCGAGTGGCCACCCGCTCGAAAGTTTGATTTTCTTCGTGAACTGAAATCCTTTTAATTACGCTTTGAAGTTTTGGGTTTTAAATGTAATAAGGCCGCTTATTTATTTTTGATGGTTTTAATATGTATTACTAAGATAGGTAATACTTATTTTAACTGTTGAAATTGGATAGCTTTAGGGCGCTTTTCAAAAACAACAGCTTGATTTCAAAATAACACGACAACAAGCAAAGCTTCCGCAATGAAAGTATTTTCCAAAATTAATCACTTTTCCTAAAATGACTTAATCAAATCGGTTTCCTAGAAATATCCATGACATTAAGGTGTGGCAATGGCGGTATGCATGTCTAGGATTGGATCCGGGAGCTTGGTACTTAAGCAGTCCGATGGACTCACCACTTCTTTTCCGGTTTCCTACCGGTGCATGCCTTCCTTTCACTTTAACCCATAATGAATTAATCTTTTGAACATCAAGTACGATTTTCGGACTTAGAATGGAAAATTTTTTTACGTTTTGATGTGGCATGCTGGATCCGGCCATAACTTCTGGGCCGGGTTTGGGGTGCTACATTTAGTGGTATCAGACCACATTCATCGACACTGCTCGAACTGGTTCCTCCACTCTTGCTCTCTTAATAATCCTGTTTGCACCATCCGAGGGTCCTGAATCCCTCCTGAAACGGTTCCGATCCTTCTCCGATTCGCTTTTGACGCTTTACCTCTTCACTATCTTAGCCTTCTCCACCAAAACCGCAAAGTCCCGCTCCTTCATGAGCAATCAACACCTTAAGATCATCTCTAAGACCATCTCAAACGCACACTTCGCTCATATTCAGTAGCGACTATGCCCACGCAGATACTCGGCTCACCTCGTAAACTCGGCCTCGTGACTCAAGAATCGTTTTACCTCCTTGCATCGATTCAAGAATTCCTTTCTGCAAGGCCCACATAACTCGCCCCAACATACTTCCCTTTAAAGGCCATCTTAAACAGTTCCCAAGTTACCCTATCAGTTGGGGTTCCTTCTCTCACAGTGAGCCACTACTAGTAAGCCTCGTCCCGTAGCAACGATACGGCTCCCTTCAGTTTCTGCTCCACAGAGCAATCCAAGTCATCCATAATTTGTTCTGTGGCCTCCAACCAATATTCTGCCACATTCGAGGCGATACCAGACACACCCCTAAAGATCTCCGCTCCGTTGGCCCGGAGTTGTTCAGAAATCGATCCTCGAATTCCGTTGCCCGAACTTGTCCCGGCAACCCTTTCCAGAACACGAAGCATTGCCTGCGACAGAGCGTCATCCCCAGCACCACAATCATGAGACTCCACTTCCGTTGTCAATGGTACCGGTGCATCTGCCGCCGGCATATGTCCCAAAGACGAAGATACCGCTCGAGCCCTTCCTCGGCCACCTCCACGGCCTTTCCACGAGTAGCTCTTGTACTCATATCGTATTATCTGCTTACTTAATTTTATGCATTAACTTAGTATTCCGTTGATTATTACGATGTTTTATGAATCAAACAAGAATTCAAAGTTTGTTTTCGCAGAATCAAGTCTAGCTACAGCTTTCAATCTCTTATCAGATTTTCCTATGGTTTCAGTATCATCCTATCTAGAGTGTCCTAGTAAGGTTTCAGTACAGATAGATACCTCAGAAAAATATTTAGAAAAATTCAGAATACTTCCAGACTTGAGCCAGAGATTCGGAATGCCACCTTCTAAAGATCTAAATTTTGAAAATCAAGTTTTTCGCATTCTTTATAAAATTTTCGCTTTCGAAAATCTTTATTTTTGTAAACCCATTCCACAGCCGAGTTGTTGCAACCTAGGCTCTGAAACCACTAAATGTAGCACCCCAAACCCGGCCCAGAAGTTATGGCCGGATCCGGCATGGCACATCAAAAATGTAAAAAAAAAAAATTTCATTCTAAGTCCAGAAAATCGTACTTGATGTTCAAAAGATTAATTCATTTAAAGGTTAAAGTGAATGGAAGCTGTGCCCTAGGTAGGAAACCGGAAAAGAGGTGGTGAGTCCATCGGACTGCTTAAGTACCAAGCTCCCTTCGGATCCAATCCTAGACATGCATACCGCCATTGCCACACTTTAACGTCATGGATATTTCTAGGAAACCTATTTGATTAAGTCATTTTTAGGAAAAGTGATTAATTTTGGAAAATACTTTCATTACGGAAGCTTTGCTTGTTGTCGTGTTATTTTGAAATCAACATTGTTGTTTTTGAAAACGCTACTAAAGCTATTCAATTTCAATAGCTTAAAATAAGTATTACCTATCTTAGTAATACATTTAAAAAACCATCAAAAATAAATAAGCGGCCTTATTACATTTAAAACCCAAAACTTCAGACGTAAATAAAAGGATGTCCAGTTCACGGAAGAAAATCAAAATTTCGCAATGTGGCCTCAAGAATTCCCTCACGCTCCAAGCCCACTATGGTTGGGGATTACCCGTGGATGAAAATAAAAGGGGTGAGTTTGGGAAACTCAGGTGTAAATTAACCAAACCATAGCCTATATCACTTAAACCACGTAAATAGAATAAGTTGGCCTTAGCCTGAACATAATTCAAAATAAAGCCCATAGGCCCATAATGTAAGCAATGTATATTACATGTTTATGCGTAAACCCAACCATATCCAACCGTATACACCTCGTACCAACCTTACACCGTGTGGGAGACAACTCGACCCACCCAACCGCTACACACCACGTAATTTGTAGCATGGCTGCGAGAATGATAATGTGACAGAGTCACTAGATACAGATAATCGTGGCGAGCCACCGTATCAGATATATGTGGCGAGCCACCAGATCGAATATTTGTGGCGAGCCACCAGATCGTATATTTGTGGCATAGCCACCGTAACGCTTCCTCCATAATATAACCCATGTCCCCATGCAATGATATATAATCATGGCATACATCATACGTAATCGATCGTCATGCTTTTCACCAAAATTAACCCTAGGGGTATAACGGTAATTTTACACCTAAGGGTATAACAAGAATTTTTCATACATAGGGGTATTATAGTAATTTAGCTACTTTTAGCGTTTTCATGCATATCCTAACTATTTACGTACTATCGTAACACTTACCAGCAAGATACTTACGAATTGGGCCTGTTGGCCCATGAACCCGATCTTTGGCCCATTAAGCCCAATTTATCAAAATGTACGAAATCGCGCGTCTGCAGTTTATTACTTTAGATTACCAAATATACAAACCCAACTATCTTACGAGCATTCGCACACTCATAAATTCCCAAAATACCGACTTTTCTAAGATTTCGCTTTTCAAATTTTGCCAATCTAGTCTATGAGAGGGTGTCGATTACACACCTATTTACTGACGATATCTTGTTTAGATCCACACACGAACCGCCTACAATTGGATTACTAACGCGTTAATCTAACTATTCAAATACAAACTACGATTAACACCTTACAATATTCGCCAACCACACCTACAGATCATAGTAAGCTTATAAGAAATCAATAAGCAACTCATTAACAAATTTTTGTCAATGTTTACCACATAATCATAATTTCACTGCAAGCTGTCTTTCTGAGCAACAGTCACTAAATTATTTATAACTGGAGCTACGAAACTCCAAATCATGTGCCGTTAATTTTCCCTGAAAATAGACTCATATATCTTTTATCCATAAAATTTTAAGAATTTGTGGTATGGCCAATCAATACCAGATTTTTCTTCAAGTTTCCCATCTTTCACTGTTTGACTAATCTGACCACTCTTCATTACGAATCAAATTTCTCATTGTACAAAATTCAAAATATGTTCTCGTTTATTCCATTTGAAACTAGACTCATTAATATTTAATTACATAATTTATTAAGCTTCTAATTCATCTCCCACAATTTATGGTGATTTTCCAAAGTCACGTTACTGCTGCTGTCCCAAGCAGATTTATTACCAAATCACTCTTTCACACATACCTTGCATGCATGTTATTTAAACATGTATATCACCAATCAATCATCACATATCTATGATTTTACTTAAGTATAATCTCCATTTCATCATTTTAAAGCACAACATGTTAGCTGATTTTTCCCTTTAACATCTAAGGCACATGCATGCTCATTTGTTTGGCTCAACTTCACCTATCTTCCATTTTTCATCAAAAGAACATGAAACAACAACCATTTCCTTCATTTTAATTCATGACTAAATACTCACAACACAACTAAAAATCAAAATATACTTCAAGAGTTAAGGTAGAATCAAGAAGAACTCATGAACCTCAAAATAGAAGCAAGGTACCAAGAACTTACCTTCAATTTTCCTCCTCCTAATGACAAAATACTCAAGAGTTTTCTCCTCTCCTTTCTCTTCTCTAACTTTCAACTATGATGAACAAAGATGGACAAAACTTTGTTCTTTTCACCCCTTTTTCTTTTAATAAAACTTCATATTTCATCCATTTAATTTTTTAATACAAAAGACATGAAATTCTTATCATGAAACATTTACCTAACCCATTATCATGAAACATTTACCTAACCCATTATCATGAAACATTTACCTAACCCATTATCATGGAACATTTACTTAACCTATTATCAATTTGTATCAATTTGTACCATAAATTATGGATATCAAGTGTACATTTTGTCTACAACAACATGATGGCTGGCCACTTCATGTAAAATGGGAGGTTTGTCATGCAAATCCTCCTATTTTGCACTCCTATTTATTTGGCCACTTCAATTTAGCCTATAGCATTTTCAAACTTTTTCACATAGGTCCTATTTCATAATTTCACCCTCTTTTTCTTATGGAACAAAAATTAACTAAAATTGTCGGGGTCTATCTTAAGTTTGGGCTTTCTAGAGGCCCACTAACATAATTAAACCTATGCCAACATTCCTAGAATTCTCGAAAATTGGGGCGTTACAACTCTACCCCCTTAAAGAAATTTCGGCCTCGAAATTTACCTGATCCAAATAGTTGAGGGTATTGTTGACGCATAGTCTCTTCTAATTCCCAAGTAGCTTCTTCCCTTCCATGATTACGCCACAATACTTTTACCAATGGAACCGACTTTCTTCTTAGAACTTTAACCTCTCGATCTAAAATTTGTATGGGTTCTTCCTCAAAGGTCAAATCAGTCCTTACTTCAATCTCCTCCACTGGCACAACATGTGAGGGATCCGATCAATATCGTCTTAACATAGACACATGAAAAACGTCATGGATTCTGTCTAACTCTGGTGGTAATTCTAACTGATACGCTATTGGCCCTACCCGCTTAAGAACTCGATAAGGCCCTATAAACCGCGGACTCAATTTGCCTTTCTTGCCGAATCTCAAGATCTTCTTCCAAGGTGAAACCTTTAAGAAAACCATATCCCCAACCGTGAACTCTATCTCTTTGCGCTTTAGGTCCGCATATGACTTTTGTCTATCAGATGCCTCCTTTAATCTTTCTCTTATCAACTTAACCTTACTTTCAATATCTGCCACCATCTCCGGTCCAAGCACTTGTCGTTCACCTAACTCTGTCCAACACGTAGGCGTCTTTGACTCCCGCCCATAAAGTGCCTCATATGGAGCCATCTCAATACTTGTTTGGTAGTCATTATTGTATGCAAACTCCGCCAATGGCAAGTAGTCCTCCCAACTCCCACAAAAATCGATGATACAACCCCTTAACATATCCTCCAAAATCTGAATAACTCTCTCCGACTGTCCATCTGTCTATGGGTGAAAGGTAGTACTGAAATCCAAACGTGTACCCAATGCCTCCTGCAACTTCTTCTAGAACCGAGATGTAAACCTATGGTCTCGGTCGGAAATAATCGACACTGGCACTCCATGTAGTCGTACTATCTCTGCCACATACAACCTAGCCAACTTTTGCAGGGAGTAATCAAGATCGAACCGGTATGAAATGGGCGATTTTGTTAACCTATCCACCACTACCCACACGTAATCTTTCTTGGTGGGTGTCAAAGGTAGCCCACTCACAAAGTCCATAGTGACTCTCTCCCACTTACACAATGGAATTTTCACCGGTTGCGATAATCCGTAGGAAATTGATGTTCAGCTTTCACTTGTCGGCATGTCATACATTTCCCACTAACTCACATTACTTCTCGCTTAAGCCCGTGCCACCAAGATAGCTTCTCGCAAGTCGTGATACAACTTATTCCCTCCGGGATGCATGGCACAAAGTCCTCCATGAGCTTCCTTCAATATTAATTGTCTCAAGTCAGAATCCTTCGGAATACAAATTCTTCCTCGGAAGCATAAAACTCCTTCAGTATTCAGTCCAAAATCCTCATTCTCACCCTTCTCAACTTGCTGAAACCGAAGGACCAAAGAGTTATACTTCAACTGTTTTTCTTTAATCTGCTCAGTCTAAATAGGCCTCACTTGCAATTCTGCTAATAGACTTCCATCATCAAACAGACTCAAACGTACAAACAAGGCTCTCAAATTAGAAACAACCCTTCGACTCAATGCATCAGCCACCACGTTAGCCTTACCTGGGTGGTACTCAAAAAAACAGTCGTAATCCTTAAGCAACTCTACCCATCTTCGTTGCCTAAGGTTTAACTCCTTCTGAGTTAACAGATACTTTAGGCTCTTATGGTCCGTGTATATGATACACTTTTCTCCATATAAGTAATGTCTCCAGATTTTCAACGCGAAGACCACTTCTTGCTAGCTCTAAGTCGTATGTAGGGTAGTTCGCTTCATGAGGCTTAAGTCGTCACAAGCATAAGCGACCACCTTACCCTCTTGCATCAAGACACATCCTAACCCCACATGTGACGATCACTGTACACAAGTGAAGTCCTTCCAGACTCGGTTGAATCAACACCGGTGCTTCACCAATACCTTTTCAAATGGTCAAAAGCTTTTTGTCGACTCGCCTAGACAAATGCTACCCCTTTCCTTAACAGTTTATTAATGGTGCAAAGAATCGAGAAAATCCTTCTACGAACCTTCGGTAATAGCCTGCCAAACCCAGAAAACTCCGAATTTTCGATACTAATTTTGGTGGCTTCCATCCCAGAACTGCCTCAACTTTTCGAGGATCCACTCTAATTCCTTCAGCAGAAACCACATGACCTAGAAAGGCCACTTCTCGCAACCAAAATTCACACTTACTAAACTTTGCATACAATTCCTTCTCTCTCAGCACTTGCAGCACAATACGTAGATGCTCCTCATGTTTCTCCTCGGTTTTCGAGTATACTAGAATATCATCGATAAAAACTACCACAAATCGGTCCAAGTAAGGTTGGAACACTCGATTCATCAGATCCATGAAAGCGGCAGGTGCGTTCGTCAACCCAAACGGCATAACCAGGAACTCGTAATGACCATATCGAGTCCTGAATGCTGTCTTATGAATATCCACATCTTTTACCCTTAACTGATGGTATCCAGATCGAAGGTTAATCTTGGAAAATACCGAAGCTCCTCTAAGTTGGTCAAATAAATCATCAATCCTCGGCAGAGGGTATTTGTTCTTTATCGTCAATTTGTTCAACTGGCGGTAATCGATGCACAGCGCATTGTCCCGTCCTTTTTCTTCACAAATAGCACCAGTGCTCCCCAAGGAGACACGCTTGGCCTAATGAAGCCCCTATCCAACAACTCTTGAATTTGAGCCTTTAACTCCACTAACTCCTTCGGTGCCATCCTATACGGTGCGATGGACACAGGCGCCTTTCCAGGCAACAAATCTATTCCAAACTCAACTTCTCGGTTCGGAGGCAATCCTGGAAGCTCCTCCGAAAAAACATCTTGGAACTCCTTTACGGTCCTAACCTTATCCATTGACAATCCCTCCCCTTCCGACTGACTTACAAATGCCAAATAGGTCTCATAACCTTTCCGAATCCACTTTTCGACTCTTAATGCTGACACCATATTAGACAAATAATCCCTTCGCTCGCCTATCATCATAACCTCCTCACTCTCCGTGGTCCTTAACATCATCCGTTTTGCAGCACAATCCAAAGTCGCCCTATGCTTAACAAGCCAGTCCATTCCCAGAATGAGGTCAAACTCTTGACAGTAACTCCATCGATCTCCAGGAAAACCTTGCCTTGAGTTTCTAAGGGTACATCCTATATAGTTTGTCTACCCTAACCGAATGACCTAAAGGACTTAACACAGATACCCCACTCACCATCTTCTCAGAGTGCACACCTAACAACCCAGATATGGCACATGCAACATAGGAATGAGTAGATCCAATATCCACCAAAGCAGTATATGGCGTACCAGAAACCAAGAATGTACCAGTTATGACGTCAGATGCGTCGCCCTCCTCTCGACGACGAGCTGCATACACCAAAGCTGGCTTTCGAGCTTCAGCATTTTCGACACCCCTACTAGGTGCCCCCTGACCTCGACCGTTTCCATTTCCACCCCTACCTTGTCCACGTCCTCTCGGTGGTTGGGGTCTACCCCTTACGGG
This sequence comes from Gossypium arboreum, assembly GCF_025698485.1. NCBI lineage: Eukaryota > Viridiplantae > Streptophyta > Magnoliopsida > Malvales > Malvaceae > Gossypium > Gossypium arboreum. The sequence continues at coordinate 6,859,124 of NC_069078.1, read as the reverse complement.
TTGAACAACAGAAAGGAATTCTTGAATCTGATGCAAAGAGGTAAAACAGTTGCTGAGTACTAGGCCGAGTTTCTGAGGCTGAGCCGGTATGCCGTGGGCATAGTCGCTACGGAATATGAACGAAGTGTGCGTTTCGAGGATGGTCTTAGAGATGATCTTAAGGTGTTGATTGCTCCGCAGAGGGTGTGGGACTTTGCGATTTTGGTGGAGAAGGCTAAGATAGCTGAAGAGGTAAAGCGTACTGAAAAACAGAATTGGGAGAAGGATCGAAACCGTTTCCGGAGGGATTCAAGACCCTCGGATGGTGCAAACAGGATTATTAAGAGAGCAAGAGTGGAGAAACCGGCCGGCAAAGGTCGATGAATGTGGTCGGACCATCAATCAGAGAGACGTGGTAAGGTACATTTGAGCGAGTGTAGGAAACGCCTCGGTGCTTGTTTCGATGTGGATCTATGGAGCATAGAGTGAGGGACGCCCTCGTCGAGTCGATCGAGTTCAAGTTCTTTGAACAGAGGATTGGTCAACCCGTAAGGGGTAGACCCCAACCACCGAGAGGACGTGGACAAGGTAGGGGTGGAAATGGAAACGGTCGAGGTCGGGGGGCACCTGGTAGGGGTGTCGAAAATGCTAAAGCTCGACAGCCAGCTTTGGTGTATGCAGCTCGTCGTCGAGAGGAGGGCGACGCATCTGACGTTATAACTGGTACATTCTTGGTTTCTGGTACGCCATATACTACTTTGGTGGATATTGGATCTACTCATTCCTATGTTGCATGTGCCATATCTGGGTTGTTGGGTGTGCACTCTGAGAAGATGGTGAGTGGGGTATTTGTGTTAAGTCCTTTAGGTCATTCGGTTAGGGTAGACAAACTATATAGGGATGTACCCTTAGAAACTCAAGGCAAGGCTTTTCCTGGAGATCTGATGGAGTTACCGTTCGGAGAGTTTGACCTCATTCTGGGAATAGATTGGCTTGTTAAGCATAAGGTGACTCTGGATTGTGCTGCTAAATGAATGGTGTTAAGAACTACAAAGGATGAGGAGGTTATGGTGATATGTGAGAGAAGGGATTATTTGTCCAATATGGTGTCGGCATTAAGAGCAGAAAAGTGGATTCGGAAAAGTTGTGAGGCCTAATTGGTATTTGTAAGTCGGTTGGAAGAGGAGGGACTGACAGTGGATAAGGTTAGGACCGTAAAGGAGTACCGTTTGTATGGACTAAGAAATAGCAGGAAGCTTTTGAGAAGTTCAAGAAAGTTCTGACTGAAGCACCTGTGTTAATTCAGCCGGAGTCTGGGACTGATTTTACTGTGTACAGTGACGCATCACATGTAGGTTTGGAATGCGTGTTAATGCAAGAGTGTAAGGTGGTTGCATATGCATCACGAGAGCTTAAGCCTCATGAGGGGAACTATCCGACTCATGATTTAGAGTTGGCAGCAGTGATATTTGCACTTAAGATCTAGAAACATTACTTGTGCGGACAAAGGTGTATTATATACACTGACCATAAGAGTCTTAAGTATTTGTTGACTCAGAAGGAACTGAACCTTAGGCAAAGGAGATGGATTGAGTTGCTTAAGGATTATGACTGTTCGATCGAGAATCACCTGTGCAAGGCTAATGTGGTAGCCGATGCTCTAAGTCGTAGAGTCAGATTCGATCCGAGAGCAATGTTTGCTCGTCTCGAGTCTCAGATGATGATATAAGTTTGTTGGCCGAGTTGCAAGTGAGGCCAACTTTGGGTGGATCGATTAAGGAAAACAGTTGAATGATGAGTCTTTGGTCACTCGTTTTCAACAAGTTAAGGAAGGAAACTTCGAGTTTGGGAGCGAAGAGACGATGCAACAAAGAATACCCTCATCTGCTTGGATTAGGTAAATTTTGAGGACGAAATTTCTTTAAGGAGGGTAGAGTTGTAACGCCCCAATTTTCGAGAATCCTGTGAATGTTGGCATAGGTTTAATTATGTTAGTGGGCCTCTAGAAAGGCCAAGCTTAAGATAGAACCCGGCAATTTTAGTTAATTTTTGTTCCATAAGAAAAAGGGGGTAAAATTATGTAATAGGACCTATGTGAAAATGTTTGAAAATGCTATAGGCTAAATTGAAGTGGCCAAATAAATAGGAGTGCAAAATAGGAGGATTTGCATGACAAACCTCCTATTTTACATGAAGTGGCCAGCCATCATGTTCTTGTAGACAAAATGTGCACTTGATATCCATAATTTATGGTACAAATTGATATAAATTGATAATAGGTTAGGTAAATGTTCAATGATAATAGGTTAGGTAAATGTTCCATGATAATGGGTTAGGTAAATGTTTAATGATAAGAATTCCATGTCTTTTGTATTAAAGAATTAAATGGATGAAATATGAAGTTTTATTAAAAGAAAAAGGGGTGAAAAGAAAAAAGTTTTGTCCATCTTTGTTCATCATAGCTGAAAGTTAGAGAAGAGAAAGGAGAGGAGAAAGCTCTTGAGTATTCGGTCATTAAGAGGAGGAAAATTGAAGGTAAGTTCTTGGTACCTTGCTTCTATTTTGAGGTTCATGAGTTCTTCTTGATTCTACCTTAACTCTTGAAGTATATTTTTATTTTTAGTTGTGTTGTGAGCATTTAGTCATGAATTAAAATGAAGGAAATGGTTGTTGTTTCATGTTCTTTTGATGAAAAATGGAAGATAGGTGAAGTTGACCCAAACAAATGAGCATGCATGTGCCTTAGATGCTAAGGGGGAAAATCGGCTAACATGTTGTGCTTTAAAATGATGAAATGGAGATTATACTTAAGTAAAATCATGGATATGTGATGATTGATTGGTGATATACATGTTTAATTAACAAGCATGCAAGTTAGGTGTGAAAGAGTGATCTGGTAATAAATCTGCTTGGGACAGCAGCAGTAACGTGACTTTGGAAAATCACCATAAATTGTGGGAGAAGAATTAAAAGCTGAATAAATTATGTAATTAAAGCTTATTGAGTCTAGTTTCTAATGAAATAAACAATAACATATTTTGAATTCTGTACAATGAGAAATTTGATTCGTATTGAAGGGTGGTCAGATTAGTCAAACAATGAAACATGGGAAACTTTGAGAAAAATCTGGTATTGATTAGCTAAACCAAAAATTCTGAAAATTTTATGGATAGAAGATATATGAGTCTATTTTTAGGGAAAATTAACGGAACTTGATTTGGAGTTTCGTAGCTCCAGTTATAAATAATTTAGTGACTGTTGCTCAGGAAGACAGCTTGCAGTAAAATTATGATTATGTGGTAAACATTGACAAAAATTTGTTAATGAGTTGCTTATTGATTTCTTATAAGCTTACTATGATCTGTAGGTGTGGTTGGCGAATATTGTAAGGGGTTAATCGTAGTTTGTATTTGAATAGTTAGATTAACGTGTTAGTAATCCAATTGTAGGCGGTTCGTGTGTGATCTCGTCAAGATATCGTCATAAAACAGTGTGTAATCGACACCCTCTCATAGACTAGATTGGCAAAAGGCGAAATGCCGAAAAGTCAGTATTTTGGGAATTTGTGAGTGTGCGAATGCTCGTAAGATAGTTGGGTTTGTATATTTGGTAATCTAAAGTAATAAATTGCAGTACGCGCGATTTCATACATTTTGATAATTTGGGCATAATGGGCCAAAGATCGGGTTCATGGGCCAACGGGCCCAATTCAGTAAGTATGTGTTGTAAGTGTTCTGATAGTACGTAAATAGTTAGGATATGCATGAAAACCCTAAAAGTAAATAAATTACTATAATACCCCTATGTATGAAAAATTACTGTTATACCCCTAAGTGCAAAATTACCGTTATACCCCTAGGGTTAATTTTGACTGAAAAAGCATGACGATCTGATTCTATATGATGTATGCCATGATTATATATCTGTTGCATGGGGACATGGGTTATATTATGGAGGAAGCGTTACGGTGGCTATGCAACAAATATCGATCCGGTGGCTCGCCACATATATCTGATACGGTGGCTCGCCACGATTATTCTGATGTTGGTGACTCTGTCACATTATTCGCTCAGCACCATGCTGCAAATTCGTGGTGTGTAGCGGTTGGGTGGGTCGAGTTGTCTCCCCACACGGTGTAAGGTTGGTATGGGGTGTATACGGTTGGATAAGGTTGGGTTTACGCATAAACATGTAATATCATTACGTTTCGCTATGGGCCTATGGGCTTTATTCTCAATTGCATTGCAGGCTAAGGCCAACTTATTCTATTTCGTGGTTTGAGCCGATATAGGCTATGGTTGGGTTAATTTACACACGAGTTTCCCAAACTCACCCCTTTTATTTTCATCCATGCAGAAATCCCCAACCATAGTGGGCTTGGAGTCGTGAGGGAATTCGAGTGGCCACTGCTTTGAAAGTTTGATTTTCTTCGTGAACTGGAAATCCTTTTAATTACGTTTGAAGTTTTGGGTTTTTAAATGTAATAAGGCCGCTTATTTATTTTTGATGGTTTTTAATATGTATTACTAAGATAGGTAATACTTATTTTAACTGTTGAAATTGGATAGCTTTAGGGCACGTTTTCAAAAACAACAGTTGATTTCAAAATAACACGACAACAAGCAAAGCTTCCAATGAAAGTATTTTCCAAAATTAATCACTTTTCCTAAAAATGACTTAATCAAATCGGTTTCCTAGAAATATCCATGACGTTAAGGTGTGGCAATGGCGGTATGCATGTCTAGGATTGGATCCGAAGGGAGCTTGGTACTTAAGCAGTCCGATGGACTCACCACTTCTTTTCCGGTTTCCTACCTGGTGCACAGCTTCCTTTCACTTTAACCCTTAATGAATTAATCTTTTGAACATCAAGTACGATTTTCTGGACTTAGAATGGAAAATTTTTTTACGTTTTGATGTGGCATGCCGGATCCGGCCATAACTTCTGGGCCGAGTTTGGGGTGCTACATTTAGTGGTATCAGACCACATTCATCGGTACTGCTCGAACTGGTTCCTCCACTCTTGCTCTCTTAATAATCCTGTTTGCACCATCCGAGGGTCCTGAATCCCTCCGGAAACGGTTCCGATCCTTCTCCCGATTCTGCTTTTGAGTACGCTTTACCTCTTCAGCTATCTTAGCCTTCTCCACCAAAACCGCAAAGTCCCACTCCCTCTGCGGAGCAATCAACACCTTAAGATCATATCTAAGACCATCCTCGAAACGCACACTTCGTTCATATTTCGTAGCGACTATGCCCACGGCATACCGACTCAGCCTCAGAAACTCGGCCTCGTACTCAGCAACTGTTTTACCTCCTTGCATCAGATTCAAGAATTCCTTTCTGCGGGCGTCCACATAACTCGCCCCAACATACTTCCCTTTAAAGGCCATCTTAAACAGTTCCCAAGTTACCCTATCAGTTGGGGTTCCTTCTCTCACAGTGAGCCACCACTGGTAAGCCTCGTCCCGTAGCAACGATACGGCTCCCTTCAGCTTCTGCTCCACAGAGCAATCCAAGTCATCCATAATTCGTTCTGTGGCCTCCAACCAATATTCTGCCACATTCGAGGCGATACCAGACACACCCCTAAAGATCTCCGCTCCGTTGGCCCGGAGTCGTTCAGAAATTGATCCTCGAATTCTATTGCCCGAACTTGTCCCGGCAACCCTTTCTAGAACACGAACCATTGCCTGTGACAGAGCGTCATCCCCAGCACCACAATCATGAGACTCCACTTCCGTTGTCAATGGTACCGGTGCATCTGCCACGCAAGATATGTCCCAAAGACGAAGATACCGCCGAGCCCTTCCTCGCCACGTCCACGGCCTCTTCCACGAGTAGCTCTTGTACTCATATCGTATTATCTGTTTACGAATTTTATGCATTAACTTAGTTTTCTAGTGATTATTACAGATGTTTTATGAATCAAACAGTAATTCAAAGTTTGTTTTCGCAGAATCGAAGTCTAGCTATAGTTTCAATCTCTTATCAGATTTTCCTATGGTTTCAGTATCATCCTATCTAGAGTGTCCTAGTAAGGTTTCATGCATGATAGATACTTGGGAAAATATTCGAAAAATTCGAATACTTACAGACTTGAGCGGAGATTCGAATGCCACCTTCTAAAGATCTAAATTTTGAAAATCAAGTTTTTCGCATTCTTTATAAAATTTTCGCTTTCGAAAATCTTTATTTTTGTAAACCCATTCCACAGCTGAGTTGTTGCAACCTAGGCTCTGATACCACTAAATGTAGCACCCCAAACCCAGCCCAGAAGTTATGGCCGGATCCGGCATGCCACATCAAAAATGTAAAAAAAAAAATTTCATTCTAAGTCTAAAAAATCGTACTTGATGTTCAAAAGATTAATTCATTTAAAGGTTAAAGTGAATGGAAGCTGTGCACCAGGTAGGAAACCGGAAAAGAGGTGGTGAGTCTATCGGACTGCTTAAGTACCAAGCTCCCTTCGGATCCAATCCTAGACATGCATACCGCCATTACCACACTTTAACGTCATGGATATTTCTAGGAAACCGATTTGATGAAGTCATTTTTAGGAAAAGTGATTAATTTTGGAAATTACTTTCATTGTGGAAGCTTTGCTTGTTGTCGTGTTATTTTGAAATCAACTGTTGTTTTTGAAAACGCGCCCTAAAGCTATTCAATTTCAACAGTTAAAATAAGTATTACCTATCTTAGTAATACATATAAAAAAAAACCATCAAAAATAAATAAGTGGCCTTATTACATTTAAAAACCCAAAACTTCAGACGTAAATAAAAGGATGTCCAGTTCACCAGAAGAAAATCAAACTTTCAGAACAGGTGGCCACTCCGAATTCCCTCACAGCTCCAAGCCCACTATGGTTGGGGATTACCTGCGTGGATGAAAATAAAAGGGGTGAGTTTGGGGAAACTCAGTGTGTAAATTAACCCAACCATAGCCTATATCAGCTTAAACCGCAGAAATAGAATAATTTGGCCTTAGCCCAGAACATAATTCAAAATAAAGACCATAGGCTCATAACAGAACAGAACAGATATTATATGTTTATGCAGAAACCCAACCATATCCAACCGTATACACCCCCGTACCAACCTTACACCGTGTGGGGAGACAACTCGACCCACCCAACCGCTACACACCACAGAATTTGCAGCATGGCTGCTAGAACAGATAATGTGACAGAGTCACCAGATACAAATAATCGTGGCAGAGCCACCAGAACAGATATATGTGGCAGAGCCACCAGATCAGATATTTGTAGCAGAGCCACCAGATCAGATATTTGTGGCATAGCCACCGTAACGCTTCCTCCATAATATAACCCATGTCCCCATGCAATGATATATAATCATGGCATACATCATACGTAATCGATCGTCATGCTTTTCGGTCAAAATTAACCCTAGGGGTATAACGGTAATTTTACACCTAGGGGTATAACAGTAATTTTTCATACATAGGGGTATTATAGTAATTTAGCTAATTTTAGCGTTTTCATGCATATCCTAACTATTTACGTACTATCAGAACACTTACCGCGCATACTTACTGAATTGGGCCCGTTGGCCCATGAACCCGATCTTTGGCCCATTAAGCCTAATTTATCAAAATGTACGAAATCGCGCGTACTGTAGTTTATTACTTTAGATTACCAAATATACAAACCCAACTATCTTACGAGCATTCGTACACTCACAAATTCCCAAAATACCGACTTTTCGGCATTTCGGCTTTTGCCAATCTAGTCTATGAGAGGGTGTCAATTACACACCTGTTTGCGACGATATGCTGACGAGATCCACACACGAACCGCCTACAATTGGATTACTAACGCGTTAATCTAGCTATTCAAATACAAACTACGTATTAACACCTTACAATATTCGGCCAACCACACCTACAGATCATAGTAAGCTTATAAGAAATCAATAAGCAACTCATTAACAAATTTTTGTCAATGTTTACCACATAATCATAATTTCACTGCAAGCTGTCTTTCTGAGCAACAGTCACTAAATTATTTATAATTGGAGCTACGAAACTCCAAATCATGTGCCGTTAATTTTCCCTGAAAATAGACTCATATATATTTTATCCATAAAATTTTAAGAATTTTTGGTATGGCCAATCAATACCAGATTTTTCTTAAATTTTCCCATCTTTCACTGTTTGACTAATCTGACCACTCTTCATTACGAATCAAATTTCTCATTGTACAGAATTCAAAATATGTTCTCGTTTATTCCATTTGAAACTAGACTCATTAATATTTAATTACATAATTTATTAAGCTTCTAATTCATCTCCCACAATTTATGGTGATTTTCCAAAGTCACGTTACTGTTGCTGTCCCAAGCAGATTTATTACCAAATCACTCTTTCACACATACCTTGCATGCATGTTATTTAAACATGTATATCACCAATCAGTCATCACATATCTATGATTTTACTTAAGTATAATCTCCATTTCATCATTTTAAAGCACAACATGTTAGCCGATTTTTCCCTTTAACATCTAAGGCACATGCATGCTCATTTGTTTGGCTCAACTTCACCTATCTTCCATTTTTCATCAAAAGAACATGAAACAACAACCATTTCCTTCATTTTAATTCATGACTAAATGCTCACAACACAACTAAAAATCAAAATATACTTCAAGAGTTAAGGTAGAATCAAGAAGAACTCATGAACCTCAAAATAGAAGCAAGGTACCAAGAACTTACCTTCAATTTTCCTCCTCCTAATGACAAAATACTCAAGAGTTTTCTCCTCTCCTTTCTCTTCTCTAACTTTCAGCTATGATGAACAAAGATGGACAAAACTTTGTTCTTTTCACCCCTTTTCTTTTAATAAAACTTCATATTTCATCCATTTAATTTTTAATACAAAAGACATGAAATTCTTATCATGAAACATTTACCTAACCCATTATCATGAAACATTTACCTAACCCATTATCATGAAACATTTACCTAACCCATTATCATGGAACATTTACCTAACCTATTATCATTGAACATTTACCTAACCTATTATCAATTTGTATCAATTTGTACCATAAATTATGGATATCAAGTGTACATTTTGTCTACAACAACATGATGGCTGGCCACTTCATGTAAAATGGGAGGTTTGTCATGCAAATCCTCCTATTTTGCACTCCTATTTTTTTGGCCACTTCAATTTAGCCTATAGCATTTTCAAACTTTTTCACATAGGTCCTATTTCATAATTTCACCCCATTTTTCTTATGGAACAAAAATTAACTAAAATTGTCGGGTTCTATCTTAAGTTTGGGCTTTCTAGAGGCCCACTAACATAATTAAACCTATGCCAACATTCACAGAATTCCCGAAAATTGGGGCGTTACAGTTTATGAGTTTTTCGGATTATGAGATATGTTTGTCATGTTTATTTGACTTGAGAATTTGAACTTTGCATCTGTTTGATTTATATTATGAGAGGTTGTATCATGGTATATGATCTTTGATGTGAGGCCTTGGAGAGCTTTATGCTTGGGTTGTTTTACAAAAAAAAATCATGCCATTCATTCCGAGATTGTTGAAAGGTTGATGGTTGTGCGGATGCCATTGCATACAAGGGCTGGTTGATGGTGATTGTCATTGGATGTTTATGGGAGGCGTATCAAAATGGCTTTGCGGATCCATTGTTTAAGGCTGCCAACAATGTTTTTAGCTTGGTTTGATTTGCCAATGTTGTTGTCCTTCCTTTAGATTTGTTCAGGGTTCGACTTCAATCTTATCATATGTATCTCGTTTCATTTGGTGTCAATTCGTATTCTCTTTTGATGTTTTCATTCTGGTGTTTTCCGTTTTAAAGTGTCTCATGGTTGTCATATTTGATGGGAGGAAATATTGCTTTGTTTGCCAATATGCTGCTTGTTTTATGCTTCACCTTCGTTTTTAATAAAATTTATTATCAAGCAAAAAAAATTATCATTGCATTATATATTTTCATCCAATTTTTTTAACGCGGTTCAAAAAAAATGCCAATAAAATCATGCCACATGGCATTTTCAATTTAAGATATATTCTTAATAAAATATATATCAATTTTAAAATTTTAAAAAAATAAATATATAAAAATTCAAATATATATATAAAAATATAAAATAAAAACTCATTAATTCCATGAAATATTTAAATGTTTTTAACCCAAAAAATATATATAAAAAAATTTCAGGGCTGAAAATCACTTCATGTTGTAGTGAGGGATTTTCCTACATCACGACAACACGACGAAAATATGGAAAGATGTGGTTGTTTCTTGGACGATAATAGGTTGGTTACATTTTATCATATTGTGTTAGGCCGTGTAAGATAAACCATCCCTATAGAATAAATTTTTTTTTCATGTATCACTTATATTTTTTACATTTTGTGATTTTTTTTAAAGACGGTAAAATTCAACTTCAGATTTAGCACTTGATCCTTTTCTTACACTTAAGAGTTCCTGCAAAACGAGTGAGTGTTCTGACATATGTTCCAGGCTTAGCTTTGATTATATCTTTCTCATTGAATTTTAGATCGGGAGGCGAGAGTGGCCCAGAAGTTCTGAAGATGGCTCCATTCATGAGCAGGTCTTCTTCTGATCTCCATACCCAATTTTTCCATTCTGACTCTGATGCATAGATCCTATGGGTTACCTACAAAAGTGGAATGAAAAAAATATGGTATGATCACAAATGTGTTTTTGGTCATATCATGTTAACATGCTTACAAATGTAATGAATGTTATCAACATGGTTCAAGTCTATTTTGACTTACCTCTTTGGCATTGAGGTCATGTGGAGCAATGAACCTATTGCCTTGGCTAATGATGGTGGGGTGCATGCTACCACCAATAGCATACATTTTCCAATGAGTGTAGTCATTATTGACAACATGAAAGAAACCCCACCGACATCTAGGCATTCTTTATATTAATTCCTTGCCAAAATGGTTGAATGCTATTGTGACTAGCATGAATTGATCTTTAGAATAGCCATCACTTGCACCAAACAACATCACCTGAAAGACAAATCCATAACATTTAATAAAAAACTAGGTGACATATTGTGCAGCTTGTTGAGTATTTTAAGCAAAACTTACATCATTATGATGAGTGAAATGGCAATTTGAGATAGTGATGACAGTGGAACCCTGAATTGCATCAATAAGTCCATCTTGGCCCTCGGACATAGAAATATGATCAAGCCAAATATTTGATGACCCAAATATGGAAATCCCATCTCCATCACCTACCGTTCGAAAACCGAAGTGATCTTCAGAGTCCCTAATTAGGCCACCAGAACTTGGAAAAATGTGATGGATATGAATGTTGTGAATGATGACATTCTGCACAAATTGAAGTGTAATTCCACATCCATATGCTATATGAACATCTACTCCACGACCATCAATTGTCTTATGACTTTGAACTATTAGCTCTTGAGATAATTTGATGTGCATAGTATGAGCAAAGATGATCCACAATGGCCTTTTTTGGATCACAGCATGACGTAAGGTTCCTGGTTTTGGGTTTAGAACATCATTATCAGAATTATCCGTCACCAAGTAGAAATCCCCAGTACTTCCACCACTAGTTTTGTGGCCAAAACCAAGCACACATTTCGCCAATAATTTACGGTTTTTTGCCCAATTTTTCTTGCACCGCCAACAACTATCAATTGGATTGGTTGCCATGCACGGACCAGTGTACTTCTTATGCTTTCCTCTCAAGTATCTTTTTGTGTTGTTAGTAAGAACATCATCAAATTCTATGGTTTGGTTGGCACTAAATTTTCTAATAACCCTGCAACAAATTGTCCAAAATAATATATAACACCACTATTTAAAATATAAGTTACCAAAGTTTCAAATGGTGGAAGAAGTTAAATTGTTGGAATGGTGACTCTCATGCATCTAAATTATGACAATATAATCGTTAAGCTAAAGGCATATGATTATTGTAACTTGATATGATTATGAGTGATAATGTAATAGAATAAATGCATGAATGAATACTAATTGTAATCAATAATAATGAAAACGAGAAGAACTCAGAGTTTAGCTTAATTAATTTATACATATATTCTTAATTGATGATATGCAATAATTCTATAGTTCAACTGTTAACATTTGTAACTTACTTTATTATCCCTAAACTATGAATTTTTATATAAAAATGAAAAGAAGAAATAAAATGTAAAGTTATAATATAATTTACTTATCAACATTGTAGTTCAGCTGATTTATGATGTTTTCTGGGCTCGACTCATAAGCTGCCAGAGTAATCTTCCATGCTTCTTCCTCACGTTGCTTCCATAACTCATCAAATTCAATAATATTTGCCCATAATCTTGGAATTATGGTAGCAAAAGAAAATAAGAAAACAAGCCTCAGCTTAGTTACCTCCATAGCTATTTTCTTATGATATGTTTTTTTTTTTTAGGGATATCTAGATTTTTAAATCATATAAGATGGTGAAACCCAAATATATCTAGTGCTTAAACTACTTTTGGATATTGTGATGAAAGCCAAGAGCTTTGAAGTCACCTTAAATAGACCTTTCCATCAAACTGCGTGTCTCTAAAGTTAAAGTGCAGAGGTTAGTAACTAACCAACCATTGTCTGTATAATATACAAACCAAACTTTTTTCCGCTAAAATAAAGAACCGTTTAACCAATAACTATATGTAAGAAAATGGTTGGCTTTCATACCTAGTTTAGATGCTCAATTGAATAATTGCCAACAACTTACTGTTGTAACATTCAGGATTTTTACCATTTAGTTTATAGGTACTTTCATGTTCTCTTCATCAATCAAATGAATACATCCTCATTAACTATTGTGTTAATATTTTCATTATATGTTGATATGGAAAAAAATAAAAAATTTAAATCATTTCAATATTTATTATAAAAATATCAATTTTCTTTTGTAATGTGTAATAATTCTATACTATTTTTCATTATGTTAGACTACTTTGCCTTTTAACATTGAGATTTTGATTCATATTAATCTTTTTCTTATACAACATTATATTTAAAAATATTTTTTCATTTCATTATAAAAAATATATTATTTGAAATATTAATATTAATTATAACGGCCTTAAATCACGGTTTGGCTCCCAAAATATACATTTGTAAACTATTTTTTAACCCAATTTAATATTTAAGGCACTTATTGAAGCAAAAATGAATATCGAATTATAAGGGTGTTGCATTAATGAGGGTGTCATTTTTTTTTTTATTTGATTGATTTTGAAGGGTTTTGTAACAGCCCTAACCCGTATCCGTCCTCGGATTAGGGTTACGGAGCATTACCTATAAACGTAACATAAAAACATACATTTCAAACATTGATATAAACATAACATAACTTGTTCATATACATGCATATTGCCCCTTAACCAAGCCCTTGAGGCCCTAGAAATACGTTAGAAGCAATTCAGGACTAAATTGGAAATATTTTGAAAGTTTAAGAAAAATTTAAAGAAAATTAAACTGCAGGAGCCAGCGACTGTGTGGCCAGGCCGTATGACTCACACGACTGAGACACACGCCCGTGTTTCAAGTCGGGTAACATTCGAAATAGGGACACACGACCATGTCCCAGCCCGTGTTTGTGCCCATGTAACTTTCGAAGTTGGGTCACATAGCCAAGCCACACGCCCGTGTGCCAGGCTGTGTAACTCTCAAAATGGCCACAAACGCCCGTGTGCCAGGCTGTGTGCTAGGCTGTGTAACTACCTAACTTGCATGCCTTAAAACCTACAAGGCACACATGGTCGTGTCGCTTGGCTGTGTTGCATGATCGTATGTCACACATGGTTGAGTCACACACCTGTGTCTCAGGCCATGTGGACATGAAATTTCCATCACCCAAATTAAGCATGTACCTAAAAGCATTTTGTGTCCAAACTCAAAGCACAAAAACCTTACCAAAACATGTATGAAATGAGCAACTCGATAAACCATTATCATACAACTAATATGTCATACAAACGCACCTCAATTGCAATCATTCAAACATACCTAAACGTGGACACTTACCATATCTCAATCATGCACATCAAGTCCAATACCTTTCCAAAACATACCTATCTTGAACATTTTGAAACTATTTCATCATATGCCATATTAGCCATTAAAACATTCATAAAAACTTGGCCATATTAACACATATCAACAAGGAACCAAAAATACCAAAACTACATCAATCCAAAATAACATATATATGCCAAACTTATCAACTAACATTCAACTAACATCAAACACAAGTCTACCTATACATGCCATTATAACATTAGCCAAAACATCAAAACCTACCAATATAATCGTTGGACAGTGTGACAGATATTTGGCGAGCTTCCAAACTGATCGAGCTTCTGATTATCTATAAAACATAGGAAAGAAAACTACGTAAGCATATAATGCTTAGTAAGTTCATAAAAAATGAACATAACTTACCATTTCAATGCATAACATTAAAATTAAGCATGATATAATCCAACCATAAGCTTGGCACAAGCCTAAGCACCATCAACAAAACATGTTAGTGCATTAACACATAATTCACTTGAATTATCATGAGGTAAGCTAGGTGTACATGAGCATAATACTTTTGAATTCATCCTTTCCATGAACATAGATATACTTTCATTGAACATTTCCATTTCAAACCCTTTCATAGATTCATGAAATAGTTCATTTGAACATAGACATAGTTCCTTTTCATGTCCATTGAACCATTTAGAATAACATCAAATACACAAGAAAGCTCACACAAAGTGTGTTAAACATATAACCATAACCTTTCCTTTTCCTTTACATCGTTGCTCACACAAGTTGTGAAATAGGTCTGCTCAAACGAGCTATGGATCGGATTGTAAGCTACACGATATTGCTCACACGAGCTGTGGAGTATCCACAAAAAATGCAAGACCTCAGCCATCGGTAGGACATTCAAGACCAGCACCCAAAACATGAAAACCTTAATGACATGTCATTTGTATCCTACAAATTCCTAAGGTTCAAACGGGGCTCGATAATCATTGTGATATCATTGGATTTCCATAATTTAATTACATTGAAAATAACACATTAACATATTGATCAATATAACATTAATATTGTATCACCCTTTACCGTATCTGATGCCGGAATAAGGTACGAGGCATTACCGGACTTAAACATAAGCAAACATACAAAATCGAGACGTAAATTTCCATCCAAATTTAAAACTTTTCATTTACATTCACATCGTCCCTAAAATAAGCCTACAAGGCCCAAAACATGCATTGAAGCGGTTCGAGACTAAACTGAGAACTTTGGAAAATTTCACAACACTTAAAAAAATTTTCATGTTTTAAGAGTCACAAGCCCGTTGGCCTGGGACACGCCCGTGTGGGCAGGCCATGTGGTCATACACGCCTATGTCCCTAACCTGTGTAACTCTCTATTTCTCATCCAAGAACAAATTGAATTCATACGGCCAAGGCACACGCCCGTGTACTTAGGTCATGTGGTCGATTTAATTTTCATAATTTTTCATAAAATAGGTGCAGACTTCACATGACCAGGGCACACGCCCGTGTTCGAGGTCGTGCCGTCCACACGGCTGAGACACACGCCCATGTCTCTACCCGTGTGTTCAATACTGAGCATTCTGTTTTGCATCAATTAAGGTGTATAGGACACGCGGCCGGAACACACACCCATGGGGCTGACCGTGTGTCGCACACGGCCTAGACACACGCCCGTGTGTCTACCTGTGTGGAAAAAAATAAGGCTATTTACCAAGCCATTTTGTCACCCTTCCATGCACAAACCTACACAACAACATATAACACCACTCCAAGCAATTACATTCAACCATTTCATCCACAACTAAGGCAACAATACCTCATTCACATGTTATCATTGATCATACACAAATATCAAATATATCTCAACTCAAATCATGCAATTTCGCACATCTATGAAAGAAATCATCATATGCATATATACTTAAATCAATATTAGCCAATTTCAGTGGCCATTTACAAAATGAAATATCAACCAACATAAGCCAACACATTTGGCCAAATCAATTATGACACATAACAAAATGACCAAGTCCTATACATGCCATAACTCAAAATATTGAAATCATTGGTACCCAAAATATTAAGTTGATAGTGTGACTGGATCTCCGACAATCTCTGATCCCTGAGCTAGCTCGATAACACTATAAGACAAGGGAAAAGGAAAGTAGTAAGTTTTAAAGCTTAGTAAGTTCCCATGCAAATAATAAGTCTTATAAACTCACATTTAACAGACAATTAACTTGAATTAAATTAACATAAATGTCATTATAAATCTCACAATCCAACTTACTCAATCACAACCTTACCAAGGGATTCATCACATATCAAGCTCATTAAGCATGAGTTTCATACACATACCTGTACCAATTTACAACTTACCATAGTCTCTTAAAACTTTGACATTCTCGTTTATTTCCTATTGAACCTTTTGGAATACTAAAGGATACTCGGGTATCTCACACACATAGTACCACAACAATGCCATATCCTAGATATAGTCTTACATGGGATCTCGTTTCCATGCCAATAGCCCAGCTATGGTCTTACACGAAATCTCATGCCATATCCCAGATATGGTCTTACATGAAGTCTCATAATGATGCCATATCCTAGATATGGTCTTACATATACTCTCGATAACCCTAATGTCATGACATTTGTATCTTATCTATTCCTAAGGTTCAATCGGGATTTCACGATTGTCATAACTTTTTCGAACACACTCAATGGTCAATCATAATTCATACAATAGTAAAGTATTTAAAACATAATTATGACAATGCATTATTTACATAAGAACTTACCTCGATACAAAAATAGTAGGAAATGGACTTAATCGTCTAATACTTTATTTTTCCCCCGATCTAGGTCCAAACCTCGTTTCTTTTGATCTATAATATCAAATTTAACTCATTTATTAATCACATTACTCAATTCAATCCAAAACTTACATTACGAAAAAATTACATTTTTGCCCCTAAACTTTAACATATTTATATTTAGTCCCTAGGCTCGTAAAATGAAATCTATTCAATTTCATTAAGACCCAAGCCTAGCCAAACCTCTTTCATGCTTATAACAACTCAATTTTCCATTTAATTACACTTTTATACACATTTTGAAATCTTTTTACAAATAGGTCCTTTTGACATTTTCATCAAAAATCACCTAGCAAAAGTTGTTTATCTAACATTAAACTTTCATAATCTACCATTAGACATCAAAATACACAAATATCTAACATGGTTCAAACCCTAGACCTCAATCATATCTCAAATTAATGGTAGAAATAGATAGATTAGGTTACAAGGATTTCAAAAACATAAATATCATTAAAAACGGGGCTAGAACGAACTTACAATCGAGCTTGGAAGATGAAAAACCCTAGCTATGGTTCGCCTTTGAAAATTTCAGCCAAAGGTAGAAGATGAGAAAAAATTGACTTTTAATTTGATTTTTAATTCATTCATTAGCCAAATGACCAAAATGCCCCTAACTTAAAACATGAAATTTCTTTTACCTCATGTCTATTTTTGTCCAACTTAAAGTAAAATGGTCTAATTACCATCTAAGGACCTTCAATTTAAAATTTCATAACAATTAGACACATCTAGCATGTAGACCTTAACTTTTGCACTCTTTACAATATAGTCCTTTTTACTAAATTGAATGCTCAAACGTAAAAAATTTTTAACGAAATTTTCATGAAATCATTCCATAAAACTGTAGACCATGAAAATGTAATAAAAATATTTTTTTCTATGTCAGATTCATTGTCCTGAAACTACTGTTCTAACTAGGCTCAAAATCGGACTATTACAAATACGTTATTTAATCATATGAACTTACCTCAATAAACAAAGCGTAAAAGCGTAATCGATCAATCTGAGGCATTCGCTTTTCTTCGATCTAAATCCGTACGAGGTCCATCTTGATCTAAATAAATAAATTCAATTCATTTAATACTTCTATTATTCAATTCAATCCATATTTCATATTTTTGCAAAATTATAATTTTGCCATTAACATTTTAACCTTTTTATAATTTAGTCCTTAAGCTCGTAAATTGAAATTTAAATATTTTCATCCCCAATTCATGCTAGCAGAAATTGACTAGGACATCTACCAACTCAAACAAATCACCATTTCATGAATTTAACATAAATTTTATCATTTTACAAATAAGTCCCTAAATGACAATTTCATCAAAAACCCCTTTACAAAACTTGTTTATTTAACAACAAGAACTCATAATCTTCCATCAAACATAAAAAAAAATCATGTAAGAACATTCATGGCAAAACCCTAACTCTTTAATAGTTTTGCAAAAAAATCCTTGGGCTAGCTAGTTAAGTTACAACGATCCTGAAAACATAAAATCCATCAAAAAAAGGGACAAAAAAACACTTACATGCAAGGAAGGAGCTAGCCGAATGTTCAAGGTGCAACAATGGAGGTTTCTTTCCCATTTTCGATGGATAATTCCATTTAGGAAGATGAACACTTATTTTTATTTTATTTGTTTTATGCTTAATTTATTAATTACCATTTTAACCTTTATTTTTATCATTAAAATCATTTAATTATATGTCCATCTTTGTCCACTAACATTGTAAATGGTCTAATTACCATTTAAGTCCTCTTATATTAAGTTTCATAGCTATTTAACACCTTTAGCTAATAGAACTCTACTTTTGCACCATTTACGATTTAGTCCTTTTCATAAAATTAAGCATGCAAACGTCAAAATTTCTTAACCTAAATTTTAATATGACCCTACTAACATTCTGTAGACATTAAAATAATAATAAAATAATATTTTTTATCAAATTTTGCTGTCTCAAAACCACTATTCTGATTTTACTAAAAACGGGCTATCACAAGTATGTTGTCTTTTAAAGGGTTGTTTCTATTAACTGATATGATTGTGAAGCTGCAATTTGACCTAGTCTTTAGGTAAATATCATCCCTTATTTTGGTCAAATAAAATCATCAAAAAACAATTTAGATTATGATTTACTAGTAGATTTTTCTGCATTTTAAATTTATAAACTTGTTGTATAAATAAATAGCTTGAGAATTCAACAAAAGACAATAATTTTAACAAGTTCTTTAATACTTTCAGTTCTAGTTTACCTACAAATTGGTATCAAGAACTATTTCTTAAAGGACCTATGAAATCAAACAACCAAAAAAAATAGAACCCATAAACACTCTTTATCCACCTACATAAATACAAAACCATACCCATTAAAAATATGAATACAAAAGCTTCGTTGATTGCAATTGCTCATCTGATTTTTTACGGCTTAAATTATCAAGGATGGGCTATTAGAATGGAAGCCTATCTTGAAGCTATTGATGTGTGGGAAGCTGTAGAATAGGAATATGAAATTCCTTCCTTACCAAACAATCCAACGGTGGCTCAAATGAGAAGTCACAAGGATCGAAGGTAGCAAAGATCAAAAGCCAAAGCTAGTTTGTTTGTAGCAATCTCAAGTTCTATGTTTTATAGAATAATAATCTTGAAAACAACCAAAGAGATTTGGGATTTCTTAAAGCAAGAGTATGAAGGAGGCGAAAAGGTTAGAGGTATGAAAGCTTTGAACTTGTGCAGAGAATTCGAGTTGGAAAGGATGAAAGAAACAAAGACGATTAAGGAATACTCCAATAGAATTCTTGGTATTGTCAACAATGTTTAGTGTCCAAGAAATCTTGAAATGGTAAACTTGATGTTTAAGGTTCATTTAGGTGCACACGGTTTGGGACACCCCCGTGCCACCCAACCGTCTACCACACATGGTCTAAGACACGACCGTGTAAATTAACTCAGTGTGTTACACAGCCTAGCACATGGCCTGCGACACGGTCGTGTCTTATAAGTCAGGGAGTTACACGGTCTAGCACACGGTCGTGTGACCCAACTCATTAAGTTACACAGGCTGGGACATAGATGTGTGTCCTAATTTCGAAAGTTACACGGCCTGGGGCATTCTACACAGCCATGTGTCCCTTGTTTTTGAAATTTTTCATATTTTCCTAAAATTTTCTTATTTGTTTCAAATTAGTCCCTAGGTGTTTTAAGATCAATTCTTTAGTCCCTGAGGCTCGATTTAAGCCTTGTAAATGTAAGTTATTTTTGTAATTCAATTACTTTATGGTATTTGAGAAATAATATTGAAATGATAATGATTTTACTTGTTTATTTCTGTTGACTTGTTGTAGCATTCCTGTAACTCTATTTCTGTGACGGATATGGCTTTGGGGTGTTACAAATTTTCTTCTCCTCTGCCCGTGGTTTTTTTCTTAAAAGGGTTTCCATGTAAAATTCTATGTGTTCTTTTTTCCTTTCTTTTTTGTGATTCATTGTCATTATCAATGTTCAATTTTAACAAATTAGTATCAGAGCTTTCGGGGTTGCTTATCTCAATCACAATAATGGTTTCACTAAATTATGAAATTCTGTTATTGAATCGCAACACCAGATTCGCGTTGTGGTAGATAAAGATGCAGGCAGTTCTTACGAAGATGGATTTGGAGAATGCCCTGCTAGGGATAGATAATATGCCTTTGATATTGACGGTGGAAGAAAAGAAGCATAAAGATCGAAAGGCTTTGATGAAATTACATCTACACTTGTCGAATGAAATTCTGCAGGATGTGATGAAAGAGAAGAGCACTACTACATTATGGGCAAAACTGTAGCAACTATGCATGTTGAAAACTCTAACTAGTAAGTTACATATGAAGCAGCATCTTTATACTCATCGTTTAGAGGAAGGTGCGTCTGTGCACAAACACTTAACTGTGTTTAAAGAAATTGCCTCAAATTTGGAGACTATGGAGAAGATCTAGGGTTATTCTACTTTGTTCGTTGCCCTTGTCTTATTCAACCTTTAGAAACACAATTTTGTATAGTCGTGAATCTCTCATAGCTGATGAAGTCTATACTTCTTTGGCCTCGTATGACAAGATGAAAAATTTTATGGTTGGATCTGAATTTTAGGGAGAGGGTCTCACTATTTGTGGGAGATAAGAACGAAATATCGATGATGATTGTGGGAGGACAAAAGATCAAAATTCTCATAGTAAATCTAAGGGTAGATTGAGATCTTCAAACAAAGGTAAAACCTGTAAGTTCTACAAGAAGAAAGGGCACATTAAAATCTGAGTACTATAAGTTACATAACAAGATCAAAAGAGAGGCTATGAATCTAAAGGGAAAACAACCAGAAAAATATGGTGAAGCTGATGTTGTAAAAGACTACAGCAATTGTGAACTCTTAGTTGCTTCTGCCAACAATTCTAAAGTCAGTGAGGAGTGGATTCTTGATTTTGGCTGCACCTTCCATATGAGTCCCAATCAGGATTAGTTTACAACTTATGAAATAATGTCTGAAAGTATTGTTTTGATGGGAAATAATACTTCATGTAAAATTACAAGTGTTGGCACAATTAAAATCAAGATGTTCGATGGAGTCGTTAAAACTCTTAATGGTGTACGACATGTACCAAAATTGAAGAAGAATTTAATTTTATTGAATACTCTTAATTCAAAAGGACACAAATACAAATCTGAAAGTGGGGTTCTGAAGATTAGCAAGGGTTCCCTCGTTGTGGTGAAAGGGTAGAGAAAAACTGTCAAGTTATATGTTTTGCAATATTCTACTATTACTAGTGATGCAGCTGTCGCTTCCTTTTCCTTGTCAGATGGTGATGTTACTAGATTTTGGCATATGTATTTAGGGCATATGAGTGAGAATATCATGGAAGAATTGAGCAAAGGATGACTTCTTGATGGGCAAGGAATTTGCAAAATAAAGTTCTGTGATCACCAAGTTTTTGGGAAGCGAAAGAGAGTTCGATTCACCAGAGGAATCCATAACACAAAGAGAACTTTAGATTATATTCATTACGATCTTTGGAGACCATCTAGGGTTCCTTCGAGAGGTGGAGCTAATTATATGCTAAAACTTATAGTGAGACACTTGACAATTCGTCATACTCCACAGCAAAACAGCGTTGCTGAACGAATGAACAGAACGATCATGAAGAATGTTCGATGTATACTGTCAAATGCTAATTTGTCGAAGTCGTTTTAGGCTAAAACAGCCTCTATTGCAAATATTTTTATCAACGGATCTCTATCCGTTGCCATTGAGAAAAAGACTCCACAAGAGGTATGGTCTAGTAGTCCTGCTGATTATTCTGATTTAAAAATTTTTTAGTGTCCGGAGTATGCTCATTTTGATAATAGGAACTTGGAACTGAGATCCATTAATTGTGTTTTTCTTGGCTATAAGGTTGGTGTTAAAAGGTATAAGTTATGGTGTCCTGAAAATAGAAAAGTTGTGATTAGCATAGATGTTATTTTTTATGAAACTGCTATGCTACCTAACTTATCTCTTAAAAACTCTTCCAATAAAGAACAACAAAAGTAGGTGGAGCTTTAGATTGATCCAGGATCTACAAAAGAGTCGACTCCTCAAGATAGTACAAAAATTTAGAATAGAGCCACTTCTTCACCATAATATTCTATTGCGAAAAAAAAAGCTCTAAGAGAAATTAAACCTCCAAAGATGTATGTCGAGGGTGATCTAGTTGCTTATGCTTTAATGTGGCTAAAGATATAGATGTAAATCAAGAGTCATCTACTTATTCTGAGGCAGTTAGCTGTGAAGACTCAGAAAAGTGAATTTTTTCTTGCAAGAAGAGATGGAATCATTCCACAAGAACAGAACATGGGATCTTATAAAGCTTCCTAAAGGTAAGAAGGTTGTTCGTTGTAAATGGGTTTTCAAAAAGAAAGAAAGGACTCCAGGAGTAGAAGAACCCAAATATAAAGTAAGGCTTGTTGCAAAAGATTACAGTTAGATTCCATGTCTAGACTTCACAAACCTGTTTTCTCCAGTTGTGAAGCATAGTTCGATTCAAGCCTTACTTGGTATTGTGGCCATGTATGATTTGGAGCTCGAATAGTTAGATGTAAAAACAACGTTCTTACATGGAGAACTTGATGAGGATATTTACATACAACAACTAGAGGGCCTTATAGTCGTAGAAAACGAGGACTATGTTTGCTTGTTGAAAAAGTCTCTTTATGGCTTGAAACAATCACTAATGCAGTGGTACAAGATGTTTGATTCTTTTATGACAACTCATGATATCAAAAGAAGTAGTTTTGATTGTTGTTTTTATTTTAAGAAAAATAGTGGCAGTTCTTTTGTGTATCTACTCCTCTATGTTGATGACATGTTGATAGCAATGAAAAATAAATGAGAGATAAGAAAGGTCAAAGCCCAGCTTAGTGAAGAATTTGATAGGAATGATTTGGGAGCAGAAAAGAAGATACTAGGTATAGAGATTCTCAAAGATATAAAATCAAGGAAATTGTACCTAATTCAGAAAGGGTACATTGAGAAATTTCTTTTCAGGTTCAATATGCAGAGTGCTAAGCCTGTTAATACTCCTTTAACAACCCATTTCAGACTTTCATGTCTTTGTCTCCACAATTAGATGATGAGATTGACTATATGTCATGTGTTCCATATTCCAATACAGTGGGATCTCTTATGTATGCTATGGTTTGTTCACGTCCAGATTTATCATATGTAGTCAGTGCAGTTAGTATATACATGGCGAATCCCGTAAAGAACACTAGAAAGTAGTTCAGTGGATTTTGAGATACTTACGAGGTACTACTATTGTTTGCTTACAGTTTGGAAGAAATAGAGATAGAGTCATTGGGTATGTTGATGTTGATTTTGCTAGAGACCTTGATAAAAGAATATCTTTCACAGGTTATGTCTTTACAATTGGGGATTGTGCAATCAGTTAGGAAGCCACTTTGCAAACTACTGTCGCTTTGTCTACCACTGAAGCTGAGTAGATAGCGATTACTAAGGCTTGTAAAGAAACTATTGTGTTAAAGGGGATCTTTAGAGAACTTAATGAAGACCTTCAAATCAATACAATATTTTGTAACAATCAAAGTGCCATCTTTCTTACGAAAGATCAAATGTTTCATAAGAGAACAAAGCACATTCATGTTCAGTATCATTTTGCTTGTGATATTATTTCTCGAGGTGATATTATTATGAGAAAAATTATTCCTCATGATAATCTTGTAGATATGTTGACTAAGTCACTTCTTATAACCAAGTTTAAGCATTACTTAGACTTGGTCGGTATTCATTGTTTAAGATAAACACTTAAGGGGTTTCATGGAAGAGGTGGAGAACTTGTTCGTTAAGAATTTATGATGAACTTATTTATTGAGAATTTGTGTCATGATGGAGATTGTTAGAAGTTGTGCGACCCAAATTCTTATTAAAAATAACATACAAGTGGCAAGATAGGGCGAATGCCGAGGGGCAAAGGCCCCCACGATACAGTACAAGCTGCACAAGTAAAATCCGTATATAAGTTTACTTCCCCTATTTGATGTTGATTAGAATAAGATGTTTTCATCTACTGCATTACGTTTTCATCTACTGCATTACTTCTATTTGACTTTGATTAGAATAAGATTTTTTAAGCCTAGAAATAGACGTAATTGTCTCTCCTCTTGTATCATTTGAATTTAAATAGTTAATTTTCTTCTCTTTTGCCCATGGTTTTTTTCCCGAAACGTTTCTCTCTTTCTTTGTGATTCATTGTCATTATTGACATTCAATTTTAATGAAAGAAATTAAAATAAATAATTAAGATAAATAAAATAGAACAATAAAACTGTAACAGCCCGTTTTTAGGTCAAATCAAAACAGTGGTTTTGGGACCACAAATCTGAAGTCAAAATATTTATTTTATTATTTTAATAGGATTTAAATAATTATATACTTATTATGTGAAAGTTTTGTAAAGAAATTTTACCGTTTAAATGCTTAATTTGGTAAAAAGGACTAAATCGCGTAACGCGTAAAAGTTGAGTACTATTGTTTAAAGGTATTAAATAGCTATGGTTTATTAATATGGAAGTCCTTATAATTTTATTTGACTATGATTAATATTATTGGACATTTATGTCCATGAATTACATGATATATTACGTTTTATTATAAGGTTATATTAGTAATTTAGTTATTAAGTTTAATTTAATAAAACAAAACCAAAAATTTTGTCATATTTATTCATCCTTAGCCGAAAATAACAAAGAAGAAGTTAAATCTTTGATTAAGGTACGATTTTGACTCGATTTTTAATGATTTTTACATTTTTGAGCTCGTTGCAGCTTAATCTAGCTAGCCCGTACCTTCGTTTTTGAAACTGTTATAGATTTTGAGATATGCCATTGTTGAATACTTGGGTATTTTGAAGTTTCTTGTTAGATTATTAATGGTTGTTAATAGATATACAAGTTTTACAAAGTGATTTTTGACAAAAATGTAAAAATAGGGATTAAACTATAAAATTGTAAATTTTTATGGTTAAAAGTGTGAAATAATGAAATATATAGGCTGCTAGGAGTCCCTCTGAAATTGAGCTATCATGGGTTATAGCTTAATTGTGCAATTTTGCATTTTTATGTGCTAAGGACTAAATTGCAAAGTAGTTAAAAGTCTAGTATGTATGTCCTGTTTCCACACAGTCTAAGACATGGGCGTGTCTATTAACCGTGTGAGGCACACAGCCTGTTCGTACAGGCGTGTGATATTTGAAATGTTGAAAATTTTATAAGTTTCTAAAATTTTTATATGTTATCAATTTAGTCCCGAATGCATGACTAAGGCTTTGAAAGCTTGATTCAAATATATAATGAATGTGTATGAGTGACATTTACTGAAATGTAATGTTATTTGATAATTAATCATTCTGAACTGAGTGATAAGTCCTGTAATGCCTTTTAACCTATACCGGTGACGGTTACGGGTTAGAGGTGTTATATTTGTTGGTATCAGAGCCACAATTTAGTTGGCTCGTTTATTATATTACTATTAAATTTTAATTGAATTTGAATTATGTTAGCACCACTGAGTAAATGTTACTCAGTGTATGATTTTGTTTGTTTTCGTGCGCAAGTCTTGAACAAGTGCTAAAGAAGATCATAAGTCTTGAACTATGTGTGTGTTATGTTTCACATTTATGTATATATATCAAAGTTGAATTTCATCCTCTGATTGGTAAGCATTTATGCTTGTTTATATGAATTTGACTATTCAAACTAGTTGGTTATATAACAGCCTGGTTTAGACCCTAGTCAGAATAGTAGTTTTGGGACCATAAATCCAAGTCAGAAGAATATTCCAATATTATTTTCTGTGATTACAGTATGTGTTTAAGCATGTGTGAAAGTTTCGTATGAAAATTCAATCATTTGTGTGCTTAATTTGATAAAAGGATCTAACTGCGTAAAATGAAAATTTTGCATTCTATTTGTTAAAGTGCCTAATTGCTATGTCTCCTTAATTGTGAGGTCCTTATGTGGTTATTTAACCATGGATTGTATTAAATGACATTAATAGACATTAGTTGGTGGAATTTTAATGATATTAATAAGGTTATTTGAGTAAAATGTATATTAATGTTATTAGATTAATTAAAAAAAACATGAAAATTAAGTCATTATGCTCATCTATTACCGAAAATCAAAGAAAAATAAAAGAAAAAGAATCATTTAGGGTTCGGCTAAGCTAAAGCTCAATTGAGTTGTGATTTTTGATCGGTTTTTGATAATTTCTACGTTTTTGTGATCATTGCTTAGAGTTCTATCAAGCCCATGTTTGAATTTCTAAAATTATTGATGATTTTGAGTTGAGACATTGATGAAATTATGATTTTTATGAAGTTTGATGTTAGTAACTGAAAGATAGGTATTGGGTTAACATATTTTGTCTTCAAATTTTTGATGAATTTGAGTAAAATGAGCTAAATTGTGAAATTTGTAAATTGAGGGACTAAAATGTGAAATAAATAAAATATGTGGGCTTATAAGAACTCTATGAACATTCAGCCTAACATGTGTAAAAGGAGATTTCATGTATTTTGTGATTTTGTGAATTAGGGACTAAATTGTCAAAATGTGAAAATGTGAGGACTAATTTGTAAAATGTCCTAAATATGTGTATATGGATTGAATTGAATGATTTTTTGAATAAAAAGGTTAATTTTGAATACATATAGATCAAGAAAAGAGGAATTCAGAATTAGATCAGGGGAAATCGAAGGTTATAGAGTAAATGATCCAAATCGTCAATTCCGTTTACAAGGTAAGTTCGTATGTGATAATTGATGTTAAAAGTATGTTTCAATGCTTTGATAATGCATAAATTGTATATATATATATTTGACTATGGTTTGAGTAAGATGATAAAAAGACTATGTTCGGCACTAAGTGTGCGATTTGAAATAGCTTCGGCTATATGAGGCACTAAGTGTGCGATACTGAGATAGCTTAGGTTATTTGAGATGGCACTAAGTGTGCGGGATCGATCCAACTTCAGCTAACCGTTAGAGTACTAAGTGTATGAATTCTTAAAGCATGGAAAGACTTCTGAATGAATTAATGTATTTAAACTAGAGGTGAAAATGAATAAATAAGGGAAAGTTCAGGTATGTACGATAACTATGTGGTAGATGATATTATGTGTATGAAGTTTGATGAATTAGCATGAGCATATTAATTGTGATGGAATAGAATTGATGGATAATTTGAGAACTACTAAGTGTTCATTAGTTGATGTTTTGTATTATATAAATTCTTAATTATATTTAGTATGAACTTACTAAGCTTCAAAGCTTACTGTGTGAAATGTTATCTGTTTTACAGTGTTATAAAGTTAGCTCGGATCCGAGAATCGTCAGCGACTCATTCATAGTATCGGACATCTATTTTGATACCATTTTGAGAGTTGTACATATGGTATATGGCATGTATAGGCTAGAAGTATGTGAATATGTTTTGCAAAGTATATATCATGCGATGTGATATGGCTAGATTATGGTTGAATTTATGGTTTGATTTTGGTATTTAATATGTGATGCAAAGTTGGTATAATTGATGTATCTATATGACCTAGTGAGGAATGGTCAATTTGGTAAGTTAATAATGTGGTTTGGTTATGAAAATGGTATGTTTTAGTTTGAATAATGTGCATGAATTTAGTCGATGAATATGTGATATGAATGATGAATGTTTTGTGGTTGAAATTGGTTGGAAATATGATGTATTTGATGCTTGAATGGCAATTGTAGGGAGGACCCTAAAGGGGTGGCATCATGGCCTTGTAAATGGCCTATTTTTGCCCACACAGGCAGGGACACGGGTGTGTGTCTCAGCCGTGTTGCTCAATGGCCATTTCGAAATGAGTCTGGACAGACCACACGGTTGTACACAAGGGCGTGTATGAGGCCGTGTGGCCAAGTCAGTTTTGAGCACGGGCTAGACACATGGGTGTGTGACTGGCCGTGTGACCCAAGTCAGTAGTCTCCCTAATCTTCACACAGCCTGGCACACGGGCGTGTCTTGTGGTCGTGTGGACAAGTCAGTATGTATGCCCTGTTTTGCCATGGCTTAGATACACGGGCGTGTCTAATACCGTGTGAGACACACGGGTGTGTCTAATGCCGTGTGAGACACACAACCTGTTCACACTCTCACACGGGTGTGTAACCTGTATAACTTTGAGAAATTTTTAAGCTTTGAAAAATTTTGTATGAGCTCGATTTAGTCTCGACCCCTTTCTAAAGCATGTTTAAGGTCTCATTGACCTATATAAGGGACTCTATATTGATGTATGACTATGATGCTATGTTGATTGTGAATTGAATTCAAAATGGTTCGATTGTTTAGTAATGCCTCTTAACCCTAGTCCGGCAACGGATACGGGTTAGGGGTATTACAGGGTAGGCATGGATGTATTGAATGTTATGATTTGGTAGTTTTTTATTCCATTTGCGTGTGCCAAATTGATAATTATGTATTGGTGTAAAGTTTAGGTTTGTTTTAGGTACATTGTGGTTTGGTTTAAAGGTTTAAAAATGTGCATGTTAGGTTATTTTGACATTGAGTCTCGAAACAATAAGAACATGTCTCAAGACCATAAGAACAAAATTTACCTTTTCGTTTAATCAATTGCTTAATGTATCAAGACTTATCAAGCTAGTCTCGAGACAACTTAATCTAGATCTAGAGTAGGGATGAGCAAAACTCGATTTGATTCAGAAAAATCAAAAAAAAAATTCTAACTTTGAGTTAATCGAATCGGGTTATTCGAATTATTCGAGTCAACTCGAATTACTCGATTTGAGTTTCAAGTTCAAGTTGAGTTTCACAATTCAAATAACTCTAATAATTCAAGTAACAGATTGGTGTAAATACCTTTTTGGTCCCTATCAACTTTGAAAATAAGCAAATTGGTCTCTTTCAAAACAAAAATTACAAAAAAATTAAAATAATTCAAAAATAATTTCTAAAATTCAAAATATTTTTAAAATTTTTAAAAAATTAAAAATTCTAAATACATATATATAAAAAGTAAAATTTTAAAAAATTTAAAAAATTCTAAAATAATAATTTCATGTCCTAATTAATTATTCAAATTTATCATACTCAAGTATCTTATTTTTAATTTTTATTTGAAAAATATTTCAAATATATACATAGTTTCAAATTTATGTGCTCTAATATGGAATTAGTTATCTTTGTAACAATATTATTTGACATGTTTAAATTTTTAATTTAACTCTAACAATTTCACTCGATTCGAATTTCATTTCACTCGATTCGAATTTCATTTCACTCGAATCAATTCAAAAAAACTTCAAATTGAGTTAGGATGATAAAATAGAACTTGTGAACTTGATTAACTCGAAATTTTTTCACTCGATTCGATCGAACACTCACCCCTAATCTAGAGACAAATTGATCTTTATCTCGAGACAAGAGCACATCAAAGCTAAAATAGTTTTTGTCCTATTCTAGGCCTCGAGACAAGAAATCATTGTCTTGAGACATCCAAACAGCGAAGATAAAATAAGAAAATAAGGGAGATTCATCTTGAGACTTGGACCTTTGTTTCAAGGCATGGTCTCTACGGTCTCGAGACATTATTTCTTTGAAGCAAAAAAAAATACTTAAAACAAATTAAAGTCAGTGTTGAGATATGGATTTCCCTGCCTCGAGACATTATATTATAATTTGATATAAAGAGATGGATTCTTCGAATCCTGTAACAACCCTAATCTGTATCCGTTGTCGGATTAGAGCTACGAGGCATTATCAGACATAACGGAACATTTCGCAATCACTTCACAACCATAAGTCATATCATAATCAAATATTATCATAAAGTCCCTTTCTTAGGTCAATAAGACCTTAAACATGCATTAGAAGAAGGTCGAGACTAAACCGAACACATACAAAATTTTTACGAAACTTTTGAAAAAAAATTTGCTTCAAATAAGGGAACATGCCCGTGTGGCTAGGCCGTGTGCAAATCTAACTTAATTCGAAATTAAATATTTAAGGACACGATCAAGATACAAGCCCGTGTGCTCAATTGTGTAGGCAATTATATGACATTTGTAAGGCTAATTTATCACCAATTTGGGTCCTCCTACAAGTACAAAATCAAGCATCATATATGCAACATTTTCAGTCAAATTCAACTTCATTCATGTATCAATCAATCCATAATATCATCAACCAATTTCATGTTCACTCTCTATACCAAAACATACCAAAATCACATGCCAAATTCATTCACTCATACATGATCAACATCTCAAATTACCATATCAATCTCATACCAAAATTTATACCATACATACATACCATGAAACATACTTCCCAAAATAAGCTTATACCATACCTAAATGTACACAAACATTAACATCATTAACAAGCCATTTTCACATGGCTACATATATACAAATCAAAATGAACCATAACGAAACTAGCCTATACATGCCACTTAACCAAAACTCAAAGCTTTTATTTACCGAAACGATAATCGAATAGTGTGACAAGATCTCCTTCAACTTCCAACCCGAGCAAGTCTCTGAAACTCTATAAACATAGGATAAACACACAGAGTAAGCTTAGAAAGCTTAGTAAGCCATAAGCAAATAAATCATCTCAATGATATTTATAATTCAATTTAATTAGGTCGAATTTATCAAATCTCAACCAGATATATATTCATCATACTCGTAAATTCATATGTCCAAATTAAGTAACTCCACTTATCTTATTTACCAATAAACATAAAACCATGCTTTCAAATTTAAATAACAACCATTAGCTCAATCATAAATCAAGCTCACACATATTCATTAAATCGCCAACCAAACCATGGTCATTTATTACAAATCATATATAAAGTTATATCAACTTCTTTATAAACATTTCCAAACTCGAACATCATAGTTCGCCTTTATTCACATAAACCAATTTTGCATTCATGAATCATATAGTCAACCAAGATCAACTTTATTTTACTAATCATATATTACATACAAAGCATACTCCAACTCGACCATTTTAATCCCATTATCCATTCAAATTTTCAAACCAAACAATCATACATCAAAGCCATGTTTCATGTTTCATAATTCTCAAGTCCAAAACATAGGACCACAATTTCATATAACGAGCGTCTATAACATATCATTCATTTATATACATTCATATCATTCGTTGTCATATATTTCACATATGGCCATATGATACATAATCACCTTTCATTTCTGAATTTCATAAACAAATCACACGTACCTGAATCGGATGCCATTTCACCTAGTTATTCATTTCTCAGAATGCCCGTTGAACCGTTCGAAATCAATAAGGATACTCGGATAGCTCATAAGCTCGGACAATGCCAACGTCCCAAACGTGATCTTACATGTAATCAAATATCAATGCCACTGTCCCAGACAGGGTCTTACACTAAATCATATACGCTGTCGATGTCCCAGACATAGTCTTACACGCAATCTCAAATCGATGCCAACATCTCAGATGTGGTCTTACACGGTAACACATATCGGAATCCTATGTCATTACATATGTATCCTAACTATTCCTAGGTTCGTATGGGGCTTTTCGAATGTCGACACATTATCGGAACTTTCTCAATTGCACATATTCAATCAATCCAGGGTTGAAACATATTCTCCAAAGCTTAATTCAATTCGGCATCACTTATATATTTCTTTACAACTCAATTCAGCACATATAATGCACATACATTTCAATCACAAACGGACCGGAACGACTATTCGACAACTTTCGACTTTCCCAGATCCAAAATCGATTTCCTCTTTTCTTGATCTAATTCAATACAAATTTGGCTTGTTTAATAACATATTCATTTAATTTCATTCAAAATTACATAATTTGGGCATTTTGCATTTTAGCCCCTAACCTTTTACATTTTTACAATTAAACCCCTATTTCAAAACAACACAAAATACTCAAAATTGCATTATGCCCATGTTAGGCCGATTTTACCTTGGGTCCCTAGTAGCCTATTAATTCAATTTATTTCATATTTTGACCCCTCAATTTACAAATTTCTCAATTTAGTCCTTAATACACATTTTTATCAAAAATCACTTAATTAAACATAATAATCTATCAACAAAGATTTATTTTTCATCATCAAACAACAAATTCATCACACTATCAACAATGGAAAATCTCAAATTCTTCATTAAATCTGAAAATTAAGGCATGGGTTTACTAATATTTGAAATTACGATATCAAAAACGTAAAAATTATCAAAAATCGAACAAAGAACATACCCGAATTAAGCTTCCTAGGTGCCAAAACTTAAACAAAAACCATGGCTTCTTTTCTTCTCAACATTCGGTCATGAAAAAGATGAATACCCCATTATCTTTGTGATTTGTTTTATTTATTTCATGTTAATAAACCATTTACAATTTTAACCTTTGTAATTTAATTAGAAAACCATATAACATAAGCCCATAACTGTCCATCCCATGGTTTAATGGCCAAATTATAACATAACGATCCCATCTTTAATTAATCAAAGAAATTAAGCATTTTAACAATTAGAATGTCACTTTTACATTTTACGCGATTAAGTCCTTTTTTACAAATTGGGCACACAAACGATAAAATTTTCATTCGAAACTTTCACATATATTAATTCACATACTGTAAACACCAAAAATAATATTAAAAATAATTTTAAGACTTCGAATTTGTGGTTTCAAAACCACTATTCTGATTAGGGTCTAAACTGGGCTGTTACAAATCCTAATTTCATTTTTATCCCCATACAACCCTTGAATATACAAAATGTATTAGTTGGTATTCATTTAACTGATCTGTGAGTGTATATTGAGAATGTATGGATATTTACTTTTTTGAGTACTTCGATACTTGTTAAATGATATTGAATCCTTTTGAGTCGTTCTGGCAACATAATATGATATCACAAATTCAAATTTGGCAATTAAATTGAATGTAGATGTCACAAATACTATATGTATAAATACTTTTGCCTTTGCTTATAAACTTTCATTATTTTATAAATATTATATGTATTTAATATGTGTAAATCCTTTTAATTTTCATCATAATATGATCCCTACCACCTAATTATTTTATAACATTTCCATTATTAATATTGAAATTGTTTTAGCACCTATGATAGTACTTATGATAATACTTATGGTAATAGTCAGAGTGAAGACGATGATGTTAACAACCTTTAGGTATATTTTACTATGATTTATTTTATCATAGCATATTATTATAATTGAAACATTGTAGATTAATCATGATAAAAACATGAACAGTTGGATTAATCATGACAAAAGTGCTCTAGTGGCATCTGCCATCCACACCAATCGTTGGGATGGATGAAGGGTGTTACAAAAAGAATGGAAGATAAATTAGTATAATTTACAATTTGTTATGAATCAAAAATCATATTTTTATGTAATTTATTGTGATTATTACTTAAACATTTTTAGAAATATTGTTTGAATTGGAACAGATTGACCGGTCGGATTAGTTAGACTATGGATTGATTGGAGGACTGGTTCAAAAAGTGGCTTTGAACCGACTAGATCAAGAATTGATATAAAACAATTAAATCGATAATTAGAACGATTGAACCAGGATTTTTTTTTTGAATTTTTAAATATTTTTTAATCAAACTGATTAGACTGATCAAACTGATGAATCAATAATCTAATCGGTTCGATCTCCGATCTGACTTAAAAAAATTGACTTTTAGTTGTCAATTTTTTGAGAATTTATTGAATTCAATATATTATTGTACGGATTTTTAAAACTTTTATTAAATTAAATATAAAAACTAAAATATTTTTTATTATTTTAAATTATTATGCAATAAATAATTTTATTAAAATATAATATAATTTCTTACATTTCATTTATTTCCTAAAAGAAAGTTTAAATTCATTTCTTGTTTGTCAAGTACTCAAATTTATTATTTAAAAAATATTGCCACAAATATTATTGGAGAAGAAAAAATTGATTTATGTAGATTCAATTTAATTAAATGTATTATTTTCTTATTTAAATATTTGGAATAGATTATTTCTAATTCTAGAAACGATTTTAAAAGGATTAAGAATCTTTAATTTAACTTTTTATGTTAAAAAAAAGAAAAAGATTCTTTCGATTAGTGAATAGAAAAGAATAAATCAATGAATCAACGGTGATAACATATAGGAACCGACTCACTTCTTACATCCAACGGTCATGATAATTTTCAATAATAAAAATAATATTTTAGCCAAAACCCCAACATCCGAAATGGAAGTTGGAGTTAGGGTTTTTGAGGTCTATTTATTGCACTTCTGAGATTTACAGCTTTCAATGTTCTTTTCCCCATTGAAAAAATATTTTCGCTAGATTCTTTAATCCATTAAGATATCATGGGCAAGGGTCCAGGTCTCTACACTGAAATCGGCAAGAAAGCCAGAGGTATTAAAATTACGAATTTTTTAAGCTTTCAATCTGTAATTTTATGACTACCTTTCTGAACTTTTTTTCTTTTTGTTTTGGATTTTAGACCTTCTTTACAAGGATTATCAGACTGACCACAAGTTCACTCTCACCACCAGCTCTCCAACTGGAGTTGTAAGTTAAAACTTTTTGCTGGATCAAGTATTCAAGCTTTGATTTTCATTTCCTGGGTAGCTTTTTATTTTTGCTAAAGATTTATGTAGTTTTATGAAGGAAATGATTTTGGATTCTCTGTTCTGTGAAACCCAAGTTTTGTTTTGGTCACATTTTATAGTCTTGTTGGGATCTTTGTAGATTTATTTTTTCAGTTTCTTGATTTGATGCAAAATGCATGTGTTGTTAATTTCAATGAACCTAAACAGTGAATATTGGATTCATTTTCTAGATTTTTTTGGTAGAATCTTCCTGATGCATGTCTTATTATAAGCTTATGTTATTAGATAAAAGAATGTTTATTTAAGGTTATTTTAAAGATGTTGTCATATTTGTTTTCAAACGTATATTTATGTATATACATTGTTTTTTTTGGGAGAGGGGTTCTCTTAAGTAAGTAATTACAGTAGCTAATTTAGTGCATTTCTGTATATTTTGCTTCCAACACTTGAAATGTTGAAAGATTCATGTTTTTAGAGTTTTAGCATGGGCATCTCATTCTTTTTTATTGCTATGTATCATGTGTGATGTTCCATTCTTGATTTGCTACAAGAAATTTAACTAATTCTCTGGTATTATGGGTGTCCCCCCCCCCCCCTCCTTTTTATTGTTAGGCTATTACATCTGCCGGAACGAAGAAAGGCGAACTCTTTTTGGCTGATGTTAACACCCAGCTGAAGAATAAGAATGTCACAACTGATATTAAAGTGGATACCTACTCCAATGTAAGTATTTTGATTTGTTTCTTTTGTTTATTTCGAGTTTATTTGGCGTATAAGCTTTAGTCCTTGGTTACATATTTGTTAGCAAGTGAGATATGATGCTCTTTTCTCTAATTACTCTTTGGTCTTCATCCAATTTTTTTTTTTTTTTTTTTTTGAGAAGCTCAGTAGTTATGTTCCATGCCCTTCACATTAGAAACCTGTGCCTTATAAACTTGTTTGGAACATCGAATTACTAGAGCGTGATGTGCCTTTTAGACATCTAATCTTTTTGGATAGAATGCTATTCTATTGAAGAATCTCCTCGGTTGAGTTTATAGTTGCTCTTTTCCCCCTTGTATTCCTTTGATATTGAATAAATATGGTTCTTATTTTGGACATTATTTCTGGTGCTAAAGTAGTTTATGTTTATCAGCTCTATACCACCATAACCGT
Organism: Gossypium arboreum; assembly: GCF_025698485.1. NCBI lineage: Eukaryota > Viridiplantae > Streptophyta > Magnoliopsida > Malvales > Malvaceae > Gossypium > Gossypium arboreum. Next base: position 6,822,756 of record NC_069078.1, on the reverse strand, counting down.
TGATCAACCTGCACCCGGGCTGAAAGCAATCTTTAGCTTCAGAGCCCCTGATCAGAGGTCTGGCAAGGTATGCAATCATGTTCACAAATTTTGGCTTTTAAATTTGAGAACATGTTAGAACTGCCTCTAGCAGTTAGAATGTTCACTATGCTGATCAACGATGCTATTTTCCCTCTTTATATACCAGGTTGAACTCCAGTATTTGCATGAATACGCAGGGATAAGCTCAAGCATTGGATTAACTGCAAACCCTATAGTTAACCTTTCAGGTGTGATTGGAACTAATGTTCTTGCACTGGGAACTGATCTCTCGTTTGACACAAAGACTGGGAATTTCACAAAATGCAATGCCGGTTTGAGCTTCTCCAATGTGGATCTCATTGCATCGTTGACTCTGTATGTGATATGTTCTATGTTCTCGTCTCTAGGCTTGCTATCATTGTATATGATCCTCATTGAGTCCCTTGTTTATTGATGCAGGAACGAAAAGGGTGACTCTCTTAACGCGTCATACTATCATATAGTGAATCCCATGACTAACACTGCTGTTGGTGCCGAGGTGACCCATAGCTTCTCTACCAATGAAAACACCATCACCATCGGTACACAACATGCATTGGATCCATTGACGATGGTTAAGGCACGGGTGAACAACGCTGGGAAGGCAAGCGCACTAATCCAGCACGAGTGGCGCCCCAGATCCCTCATTACCATTTCTGGGGAGGTGGATACCAAGTCCATTGACAAGAGTGCCAAGGTTGGACTTGCTTTGGCACTCAAGCCTTGAGCTTTATAAGAGCTCTCCATCTTGGAAGAGTACGGCAAGGTAAGCTTAGAATTTTGAAATGTAATCTGTTGACACTTTTTCATGGCGTTGCCATAGACACTTATGTCAGTGGTCCTTTTTTTCTTTTTGGCTTAAAATAAGAAGAAAACAAAACAAAAAGAAAAAGAAATGGCATGTTGGCTTCTTTTTGAACATCCCCTGTTTAACTGATATTCAGTATTTCTTTACTTGAATATATTTAATAATCCCTATCTTGCTAAAATATGTGTGTGTGTGTTAATTTTTATATAGAAGGGGTAGGGGTTGACCATAGGTAATTTGTATATTAGATTAGTATGGGATTAGTGTTTTTCATGTTGTAATTGTTGATATCTAATTTATTTTAGTAGTTTGTTTGGGTTGTATATAATATTTAATTAGATACTATTTGTCAACGTATTTGGATGGACCATGGACATCATTTGTGGATTAGACCTTATCCAATCATAAAATCAACCTTATTATCATATTACAATCAATGAATAAAAAAATTAAATTATAAGCCAAATTTGATAAAAATATATTATCGGTTCGTTTGAATTATATACAACATAAAATATAAGATTGTTGAAAAATTTACGTTTAGAATTATCAAAATTAAGATCCAAACAACTATTTTTAACCTAATTATTGAAAAAACGCTGATTATTAAAAATATATGTGACAGGAATTCTTTTTCCTTTCTTATTATTCATGATGAAATGATTAGGATTCATTGCATTAAATTTTCCCAACCCCATTTTACAGGGAAATTATATGGATCGAAATCGACCCAGCATAAATAGAATAATATTTTAAGCCAAAAAAAAGTTACTCGACCATTAGGGTTTCGACTGCGATGAGGTGTGTTTAGCTTATTTTTTATCTCACGTTACAGTACTGTTACAGTATTTAATCTCACTGCCATCGCTGTTTTTACACTAATCGCAGCTAAACGCATCGCCTATCCAAATTCACCCTAGATCTGTGGCATCTCTTAATTCACTGTCGATTTGTGGCATCTCTTAATTCACTGTCGATTAAACAGGTAAAGTCATATTATTATACAGTTTCTTTCTTTTTAATAATTTTTCTACAAAATTGATTTGTATTTTCCTGAAAAAGAAATAAATAAATTAATCTATTTTAAATATTATATTAATTTTTTAAAAAAACTATTTATTTATATAGTTAAAAGTTAATGTAATTTGCAAAATAACAAAATAATAACATGGTATACCATGTGCATTTTACACTAATACATAAAAATAAGTTTTCAACAAAATAATTAATTTATTCTTTAATTTAACTTACAAAATTAATTTATTTATTTTTAATAAAAAGACAAAATACAATTTTACTTAAATATTTGGGTTCAGAGCACATCTTCCAAATCCAAATGCTTTTTGAACGAAAACAAAGCATCTTGTGATTTATATATATGAATATTAAAAAGAGGAGCACTAAAATTGAAAGTGGAAGACAGAGAAGGAGGATAGAGTAGGCTAGGTTGAAGAGTGTATAATTATGATTGTGACACCAAACAAACTTTTGACTAATTAAAGGATTGGTGTTGGGTGGCTAACTGAAGGGGACTTTAGCTTTTGTGAACATCATACCATACCGTTTCATAATCATACCATCATCATTTCATCATCATATTCTAAGTCATGTAGTAAAAAAAAAAACCACCCTGTATGCATATATATATATATTGTACACAATTTTTTCTTATGTTAAGATGTTAACAAGACTAACAAGAGATCCATTTGTACAACAGCAAATCAAAGACAAGAGACAATGAAGAGGGGTAGGGTATATTGTGGGGTCAAAGAACAGATAATGCAACTTGCATAAAATTAGCCTCATTCTTCCCATTCTATTTCATCTACCATCTCCCTAGTTCCCATCACCATGCCATTATCCATTACCAGCATAGCTTTTCAGCCTCTAAATACGAGAGAAATAAGTGAGACAGGGGGCGGTGATGCTGCACGTTCAGTACGGCTTGTTCATTCAGTTCTACTGGTATAATTAAACAGTGGACATCACAGTCCGAAGAAGCAGATACCGGATAAGAACCGAATTCAAAGTATGAACATAGAGAAACTCAAACCTATGATTCTTTTGCTTTGGGCTTTGGCGATGGGTGAGGAGCCTGATGATTGCTTGAAGCAGACAAGCTCCTCATAGGTTGTCCTTTCCTCACTACGAATCCTGCTTGTGCTCTGGTGCCGTTTTTAGCATTTACATTGGACCTATTACGATTGGACTGCATAGTTTGGAAATAATAAGAAGAGCTAGCCATATCTTTAAGGTTTGGTAGAGGCTTTAGGATTTCAATAACTTCACTCATCCGAGGTCTGGCTTTGGGATCACGGCTAAGACATTGGGCAGCCAGCTGCGCAGCTTTCTGTGCACCTTTTATCGAAAAGTGGCCTTCAAGACGAGGATCTAAAATTCGAAAGAACCTTCTCTTGTCTCCTAGATGAGGTCTTGCCCATTCCACGAGATTGTGTTCCCCATTAGGTCGGTTTTTGTCCATGGATCTTCGGCCAGTCAACATTTCAAGTAAAACTACCCCAAAGCTATATACGTCACTCTTCGATGTCAAATGTCCTACATATATAGCCAATGATCTAGGTAAAAGAAGCTTTTCAACTCTAAACATTATAGAGAAATAAAAGTGAATACACGACATACCAGTCATTACATATTCTGGAGCAGCATAGCCATATGTTCCCATAACTCGAGTAGATACATGAGTTTTATCTCCTTCCGGACCATCTTTGGCGAGTCCAAAATCAGAGAGCTTGGCATTGTAATCCTGAAGTCGGGAACAAGTTTAGAACAATAATGCTACATATGGTAGAAGTACTATTTTTTTCGCATATTTTAGTATATACGGGAGCAATAAACTAATTCAATTTATAATATTCAACCACTCAATGACTTACTTTTAGCAAAGAGACGGGAAGTTTTCACTTATTTTGAATGTCTTATTTTTTACAAGAGTCGTTACTTATCTTTCTAATTTCAAGTTCAAATTTGTACTAACTATTCTTTTTTTTTTTTATATATCTAACTATTGTAATTCATATGTAATAAATATGCACTTCCCTCGTGTTATTACACTAGTAACCAAACGAGACATAAAAGAAGGAAAACTTATGGAGGGAACCTAGTTTCTGTTTTCAGTTACATACCGCATCTAACAGGATATTAGATGTTTTAAAATCTCTATATATCACTGGTCTTTCGGCTTCTTCATGAAGAAAGGCGAGACCCTTTGCAGCCCCAAGTGCGATTTTCATTCTAATAGACCAAGGAAGTGGCAAGGACCCTTCTGCGCAAAAAATGGTTGTTACCAGAGAAAATTAAACATCAAACACGAAAAATGCAAACAACAATGAATATGAAAACAATAACCACACATTAGATTTTTCATTCCAAGTTTCTAATGGTATGTCACTTTGAAAAGTTTCAAAGAGTTGACCACTTTGGCCTCACATTTGACGTGTTTACACAAAATTAAAATGACAAGTCAATTCTAGCATAAATTTTCACTATAATCACACATTTAGTACGGCAGCCTAATTATCAAAATCCAATTATTTGATAAATCGTTTCGTTGCCAATAGCGTTCAAGCTTATTAGGAGAAAGCATGCATGTCAACATAAAAAAGAGGAAAACTTCAGGCACCATTCCGTATCTGTAAGCTAAATTTTGTACAACTGACAACATTACCTTCCGATAACAAAACCCTAATTCTCGGTTTTGACCTAAGTTAAAGAGCACCATAGAAACCATACATTTATTAAACACAGCTAGCAGCATATGCATGGCTGAGCTATTTAAGTGTCGGAATACTTTGGTTAAACAATCATGTAAACCATGCAAAAGGTATATCATGATCCACAACGGTGTTACGTACTACGGAAGAGGTGGTTCTCCAAACTTCCTCGTGGCATGAACTCGTATACCAGTAACCTGTGATCATCCTCGATGCAGTAACCAACCAATTTAACCAAATTGGGATGAAGGAGGTTCCCAAGAAAATCCACTTCGGCCTGAAACATGAGGGGAAACATGAAATTTAAAATAGAAAGAAATGTACGGTATATGAAATGTAGATGTCATACCAGCCACTCTTTGTGACCCTGAAGTCCCTCAATGTTTAGTGTTTTGACAGCAACAGTAAGTCCAGTACCGGGTTTCACAGGAGCAGTTCCGTTCTCCTCAATCCAACCCTTGAAGACACAACCAAACCCACCCTCACCGAGAAGACTCTCAGGTCTAAAATTCCGGGTTGCTAACTTAAGGTCAATAAATGTGAATTTTCGAAGCTGCGAAGCAACTTTCAGTTCCTCACTATATTTCGGTGTCGAAGAAGCAGTTTCTGCATTACTAGTGGTTGTGGAAGACACGGGAACAACCGGTTGATCTCGGCTTTTCTCTCTCGTCGTCGATTTACTTTCAGCTGATAATATATACAAACAACAAGACAGTGAAATTAAAGATCATTCAACAATAGTAGCTATCAGATACCATTTCACATATTATATATGCATTTTTTACACAACAGTATTTAGAAACTGTATCAAAATGCCTCAAGGATTCATCTTATTGGCTTTTCCAAAATAGTAAATGGTAAAAAACTAGTTGCTTTTAAGTTTCAACTAATCACATCATTCACCAAAAACTGATTATTTGCCTAAAAAAAGAAACTCCATTAACATGCAAGTATATAGCATAAGCACCACAAAATAACTAATATTTATATAACTTTAATTAAGATTAATAAAGAGATCAATCTCAGATGAATTTCTATAAAAGTAGAAAAAGTTTTTAAAAGATATGTTGTTTAACACCAAAATACTTGCCTATAATCTAAAAATTTCTTATATTCTAGAGTTATTTATTCCTTTTTTCTTAAGATATTTTTTTTTAAAAAAAAGTATTTTTAAGAGATTAAAAATAAGATCATACCTGTTGTTCCACTCATAGAGTTATCAACTCTTGATCTTGAAGACATGCAACTTCCCAAAAATCTTAATTTAACCCAACATCCAGTTTCTTCTTCTTCATCTTTGTTCTTCCTTGATGATTTTTTCTCTCTTTCAGATTGATGGCCAAACCCCATCTTTCTAAAACCATCCAAATTCTTCTCAAAGAAAGCAACTTTTTCTTTCCTCCTTTCAATAAAACTGACAACTTTTTAATCTTAAAACATCTAAATACAAATAAAAAGTAGATTTTTAGCTGTTAATCACTAACACCCAGTTTATGAAATTTAGTCAAAAGGCAATTTTTGATAGACAGAGAGAGAGAGAGAGAGATTAAGCGCTGCTTGAGAAAGTGTTTCAACAAAGGGCAGATTGGGCAGTTTGAAACAGAGAAAAAGGGCAGCTTGGGCAAGAGAGAGAAACCAAATAAATAAGCATAAAAAAAAAATTCATCTCTGTGCTGCTAACTACCAACAGTGATCTTAGCATATTCCAAATCAACAAACAATTTTTTAAAAAAAAATTCCTGTATTTTTCCGAAATAAACTCCATTTATTTTTATTACAAAATATTAGCCATTTTCGTAATCTGAATTAAAAATTTTAATTACGCACCTTGTTAATGAACTTTCCTTAAATTAGAATTTATATTTTAAGATTATATAAGTTCATACGTGAACATATTAAAACTTGAAAATTAAAAATAAATTTATAAAATTTTAAATTAATAAATCGTAAAATTATATTTTATTTTTTAAATTTTAATATAACTCTATCCATTTTGTTATTGATTTAAAATCTAACAAGCAAAAATAAAAATAAAAGGATTAAATTTCAAATTTTTAAAAAGAAGATAGAGTAGAGGCAAAATTAGACGAAGAAAATCAGATGTTAGAAAAAAGAATGGAAGTGATATACTCAAAAAGATTTTGTTTTTTATTTATGTTAGGGTTGATCTTATATGTAAAGGGCATTAAGATACATAAAAATTCATTGAGACAAAGCCACGTTTGCATATAGGTAGGTTTATATTTTGCCTAATTAAAAAAAAACATGTTTTACAAAGAGACAAAGACAACAATCACTTTCATTGGTGTGGTTGTAGCCAAATTACCAAGTGCCTTTTCCATCACCATACGCCACTTAGTGGAATTACAAATCAATAACTTGAAATTTGATTCCCCTTTTTTTATCTTCTCATTATTTTTTTTGCTTTACTACATTTCTTTTTCACTATATACCTATACATTTTCTTTTTTTCGATTTGTGTTCAAGTTAATTATTTTAGACTTGATCATGGATCGGGTCATTTGTTTAAATTTGAAAATACGTTTAGAAAACGGAAGAGTTTAGACAAAATATGATATTTAAAAAATGAACTTGGGTAAAATTTAAAGCTTGTTCTTTATATGGGTCAAGCTTTGGGAAAGCTTTTTTGCTCGAGTCCGATCTGACCCGAATATTATGTTATAAAGCAATACTATATTAATTATATATGTTAAATAATTATTATATTTATATTAAATCACTAACCTAATAACTATTAAACTCATTACCCAAAACCTAAAAAAATTTACCCAACTAAATAACCCAACCCAAAATAAAAATTTTAAAATTATATTTAATACAATAAAATATTTATTATATTTATTTTTGTTTTTTACTATAATAAATTTTATTATATTTATGATAGTATTTTTTAATAATATTATCTTTTAATGTATTTTTAATGTGTTAGAAACTTTTATTTTAACTTTTTTAGTGCATTTAATGTATTATAATTTTTGAAAATTATTTTTAATAAAACTAATCTAAAAACTAAGTATGGGTAGGTTAGGTCAACCTTGGATTTACTTTTCTTAAATTGGGTCGGATTTAGACAAAAAAAGTAAATTAATTTTTCAAGTTAGATCAAACCAAACCCGAACTTAAAAAATTAGTCTAGATACCTTACATAACCATTCAAACCCATTATCACTTCTAATCATTATTTAATCATCATCAAAACAATTATTTTCCAATTTATTGCATAGAATTTTAATTATCCATCCTTTAATCTCTACTTTTTTTAATTTAAACATGTCTTAAAATAATCAAATCTAGCATTTCTCCTAATATTGATATGTAGAAAGATTTTTGTAATAATTTTAATTAATGTTGTTAGAAATAGGCTGAAGATCTAACTGATAATAAAAAATAGTTAAAATTTTTGAATAGATAAAACCTTAAAATTATAAATTTATTAAATAATAAATTATTTTTAAAATAATAATTGTTAACTCTATTCTAATTTAATTTTATTTGAATTTTTTTAATAGTAAAAGGATTAATTCAATCCATTTTATTAATAGATAGACTAATTTGATTAGATTCTTATCATAGAGAGACCTCTAAAGGACATCCATTTAAACTTAGCCTACTTTTAAATAGGAGAAAATACGAGCTTAAATAGTTTGAATTCACACCTTTTAGTTGTTGCTATAACAATAATACCAGTTGAACTAAGAATTAATCAATACTACTAACTATTTTTTATGAAAATTAATACTTAACAAAATCCAAAATTAAAAAAAAAAAAGTTTAATGGTCCCAAAAGGTTTTGTAATTTTCATTAGTAAAAAAACAATCAAACCACTCCATGAAAAATACACCCAATTAAGCTCTCAAATGTTAAGAATAATAATTTCTATCATTGACGATTAATGTGTTGACATGACAGTTAACAATTGCTCAGTCAATCATTTTGTTATTGATGTGGTGGTCCACATCAATAAATTTTTAAATGTAAAATTATAAATAATTTATAAAATTATTAAAAATTACTAAAATTTTTGAAATATCTAAAATATAAAAAATAAAATTATTAGAAGATTGTAAAAATTTTAAAAAATTGTTAAAATTTAAGAAATTGATTAAAAATTTAGGGAAATAAAAAGTATTAGAAAATATTAAAATTATAAAAAATTTAAATATTATTAGGAATTGTGAAATATTTAAAAATATAAAAAATAGAAAAATTAAACAACCTATTAAAAATTATAAAATAACTTTAAAATGTACTTGAAGTTATACAAAATTCAAAATTATAATAAAAGAAATTTCAATCCAAAATTAAAAATGAAAGGTGTGGTCCAAGCTCAAATAAGCTGAATAATTTTCATAAAACCTAATAAAATCTAAAACTCCTACCAGCTCAAATAAGCTTTTTACCTTTGGGGAGAGAAATTATCAAAATATTTTGTATTAACCATTTAAAAGGTATAAATTTTTAAATTAATTTATATTTAATGTATTATCATAATATTATTTATTATTATATTTAAAAGTTTAGAATATCTTATGTATAATTAAATTTACAAATAATTTATTAATTATTAAAAAATATTTAAAAAGTATATTTTGTGTATAATTATATTAAATTATTTAAATATTATCTAAATTAATTTTTTTTAAAAATTTTCAACATCCTGTTTAAAATAAACATTCTTAAATTAACACTTTCCAAAAGCATTCTGTTTTCAAATTAAAAATGAGTTGATCTATCTTTGTTGGGCCATGTAATTATCAAGGCCCAAACTTCTATTCAATTTTTATTTTAGCTTTTGTGGATTTTTTTATTAATTTTTTTTCTTCTTTTTATAATTTGGAAGAGATTTAGATGATCCAGCTGAACTCCACCATATGCTGAATGGAAGTAGCCTTTAAAACTTTTAAATTTAAAAAAAAACAAAATTAAAACTGAATATTCAACCCTAATACTTCCTATTGTCCAAAATTGATCAAATCCAACTTCTTCCATTAACATAATCACATCTATGCCACTTGCAATTATTATTGGACCATTCTTTTGATTTGGCACCACTATCCACATATTTCAAACCTTCAATTTTCTTTTCAAATCAACTTTAATCTTAACTGTAAAATTTTTATAATTTTTTTTCAGGAAGAAAATATGTACTTCAGTTCACGCGAATTTATATTTTCTTAATTATTATAATAATAATAGTATCAATGAAGTCAAAACTCAATCTATTTAATCAATATTTCAATCCAAAGAAAAATAATTAAAATAATAAACCGGAAATTTATTTCAATACAATAAAAATATTGAGATTTATTTAACAAAATTTTGACTAATTTAAACCCTCTTTTAATAGTTTAGCTTTTTTTATATAAAAAAATCAAACCCTAATTACAGATATTGACACAGGAGAAAGTTTCATACTAAAAGTAAGATTTAGTTAAGTCATTTCACGTTGAAATTTAACAAAAAAGAACGGTCACATTCAACTGGAGCAAGTGCTATTCGAGAACAATTAATCTATTTAGATTTACGAATTCTTATTGATTATTCGGTGGTAGAATGAAAATAATTAGGGGAAGAAGACCTCATGGGTAATGAATGGAAAAAATGCATGAAATTGGCTAAACATCTTATTCAAACAAATATAGAATTAGAATGGATGATTTTATGTGTATTATCAATTCTTCCTTTCGAGTTGAAACCGATCATTCAAATAGATGGGGTAAACTAATGAGTTCAATACTAATGAACTCTATAAAAAATTATCTATCGAAATAATACTCTAATCGATCTATTAACAATAAATAAATTTATGCCAAGAGAATTAATAACGTGTCAGGAAAATTATCAACCTTCAACAACAAATTTAATTCATATATATTTTTTAAATTATCTATAAACTTTCTAATTCGAAATCGATGTTCAATAGTTACTCACACCACAATTCATACACATTTTAAATGGTGATATTCAATACATTCAAGTTTTCCAAAGTGCAAATTTTATTTTATTTTTCACTTTTCTTCAAAGAAAATAAAGAAGATTTTAGGGTTTTAATAAATTGATCTTTTGGCTTCCATCTCGCATGTGATAGAATTGAGAAACTCATCATGGTTATTAAATAACTTCATAAATCAAACCAAGAGTTATCTAATTTGACAATTACAGTAAACTACATTAGCAGTCACTCAATTATTGATAAATTTCTTTTGTCATCTAATTATAAAAATTACAAAATAATTTGTAACACCCCATACCCGATACCATTGCCGGAGTCGAACACAAGGTGTTAACGGACTTAATTCATTAATTAAACAGCTCATACAATTCATTTTAAAATTTCCAGACAAGCTGGCTAACTGCATCACAGTCGCTTTAAAAATCATATCTCGAGTTACGAAACTCGAAATCCAATTCCGTAAATTTTTCCTGAAACTAGACTCATATATATATCTACTAATTTTTTTCTAGAATTTTTGGTTGGGCCAATTAGTACAGTTTATTAGTTAAAGTCTCCCCTGTTTCAGGGTTCAACTACTCTGACCTCTGTGTATTACGAATCAGATATCTCCCTGTACAGAGCTTCAATGACTATACCGTTTGTCTCTAATAAAACTAGACTCAATAAGGAATCTGTACATATAAAGCGTGACTTCTAATTATCTTTGTAAAATTTATGGTGAATTTCCAAAGTCAGAACAGGGGATCCAGAAATCGCTCTGGCCCTGTTTCACAAAAATTTAAACATCTCATAAAATATAGCTCATATAGCTGTTTCACTTATTCCATATGAAAATAGACTCATCAAGCTTCGATTCCATAACTTATTCATTATTTAATTCCATTTCTACTATTTTTAGTGATTTTTTAAACTCACGTCACTGCTGCTGTCTGAATCTATTTTATGGTAAATTTTACCTATTTCATGGTTTCCATGGATTAGCTAGCAATTTGACATACATAATACCAAATATGATCATGATTAGCCATTCCAATGGCTAATCATTACCAAGCATTTCTATTTCCATACCACTCAATAACCATATCATAAGACCATACATATAAAATGATTATAATGCTATACATGCCATACTCAAAATATACAAGCCATTATGCCAAGATGGTATACGGATAGTGTGGCGTGCCTCCGACCGTTCCGATTTCCGAGCTGGCTTGTCAACACTACAAGGAATGAAAAGGAGGAGTAAGCATAAATGCTTAGTAAGCTCACATGCAAATAGCAAGTAACATAACCATATAAGCAAACATAAAACATCATTTGCATAATCATCACCAAGACATTCATATCACCTTTTCATTTATCATCTTACCATATTGTTGTTATATCGAGTTTTCAACCCGAGGGTTAAGTACATACCTGTTCAAAGTATCCATTTCACAACACTTACCAATACGTCCCTTTCATCTTGAATATTCCTCCATTTGAGTAGAACTTTACCCGTTGAACACATCGGAATATAATTCGGACATATGGATAACTTGCACATAAGTGCCACATATGTAGCCAAGCTACCATGTAACCCGCCCATAAGTGAACTCGGACTCAACTCAACGAGCTCGGGCGTTCGCATCCATAAGTGAACTCGGACTCAACTCAACGAGTTCGGATGCCTAGTTACATCTCACGAACTCGGACTCAACTCAACGAGTTCGGACGCTCGCATCCATAAGTGAACTCGGACTCAACTCAACGAGTTCGGATGCCCAAATATCCCATGACATGTCACTTGTATCCTAATCCATTCCTGAGGTTCAACGGACCTTTTCCCAATCATGTGTCTCAACCATCTTCTACGGAATGCCGATACCGATACTCGGTAGTATTTCACATTTTCCAAGTATATCACATAATTTGACATATTATCAAACAATTATCACAAGTATAATATTTCATAATAATTATCATATCATTTAAAAAACATTAAAACATTTAAAATAATAACTATGTTACCAACCTTTACATATGAACTTACCTCGTATGCGAAAATGGCTATTTTACCATTTCGTCCACAACTTGGTATTTTCCCCATTTTAGCCCAATTTCAGTTTTCCTTGCTCTATCATTTAAAATATAGTCTAATTAGGACTCACATTATTCAAATTGACCCAAAATCATATTTTGGAAAAATTACAATTTTGCCCCTAAACTTTTGCATATTTACACTTTTGCCCCAAAGCTCGTAAATTAAAATTCAGCCTATTTTCTTATGTTTTATGACATGCTGATCATTTTTCCCTTCTATGGCAACATCAAATTCTCACCCTAACATGTACTTATGACTATTAGGTATTTTTACCGATTAAGCCCTTTTGCTCGTTTTCACTTAAAACCGAGTAGCACAAGTTGTCTAACATAATTTAAAACCTCGTATTCTATCATAAAACACCAAAATACACAAATTTCACCTATGATTATTTTTCCAAATATAAACCCTAGGTTAAATTATTGCTAGCATAAGCTAAATTGAGCTACCGGGACTCCAAAAACGTAAAAATCATTAAAAACGAGGCTAGAACGGACTTACAATCGAGCTTGGAAGCTTGAAAAACCCTAGCCATGGTTTCTCCTTGCTATATTCGGCCATGGGGTTGAAGATGAGCAAAATTGGCTTTTAATTTTGTATTTTAATTCATTTTACCCCTAAATGACCAAAATGCCCTTACTACTAAACTTTTCAAAAATTCCATCCATGTCCAATTTTTGTCCATAGACTTAGAAATTGGTAAAATTACTCTTTAATGACCTCTAATTAATAATCTAATTCAATTTTAAGCAAAATACTTCTAGAACACAAGTTTTGCAATTTATTCAATTTAGTCCCAAATTTCAAATTAAGCACTTTATGCATAAAATTTCTTCACGAAATTTTCACACAATCATGCAATCATATCATAGACCTTAAAATAATCATAAAATAATTATTTCTATATCAGATTTTGTGGTCACGAAACCACTATTCTGACTAGGCCCAAAATCAGGATATTACATAATTACTTAACTATTTGATTTTTTTCTTTTCTGGTTATCAACCTTTACGTGATAGCTTTTAGAATTGGCATGATAACAACTTTTTAACTTTTAATATTTATAAATTATATCAATTTAGTCTTAATTTTAAAAACTTAACCTTCAATGTTGACACATTACATTTCAATTTTACTTTTATTTGTGATCCTATTACCTAAAAAGTTGAAAGAATTCAAATCTAATTGTTTGGAATCAAAACTAAATTAACACAATATATAAATGTTAAAAATTAAAGTTGTTATATTCTATCAATTTATTTTTGGTGACTAAAAAAGATATAAATAATTAAATGATCATTCTATAACTTTTTATAATTAAGGTAAATTTGGATAGACAATGTGATATGATGCGATACTTTAACTTATTTTTTGTCTCATGCTACAATATCTAATCTCACTACCACTATTGTTTTTACCATTACTATTTTTACACTAACCGCAAATAAACACACTAATCATGCAAACACACTCGTATAAAAATAATATTCCATCATAGTAATACTAGGTCTTGGTACCAACTTTGATCAGCTAATTTATACTACTTTGTTACATTAAATATTTTTGAAAGCCCTAATGCGGTCAAATTCGAGGGTAATACAAGAAGGATAGAATTCATGATTAGAACATTTATTTACTATATCCAAAAAAAAAAAAAAAACGGAAACAAAAAACACAAAGCAAAAACTCAAAACATCATTTCAAGGCAAGACTCAAAAAAAGTAGTATGTGAGAAGTACAACATAGATTCATTCTCTCATGCTATCTTCACCATCTTCTTGTTCACTCAGCTCGAGATCGGCCAGCAACTCTTCCAATGGAACCGAAGGCAGATCATCCCCATCCGACACCGATACCATCTCTGATGGCTGGTAATCTTTGTTACGGTACAGTGATAAGTTGAACCTTAGCTCAGGGTTCTCTTCCAAATCCCTCAAGAACTCTTCATATTCTGTGTCCAGCTTCTGTTCGTTCGCTCTACCTTTAGATTCGTCTAGTTCCATATCAAGGGACTTAAGCTTCCATGGACGAGGCTTCCCACGCTTCTTCTGGCGTTTTTCTTCATAGCTCTTCTTTATCAGAATTGCCTCAGGAAGGACAAGTCCTCTATACTTATCGAGTTCAATATCATTATTGTTGGCCCCATAAAGGTCATACCCGAGTGCACGATCTCCAGGCTTTAGAATATGGCCTAGGTGTGTTCTTATGTAAAACAACTTCCCATAATCACTTACACGAGCCACCTCAGCATCTGCCATTACATATTTCGAGCCCCCAAGATTATATTCAGGAGAAACAACTTCAATGTTAAAGACATCATATTCCACCAGTTGCCTGCTACCAAGTAGGGACTTGAAGGAATGCCTCCAATACTGGTCAGTGTCCAAGAAACACTGCCTCAGAGTAAACGGATCCAACAACGTAATGTTGTTCGTAACTTTCGTGCAGATCACAAGAGGACCAAGGTTCCCCAAACTAGTAGCCACCTTTGGAGGCAAACAAATCAAATCCTCACGGCAAATGGGGGATATTTCGACTGAGAACGTGTACTTGTAATTGTAGCTATTACTCTTAGGATCATGAGACACAAGCTGTTTGTCATGTCTACTCTTTGTTGGAGCAACTTTACCTAAAAATTCGACAAACTTCACAGCATGACTCCTGTTGGAAAAGAAAAAATCAATTCCTTGATCCATTTGCTTGATTTTAATGGCATGGGCAGCAGCATCATGTTTCAGGATGAGCTGTTCCAAATAAAAGAAGGTTCGCCTGTGGGATACACGCTGTCTGAGTTGCACAGAAGCCACCCACTGGTCAGGATTCGCCTGATACCTCGTACAAGAGTCACACATGTTATCTTGTTGAACATACTCGACAACATAAGATTGCTCCAAAATCGCTCCATTAAGAACCTCTTTTTGAACCTTCAGCTTGACCTTGATTCTCTTAGAATGTGGTTCAGTCCAAATGAATTCAGCATTTACCAGCCTAACTTTCTTCAAATCAGTCTCCAGTCGTTTCACACAAAACGTCAAGAGCTCCTTTGATTCCAACTGAGCTTTTATCCAAGTTCTTGGGGGCTGCAAGTAGCTATCACAATCGGGACAATGCATAATGGTCACATGCTTTCGTAAACCTTCTGTGATGTCAACTTCAGACCTCAAACATGTTACACACATGTTGGCAGGATTTGGCGCCATTGAAATACCACATTTGCAACACAAGACAGTACCTCTTGTTTGAGGAACCACAAACATATCTGATGCCATAGCAACTGTTCCATAAAGATGATAATCATAAGTATATAGCAGCTCAAAGCAACATACATCAATGGCGGAAAAAGCTAATAACTAGAAACAAGCGAGTCAATCGTATGTCTGTCCTAATGAAGGGTTAACTTAAAAGCTGCTGTTTAACAACATCATTAGTTAAAACAACAGCAACCGACGTTGGAAACAATCCATATAAGTTCAACATATTCAACAAGACAACCTATTTACAAGCATGGCTGCCCATCGGCGCAAAAGGATGATTTTATATATATATATGTGTGTGTGTGTGTGTGTGTGTATTATAAACAGCTCAAAGAAACAGAAACTAAGGGCATAACACAAAGAATAGCCTTCTGGTTTTTACAATCATAAAAAAAATCAACAAAATCCCTAATTTAGAACAAGAAAAACCCAGATTTACAATATTTTTAATGAAATAAAATAAAATGAATTTTAAGAACAATCTTTCAAGTGAACATATTCAGAGAGTTACTTGTATACATAAGAAATCTCAATCACACTAAAATAATTAAAAAAAAATCTAATTCAATATGCAAAAAGAACATCAAAATCCCAAAAAATAAAAACAAAAAAGAACGAATTCATTAAAACTGATACTGCAAAATTATTGGAAACAAGAAAATTGAAGAAAAAAAATTAATGCCAGATTTTTTAAAAAAAATTACCTTTATGGCTGTCACCGCCAATACACCGCTAATCCGCGAGCAAAAAGAAAGAAGAAAATGAACTAATGCTTTCAAAACCCTATAATATAAAGCCGAAGGCGAAAGCCATTTTTGTTTTTGTTTCTTTTTTCGTTTTTATTTTTGGGAGTGTAATGGGCCTTTTGACCCATATTGTAGCGGGTTTCACTTAATTTTTTGGGCCCAAACTTTAAATTATAATTTTCTGGGCCAGAATAAAATTAATTTAATTAAATGTACTAATAATTTTTCATTACATTTGTAAATATTGAAAGAAATTATTGACAAATTATGAAAAGAAAATATAATTTAAAATAATATTAATTTAATTTATAATTTATAATTATATTTTTATCTTTATTAGTGTTAAATGTGTTTACAACATATTTTTTTCTTCTTGAAGATGTAAATTGAAATATGAAATTTTAAAAAGTTTTTATCAAACTCTAATTATGATTATTATTTAATAATTTTTTCATTAAATGTAATTAATTTATAAAGCTAGTATACTAAATCCCAATGTAGTGAAATATATAATAATATTTTAAAAAATATCCTTAAACTACTCGATAGTAAAATTCATAAAGTAATTGTGCATTTACGAAAAGTCTAGAAATTATCATGTTTGTCCAAACAAGATACATTATGATGGACCCTTCCATTTCTCAAGCCATGAGCATTGAGGCAATAAGATGAAGTTTTGTTTTTTTTTTTGCTTCTCATTTCTCAGTTAATTTTTTTCATAGCGATGAATCTACAAGAATTGTGTTAGTACAAATCTTCGGTGAGGAAAATCTCGAACACACGAACGGAACTCGAACAGAAGAAGAAATAGGACAAGGCTCCAAGGCATGTATCAAGCCACTATCTTTAAGGTTATATTCGCCCCCACCTATCTTCGGTGTGCAAACGAGTTCCAAGCAAATTAACCTCGAGGATACAATAAAGCCAATGACTATTTGCGTTTTGCACTGACGAGAATAGCCCACTACACACTGAGCAATGTATGGCAAGAAACTCAATTTCTATGAAGGATTTCTGCAGTAATACTTTACAGAATAATCTAATAATATTAGAAAACGAATGAAGGAAAGAAAGAATCTTAGAATTTGATGGTATATTTCCAAATGAAATCTCATTCCTATTTATAGGAATTTTCATGTCTCTTCATAAAGACATCTTTCATCAATAGGTGTCTTTTGAATAATAATGTCTTTAAAATTATTCATTTAATTATAACTATTCAAATAAAATTATTTAAATAGTTATAATTCTTTTTCAAAAAATCAAACAATATAATCTTTTGATTAATTACACCTATTCATTTATAGTTATTGGAACACTATAGATATTTGAAAATGTTCCAACAATCTCCCCCCATTTTCAAAATATTTTAGATTTTGATATTCTTAGAAATCAATTTGCATAAATGAAAGGTATCTTACGATTGAACCTTCACTTAGTGAAAACATGTTAAAGTTAATCGAAATTGTATGGTAGACTAAGCTTTGAACCAACTATTTCATTTGATTAACTGAACACATCTCACACAATGATTTCAACATCGGTCAATGCATAGTATCTAGGGACACTATTATAACCATGTGCCTGTGTCTTCTTTTCATGAGTGCTGTCAGAACCAAGCCCTTAAGCTCCTAGAAGCAGCCATACTTCTATTCACATAGGTTCCCATCAAGAGTGTTCCCGTAATTATAACACTCCAACATTTTAATGTTATGGGTCCATTAAGAGTACATTACTCATCCTTCCCTTATCATTACGGGTACCTAGCACTTTAGTCTTAGGATGGATTTATTTACAGTGCTAACAGACACATACTAATGATGTACTTTGTTTCATTGAACTCAAGACTTGACGTTATACCAAGCATTAAGTCGAGTTTCCATCATGGTGACTCTAATTAATGGGCTTGAGTCCTATCCCTTTTGAGGTCTTTTTTACTATATTTCTAGCAAGACTTTTTGTCAAAGGATCAGCCAAATTTTCACTTGACCTCACATAGTTAATAGTGATCACTCCATCAGAAATTAATTGTCGGACATAACTATGTCTTAATCCAATGTGTCTAGACTTTCCATTATATACTTGGCTATATGCCTTTGCTAGAGTAGCCTTACTATCACAACGGATAGAAATAGTTGAAATTGGCTTAGGCTATAAAGGTACATCATAAAGCGAATTTCTTAACCATTCTGCTTCTTTAGATACAGCGGCTAATGCAATAAATTCTGCTGCCATGGTGGAATCAGTAATACATGTTTGTTTCTTGAAACCCCAAGAAATGGCTCCTCCACCAAGAATGAAAATCCATTCACTAGTAGATGCATGATCTTCCAAACTTGTAATCAAACTAGCATCCGAATACCCTTCTAAAACTGGAAGATATCCATTATAACACAATCCATAGTTAATAGTTTTCTTTAAGTACCTAAGTACTCTATTCAAAGCTTGCCAATGCAAGCTACTTGGATTACTTGTGTACCTACTCAATTTCCCAACAGCATATGCAATATCTGGACTTGTACAAGTCATTATGTACATAAGACAACCAATTAGACTTGCATATTTCAATTGATCAATTTTCCTACCAACATTAGATACTAATTTTATTTGAGGATCCATGGGTGTAGATGCAGGTATACATTTGAAAAGATCAAACTTTTTAAGCATCTTTTCAATGTAATGTGATTGTGATAAAGCTATAGTGCTTTCATCTCGGGTTATTTTAATCCCAAGAATAACATCTGCTGCACCCATATCCTTCATAGCAAAGTTGTTTGATAAGAATTTTTTTTTTTGTTTTCTATTTGTTCCTAATCCGTGCCAAAAATAAGCATATCATCTACATATAAGCAAATTATGACACCTTTTCCATTTTTCATATTTGCTATATATACACTTATCGGATTCATTTATTTTATAACCATTAGCTAAAACAACATTGTCAAACTTTTGGTGCCACTGTTTTGGTGCTTGTTTAAGTCCATATAAAGATTTAACAAGTTTACAAACCTTATGCTCTTGTCCTGGAACAACAAATCCTTCCGGTTGTTCCATGTACACTTCCTTTTCCAATTCACCATTTAAAAATGCAGTTTTAACATCCATTTGGTGAACAACCAAATTATATATAGAGGTAAGTGATATTAAGAGTCTAATTGTAGCAATTCTTGCTACTAGAGCATAGGTATCAAAGTAATCAATATCTTGTTTTTGTGTAAAACCTTTGGCTACCAACCTTACTTTAAACTTATCAATGGTTCCATCGACCTTTATTTTCTTTTTGAAGATCCATTTACAACCTATTGGTTTGGAACCCGGTGGAAGATCAACTAAGATCCAAGTTTGATTTCCTATTATTGAATCTATCTCATCATTTATTGCTTCTTTCCAAAAAGCAGAGTCTTGAGATTTCATTGCCTATTCAAATGTAATAGGATCAGATTCCATATTATAACAATAAGGTATCTTATTACATATACTTTCACCTTTTCCTTCTACAAGAAACATAATAAAATCTGGTCCAAAATCTTTGACCTTTTTAATCCTCTTACTTCTACTTAATTCTTGACAAGATTCATCATTATTATCAATTTGTTCCAATGGAATCTCAATCTCATTTGAAGAATGAATCAATTGTTGTGGATGTAATTGTCTTGATATAGAATTAAATCTATTTTCATAAAAAATAGCGGCTCTTGATTCAATAACAGTATTAATTGAAATTAAATCATTTGGTTCAATTACCATGAACCTATATACCTTGCTATTATGTGCATATCCTATAAATATGCATTCAATTCCTCATTCACCTAACTTTTTACGTTTAGGTGTTGGAACTTTGATAATAGCTCTACAACCCCAAACCTTTAAATAATTAAGGTCTGGTTTCCTTTTCTTTCATTGTTTATAGGGGGTTATTTTAGTTTCCTTATTAGGAACTCTATTCAATATATGACAAGCTGTTAGAACAGTTTCTCTCCAAAAACCTTGTCGAAGATCTAAATATGATAATGATAAACCATAAATTATACATATTTTTACCCCATGTTTAATGTTTTATGGATGATTTCTCATTAGAATTAGTGAATTCGATGCTCCTAATGCTTTAATTTCATGTTTTATACTTAGGAGAGCAATGGAGAGAGAAAGGAACGAGAAACGGGCCAAAACGGAGAAAATAGGCTAAAGTACAAAATCAACACGGCCTGGAGCTCCTCACACGGGCAGACCACACGGCCGTGTCAATTTAGCAGGCTCGAATACAGCCTGAAGTAATCGAACACGGGCATGTGCCACGGGTGTGTCCCTACCGAGCCCAAGTTGAGTCCAATTTGGAAAAGGCCAATTTTGAGGGTTTTTAGGCGTTCCAAAGCCTATAAATACACCCTAGAGGAGGATAAAAAGGGAGACGGAGAAGGGGAGTAAGGAATTACCCCAAGGAAGCCGATTGATCCATCTCAGAAGCCGGATTCATCATCAAGACTGAAGATTTCTCCTCAATTTCCCTTCAGGAGTTTTGAGTTTTCTTTATGTTTTGTATTCTTTATTCTTCTAAGATGTTTTCTTATTTAGTTATGAACTAAAACCTCTAAATACCTAAGGGGAATGAAACTTAAGACGAATCTTGTTATTATTTTCTGAATCGTATGATAAATATTTAACTTGTTCTTAATTATGTGTTATTAATTCTTGTTTTGATATCCCAGATACTGATTCAAGACATGCTCTTATTCAGAGGAGGAATAAACCCTGTCTAAGAGTACTTTTGTCATAATTAAGCGGAGTTGATTACGCGCCTAGAAATAGGGTGACAAGATTTTGCCGGATTAAGGTGAAACCTAATAGGGGGATCCATAGATCGAGTTAATGTAACCCTAAAGTGTTAATTAGATAAAAGTCTCGGTTATTCAATTTAGGGATTAGACATTATTAGTCTTGAATAGGGATAATAACATAACTTAGGGATCTCTACGGAACAAGTTGAATGAATAAATAGTTCGATTCGAAGCCAAAATAACAAGTAAAGTCTAGGTGGATTTTTCCTTAGGTATTGTCTCAAGTCAATCGATTTTTCCAAAACAATTCCCCAAATCTTTTCTCTGTGCGTTCTTAGTTTAGATAATTGGTTAATTAAAACAAAACCCCATTATTCTTAGGCTAGATAATAAAAAGACAGTCATTACTAGTACTTTTGGTTCCCTTGAGTACGATATCCCGGTCTTGCCATTACTATACTATTGTTCGATAGGTGCGCTTGCCTTTTCGTCGTGATAATAGTTAGTCTAGGTTTGATCTTTATTATAAATATTTATTACTTGTTACGAATCACGCGATCAAGTTTTTGGCGCCGTTGCCGTGGAACTAAAATATTAGGAACGCTAAATTTTTATTACTTTAGCCATTTATTTTTCTTGAAATTTAATTTAATTTAATTTTTTTATTATTTATTAATTTACTTTTTCTTTCTCTTGGCAGACTTTTATAGTTTATGACTAGAAGAAACCCGTCGGGACCATTACTTTTTGACGAAGAAATTGATCGTACAGTTCGTAGAAATCAAAGAGAAATAAGGCGCAGCTTACAATACACGGAGAACGAGCAAGAAGATGATACTCAACTCCCAACCGATGAGATGGCTGAAAACCAAAGCAATCAGCTACCTCCTACAATTGTGACTAATCAAAATCCTACTCTACGTACTATGTATGATTATGCTAAACCTTCTTTAACAGGAACTGAATCTAGCATAGTTAGACCGGCTATAGCTGCAAATACTTTTGAACTAAAACCTAACACTATTCCGATGATACAGCAGTTTGTTCAGTTTGATGGTTTGCAGGATGAAGATCCTAACGCTCACTTAGCAAATTTCCTGAAATTTTGCGATACATTTAAAATCAATGGCGTTTCTGATGATGCCATTCGTCTTCGGTTATTTTCTTTTTCATTAAGGAACAAAGCTAAACAGTGGTTAAACTTGTTACCACGAGGGTCAATTACTACTTGGGAACAAATGACTGAAAATTTTTTACTAAAATACTTTCCGCTTGCTAAAACGACTAAATTACGTAATGATATCTCTTCTTTTGTGCAGATGGATTTAGAAACACTTTACGATGCATGGGAGAGATACAAGGACTTACTGAGAAGGTGCCCTCACCATGGGTTACCGCTTTGGCTGCAAGTACAAACGTTCCACAATGGTTTGAATCCCTCGACTCGGCAAATGGTTGACGCAGCTGCTGGCGGAACCACCAACAACAAAACACCTGAAGAGGCTTATGAATTCATTGAAGAAATGTTACTAAATAACTATCAGTGGCAAGTCATGAGGACTAAGCCAACAAAAATAGCCGGCGTTTATAACGTCGACTCAGTTACTATGCTGTCAAATCAGATAGAACTTTTCAATAAAAAGATTGATGGTTTTCTTAGTTCTACGCAAGTACATCCAGTAATTAGGTATGTCTCAAGCGGATGAGGTGTGCATACAGAATATCAATCATTCAATCCTACAACCGAAGAGGAACAAATCAACTATATGGGTAACAATAACTTTAGATCTCAAAATAATCCATACAGTAATACTTATAATACAAGTTGGAGGAACCACCCAAATTTCTCTTGGGGTGGTCAAGGGAATCAAAAGCCACAAAATCCTTAGGGTTTTCAACAGCCACGGTATCAACAAGAGAAGAAACCAAACCTTGAAGAGATGCTCTCTAAATTTATCTCGGTATCAGAAACCCATTTCTAAAATACCGAGACAACACTTAAAAATCAACAAGCATCGATCCAAGGGCTCGAAACTTAGATAGGCCAGCTATCCAAACTAATCTCCGAACGACCACAAGGTAGCTGGTACTCAAGGGAACACCTCAACGCAATTGATACTCAAGATAAGGAATGATTCATTGCACCTGAGCCAGAACCGAGGTAAGAAACTGTGGTAAGCAAATGGAGAGATTAGGTAGGTCAAAATACAAACAAACCAGTGACTGTTGAATATAAACCTCGTGTGCCATACCCTAACTCGACAAGGAAAAACCGCTCAGACGAACAATTCGATAAATTCCTTAAACTTTTGAAAAAAATTACATATTAACTTACCATTTATTGAAGCTTTGTCACAGATGCCAAATGAAATGAAATTTTTAAAAGAGCTTTTAGTAAATAAGCGGAAGTTGGACGAAGCATCGCATGTGGAGCTAAATGCAAATTGCTCAGTTATTCTACAGAATAAGCTACCCCACAAATTGAAAGATCTAAGGAGTTTTACAATTCATTGTTTAATTGGTAGTTTAGATATAAGTCATGCATTAGTTGATTTAGGGGCTAGTATTAACGTCATGCCTTACAAAATGTTTAAGCAACTAGGTCTTGGGAAACCTAAACAAACTAGGATGAGCATTCAATTGGCAGATAAAACTATAAGATTTCCTAAGGGTATTATTGAAGATGTACTCGTGAAAGTAGATAAGTTCATATTCCCTGTTGATTTCGTTGTTCTAGACATAGAGGAGGATAATAACACCGCTTTGATTTTAGGAAGGCCCTTTTTAGCAATTGTTAAAACAGTTATTGATGTTGGCACAGGTGAGCTTACACTACGTGTGAGAGACGAAACGATCGCCCTTCAAGCTCGTAATTCTGGCATCACATCGAACATTGAAGGTAATAGTCCACACCAATCTACTAAAACTGACAATATGACTTTGCAGAAATTAAGCTTCAAAGAAGTTCACAAGCCATGTTCCAGAAATGATAGAGGACACATTCATGAAGAATGAAGGCTACGGATAGAGGAGCTAGATGAATGGCGAGCACACAAACCGAGAACACATGATAAACCAAAACTACGTCAAAATAAGGTCGATACCTCTCCTAATCAACTTAAGGTTGGTGATAAAGTCTTACTAGATGCTGCAGATCCCCACATTATCACTACCATACCGAATGAGGAAATCTCTCTTACGATACTCAGTATTTTTCCATTCGGTACGATGGAGGTAAGTCACCCCAAGTTCGACACTTTTAAGGTAAACAAAACCTGATTAAAACCCTATTTTAATGAGATTGATAGCAGGAATGAGGAGTATAAACTCTTCAAACCACCCTGACCATTCACTAAAGAGGTAAGTCGAGCTTGGACTATAAATAAGCGCTTCTCGGGAGGCAACCTGAGCACTAACATATTTTGATTTCTTTATTTTTTATTTTTTATTTCGAACACTATAAATAATTAGATTTATCTTTGAATTGCAAAGTTTTTTAGCACACACGGCCAGGAACATGGACGTGCCTAAGATCGTGGCCAAGCAGGGGAAGAAACACGGTCGTGCAATATAGCCGTGTGGAAGCAGGACATGATCTCCCTAAAACACGGGATGCGATAAATCCCTACGGCTGTACGACATAGCCGTGGGTGAACTTGATAAGAGAACACGGGCGTAGGAATGGAAAAACACGAGCGTGCCAAGGGCAAGGCTTGATTCTGTTTCTTCGACATGGGCGTGAGACACGCCCGTGCCGTGAAGCTGTGGACAACAATACACGGGCGTGGTACCTTAACATACGTGCGTAGGAGAAGCGAACAAAGCTAGGCACGGCCGTGCGATATGGCCGTGGGCCACACACGCCCAAGACACACTGGTGTTGGATAGTAGCCGGGCACGATCTAAATTGCAAAATTCGAAAAACACGGGCTCACTTTCAGAGTACATGGGCGTGGCTCTAAGCCGTGTGGTTTTCCCCTATATAAGCAAACCACTATTTATTTTCTTCTTCCTTTTAAAACCCTAGCCGAAATCTCCCCTTCTCCACTCCCTAATCCTTTCCGACCACCATTCCCTAGATTCTCATTTCCCTAACCCCCAAACAATCATAAAATCCACTTCCCCTGCATTAATACTTACTTTCCCATTTCTTTTCCCTCTATTTGCCTTCCACACGGCTGTACCCCCTGCCACGCCCGCGCGTAGCCTCCAACTTCATTTTTAAAGTTCAATCTCTCTCCCTTAGCACTTTCAATGTTATCTTCAAGAGGAAAGAAAACCGTCGTACCAGCCTCGAAGAAGAGGAATTCACCGATGTGCTCTCGGGTTCGATTTCGGAAAAGGGCTCCACACATCTCATCGCAAACCATCCAGTGATGAAGATGTTTAGAAATATTTATTTTATTATTTTATGTTTTTAATTTTTATTCAAACTACTTTTTATTTTTTATTTTTATTTTTATTTTTAGCAGATTTAATATTTTATTATAAATTTCGGTTATTTCTTTTCGAGTATTTATTCTTCCTACTATCCCCTAAAAAGTTCCTGATTTTATCACAGTTATATAGAGCTCTTAAGCTCATCCTCACATAGGAACTAAAACTCCACCGGAAAAGGTTCTCCACGACTGCCATGTCCTGCTCGACCACGACCATAGCTACTACTAGATATAATATTCTTTTGGCGCAGGACTTATGGCCTAATGAACCTCTACGACCGTCGGAGTATCCTCCTCAACTCTTGAACCGATCACTCTCCAAAACTCTAGTTCGAGGAATTCATCATACAGGAAGTTTCACTTCTCTCCCTATCTTATTTTTATACTCTAATATCTATCTTTGTACATTGAGGGCAATGTACATCTTAATTGTGAGGGGAGTATTTATTTCATTACCAGAAAAATCCCTGAATAATCATCTTGTTCTCTTGAAAAAAGTCTCATATCATATTTAGGATAAATTTTAATTAATTTATGATTTTGATTGATATATCTTGAATTAAAACATAGGGATTTATGCATTAATTATTTAAACTTTAAGATAATAGAGAATCAAGCATGATGAGTTGATTTTTAAGAATTCAAAATCTTAGGCTGTTTCCCCAAGTCTAGGTATTACTTTGAATTGGAATTCACGAGTCTAAACATCAAAAAGCCATAATTTTTGTGAGATTTTTGAACCTTTTGAGCATCTATTCATCCTTTCATGCTAACTTTTATTATTGCTTTGAGTGCGTCAGTATTAAACTGTTATTCTAGAACTTGCTTGATTATGCATGTCGAGACCACACCATTTGATTTGATATATCAAAATGATTAAGGCAATTAGGATTAACCCACTCATGCCATGAAAAGCCTACCCCCACGATTAATCCCTAGTAAACCTCCTTGAGCCTAACAAACCAATTTTTGTATTACCTTTAATATTAACCTTTAACCCATTATTGAAATCCCCTAAATTAATCCCTATTTTTGTCGAGATTGAGTTGAATGGATTGCCTAGCAATGTTTTGTTCTTGATATTTAGTCAATATTTTTTAACTTGTTCTTAAATAAGCTCTGTTGTACGCAAGTGAAGATTAACTCTTTTTCTAGTTAGGCAATTTTTCAATTCAATCTCGATTCTAACCCTTTCTTTCAGCTTGTGACCACACCCCCCTAACCAAGCCGCACTACAACCCTTTAAAGACCTTTTGATTGATGTATCATCTTAAATTATAGTGGTGGAGATTTGATTTTCATGCAAGCCTATGGTAATGACTTTTCATTATTGACTATTGAGTGCTTCATTTATTGTCCTTAAACACCTCGAGTGATTTGAATGAATCTTTAGTGAGGATGTGAAACTCTGTGATATTCTGAATCAAAGGTAATTACTTAGATGCAGAGAGACACCTATGTTTGCATGATTAAATACTTAACTTGGAATGTTTGAAACTTTTATGTTCTTTTAGTTGAATTCTCAATGTATGATTACCTATGGATTATTTTGAGATATTATCGATAAGAATTATAAGTTGAGGAGAATTTATTTTGATTATGAGATGAGGATTTTACTTAAGGACAAGCAAATGCTTAAGTTTTGGGGGTATTTGATAAACCATAAGTTATACATATTTTTACCCCATGTTTAATGCATTTTATGGATGATTTCTTATTAGAGTAGTGAATTCGATGCTCCTAATGCTTTAATTTCATGTTTTATACTTAGGAGAGCATAGGAGAGCAAAAGGAACGAGAAACGGGCCAAAACCGGAGAAAATAGGCCAAAGTACGAAATCAACAAGGCCTAGAGCTTCTCACAAGGGCAGACCACATGGCCGTGTCAATTTGGCAGGCTTGATCATGGCCTAAAGTAATCGAACACAGGCGTGTCCCTACTGAGCCCAAGTTGAGTCCAATTCAGAAAATGCCAATTTTGAGGGTCTTTAGGCATTCCAAAGCCTATAAATACACCCTAGAGGAGGAGAAAAAGGGAGACGGAGAAGGGGGTTAAGGAATTACCCCAAGAAAGCCGATTGATCCATCTCAGAAGTCGGATTCATCATCAAGACTGAAGATCTCTCCTCAATTTCCCTTCAGGAGTTTTGGGTTTTCTTTATGTTTTGTATTCTTTATTCTTCTGAGATGTTTTCTTATTTAGTTATGAACTAAAACCCCTAAATACCTAAGGGGAATGAAACCTAAGACGAATCTTGTTATTATTTTCTGAATCGTATGATAAATATTTAACTTGTTCTTAATTATGTGTTATTAATTCTTGTTTTGATATCCCAGGATACTAATTCAAGACATGCTCTTATTCAGAGG
Source organism: Gossypium arboreum (assembly GCF_025698485.1). Taxonomy (NCBI): domain Eukaryota; kingdom Viridiplantae; phylum Streptophyta; class Magnoliopsida; order Malvales; family Malvaceae; genus Gossypium; species Gossypium arboreum. The sequence goes on along the minus strand of NC_069078.1, from coordinate 6,794,511 downwards.
AGGAATAGACCCTGTCTAAGAGTACTTTTGTCATAATTAAGCGTAGTTGATTACGCGCCTAGAAATAAGGTGACAAGATTTTGCAGGATTAGGGTGAAACCTAATAGGGGGATCCATAGATCGCGTTAATGCAACCTTAGAGTGTTAATTAGAGAAAAGTCCTTGTTATTCAATCTAGGGATTAGACGTTATTAGTCTTGAATAGGGATAATAACATAACTTAGGGATCTCTAAGGAACAAGTTGAATGAATAAATTGTCCGATTCGGAGCCAGAACAACAAGTAAAGTCTAGGTGGATTTTTCCTTAGGTATTGTCTCAAGTCAATCGATTTTCCCAAAGCAATTCCCCAATTCTTTTCTCTGTGCGTTCTTAGTTTATATAATTGGTTAATTAAAACAAAACCCCATTATTCTTAGGCTAGATAATAAAAAGACAATCATTACTAGTACTTTTGGTTCCCTTGGGTACGACATCTCGGTCTTGCCATTACTATACTATTGTTCGATAGGTGCGCTTGCCTTTTTGTCGTGATAATAGTTAGTCTAGGTTTGATCTTTATTATAAATATTTATTACTTGTTACGAATCACGCGATCAGATAACATTGAATTTACCATTTCGGTCAAGACTCTATTTTTCCTTTTAGCTACACCATTTTGTTGTGGTGTGTAAGGGGCTGAAACTTGATGGATAATCCCAGTGGATTCAAAATAACTTGGATTATAGTATTCTCCACCTCTATCTGATCTTAAGCACTTGATAAATGATTCACACTGAAGTTTAAATTCAGATTTATAAACTTTAAATTTATCAAGTGCTTCATCTTTTGAATGCAATAACTATACATAACAATATCTAAAACAATCATCAATAAAAGTAACAAAATATTTCTTTCCACCTAATGTAGGAGTATTATGCATGTCACATAAATCACTATGTATCAAATCAAGCAATTTTGTTTTTCTTTTAACCTTAGGTGCTCTATTAGTCTGTTTGAACTTTCTCTTGAATGGTTTAGTAGTCTGTACTTCCTCCATAACATGCACTTTGGCATTTTCAGAATTTAGATTCTGATCTTGCTTTCGATATTCTTCTTCAATACGAAGATGATTTGCCAAAGCCTCAAGAGATATTTCCTCTTTCTTATGTTTTAGACTTTTTTTAAAGTCTTTCCAAGATGGAGAAAGTTTATCTATTATGGAAGATACAACAATCATTTCATCCATTTTCATATCATATTGCTTGAATTGATTCAGCATCTTTTCAATATCACAGAATTATTCCATAACAGAACGACCATCAACCATTTGATAATTATTGAAACGACTGACAAGAAATTTCTTACTTGTAACATCCTCGGTCATGTATCTTGTCTCCAATTTGTCCCATAATTTTTTAACAGTGACCTCGTTTTGGTAGGTATCGAGCAAACCATCAGATAAACCATTCAATATGTGGCCCATGCACATGTAATCAGCATTGTCCCATTTTTGTCTTTCTCGGGTTGCAGCAACAAATTCGTTTTCAGTCTCGTCAGGTCTTGGAGTATCCAAAACATAAGAAATCTTCAAAGTTGATAATAAGAAGTGCATCTTTTTCTGCCATCGTCGAAAATTGCCACCATCAAACCGATCAAGTTTGACAAAATTGGAAGCCAACGCCCTTAGTGTTCCACTTTCATGAGTTGTGGTAGTCATCATGAAATATAACCTTAAAATTGTTAGTACAAATCTTCGGTGAGGAAAATCTCAAACACACAAACGGAACTCGAACAGAAGAAGAAATAGGACAAGCTCCAAGGCGTGTATCAAGCCACTATCTTTAAGGTTATATTTACCCCCACCTATCTTCGGTGTGCAAACGAGTTCCAAGCAAATTAACCTCGAGGATACAATGAAGCCAATGACTATTTGCGTTTTGCACTGATGAGAATAGCCCACTACACACTGAGCAATGTATGACAAGAAACTCAATTTCTATAAAGGATTTCTGCAGTAATACTTTACAGAATAATCTAATAATATTAAAAAAACCAATGAAGGAAAGAAAGAATCTTAGAATTTGATGGTATATTTCCAAATGAAATCTCTTTCCTATTTATAAGAATTTTCATGTCTTTTCATAGAGACATCTTTCATCAATAGGTATTTTTTGAATAATAATGTCTTTAAAATTATTCATTTAATTATAACTATTCAAATAAAATTATTTAAATAGTTATAATTCTTTTCAAAAATCAAACAATATAATCTTTTGATTAATTACACCTATTCATTTATAGTTATTGGAACATTATAAATATTTAAAAATGTTCTAACAGATTGGACTCACTACATGAAAGTTGCATAGATAATGTCTACAATATATATATATATATATATATATATATATATATATAGTAATTAATATTAAGATTACTTCATTATTAAATATGAATGAAAAACTTCAACAATCCTACAATCAAATATTAAAAGTAAATATTAATACAGAAAGTTAATATCATAAAAACGAGATCAAGGAAATTGATGACTTGATGACATGAAAGCCGGTGAGTAAAGCCCTGGTCAACTATGGCTATAACTATAAGAGTTCTAATACAATAACGAATTTAATGTTTCAAGATAATTATTAAGTTAATTAACCGTATTTTTAAATTTTTTAAATGTAATATAATGATAAAATGTTTCCTACATTTGGGCTTTGAGTTTGGAAGTATATTTATGTTAGGTAAGGATTTGATAAATATTTTTTTGAAGGATGGCTAATATGCTTAATTCAACATTGAAAAGTTATTTTGGTTTAGGGTGGGTTTGGATGAGCAGTTAGGTGTGATTCAGTGCGTTTAACTTACTTTTTGTCTCATATTACAGTATCGTTATAGTATCTAATCGCAAGTAAACACACCGTCCATCCAAATCCACTCTTAATCATGTTGTGGACAAAAAATAAAAATAAAGTGATTTGGGTTAATTATAGAGAGGTTTTTAGTTTTGGTCAAAAGTGAAAAATAAATGTTACGTGTTAGTCATTCAATAGGTTAATGTGTTACGTCAATAACCTGTTAGTAGATTAATGAAATTTTTAACGATAGTGATTAATTTGGACAATTATCTTAATTAGAGTGACTAAATTAAGAAAAAAATTAGAGTGATCAAAATAGCACAAATCTAAAATGTCCTATTTTTAGAGTAACTATGGATGTAATTTACCCATTATTCTTTTAGAAGTAGTGACTGGTTAAAGCTGGAATTTGGGTGAAGCGATAAATTTTTTAGAGAGTCAGAACTAAATTATAAATATTTTGTACGCTCAAAATGTAAATTTATCTTGTATTAATTTATAATTTCATCATTTCTTGAAGGGATTAAATAGAAAATATTTTATTTTGAGAGATCTATAATATAAGTTTACCATATATTAATTTCTAATTTTATCTTTTATAGAAAGACAAAAAAGTAATTTTTTCAATTTGAGCGACCAAACCCTTGCTCACCCTCTAAATTCGCCTACAATAGAATCTAAAATTAATATCAACTAAAAGTTTAAACATAAATTTTTTGCATTCCACTCGTGATTCAATCAAATAATAAATTTATTTATTTTTAGATAGACTTTTAATACAATACAAACTTAAATATTGTATAACATTACATGTAAATATTAAATGTTTATCGCTAGTTATTAGTATTTTTAATTCATTAATAAATTACCTAATTTTAATTTTAATTTTAATTGTAGATATTTGAAAAATATGAGTATTCAAGCAGGCCAAGAAAGTTCAGAACATGGTAAGAGGAAAGCGATTTCGATAAACTTGGGCCAATCTAGTTTTTTATTCTCAGTTTAAACGTTGAGGGGATGTAGCTCAGATGGTAGAGCGCTCGCTTAGCATGCGAGAGGTACGGGGATCGATACCCCGCATCTCCATTTTAATGTTTTTCTCTTAAGGTTTTTTAATACTTCAAACAAGCTCAGTTCAGTGCGCTGCTATTCTCTAGCCGGTGGAATATTTTCTGTTAAAACCTGTGCTTACAAACCTAAATTTTTTAAGTTCTTTCTTCAGCGATAATAGGTAAAACCATCTTTCCATTGTTGATGATATGTGAATATATATGTGTATATATATATAGTTTCAATGAAAAACAATCAGTTCATTGTTCTTAGTTTTGTTCAATGCTCATTCATTTTCAATTTCTCATTACTGGTATCATATTTTTCATTAAAGGGGAGAATTGATCATCCATCTTAAACATGTATTTACTTTATATAATAATCCTTAAAAATACATTTAAACTATAACATAATAAAATTCATTAAATTTACTATCTCCTATGTGCTAATTTTTTTTTTTAAAAAAAGTCTAGAAATTATCATGTTTGTCCAAACAAGGTACATTATTAGGATGGACCCTTCCATTTCTCAAGCCATGAGCATTGAGGCAATATGATGAAGTTTTGCCTTTTTGCTTCTCATTTCCCAAGTTAATGTTTTTCATGGTAATTGTAAATGCCCAAATTTGACAGGGCCTTAATAACAACTAAGCCCAAACCTAAAACTAAAACAAGCCCAAACTTATGGGGCCCAAAGGCCCAAGAACCTAAACCTAATCAGAAATCCTAGGGTTTCTGAAAGGTTAGGCGCCGCTCCTCCTACCCTCCCATGTGCATTGTCAGTGCCTCCAAGGCCCCGTCCCATCGCCTTCACTGTCACCTGCAAACAAGCAAAGAAGAGGACAAAAAAGGGAGCAAAGAACAGTAACAAAAGGAAAAAGAGAATAGAAGCAGGAAAAAAGCAGTAAAGGCAGTAATAAGAAATAGAATATTGTATATGATAGGCTATAAAGCCACAGGTAGAAAACCAATAGAGGGAGGGGGAAATCGAATGTAAATGAGGTTTTTTTTAAGATACAAAAAACGTTGTATTACATGAGATCAGAGAAATCAAAAACAAAATAAAAAAGGTTGTTTTTTTGGATTCTAGGCTCTTTTTTTTTCTTTCGATCCTTTTCCTTATTTTTGGTTTCAAATCTATTTCAAAAGAAACAAATAGAAAGAAAAGGGGTACTTACCTCGGGGTTTAGCCTTCGTCGATCGGGTTCTTCGTCTAAAACGAGAGCCTTTCGCGCTTTACCGGCCACCGGATATGGTGGTGGTCCGGCGACGGCATGTTTTACTTAGGGTCAAAACCCTAGAAGAGCAAAAAGGGAGTGTTCTACTGTTTTAAAAAAAAAATCAAGGGCCAAATGCAGTTTTTTAAAAAAAAAATTAGATTTATACTGTATATGAAACGGCACCGTTTTTGTGCTTAGGTTTTGGATTCTAAACGGCACCGTTTAGGCGCTAGACTTGCGACTCGACCTGTACCCAAGCAGGGATCCGCGCGTTTCCCATTATTGGGATATTTATGCGTGAGGTCCCTCCACCTCTGCGCGCGTCACGATTTGGCCCTTTCATTCATTTTACTCATTTTTATAAATTTGCCCGCATGATTTTTTTGATCACATTCAGGTCTTTTGAAACGCTGTGCATAGAGGGCTGGGAATATTTTCCCAATCAGTCCCTCGTTCTTTATGCGCGTTGCAATTCGGTCCTTGATGGCTATTTTTTCATTATTTACAATTTTGCACCTTCATTTTTAATTCAATTTCAGCCTAGTCCTAATCTATCTAATTTGTCTATTTATTTATTTATTATTTCAACTTTCTAGGAACTGTTTTGCTGTTTTTCATCTTAAGTTTATTTATCTTACATTATTTATGCTAAACCATATTATTATTAGTTATTGTAATCCTTTTACGTTTTATGAATTGTGAATCGTTACAAGTTTTAAATGTTTTACATATATTATTTGTATTAAGCTTATTTATTTTATTTTTTAATCTCTCATACATTATTTGTATTAAACTTGTTTATTTTATTACTTTAGGTTTTTTTCATATGTTATTCATTGTTAAACTTATTTATTTCTTTTATTATAAATCTTTCATAATATTTATTTGGAACAGTTTTATTATTCCCTTTTTAAAGTCTATTTTCATATAGAGTTTGTTTTAAATTACTTTATCACATTATTTATTTTGATCTATTTTGTATTATTATTTTCAATTATTTTATATTATTTACTTTACATTACTTTATAAATTATTTACTTCAAATTGTTATATATTTTATTTATGTTGGAATCTATATATATATATTGTTTATTCGAATCATTTCATTTATTATTTTAAATTCATCATATATTGTTTATTTTAAACCACTATACATATTACTAATTTGAGGTTTTTACATATCTTTTATTATAAATTATTTTATACATAATAAATATTTTAAATTTCGTATATGTTGTTTGGTTATACCATTTTATGCATTAATCATTTTAAATTCCTTTTATTATCATTTATTTTGAACTCTCTGTATATTACTTACTTTAAAATATTTTTATATATTCCTTATCTTATATACATATATATATGTATAGTTTGTGTTAAAATTGCCTTATTATATATATTATTGATTTCATGTTGTCTTATATATACATCTTTTTTTTTTTCTCTTTTAAACCAATTTATACATATATATATATATATATATATATATATATATATATATATATATTTCCTTTCAAATCCATTATGTATATAGTTTACTTCTTAAAAGAAATTTTTTATATACTTTTATTATTTAAAACTCTTCCATATATTATTATCTCTTTCATATATTATTTATATTGAGTTTTACATTGTATATATCATCAACTTGAAATAGACATATTTTGTTCTTTAAAATATTTTGTATATTGTTTGATCCAAACCCCTCTCTCATAACATCTATTTTAATAATCATTCATGTATTATTAGTTTTAATTTATACATGAATATTATTTCAAGTTTAAGCATGTGTTATTCATTTTTAATTTCTCATATAATTTCTAAATTGTTTTGTATCATATTGGTTCCTAGTTCCATATTGTTTTCTATGTTATATGTTTTATTATTTCATATATTGTTGTTTTAAGTCATTTTCATGTTGACTACCTTAATTTGTTCCATGTATTATTTTCTTCATCATATTTTTACAATTGCTTCTTATTTTCTTTTCTTTTGCTTTTGTGTTTATTTATTTTAATCGTTTATTAATTTAGATTTCATCATTGTTATCATTATTATTGTTATTTTTGTGTCATTATCTTATGTTAGTTATTTTCTTATTTGGTCATTCATATCAAATAGTTAAGAAGTAAGAATTATGTGATTATTGTGAACCGTTTTAGTATATTCACATTCTTGTTATTTATTGACATAATAATCTTATTCGTAAATTATCATTTTATTTTATTCCGAACAAAATAAATACACATCGTTTTAAATTTCATATTTGCTATTATTTCATAAAAAGAAAATTCTCTAATAAAAGCAATCTTCCGTATTCGGAAATGTTTCGTGTTTCGAAATTTAGAGAAATCGTGCCCTACGTGTTGGGTTTCGATTTATCTTTTGACCGAATAACCGAATATCCTTTTAAAAATTTCAATGCGTGAGTTTTGGAGATCATGAGATGATTTTGATATCGAAGGTTTGAAATGTCGTGTCTTACGTGCTGGATGTGATATTTTATCTCCTTGAAACAAAAGAATCTTAATATCCACTTCGAGTTACCCAAACATTCATAAAAAGGGGTCGCATTTTAAAGTTTATTTTAAAATCTTTTCAACTTTCGATATTAAGACGTTAATTAATCGATTAGTTACCAATTTTGGGCGTGACGAGGGTGCTAACCCTTCCTCGCACGTAACCGATTCCCGAACCCGTTCTCTCAAGTTTCGTAGACCAAAAATGTCGTTTTAGTAAATTAAAATGTTTTATTAAAATGACCAAACTTCTTGGTGATCCGATCACACCTAAACAAAAAAGATTGGTGGCGACTCCCAATTTTCGTTTCCATTTTTAAAACCAAAGTAGATCCCTGTTTTTTCAAAAAAATGGTTTCGACAGTAATGTTTCTACAAGGTCTGGATTCATTGCAAGAAAGCTGCACTGCTGTTTCTTTATGTGATGTGCCATTGATGTTTTCATAATCTATATTGTTAATCTTTACAGCTGATGTCTGCAAAATATATATAGTAGTTAACATTAAGGCTACTTCATTTTTAAATATGGACGAAAAACCATTAACAATCCTATAAGGGAATAAGAAGTCACGTTGTCCTACAAGTTGAGTTCCATATCAATAAATTAAACTAACGACTTACTTGATTCTTGCATTGTTTATGAGGGCAATAATATTGATCGGTAACAATAGGTCGAGTTGAAGCATGAGAAGTTATATCTTCAAATCTAATGTTCCTTGCATGACCATGTCCTCCCTAAACACACAACAATGCTAATTATCAATTATATAATAGTTATTAATATATATATTTTAAAGAAATGCATTATATATAACTGCCAAGTTTTGATTCTAACTCCATTAGTTGTTCCATGGAAAGAAACATTTCTTACATGAACAAATTCAACTTCCTCAGTTTTCCCCATAATTCCAAGGCTCCCAATGCTTCATGTGGCAATTAATATTAACACAGGAAGTTAATATCATAAAGCAAGAAAGGAAGATGATTGTAAAAGAGCATACCTTATTCCGTGACCCGGACTGCATTCGATGTTAGTGATATTAATATATTTAGAGCCATCTCCAATTGATATACAATCATCACCTGAATTAATGAATAAATATATATAAAATATTAAAACAAACATACATATATACAAAGTAATATGGAAAGTATAATGAAATGAAACCAGCAAAGGAAGAAAGAAAGAAACCGGTTTGAATGGTTGTATTGTGGATAGAGACATTGGTGGAACGTTGGATGTGAATGCCATCAGTGTTGGGGCTGTTTCCCGGAGCTTTGATTGTAAGTTGAGTGGCATGAATTGAAGTAGAGTCTTCAAATGCAATGTGCATTTTGGGACTGTCTTCAAAGGTTAAACCTTTGATATCTACATTCTTGGAGTGTCCTATCATAAAACCCTAAAACCAAAAGCCACATAATTCTCATACAATTACAGTATACACAATTTATGTCAATCTTTATTCTTCCATACCTAAAAACTTAGTATATCTTTGTAAAACATATCTTTAGAAACTGAAAAACTTGAAATTTGAACACATACCGTTGGTTTCCGAAGTTGGCACGTCTGTTACAAAGAGCAATGGACATGTATATATCAGTAAAACCCAACAAGAAAGTTTTACCATAATGTAAAATCTTATGTGCTTATACTACAATATAAACAATTACCTTTTGGTTATCTTTGCAAGAAAGTTTCCACCAATTATCTCCCTGGCCATTGATGGTACCAGATCCTTGAATATGGAGACCATCGAAATTCTTAAAGCCAATCCAATGGTGACAATTTGTATTGCATTCCCATGCAGAAGGTTTGGTTGGGGCTATGATTCTCCCATCAATCTGCACCCCAATTCATATGCAAAGTTTCTAATTAATACAATATTATATATCCTTAGTTTTATACACTACTGGTACTATTGCTAAATATATATAAATGGAAGTAGAGAAAGATAGATAGAAGTACCTGGAAAGTAATGTTATTAGAGTTGCAATGTTTGCCGTTGAAAGTTAAAGGTTGCAGCAGAAACGTCTTCCCTTGAGGTACAAGAAAGGTTGGTGACGGAGTTGATGAATCGCAAGCAGCATCCCATGCACGCTTAAACCCCTACAATACATAGATATTATATTATACACGACATTGCATTTATTATCAGTAGGCATACAACACCAGTACTTAAAATTAGCACCACAAACAGCAGATAAAATTAAAAGGAAAAAAAAAAAAAGAAAACCTTAGAATCATCCTTCTTTCCATCTCCAATAGCTCCAAAGCTAATGACATTGAATGTATTGTCACCATAGCTATCAATATTTATGTTGCTCTTCTTCAACTGACGAGAAGAGCTAGTGAATATAGTGCACTGGATCAAAAGGACAAAGAAGAAGATTTTCAAAGTTGCCATAGTATCGATGATTTCTTAATTTGATGCGTATGTGGAATGGAAGGTACATACATACATGCATGCATGCACACATATATATATATATAGTAAATTGTTTTCATAATCCAACAATGAAAAGTAGTTGGTTTTTGTGTTAATATTTACGTGAGTTTGTGTTCCTTTTCCTACTATAACTATAATAACTATATGAATATGTATTTCCTTTATTATTATTATTATTATTTTAGTAAGTAATCGAAGAGGTATAGTAAAAGTAGGAATCTTGAGTTGGAAGCATAGTCAGAAAGAAAGAACAATGAAATATAATAACACAATTAATTAATAAATTAAATGGATAAACTACAAAAATAGTTAATTTTATTTATCTCAGATTACATTTTAGTCACTTATGTTTGAAATATTATGTTTTAGTCACTTACGTTATTATTTTGTTAAGAAGGGGTTACTCTACTGTTAAACTCCGTTACCTACCTAACGACAGTCTTACGTGGCAGTCCAAATAAGTTTTAAATGTCAACTTGGATGTCCAATTACTGAGATGAAAATAGGTTTTTTTATTAAATAAATTTAATTTGGACAGTCACGTAAGACTGCCTGTTAGGGAGGTAACAAAGTTGAACGGTAGAGTGACTATTTCGTAACAAAATGATAACGTAAGTGACTAAACATAACATTTCAAACATAAATAATTAGACAAACAAAAATAATTATTTTTATAGTTTATCCAAATTAAATTAAATAATGAATTCAGGCCCATCGTTAAACCTACTATTGACTAATTATTTTGTGGTCTTCTCTTTAAATTTGCTACAACGTAAAAAAGAATTCATTATTGGAAATGGACATGATTATGACAAATTTTGACCAGATTATTTCATGATTTTAGCTATTGTTGGAGTAATGAAGTTTGGATATAAATAACGCTACTAACTAAATAAAATTTACACATTTGTTATTAAGTTGGAGTTTGATTTTCTGATTTCACATAGGAATAGCCAAAATATTAAAAAAACATTATCTAAACTAAAATGAAATTAAATTTATTTTCAAAACTATCACAAATTTATAAAGGGATAGCAATAAGATTTGTTTAAGGATTCAACGTGGGACTTCATCCATGGTTCAATCAACCATTTACCTATAATTAATAGAGATTTTTTTTTTTTACATTATTAAAGGAAATAGGTGAGATGACACGATTTTAACTCATGTCATCTAGATGTCTATGAGAGCGATGACACGATTTTAACTCATGTCATCTAGATGCATATGAGAGCTTTATTTCATAAATTGGTATTAAAATTATATTTTTTTTCATTTTGATCTAGATTTTTTTTTTTATATTTCATAAATAGTTTTAGCTTCAACGCAAAATGTATTGTCTGTACTTGAAATTGATATAGGTGATTGACAGGGGCGAAGCCAGAAAATTTTTTTAGGGGAGGCCGGATGAAATTTTAATTTTTTGTAGTTTATATTTTTATAATTTATAAAGGATTAAATTAAATTTTTATAATTTTAGGGGGGGCAAAGTGCAATTTTACCTTTACTAATTTAAAATTTTTAAAAATTTCAAGGGCCTAAAATGAAATTTTCCATTTTAGGGGGGGTCGGGGCCCATGCCATTTCCCTTGCTCTGACCTTTGGTGATTGAGTAGAGAATACTTAGTCTAAAAAAATCGGTAAAATAGTACCGTAACTTCAAGAGAAGAGGTACCTCTTTATAAAGGGTTGTAGTGACTAGGCTTGAGCAACTATTTACCAAAAAAAAAACAGTCCAAAGTTTTAAGATAATATATAGGGGCTTATGCTTACCCAGGGTTGAGAGATCAAGAAAGTTGATGACCTGATGACATGAGAGTCAATGACAAAAGCCTTGGTGAACCGCGATTGTAACTATAAGAGTCCTAATACAATAATGCATTTAATGTTTCAAAATAATTATTAAGTTAATTGACCGTATTTTTAAACTTTTTTTTGTGGTTAAAAAGTAGAAAAAATAGACTAATTACAAAAACTAGAGTAGCCCCTCAAAGGAGGAGGTCTCAAACAAGCATAAATCATAAGTTCTATGTTGGACCAATTTGACCATATGATTAGCTCCCTGATTTTTCTTTCTAGAAATGTGTCTAATGCTCCACTTTCTGAACCGTGACAGCGTCTGATGGATTCTTCGGACCAAAGCAGAATTGGACCCTTCATAAGTCCTTTCATGAATAGCTATAACCACTTCAAGACAATCAGATTGAATTAATAAACTGTTATAACCTTTCTCAATTAGAAGAGACAGTCCTTTTAGAATACTCCACGACTCAGTGTCAAAGATAAAACAATTCCCCAAATATTTATTAAACCCAAGAATCCAAGCTCCACTTTAATTTCACATTATTCCCTGCGAAACCAACTTCCTTCAGGAAAGGACCATTTGTACACAAAATGACCCAATCAGTAGTTAAAAAAGAAGACGAAAACTTACCTCGTCAGTCATTTGCCTTGCGCCTATTAGACAAGACGTATTACTTCGCTCAGCTATACGACACCCTGATAGTTTTACTATCACTCCATGAAGCACTTTGAAAAATGAAAAGATTGTGATTCTTCCACAAACACCAAGTGATGATCCCAAACAGACATTGTCAGTCAACATCTCTCAAACACCAACCTTACTAATTTTGCAAATTTAGAACAAGCCACTCATGTAAATTTCTTGCGTAATATATAGAAAACCATTCAACTGAATTAATTGGTCCTAAACATTTAATTGGTCCTAAACATTTCTCACAATAGTATAATACCTAATAGCATGAAGCATCATATTCAAAACCATGACCACAAACCCTACAGCCTGGATCATGCCCTATTACCCTCCGAGCTAGTTCCACCTTAGTATGCAGAAGCTGGTTGAATGCAAGCCAAAAAAAAAGTCTAACCCTTTGGGACCATTGGAATTTCCAAGAGATGCGCCACATCAGTTCTTTCGGATTCCACAACCCTTCTCGAAGCTTCTCATAAGCATTTTTGAGGGAAAAACAATATGTCGATGTACCTTTTCAAATGATCTTATTAACCTCTGCTATCAGGTTAGGTGGGGGAATCCTAACAATCTCTCGAACCACCTCCTTTATGAGCCAAAGGTGGAAGATATCTAGGTTCCAATTGCCACATCAGTTACCATATCACTTAGAAGGCACTCCATATCTAGAGAGAAATGAATAGGAATGATGTTAGCCAACAAACCCACTCTCGAAATCCATGGATCACACTAACACCTAATACTAGTACCATCTCCTACTAACTAAAGTAAATTTTCTCGAATGAGTGGCCAAGTTTTAGTGAGAGTTGCCCATAAGAAAGAACATCTACCCCGCGAAACAGATTCTGGCAAACCAGTAGATATCCCATATTTTTTCCTTAGAACTTGAATAGAAAGGGCCCTAGAATCAATTACAATACTGTAGCCCAATTTCATCATAAAGGAAGTGTTATGGTCTTACAGTTTACGAAAAACCAATCCCCCATGATCTCGAGGCTGAAAAAGGTTCCAACTAATTAAAGCCAATTTCTTCTTACAATTCGAAGACCCCCAAATGAACTGCCTAACCATTCGTTCAATTTCTTCACAGAGCCCTTTGGGAATCATCATTAATTACATGAAATAGCTGATAATTGCCATCAAAATTGACTAAGCCAAAGTGGCCCTTTCGAAAAGTGACAACTTCCTGGTGTCCCAGTTTTGAAGTTTACTGTGAATCTTATTAACGAAAAAACACAAAATGTTGTTAGTCACTCTATTGTGAAATAGTGGAACCCTAAAAATTTTTTCAAGATTCTGAACTCTGTGAAATCTGAGAATATGACATAAACTCCTTACTAAGTTATCATCCGCTCATTTTGAAAAACAAATACTCGTTTTATGCGCATTAATCTTGTGGCTAGAATAGTTGCAAAAATTGTCCAACACTTTTTTTAGAACCCTAGCTGAAGTCTCCTTAGCTTGATCAAGAAGAATCAGGTCATCAACAAAGAAAAGACGGGAAATAGAGGGACTTGAACGGGATAAATGAATAGGGATCCATCATGCAGAATTGATATCGAAAAGAATAAAATGTTTGAGCCATTCCATGCACAAGACAAATATATAAGGGGATAGACGACATCCCTGACGAACGCCTCTGATCGGCCAAAATTTCTAGGTTAGAGTGCCATTCCATAAAATCTGCATGGTGGATGTAACACCCCTAACCTAAATTCGTTGCTGGAATAGGGTTACGGAGTATTACCAGACTAATCTCATAAATAATCATACAATTCGAATTACAATTCTCACACCAATTAAAAACATTCAAACACAATTATATAGTCCCTAACATGAGCCCTCGAGGCCCCAAAAGAAGCATTAGAAGTGGTTTGGGACTAATTCGAATACTAAATAAATTTCTAGAAAAACATAGAAAATTTTCAAAGTGCAAGGGACACACGCCCATATGGTCAGGCCGTCTGGACATTCAAAAAGAGATCACATGGCCGTGCCCCAGCCCGTGTCTGACCCCATGTAACTCTCTGACTTGGGTCACACGGCCAACCACACGTCTGTATGACTAGCCCATGTACCCTTCAAAAGGTCCTCACATGCTCGTGTGCCAGGCCGTGTGAAAACTAGAGGGTATATTGACTTGTGTCACATGACCAGGCCACACGCCCGTGGGTTAGGCCATGTGAAGCTACTGACTTGGTTTTTAAATAAGTACCAGAGGATACATGGCTGAGACACATGCCTGTGTCTCTGCCCGTGTGGACAAAAATAGGCTATTTTCCAAGCCATTTTTCTCACCCAAACTTGCAACAACCTAAACCCATCAAATATCATATGACCATATCATCAATAGCATTCAAACCAATCTCAACCAAGTTCAAATCATGCAATATCAATACTAACAACCACAAGGCTCATAAGCATCACACTTAACCATTCAAAATCATACAAATATGCCTCCAAAGTATACCTAAATGATTAAAACTTACTTATTAGACTTGTGCCTAATTTAACATGCATACCACATTCTCAAGTTCAATTATTTTGTACTCAAAATACCAACTCACAATTAAGACATTTCCATGGTAATCCAAATACATACCAAAATGGGAATAACCACATATATACATACATAATCAACATATGCCAAATCAAGTAATATTAAATAACTAATTACATAACCAGAACATATAGGCTTTCATTACCCAAAAGACCTATACATGCCATATAACCAAAATACATAAAGCTCAAAAGTACCAAAACAATAGCTGGATAGTGTGATGAGATCTTCGACAACTTCCAATCCGAGCAAGCTCCGAAATCATTGTAACAGCTCGATTTTGGGCTCAGTCGAAACAATGGTTTTGAGACCACCAATCCAAAGTTATAGAAAGTATTTTATTACTATTTTAGAATTATAACATGTTTATATTAGTGCAAGAAAAATTTGGTGAAGAAATTTTAGCGTTTGAGAGCCTAATTACTAAAAAGGACTAAATCGCATAAAGTGTAAAAGTTTAATTTGATAGCTAAGGGTGTTAAATTGCCATGTATCATAAATTGGGGATATTTAAAGGGAAATAGACCCTAGAATAGTGTTTGGTTGGCCATGAGACAAGGAAGTCAAAATTAGGTGAGGTTTTAGTTACCTATTTTAACTAGTAATAATATTAAAATAAAACAAAAATGCTTCATATTTTTATTTCTTCTTTTTCACCAATTTTCAGCATCAAAAAGGGGGTTTAGAGAGCTCAAAATATCATCCATTAATATCTCTTTCCAGTAAGTCATTTAGAAGGTTATTCTTTATGATTTTTGTATTTTTTGGACCCCTTATAATATGAGCTTTCTAATAAGGGGACTATTTTGCAAAATGGTTGAGAGGCTAGGGTTTTTCCATAAAAGCATATGTGTTTTTAACTGAAATTTTAAGGAAGAATATGAGTTATGGGTGTGTAATAAAAAACTTTTGTGAAGTAGTTTTCATGGAAACCTTAACTAGGGACCATTTTGTATAAGTTGAAAATTAGATGATAAATGTGAGAAATGATGGAAATTTTGGGTTGCTATAAGAGTAAAAAGGGTTCGACTAGGATTAAGATATGAAGAGATTCAATAAAAATCGATTTTCAGACCTAGGTGTAAAATGATCATTTTGCAAAAGTATAAGGGCAAAATGACCATTTTGCCCAATTTTTAAAATTTTTGAATACCTAGATTAATAAAATGATTAAATTTGTGAATTTTTATCATTATAGATCAAGAATTACAAAATTCGAACCTAGACCGGGGGAAGGCCAAGCAAGTAGATTAAATCAACTAGTCGCCACATTTTGAGTTCCGAGGTAAGTTTTATGTAAATAATGCAACTACATTGTTATTACATGTGTTTGAATTGATATAACATAAATTTCTTGTTTGTGAAATGATTATGTATGATGAATATTAAGATATTAGAACTTCCGTTTGAACTTTAGGAAACAAATTGAATATTCATGCCATGACATTCGGGTTATTTGTGTGCTAGTGTAAGACATGTTTGGGACATGCATCGGCCACATTATGAGAGCCAGTGTAAGACCATGTCTGGGACATGGCATCGGCTTTGAGATGAGAGCTAGTGTAAGACATGTCTGGGACATGCATCAACCTCGAGATGTAAGCCTGTGTAAGACATGTTAGGGACATGCATCAGCTACGAGACGTGTCAGTGTAAGACCATGTCTGGGACGTGGCATCGGCACGTATAGAGGTGTCAGTGTAAGATAATGCCTGGGACATGGCATCGGTATGAATATGAAAGAGCTAGTGTAAGACCATGTCTGGGACATAGCGCCGGCCTCGATTTCGATAGTCAATGTAAGACCATGTCTGGAACATGGCGTCAACTTGATGGATGAGCCAGTGTAAGATCATGTCTGGGTAGCGCCGGCCTCGATTTCGATAGTCAGTGTAAGACCATGTCTGGAACATGGCGTTGACTTGATGGATGAGCCAGTGTAAGATCATGTTTGGGACATGGCATCGGCATTATACCCTATGTTGAGGCTTAATGAATATCCGATAGTATTCCAAATGGTTCAACAGTAAGAGTTTCAATTTAAGTTAAACGAGAAAAGTATAACCATGTTGTGAGTGGTATAGGTACCTATTTGAAACGTATGAGATATGAGCTCAATATATGCTATGTGAATTGTATTGGATAGTAATGAGTAAGTTGTGTTTATGCCTATTTTTGTACTATGAGCATGATGATGAATGGTAAAGTTGTTGTTATATTCATTTGCATGCAACTTACTAAACTTTATGCTTACTCCCTCTCATTTCTATTTTCTTATAGTGCCACCTAATTAGCTCGAGGATCATCGGATGTCGGAGGCATCGATCATACTATCATCCGAAGCATTGGTATAGTTAGATCTTTTATTTTGATTATGGCATGTATAGGAAATTAGAATTTTGAGTTTTGCGTCTTTGTTAATTGGCCAAATGTGATGGCTTCCTTTAGTATTAAGGTCATGAAAAATGGCTAATATTGAAAGTTATTATATGAATGCAAGATAGTCTTTCATGAATGTGAAATTGTTGGTATGTTTGAGTATATGAAATGTATATAAGCCTTAGCTATGGTTGTTTGGTTGAGGAATCATATTAAGTTAGATTTTGATATGTTGGTTGGCATTAGATTGTGTTTCAGGGTGGCAAAAGGCTTGGTAGATAGCCTCATATTGTCCATCCGGGTAGACACACTGGTGTGCACGGCCAGCCCTATAGGCGTGTTGTCTGATCGTGTGTCCCCTGCACATAAAAATTGCAAGTCAGTATGCATGGTAATAGACACACGAGCAGAGACACGGCCATGTGTCTCAGCCGTGTGGAGGACACGGCCTCTGGCCACGGGCGTGTGCCTTGGCCGTGTGCCCCTTATTGGATGCTGATGTCAGAAACAGAATGTCAAGGTTTTTAGACACGGGCTAGGACACGGGCATGTCATGGCCGTGTGAGGGACACGGGCCATAGACATGGGCGTGTGTCAGGCCGTGTGAAAAACCCTGTAGGTTCGAATTTGGAATTTAATTCACACGGGTACGGGACACGGGTGTGTCCCTAGATGCTTAGGCCGTATGTGTCACACGGGCCATCAGCACGGCCATGTTATAATGACCACATGGGCGTGTAGCCCTTCCATATGGACGTGTGCCCTATTTCATGAGTTATTTTTATAAAGATAGTTAAAGGACCCAGGTTGGTCCTAAATGGTTTCCAATAGATGTTTGGAGCCTCATAGGTCCATATTAAGGAGTTTAAACAAAGTTCAAAAAAATTTTAAATTTGATCAAGTCTTGGTGACTCGAAAACATTTGAATGCATGTGTTTAAGTTTAGTAACACCTCGTATTCTGCCCCGGCGTAGGGCACGGGTGTGGGGTGTTACAATCACTATAAAACACAGAAAAGTTCTACTTACCATTCATTCACAATTTAAAGAAGCATAAGTAAAAATAGGTAAGTTTCAATCAAATTCAATGGTTAGCACATAATCATAACCATGTTAGTCATGTTTGAATACATCAACTATGAATTACTTATTGTACTTCTCACAAATACCTGAACTGATTTGTATATTTCCTTATACCCTCGTATTGAACCATTTGCAATACTATTGGATACTCGGGAATCTTGCACACAAAGTGCCAAAACATGGTCAAAACCATATCAATCTCAAATCTCATATAAATGCTCACTCTAGAGCTATTACTGGGTCTGCTCACACAAGCTGATGGTCAAGACGTAGCTACATGGTGCTGCTCACACAAGCTGATGAGTAACCACAACACATGCCGAAAAATTCAGCCACCAGTAGAATGTACGAACCAAGTCCTAAAACACGGTAACCCCTAATGAGATGTCATTTGTATCCTAATCTATTCCTAAGGTTCAAACGGGATTCATACATTGTCGATAACTCGTCGAGAATTTCCATAGTATCGTATCGTCTCAATTATGACAATTTACCATTCAAACACATATAAATTAATGTTAATTAAACATACGAACTTACCTCGATCACAAAAACGACAAAATAGGATCAACTAGTCCGATACTTTATCTTTTCCTCGATCTAGATCCGTATGAGGCTTAACTTGATCTAAATAATCAAATTCAGTCTATTTAGTATTCATTCTATTCAATTTAATCCAAAATACATATTTTGTAAATTTATACTTTTACCTCTAATATTTTAACTTATTTACAATTTAGTCCCTATATCATAAAAATGTAGATTCATGCAATTTAATCCACACCCATGCTAGCCGAATTTCACACATTTACCACATAAATTTCATATTTCTCAATTTAATCCTTATTTGACATTTTCAACCAAAATCACTTTACAAAACTTGTTTATTTAACAACAAGCATTCATTTTCTATCATCAAACATCAAAACACCTACACATTCATCAATGGTAAAACCCTAAACTTTTAATAGTTTTGCAAATTAGTCCATTGGCTAGTTAGATTAAGCTACAACGACTCCAAAAACATAGAAATCATTAAAAACCGAATCAATACATGCATGGATGAGACATAAATGAACATTCAAGCTCTATTAATGGTGTTTTCCTAGCTTATTTTCGGTGGATGAATAACAAATACAAGATGATAGCTTTTGTTTATTTGATTTTTACTTAATTTACTTATTTAATTACACATTTAACCTTTTTATTAATCTTTAAAAACAACATATATAATGTTCATAATATTCCAATCATAATATTAATGGTTTATTTACAATATAAACCCTCCAATCATTTAATTTCATGTAACAGCCCGATTTTGACTCTATTCGGAATGGTGGTTTCGGGACCACGAATTCGAGTTAGAAAAATATTTTTTAAAATTATTTTTGGTGTTTATAATGTGTGAATTTGTGTGTGCTAAATTTTCGTTTTAAAATTTTATCATTTGGATGCCGATTTAAAAAAAAAAAGGCTTAATCGCGTAAAATGAAAATTTGATGGTTGAATAGAAAATGACCGAATTGAATATGTATTTTAATATGGAGTATTTATGGGGAAAATATACTATGCTATTAATAATGGATGGCATTAACCTTGTTTTATAATGAATCCAAATTATTATATAAAGGTTATTTAGGTAATTTAATAAAATAATATAAATTATAATATAATAAAACATTAAAGAAATCATGCATGTGTTCATCTTTATTTGACCGAAACTAGTAAAGAAAAGAAAAATAGAAAACAAATGACATTCGACCATTGTTGATTCAAATTCAAGGTTAGTTTGGTTTCGGTTTTTGATGATTTTTATGTTTTCTAAGATTGTTGCTTCGAATACTATCCGACCCATGCTAGAATTTTTGATTTCGATGAATATTTTGAATTATGCCATTGATGAATATTTGTGTTTTATGATGTTTGATGATAAATTATCAAATATAAGTTTTGGATTAATATGTTTTAGATTGGAATTTTTGATGAATTTGAGTAATTAGGGCTAAATTGTAAAAAAATAAACTGAAGGACTAAAATGAAAAATAAATGAAATGTGTGTATTTGTATGTACTAGAGGAACATTCGGCCCAAGCATTTTCCATGGAGAGTTTGTTTATTTTGTGTTTTATACAACTATGACTAATTTGTAAAAGTATGAAATATCAGGGGTAAAATGGTAATTTGCCTATTTATGTGTTGTTGGATTAAATTGAATGAAATTGTGTTTAAATGAGATTAATTTGAAATTGTATAGATCAAGAACAAAAGAAATCGGACTTGGATCGGGGAAAAGCAAAAATAGTCGAATAGTCAATTTACATTGTTCGTCAATATCTGAGGTAAGTCTATAAGTAATAAATGTCGTTAAATTTGAATGTATATGATCTTTATATGCTGGATTTAATTGTATGAATTTCTATTAGTTAGCTGAATGTATAAACGTTTATGAGATTTGGGAACAAGCTCGATTCATTTGAGATATGATGTTTAAAAAGCTTCGTATGAACCTTAAGAAATAATTAGGATTTCTGAAATATGAATTATGTGTAAGATCGACTTTGTATCCGTGATATTCAGGCTTTATTGCCTAGTAGGCTTTATGCCGGTGTATTGTATCAGGCCCTATGCTGGTGTATTGTATCAGGCTTTATGCCGGTGTATTATATCAGGCTTATTACCTAGCAGGCTTTATGCCGGTGTATTATATCAGGCCTATTGCCTAGCAGGCTTTGTACCGATATATTATTCTAGGCTTTATGCCTAGCAAATTTTATGTGAGCAACGGTAAAAGTAATCAAATGTGTTAAACGAGCTAAAGTGATCAGGTATGTGAATGTGGTTTACTTATTTCAAATGAAGACAAATTGATTGAAAGATATGTGATAAAAATGTTTGTGATGCTATTGAAAATGTATATAATTATGGGTAGTGCATTCGGTCTTATGATAGGTATAAGTATGTAATTTAAAAGCTCGATTTATGAGTATGTATATATGATTGCATATGTATAATCGATTATATATGAAATTATAACTTTGAAATTGGAGAATATATTGATAATTGATTTATATGTATATTCGCCATGGTATATTTTGAGTATAAATATATGTTTGATATGGTTTTTTTTAGAATGGAAATGTACATATATATATATATATATATATATATATATATATATATATATATGAAATTGTTAGTCTGATTCGGTTTTATTTTATTGATCTATCAAGATCATTAATTTGTTTAAATTGCTTATAACTTACTAAGCTAAGTTAGCTTACTTTGTGTGTATATATTTGTCTTTGTTTTATAGATTTTGGAGATCGTTATATGCTCGGGGATTGTCAGTAAAGTCAATCGCACTATTGTTTTTCTCGGTACTTTTGAAAGTTTTAAATTCAAACTTATGGCATGTATAGGCTATATTATCCTTTGGACATATTTGATTTTGATATGTATATATGTTAAAAAGCCATGCGAAAATGGCTTGTTTATCTTGTGAAGCATGTTTATATGGTTGAGTAAATGATGTGGTTGATATATTTATAAATAAGTTGTGGTTGACATATTTGGCTAGGAAACATATTTGTAGGTGAATATGTTTTGAAGTGTTTGATTGCAAAGTGAATAATTTATAAATAGCTCATTTAGTAAGCTTAATATATATATATATTGATTTGCAAGTGTGATGAGTTGTATGATTCGGCTTGTAAAGGTTTTACATGGTGAGTTTATAGTCAATTGTATAGTGATTATTTTATTTCGAATTGTATTGGCTAAGTGTGCACATTTTGTACATTTGAAAGAGAGAAATATTTGTATGATTCATGATGGTTATGATATGATCTCTTAAAGGTTAAAATAGTTGTATATCATTTGATGAGTTGAGTTAATTCGGCTCACGAATATTTGTTATACTAGTTATTTACTTTCGAATAAGGTATCCATGTAAAAGTTATGTCATAAAATGGAGTTGTATATTTAGTATATGAGGTTTGCATATTTGGATTGGTAATGAAATATTGAGGACAACTGGATATGACTTTTAAATTTTTAGTGGCATGCCATATCTTATTTCGATGCTATTATATTATTTAAGAAAAAATTTGGGTAAGTTGTGATTATATATATTTATATGTTTAACATTATTCGCTTATAACTTATATTGGACATATCTTGATTAAATGGTTCTGATATAATTTATAGAGATGTTAAATTGATTATTTATGTTACAATTGCTTGGTAATTGAGTAGTATGCTTGAGTATGGTTGTAATTTCCAGAAAGTTGTGTCTCGTTTGGTAATACCTCGTAACCCATTATGGCGACGGACATAGTTACGGAGCATTACCAGAGTTTACAGAATAAATACAATTAATTCATGTCATTTACTATTCATATTTGAAACCAATCATATTCAAACATATTGTCCCTTAAATGGACCTTCGATGCCCAATTTACGCATTTGAAACAAGTTAGGACTAAATCGGGAACTCAGAGAATTTTTCGCGAAATTTCAAAATTTTTCTTAAGTACAGGGGACACACGCCCGTGTGGCCAGGCCGTGGGGCTCACACGGCCAAGTGACATGCTCATATCCTAGACCATGTGTGCATTCGATGTGAGGCACACGGCTGTGTCCCAGCCCGTGTTCATACCCGTGTAACTCTCTGACTTGGGTCATACGATCATCCACACGCCCGTGTGCTAGGCCGTGTGGACAATTTTATTTTTGAAAATTAGGTGCAGGGGTCACACGACCAAGTCACACGCCTGTGTACTAGACCGTGTGACACACACGCCCATGTTTCTACCCGTGTGAGCAATTCAAAGTATACTATTTCTCAAATTTTAAGATGTAGGGGACACACAGCCAAACTACATGCCTATGTGCATGGCCGTGTGCCACACACGGATGAGATACAAGCTCGTATCTTTACCCATGTGGATAAAATAAAGCCATTTCCAAGCCTTATTTCTCACCTAACCTGGCATCAACCTATCCAACCAATTTTTTTACCATTACAAGTTACAATAAGACCTTCAATTCAACCCAATTTCAGTTCAATACATGTCATAACATCCCATTTATCTAAGTACTTAATCTTACCTAACTGACCATATAAACATTTAAGTATAATTGTGTAACTTCCATCATTTAACCATTTCAATACACACATCAAGAATGATAAGGCCTTATATAACTACATCAAAATATGATTAACACTAGCTATTCCAATGGCTAGTTATAACCAAAACATTTTATCATTATGCCTACTTAGCTTATACATGCCATTATACCAAAAGTTAGCTTGCTTTATACAGAAGTCCGAGGGATAGTCTGATGTGTCTCCGACCAAGTTCCAACCTTCACGAGCTTTCGAGTACTATAAAATAGAGGAAAGAAAAACCGAGTAAGCATTTAATGCTTAGTAAGTTCGTATAACTATAAATTTAACTTACCATTCATTTTCATTAAAATAAACATATAAATGACATCCAAGCAATTTGGATAAGAGCCTAAAACACAACTTCACTAATTATGTTAGTCAAGTAACTTATATAAATACCAAGAACATGAATGAGCTCATCATGTAATAACTTTCCTATACACATGCTTTTCATATCATATTTTCATATTTCCATATACATTTCCATGACAAATCATCTCAAGTTCAGTTTAACCATATCAAAACTTTGCTTGTTGAATTTATTTGAAATATCGATGGATACACATGTAGTACACTCGAAGTGTACAAAACTATAATTCGTCAACTCATATTCAGAGGTACCCATTAGGGCACATAACCAGGAAGCACTCTCTCGAGCTATAAAATAGGAAGCTCACAAAGAGCCTATTTGTAAGGCCTTGATAATTTATTTCTATTTCTATAAAATCTGACACAAATGTGAATCTAGTTCAGTGGTTAAGTGTTCTGGGAGAGTCTAAGAGGTCTTGGGTTCAAACCTCACTTCTGTTAAATTTTAATATTTTTTGGAAATAAGCCTTATCCTTGTCCAAAGGGTTATATTAAATTTCCCATAAATTCATATCAGAATAAGCTTGCTGATTCAAGTGGTTAGGGCATTAGAATGTTGGAGGTCTTGAGTTCGAATCTCTACACGAGCAAGGATGTTATTTTTGACTCAGTTATGTGCAAGTATTTCGATGGAGTTTGGATTTTGGGGTAGTTGTATGTTAGTGGAATAGAGGGAGAAAAATAAGAGATGTGTATCATATTTTTATCTTTCTTATTTTTGTTTTATTATTTTCTTTTTCCCAAATTTCGATTTCTCCTCCAAATTTCTGACGTCCTTTTTTCTTCTTCCCTTTTTTCGTCTACTCTGTTACTTTTTCTTTGATTGGTACCCTCTTTTCGTTCACACAAATTTTAGTGTTTCAGTCTACAGTATTAGTGCACTTTGGCAAGTGGTGATTGTAATTTTTGCTCGAGTAGGGGTTTGTTCTTTAAGTTTTTTAGAGTGATGTTATCTTTTCTGGTTGTACTAAAATTCGTGTTTTGGCAACGAAGAATTGTAAGGAACAGAGCTCTGCTCTTACGAAATCATAGTTGTTAACATTCGAAGTGTTGGGGTTGAAGTGTTGTCGGTTTCGTAATCATGATGTAATCGTATTTTGAGACTGACTTTGAGTGTTGAAAATGTCGATTGTAGGTTCTGGAAGGCTTGGGTGTGATTTCACATCAAATCAATACCAGATGTGTACCTTAAATGCAAAAAAAGGAGGCTTCAGCAAAAGCCAAAAAATTGCACTATCGACGCTTTAGTGTTGCCATTGATGATAGCTTGATGTTTTTGAGTGTTGATGATGGAAAATAAATCATTGTTGTTAGATTAACAAGTTTTATAAAGTGATTTTGAGTAAAAATGTCAATTTTGGACCAAATTATATAAGGTGGAAATTTAGTGGTTAAAATGTGAAATAAATTGAAAATATGGGCTGATAGTAATATATGGAAAATTCGGATAGCTTGGGTTTGTTTTTAATTTCATGAAATTGTGATTTTAAGTGATAAGGACTAAATAGAAAAAAATGTGAAATAATAGGGGCAAAAATGTAATTTTTCCAAAATGTGTAAATTGTGTTAAATTGAATGAAATGTTAATTAAATAAGTAAAATTTGATATTATATAGATTGAGATAATCGAAATTGGATCTAAAGCGGGGAAAAACAAAATCTGGGACTAATTGATCCGTTCAAAATCGTTTTAACGATCGAGTAAGTTTGTATGTAATAAGCATTGTTAAATTTATGCTTTTAATGCTTTGATATTATATAAATTGTATATACGTGACTATTTTTATGTTTAACGACATATCGGCTAAAAAAAAATGGCACTTAGTGTGCGGTTCGGAATAGCTTTGGCTAAATATGGCACTTGGTGTGCGATTGGAGATAGCTTCTGCTATATATGTATATGGCACTTAGTGTGCAAAATATTAAGAATGGCACTTGGTGTGCGAGATATTGAGTATGGTAGTTAGTGTACGAGATATCGAAGATGCAATGACTTTACGTATATGTATGAAATGGTAAGGATCGATACAGGTATGTACATGAGTTATGATGCATCCTTGTAAAGAAGTAAATAAGTAAGTCATGTTTATGAGAATGATTTTGTGATGACCTTGTGATTCTGGGTCCATGTTTATGTTGTATAAATATGTATTTATACCATGATGGTGGAAATGATTGGTGAAGGTGTGATGAGCTTATTTATCATCATTTTTGTACTAAAACTGTTTTGGACAGTAGCTATAGTCCAATTTTGTAAATTCACAAAAAAATTGTGGAAATCGAGTTAGAGGATGAATAAAATATGAAATTAGAAGAAACGGAATGCGCAAAAGAATTTCAGATTATGAGATATTTGAATTTTCGTGAGACAGGGTCAGAATGATCTTGGAATCCCCTATTCTGATTTTGAAAAATCATTAAAAATTGTAAAAAATAATTATGAGTTATAGTTTATATGCTTAGAATCTTTGATGAGTATACTTTCAAAAGAAACAAACAGTAACATCATTTGAATTCTGTATGAGGATATAATTAATTTTTAGTGAAGAGGGGTTGGAACTGTTGGAAGCGAAAAAAGGGGTAACTTTGAAGAATAAACTGTACTTATTAGCTAAACCAAAAATTTTGTAAATTTTATGGTAAGAATATAAGTGAGTCTTGTTTCAGGTAAAATTAATGGATCTTAATTTTGAGCTCCATAGCTCTAGAATAAATAATTTAACGACTATTACTCGAGTAGACAGCTTGATTGGAATTTGAACAAATAGTGGAATAATATGCAATTATAATTGTGATATCTTGAGAACATGTTGTAAGAATTTGGAAAAAGCATATTAATAAATTTCTTATTATTTTCATATGAACTTACTAAGTTTTATAGCTTACCGCCTCCCTTTTCATCTCTTATAGGTTTATATAGTTAGCTCGGGTTGGAGATCGCCGGAGATTCAATCACACTATCAAGCTATCATTTGGGGTATAAGTATTCAAATGCTTAAGTCTACGGTATGTATAGGGGCTCTATCTTTGTAATTATGTCAATGCTAATGTGGCCAAATGTGTTGGCCTATAATGGTTATAGTCTAATTTATATACAGCCATGAATGATGGCTTATGCTGATCATATGATTATTCATGTGTATTTGCCAATGTTTTATGGTGTGATCATTGTTTGATATGGATGACTGTTTGCATACGACTTAAGTACTCGATGATTGATTTTGGCATAATGGGCATATGGATAAATTCTAGCATAAGTGTGAAATGTGAAAATGTATTAATGATAATCTCGGTATAAAAGTTGTTATGATTAATCTTGATAAAGTATGATGCCTTGTGTATGCGTAAGTTGTTATGAGAATGTCATGCATAAGCTATATTTACGATTATTAAGTGTTCATTTATGCCATGTTGGATGCCATTGAGATATGTGAGTGTGCATGTGTTGTGAGGGTGGCAAAATGGCTTGGAACATAGCCTAGCATTTGTCTACACGGGCGTGTGACCCTACTTCAATATGAAATTTTCTAAGTTTTCCTAAAAGTTTTCAAAGTTTTCGGTTTAGTTCCGAATCATCTTCGATGCGTGTTTAGGGCCTCGTAAGCCCGTTTAAGGGACGTTATACATATGTATGAATGTTTTTTATTTGAATGAAGTTTTATGGCCCGATTTTATTTGATTGTGTATGTTTAAGTCCAGTAATGCGTCGTATCCTGTCCCGGCCTCAGACTTAGGTAAAGGGTGTTAGTTAAGCGGATCAAAGTTTTAATATAGCTACAGCTCTTTATACTACAACTACTACGGGTTCAGGCTTTCATTCGTTGAACTGTTTCAAGACAATCCAACCCCTTCGAGAAATTTTTCGAACAACCCAAGCTTGGGAAATCACATCAAGTAGTATAGTCTGATCTTCATCATCAATCTGGACCTCAATATTCTTTAAATCATTCAAAAGAGTAATAAATTGACTAATTTGATCTTTAAGGTGTTCACCTTCATTCACATGTACAATCCCCGCTTTAGCACTTATTGGTTAGCCAAAGGCTTTTTCGCGTAAAGGGTTTCTAACCTTTTTCATAAGGTGAATGTCATTTCTTCCATCAATACCACCTACAACACATTATTTGCTAGACATAATTGAATCGTGGATAGAACATATTTATCTAACCTCTCATTATCTGATTTATCCATGTCTACAAGCTTCTTCCCTGTAAGGGCCTTCTCAAGATCGCCTTGAATCAAAATTGTTATCATTCGAACTTGCCACAGATTAAAATTTGTGATGTCATCGAACTTATCAATGTCAAACCTGTGTTGCTGTCATCTTTGAATAGGTTGATTGCAAAAATCAAACTAGCTTTAATACCAGTTTGTTGGGGATAAACTCGATTAATCAATGAACAAGTAAAATAACAAAGAAATTGAAAAAATCGAACAATAATATTTTACATGGAAAACCATAGGCAAAGATAATTTCACTACAACGGAAAAAAGGAAAAGTATAAAGATGGAGATAAAACTAAACCCTAAAACCTAAAAAAGAACCCTATAAATGTAAACACAACATTCTCTTAAAGCTTGTAAAAGCTAATACCTAAATGTGTTATGGGTTATTTTTCTAGGGTGAGAAAAAGGGCCTATTTATAGGTAAAATAATATTAAAATAACCTACACTAGTAAAAGTTTAAGTGGAAAACTAAAAACAATTTAACTGGGAGAAGAAAAGCCGAAAAATACGAGGCATAACTTCAAAAATCTCCACATTGACTCGTATTTTCACAACGCATTCTTTACCAAAACCCGCCACTAACTTATCTCGAACTATGCAGGATATTAATTGAGTCGAAGCTATGTTTAGAAGTTGAAAGTCTTCTAGTCTTTGACTTGTGCATTGTCAAATCAAATCTGACTCGGGTCTGATTTCCACGAACGTAGTGCCCTATCTTTTTTATACATGCACCCAAAAGAGAACCTCTCTTATATTTTGTATGGTCAAAATGTAAATTTATCTTGTATTAATTTATAGTTTTATCATTTCTTGAAGGGATTAAATAAAATTTTTATTTTTATTTTGAGAGATCCAATGTATAATTTTACTATATATTAATTTATAATTTTATCATTTATAAAAGATGAAAAAACAAATTTTTTCAATTTGAACACAATTTTTAATTAGACTTTTAATACAATACAAAATTAAACATTGTATGGAATTACATATAGATATAAAATGTTTACCGCTAGTTATTAGTATTTTTAATTCATTAATTCATTACTTAATTTGAATTCCAATTATATATATTTAAAAATATAAGTAATTAAAGATTTCTACAGATTTTCTTTCATTCCATTTATGATTCAATCAAATAATAAATATATTTTGATTGAATTAGACTATCAATATCATACAAACTTAAACATTTTATGGAATGACATATGTATATTAAAATTTATCACTAGTTATTATTATTTTTATTCATTAACAAATTACCTAATTTTAATTTTAATTATAAATATTTGAAAAATATGAATACTCCAACGAGGCCTAAAAAGTTCAGAACGTGGTAAGTGGAAAACTTGGAGCAATTTGGTTTGTAGTGTAGATTTAAATAATTCCACCGTTGAGGGGATGTAGCTCAGATGGTAGAGCGCTCGCTTAGCATGCGAGAGGTACGGGGATCAATACCCCGCATCTCCATTTAATTTTTTCTCTTAATGATTTTTAATACTTCAAACAAGCTCAGTTCAGTGCGCTGCTATTCTCTAGCCATTGGAATATTTTCTGTTAAAACCTGTGCTTACAAATTACCGAAGTTTTTTAACTTCTTTCTTCCGCCATAATAGGTAAAAACATCTTTCCATTGTTGCGATGGAGATGATATGTATAGTTTCAATTAAAAACAATCAACTCATTGTTCTTAGTTCTGTTCAATGCTCATTCATATTCAATTTCTCATTACTTGAATCATATTTTTCATTAAAGGGGAGAATCAATCATCCAGCTTAAACATATATTTACTTTATATAATAATCCTCAAAAATACATTTAAACTATAACATAATAAAATTCATTAAATTTACTATTCCCTATGTGCTAATTTTAAAAAAAAAAAAAAGAGTCTAAAAATTATCATATTTGTCCAAACAAGGTACATTAGGATGGACCTTTCCATTTCTCAAGCCATGAGCATTGAGGCAATACGATGAAGTTTTGCCTTTTTGCTTCTTATTTCTCAAGTTAATGTTTTTCATGGTAATGTTTCTACAAGGATTGAATTCACTACATGAAAGTTGTAC
The DNA here is from genome assembly GCF_025698485.1 of Gossypium arboreum. Taxonomy (NCBI): domain Eukaryota; kingdom Viridiplantae; phylum Streptophyta; class Magnoliopsida; order Malvales; family Malvaceae; genus Gossypium; species Gossypium arboreum. The sequence continues at coordinate 6,764,086 of NC_069078.1, read as the reverse complement.
TGCTGTTTCTTTCTGTGATGTGCCATTGATGTTTTCATAAGCTATATTGCTAATTTCTAGAGCTGATGTCTGCAAAATATATATAGTAGTTAACATTAAGACTACTTTATTTTTAAATATGGACGAAAAACCATTAACAATCCTATAAGGGAATAAGAAGTCACGTTGTCCTACAAGTTGAGTTCCATATCAATAAATTAAACTAACGACTTACTTGATTTTTGCATTGTTTATGAGGACAATAATATTGATCGATAACAATAGGTCGAGTTGAAGCATGAGAAGTTATATCTTCAAATCTAATGTTCCTCGCATGACCATGTCCTCCCTAAACACACAATAATGCTAATTATCAATTATATAATAGTTATTAATATATATATATATATATATATATTTTAAAGAAATGCATTATATATACCTGCCAAGTTTTGATTCTAACTCCATTAGTTGTTCCATGGAAAGAAACATTTCTTACATGAACAAATTCAACTTTCTCAGTTTTCCCCATAATTCCAAGGCTCCCAATGCTTCATATGGCAATCAAATATTAAAAGAAATATTAATACAGAAAGACAATATCATAAAACAAGAAAGAACATATTGTAAAAGAGTATACCTTATTTCATGACCCGGACCACATTCGATGTTAGTAATATTGATATATTTAGAGCCGTCTCCAATTGATATACAATCATCACCTGAATTAATGAATAAAAATATATAAAATATTAAAACAAACATATATATGGAAAGTATAATGAAATGAAACCAGCAAAGAAAGAAAGAAACCGGTTTGAAGAAAGAAACCGGTTTGAATGGTTGTATTGTGGATAGAGACATTGGTGGAACGTTGGATGTGAATGCCATCAGTGTTGGGGCTGTTTCCAGGAGCTTTGATTGTAAGTTGTGTGGCATGAATCGAAGTAGAGTCTTCAAATGCAATGTGCATTTTGGGACTGTCTTCAAAGGTTAAACCTTTGATATCTACATTCTTGGAGTGTCCTATCATAAAACCCTAAAACCAAAAGCCACATAATTCTCATACAATTAGAGTATACACAATTTATGTCAATGTTTATTCTTCCATACCTAAATACTTAGTATATCTTTGTAAAACATATCTTTAGAAACTGAAAAACTTGAAATTCGAACACATACCGTTGGTTTCCGAAGTTGGCACGACTGTTACAAAGAGCAATGGACATGTATATATCAGTAAAACCCAACAAGAAAGTTTTACCATAATGTAAAATCTTATGTGCTTATACTACAATATAAACAATTACCTTTTGGTTATCTTTGCAAGAAAGTTTCCACCAATTATCTCCCTGGCCATTGATGGTACCAGATCCTTGAATGTGGAGACCATCGAAATTCATAAAGCCAATCCAATGGTGACAATTTGTATTGCATTCCCATGTAGAAGGTTTGGTTGGGGCTATGATTCTCCCATCAATCTGCACCCCAATTTATATGCAGAGTTTCTAATTAATACAATATTATATATCCTTAGTTTTATACACTACTGGTACTATTGCTAAATATATATAACTGAATTTACAATGGAAGTAGAGACCTGGAAAGTAATGTTATTAGAGTTGCAATGTTTGCCGTTGAAAGTTAAAGGTTGCAGCAGAAACGTCTTCCCTTGAGGTACAAGAAAGGTTGGTGACGGAGTTGATGAATCGCAAGCATCCCATGCACGCTTAAACCCCTACAATACATACATATTATATTATACACGACATTGCTTTTATTATCAGTAGGCATACAACACCAGTCCTTAAAATTAGCACCACACACAGCAGATAAAATTAAAAGGAAAAAAAAAAAGAAAAGAAAACCTTAGAATCATCCTTCTTTCCATCTCCAATAGCTCCAAAGCTAATGACATTGGCTGTATTGTCACCATAGCTATCAATATTTATGTTGCTCTTCTTCAACTGACGAGAAGAGCCAGTGAATATAGTGCATTGGATCAAAAGGACAAAGAAGAAGATTTTCAAAGTTGCCATAGTATTGATGATTTCTTAATTTGATGCGTATGTGGAATGGAAGATACATACATGCATGCAGGCATACATATATATAGTAAATTGTTTTCATAATCCAACAATGAAAAGGAGTTGGTTTTTGTGTTAATATTGACGTGAGTTTGCGTTCCCTTTCCTATTATAATTAGAATAGCTATATAAATATGTAATCGAAGAAGTGTAGTAAAAGTAGGAATCATGAGTTGGAAGCATAGTGGATGAAATATAATAACACAATTTATTAAGAAATTAAATTAGTTTAAATGATGAATTCAGGCCCATCGTTAAAGCCTACTATTTACTAATTAAAAAATAAATTATAAAAATAGTCACCCAATTAATAGTGTGTATTGTTTTGATCATTCAAATTTTAAATTTTTGTTTTAGTCATTATCATTATCAAGATTTAATATTTTGGTCATTCCTCTATTAAATCATTAATGGTAGCCTTTGACGGATGAATTTTTTAGTGTGTCTATTTTTAATTTTTAATTTTGAGTTTTTAAGAAGTAAAACTAAATTGACAAAATATGTAAAGTTGAAGGATAAATTTTGTGAATTTTTAAAATTAAGATTAAATTGATAAAATCTATAAATATTGGAGAATTAAATTTATTATTATGGCAATAAAAAAGTCAAATTAGTGATTTCACGTAGGAATGACCAAAATATTAAATTTAAAAATGTTAATGACTAAAATAAACAATTTTGAACCTAAATAATCAAAACAAAAACACGCTAATAATTGGATAACTATTTTTACAATTTACGCTAAAAAGAAATACATTTGGAGAAAACTTTAACCTGTTTTTACTTTATTTTATTTATACGCTATTTTTAAGTTATTTTTTAATACATGAATTTATCAAATTTGCATCTTCAGTAGTCAAACCTTAAAAGAAATTTAACTAACAAATTAATATCTAAATTATACCCTTTTTCTATTTTGGCATCTAAATGTTTTTTAAAGCCATAACGATACTTAAACTATTCATCTATTATCTATTTTACACCAAATTATTTATCAATTAAAAAGTTCTAGTTAATAATAGACCACCACGTCAATATAAAATTTTAAAAACATTTTTAAATTCCTCTTCTCCTTTTTTTTCTTTTACATTACTTCTCTCTTTATTTATTTTTATTTTTTCCTTTTTTACTTTTTTATAATGTCTGCATGACTAGCAAGACTTGAAATTTGCCTCTTGAGGTAAAGAAGCTAGCGATTAATTTTTTTTTTCAAATTTTATTGTCTACTTGTTTGACCTAATGGAATAAAAAAAAGTTCTTTCATAGGTCAAAACTAGAGTTTTCAAAATTGAATTGGACTAACTAATCAAATCAAGAACCGACCAAGATACTAGTTTGAAGATGGGGTTGAACCGATTAATCCAAAAATTGATATGGTTGAAGTGAGCTAAAAAAATATATATGTTGAACGAATTTTCTCTAACTTTTAAATATTTCTTATTTTTATACATTTTTTTATTAAATTATTCGATCGAATTGAACCAACCAATCAAACCAAAAATTATGTACTTAACTAGTTAGATTATGAAAACTTTAATCAAAATCATGAAGCTCAAAACCCACAAACATATAAAAGAAACTTGAGATGAAAAGAAAAATAAATAAATAAATAAAATTGTATACCAGTTTATCACTAACCTAGCTCAACCCATACTATACCTGATCTATTTTAACTCTAAACCAACCTAAGCCTAAACTTCATTTTCTTTAGGAAACAAAAATTTGGAACAATATTATATTAGGATGTAGTGTTATAAGTGTAGTTCATTCGTAATTTATACTTACAATTTTTTAATAGGTTGATTTAAATAAAATTCATTATTTACATTAATATTGTTTGTATTTATTTTAAATAATTTTTCACATAAAGTAAAATGTAAGTAAATATTTGTTCATTGATTACTTAATGTTTAATTAATACTAAGTTGCGTTACATAATCAGACCGTAACGTGAGAATACAACTTGTATTAGTAGGTAATTTAAAAGATTCATAGTCTGACAAATCGAAATTAAGTAAATCAGTTAAAGTACTATATGACATCTATCAAGTCCAAATTAGAAGATATATTGTCTTGAGTATCAGAGTGGTTTACTCTTAAAAGATAGAGATATGGATGTCATTGTTTGGATTGACAATACACCGAATAGGACCCAAATTGAATTAATCGTAGATTTGATTATGGATTAATATTCTTAATAAAAATGACAATATCATCTCAATACCAACTCAAGAAAATGACAATATCATAATAAACAATTGAAGTGCATTTAATATTCCTAATTTGATATATTTACCTATTTAAATTTTCTTTTACTCACCATTTAACCTTTTTTTTGTACATAATGCATTTGCGTTATTATTAGTTTCAAATATTACGTTTCATTATTTAATATATGTTATTCTTAAATGCATATATACATTCTAAATACGTGGTTTCCATAAGTATACGTATGTGATAGAATTTCTATATTAAAAGATTACTTCATTGGAGGTTATTTCTTTAGAAGTTATGAGCATCCATAATAAAATATGATTTATAATTGTCTATAATCTATAATATATATAAAAGCACGAATCTCGATAAACTTTTATACTAACAATAATACCTTTTATTGTGAATTATATTACTAAATTGATATTAGAACAATAATAACATTAATATAATTAATAGAATAGTGTATTAATTTGAAATTAATTAATTTAGTTATATCTTTTAAAATCCTACTTTAAAAATAACATAATATAATTGAATATAATTAGATAAATTAAAAATAATAAAAAATCCAAGTATTTTAATTAATAAATATAATTTTTATACAAAAATATGATTTTATTTTATATATGATAGTAATTAATAATGTTAAAATCAATTTTTTAATAATAATAAGTTTATTTAATCTAATCTAATATATTATATTTATATTAATTATATTATGTATGAGCTATTTTATGACCAATTTATTAACTATATTAAGAAAAGAAAATTTTGAATAGTGAAGGGTTTTTACAATCTTTCAAACTCTTATAGTTTGTAAAAATGCTTTAATAACAATTATAATTTTTTATTAGCACTATTTCTGAATAATCAAATAATTTATATATGTTAATTATGTTATTAGTTGTTATTTCATGAAAATTTACTTAATATAATTAATTGAAGTAAAATTATATTGTATTTTGAATATGAAAAATTATTATAATTATTTATTTAATTTTTATTATAATATTTGAATTGTTAAATATGTTAGTATTTTTAATTATGTTCAAAGGGTCAAATAACACGACAAACTAATTATAGTACATAAAATTATATTATTTTAAAAATAATAAAAAAATAAACGCAAAAAATCATGTGTACCGCATTAGACATTATAAACTAGTAATACATATGATAGGTAGGGATAATTTTTATTTTTATTTTTGAACTTTAATAAAATCAAGTTTAAATATATATCTTTTAAAATTTTAAATTATAACTATAAATAAAATTACAAATAAATTGACAAATTTGTGAACAAAGCTCATGGATTTGCATATAAAAATTAAGATTAGGTAGTCCCATTATACTTTGACAAACTATATGTGATTTTTATAAACTTGTGACTGGGCTGCATATTTCCATATTAATTTTATAACTTCTAAAATTATAATATTGTTTCAAGGGCATGGGGATGTAGCTCAGATGGTAGAGCACTCGCTTAGCATGCGAGAGGTAAGGGGATCGATACACCGCATTTCCAAATTTCTTTCTACATTTTTTTGTTAAAACCTGTGCTTAGAAAACCCAAGTTTTTTCTTTCTTTTTTCAGCCATAATAGATTAAAAGAAAATCATATTTGCATTCCATCCCATTGTTGGGTCCTCTGAGCTAAAAAAAATAATTAGTGATGGAGATGATATGTGAATATATATTGTTCCAATGAAAAACAATCAGCTCTCTTAGTTTTGTCCAATGGTAATCAATCAAACATGTAATCTACTCATATACATGTCTCTCCAAACAATGTACATTTGGATGTACTCTTCCATTTCTCAAGCCATGAGCATTGAGACAGTGCGATGAAGTTTTTGTCGTTTTGCTTTTCATTTTTCAAGTTGATGTTTTTCATGGTAATGTTTTTGCAAAGACTAGACTCATTGCATGAAAACTGCACTGTTATTTTTTTATGTGATGTCTCATTGATATTTTCATAAGTTATATTGTTGATCTCCACAACTACTGTATGCAAAAAATATATAGTAGTTAAAATTAAGATTGTTTCATTTATTAGTTATATAATAGTTATTAATATATTTTTTTAAAAAAATGCATTAAAGTATTTTATACTTGTATCTTTTGCACAAATTGGTTTAATAAAGATATTCATTAATTACATTAATACCCTTTGTATATTGTCCTCAATGGTTTTTGCATGCAAAGCAAAATGGATGCAAATATTGGCTCATTAATTATCTAACATTTAACTAATACTAAGTGTTATTACATGACCGAATCGTAATACAGAAAGACAGCTTGTATTAGTAGATGAACCTAAACATGCCCTTTGTCTAATAAAAAATAAGCAAACCGATTGAAAGACTAATATGTCGCTTATAAAGTCCAATTGGCGAGATGTTTTATCTTGAATATCAGAGTGGATGACTCTCAAAAGATAAAGACATAGATGTGATTGATTGGACTGATAGTACATTGAATAGGACCAAAGTATAATGGATCCTGAATCTGTTTATGGATTTATTCACTTGTGACGTTCATAGTGTGACATGTAACACCCCCAACCCGTATCCCTTGCCGGAACCGTGTTACGGAGCATTACCGGAGTTTACTGATCAAACAAACATAAATTTCAAACATTTCATATCATATAATATTCAGGTCAAAACCAATTAAACTCATACATACTGTCCCTTATTCGAGCCCTCAAGACCTAAAATACGCATTAGAAATAAGTCAGAACTAATTCAGAAACTCAGAGACATTTCGAAAATATTAAAAAATTTCAAAGCTGTAGGGTTCACACGACCATATGGCCAAAATGTACCTTAAATAAATGTTAAGCAATTAAAAAAAATCATTCGTTTAACTAGTTCAAAACACAATCAAACACATTCAAAACATATCAAAATAATCATCCTAGGTGCCTAACCAATGTACCCTCATTGGTACCACATTTATATCATCAATTTATATTATCAAAACATCATTCAAATTCAAATTATAAACATACCTAATTTAATCCATTTTACCTAGTTTATGAATATTTAAACATCAATTTAACATGTCATAATAAAACTTCAAAAACAAACACATATTTATATGTATATCAAACCAATATTAAACTTATAACGTCATTTACATTTAATCCACAAAATAATTATTATTTAGACATGCCGACACAAAAGGTAAACACCACCACATTTGAGTTCGGGATTATTATTGGATGATGGATCGACAATCAAAATTGAAGTACCTAATCTGCACAAGGAAAGCAAAACCGTACGCTGGGTATAAACTCAATGGTATTTCTATAATTCGAATATTTAAAGACAAAACAATATAATATGCACATATTAATTATAAGCACAATTGAATATTTAAAACCATATTTATTCATACAATGGCATTAACCATGCAGTACTAAATTCATGAATACATCATTATATACCATACTCAATTTTCATCATTTGCTATATAATAGCTTTCCATAATTTGTTCACATATCATTTAGACAAGGGCACTATGCATTCCATATTCAATTCATGAGTATATAACTCATGTATTCCATGTATTTACAACATATTTCGCATTATATTTTCAATTCACTATATCAATTTCATTTCTCATACCATGCCATTTCAATATCAATTATAAAACTTTATTATATGTTTACCACTATTAACACGACTTAGACTCAGACGGATACACGGATCCAACCAACACATCAGTTTGACACACAATGCATCATCGGATAATTCAAAGTCCCAGTGTCTCATCGAATAAATCTGAAGTAATAAATTGACACCTAGTGTCTCTTCAGTTAAACTGAAGTAAATTGGCACCCAGTGCCTCATCGACTCGAAGAAGTCCCTGAACTCTTCCAATCCTATGGCATGCCGTTTATATCCGACTCAGCCCGATATAGTTAATAAGGTTCCAATTTACTTTCCAAATACAACCAATATCCAATTATCATATTTGCACAATATCACATTTACACGTATATATTCATAATATATATTCCAATTCAATTCAATCAATATAAATTCAATAAATTCATCACTTACCAAATCAATTCATTTCAATTGTAAAATACAATAATTCTAACCTCAACACTTACCATATGCATTAAATTGAATTATAACAATTAACAACTAAGTTCGAGTTATAGAAATACAAACCAGGAATTCCAATTTACTATGATATGGAATTGGCATGCATGAACCAAATTGAATAGGTGAAGAATTTTGAAGGACTAAATCGTAATTTTACCAAATTAAGTGATGATTCAATGATGGAATTTTAAAAGATCATAAAGTGAAAAATGGTCAATTAGAAAGAGAGAGAACTCTAGAAGGCAATGATGATGTTGGGGATATTTTATAATTATTTAATTAGATAAATATTACTTTATTAATATTTTAATAAGATATTTTATTAATATTTTATAATAAATAGCTAGTATAAAAGGAGAGAAAGAGAAAGAGAAAGAGAAAGAGAAAAAAAGGAGGACCTCCCATCTTTCTAACATGAGTGAAAGGGAGAGAAGAAGAAAACTTTGTTGTTTTTACAATTTAGTCCTTCTACCAAAAATCCACTATTTTCACCTAGAATTTCAAGAAATTTTCATAACCACCAAGAGAGAAAAGTGATAAGGAGACTATAGAGAACAAGAAAATAACCTTGGATTCAAGAAAATGGAAGTTGGAGGAGAGAGAAAATCAAATTAAAGTTTGAAATCAATAAGACAAGGTAAAAACATCACAATTTCAATAAATTTTTAAGTTTGATATTATTGAAAAAGCATGAAAATGATGTTAAAGTAGAGTTTTCTTATATAAGGTTTTATGTTCTTAATATGTTAGTGAAGGGAAATTAGAGGAAGTGATGGGAAATATTGTACAGAAATGAAAGAAGGGTGCTATAAACTTGGTTATCAACATTTTTCACTGAAACAGTTTTGGACAACAGCAGTAGTCTGACTTTGAAAATTCACCAAAAATTGTAGAAATTGAATTATAGGTTAATTAAAGTATTATATTAAAGCCTATTGAGCTTAGTTTTACATAAAAAGAAACTATTTAAGCAAAATAATTTCATATTATGAGATATATGAATTTTTCTGAGACAAGTTCAGATTTATTTCAGGTTCCCCAATTCTGACTTTGGAAAATCATAAAAAATTGTAAAAAAATGGTTAGGGGTTTAAATTTATATGATTAAATTATTAATTAGTCTATTTTCAAGAGAAACAAATGAAAACATCATCCAAACCCGTACTAAGAGATAATTAATTTTAAGTTAAGAAAGGTCAAAGTCATCAAGCGTAGAATAAGGAAAAATTTGAAGAATTTACTGTACTTATTGGTTATATTATAAATTCTAAAAATTTTATGGTAAAAATATATTTGAGTCTAGTTTCAAAAAATGAAACAGATCTTAATTTCAAATTCTGTAGCTTAAGATATAAATAATTTAGTGACTATGACTCAAGTGGATAGATTTGATATGAACTCATAAATAAATAGTGGAATTATAGATAATGTTACATATAAGCATGTTATATACTAAAAGCTAAAGATTCTAACAAATATATACATAAAGGATGTGGAATAGAGAGGAGGAGGAGGAAAAAATATGAATGTATATATTTAGTAGATGAATTTGAAATGTTTTGAAATGGTTGTAGGTGAGTATGTTTTAAACAAATTGATAAAATAATAAGTAAATAATTGTTAATTGATGTGATATTGAATTCTTTGTTAAATTTTTATGAAAATTAAATTGATTGGCACAATTTAGAAATAAATATGAAAAATATATAAAGTGGGTAAACTAATTTTACAAGTGCAAGTCCTTCAATGGTCTTATTTGTAAAACTTTAATATTTGTGTTAATTTTATAAACTTTGCTATTTTTGATTGAATATCATGTTTTTATGAGAACTTGAGATTAGAAATAGATGTAAGTGGATGATATGTAAAATGAAGTGATGGTTATGACATCTGAATACGGTTCAAGTAATGACATTAAATAAACAAATAAAAATGAAGTGTGGAACTTGTAGGAAAATAGAGACGACGTCACGATGGCAAGTTTACCATGTCACGACGTGGAAACCCCAACGTCGCAATGACGGTTCAAAAATATTTATGAACTTTACAATTTGGCATTTGAACAATTGTGTAACAGTCCGATTTTGACCCTAGTCGGAATAGTGGTTTCGGGACCACATCTCCAAGTTGGAAAAATATTTTTATATTTTTTTTCATGCCTATTATAAGTGAATTGAAATGTGTGAAAATTTAACTGTTTGTGTGCTTAATTTGCAAAAAGAACCTAATCGCGTAAAAGGTAAAAGCTATGTGCTAGATGTTAAAAGTGCTTATTTGACTTGGCTTTATAATTGAAAGGTCCTTATGTGGTTATTATGCCATTTACTTAGCTAATGGAAATATATGGCCTTATTTCAAATGATTTTTATATGTTTAAATAAAGGGTAAAATGGGTATTTGTTTAATAAATATTAGTTAAATAAAACGATGCATAAAATAAAGCCATTATTCATGTTTCATAGCCGAAAATAGCAAATAAAATAAAAGAATAAGAACACATAGGGTTCGACCATTGTATTCCTTGATTGAGGTATGAGTTTTGTTCGATTTTTGATAATTTATACGTTTTTGTTATCGTTGTTTAGTATACTACAAAGCCCATGCTTCAATTTCTGATTTTTGAGATGATTTTGAAATATGCCATGGATGAATTCATGAGTTTTGTGTTGTTAAATGGTAAATTATGGAAGGTATGTTTTGGATTGACATATGTTGTCTTTGAATTTTTGATGAAATTGAGTAAATTGGACTAATTTGTAAAAATGTTATTTTGAGGAGCTAAAATGTGAAATAAATGAAATGTGTGAACTAGTATGAGTACTAGGAGAATTCGGCCAAGTTTGTGTATATGCAAATTATGTGTATTTTCTGATTTTATGAAATAAGGACTAAAGTGTCGAAATGTGAAAACATGAGGGCTAGTTTGTAAATTACCCTAAATATGTGTTTATAGACTGAATTGAATTATTTGGTGAATAAAATGATTAATTTTGAATACTTATAGATCAAGAAAAGAGGAGAGCAGATTTAGATCGAGGAAAATCGAAGATTATAGAATAAACGTTCGAGATGTACAAGGTAAGTTCGTACTTAAAATATGATGGTAAGTAAGTTTTGATGCCTTTATTATACATGGGTTGTATATAATTGAATTGGATAATATAATGATGAATCGGAAGTTTTGGCACTAAGTGTGTGATTTAAACTAGCTTTGACACTAAGTGTGCATTTAACTAGCTTCGGCTACTTGAGGCACTAAGTGTGCGATACCAACTTAATCTCGGTTATTTGAGATGGCACTAAGTGTGCAAAAATATTTAGCTTCAGCTAATCTTATAGCACTAAGTGTGCAGATGTTTAAAATACGAATAAGTATTGGAAAGTCTTATAACATTCAACAAGAGGTAAGTACGAAAGTGAACAAGTACGGAAAGATTCAGGTATGTATGATACCTAAGTGGTAGATGAAGTTACGTGTGTGAATTTCATTGAGTTGATATGGTTTTATGGATTGAAATTGTGCAAATACTCATATGTTGTTATTTTATGTTCATATACTATTAATGATTTGAGTACGAGCTTACTAAGCTTTTTGAAAGCTTACTTTGTGTGTATGTTTGAATTATTTTTGCAGATATCGAAGCTACCAAGCTCGGGGATCGTCAAGGATTGTCGCCACACTATCAAACCTCATTTTTGGTACTTTTGGAAATGTATATATATTTGAAGTATGGCATGTATAGGCTAGTAGTTGTGGAGTATGTTTTGTGATGTATATATTTAGCCATGTGATTTGGCTGATTTGTGTTTGAACTTATAGTTGTGAAAGGCTTATGATATGTGATGTTAATTTACAATTATGGAATGTTTTAGTTGGATAATAGAAAAGATAAGTTTGGTGAGTTCATGGTATAAGAATGAATGATGTTTTTGATATAATCTTACATTATGTTTTAGTATGAGTAGGTAAGGTTTATAAGCATGTAAATGGTTGATAATATTATGGCATGAATAATGTATGTGTTTTAGCATGAGAAATTGGTTGATTGGATTGTACATATATGCTTATTTCTCTTCTTGTAGGTTGACCCAAAAATGGGTGGCAATTTGGCTTAAACCAAGCTTGCATTGTGCCACACGGCCATAGCACACGGGCGTGTCTGTTGGCCATGGGCTTAAATCAATAGCTAGTTAAGAACCACACGGCCATAGCACACGGGCGTGTCTATTGGCCATGGGGAAAAGTTAGTATGTAAACTCTATTTTGGCACGGCCTGGTTACACGGGCGTGTGACTTCAATAGAATTGAGAAATTTTACTAAGTTCTAAAAATTTTGAATGCATTCGGTTTAGTCCCGACCTATTCCTAATGCATGTTTAAGGTCTTGTTGACCTAAGAAAGGGACTTTATGTTGATGTTTAACTATGATGCTATGATGTTTGTGAAATGAATGTGAAGTGTTCTAATATATCCAGTAATGCCTTGTAACCCTAGTCTGACAATGGTGTGCTATTGAGTATTGTTTTTGCATTATAATGTCAGAATGGGCATGCTGGTCTGGTGGTTTGTTCGGTGTAATTTGTCATTGGGTTCTGGGTTCGAGTTCTTGTAACGGCATTTTGAGTAGTATATTTTACTATTGTTAAATAGTGGATTTCTTTTACGTTTAAAAATAAATATTAGTCTTATTTTTAGGATGGATTTTTATTTTTTTATTTTGTTTTATTTCTTTATTTGTATTTTTGAAGTCACGTTCTCCTCTTTCCTCTGCTCTTGGCTTTTCTTTTTCTTTTTTTTTATTTCGTTTCTCTTTGAAAACAGTGGTGTGTGATTTCTGAAGAGCCTTTGATTTCCTTGTCGTTGAGTCAAGTTTGGACGCCTCTGATCGTGCATCAGGTGTGGGATTTGAAACCCCTTTTATATTATTTACGAAATTGTTGATTTGCTATGAAATTTGGCAATCTTTTTGTGTGTTTGGTAATTGGGCAAGTTAGGCTCGTGTGCTCGTAATTTTCTGAAATGTAGTGTGTTATGGTGGGTTTTTGAAGCAGCATGATTGGAGGTCATTTTCGTAACCGGAAAACTTGATTTTTAGGCTGATTGTGGGTGTTTTGTGGCCACACGGGTGTGTGCCAGTTCACATAGCCCTGTAGAGTCAGGAATTAGGGATTACAGGCAAAACTTGGTGCAACACGGCCGTGTGGCCTATTTAGGGATTTTTGTCGATCTTCACACGACCGTGTCATCTGGGCACACAGGCGTATGTGTTTGGGAATTAAGGTTTTAGTGATGTAGTGCCACATGGCCTGGCCACATGGCCATGTGGCTAATTTGGGGATTTAGGGATCCCACATAGGTGTGTGTTTTGGGCACACAGTCGTGTCTAATGGGCACACAGGCGTATGAGACCCTTACGCGGCTGTGTCTACCCTGTACTCTATTTTAGCTCAATTGGATAGTGAGTTACTCGGCTTGTTCCCACGACCATGTTCTTGGTCCACACGGGCATGTGCCTCAGTCACACGGCCAAGTGCCTCTCTTCACACGGGCGTGTGCCCCTCTTTACACAGGCGTTTGACCTCTTGCACGGCTTGGACAATTCCACACGGTTAGGGCACACGACCGTGTGGTCCTGAATCACTTATTTGGGTTTTGTGTGTGTTTCTGATCTGAAAATTGTATCTGTGTGCTTGAACCCTTGGCTGAGCCTTGGTAAGGGTAGTTAGGACTCTAATTTGGGTTGCTGCTTATGTGTTCATTATAATAGTTGTGTGAGATGTTTAACTCTAAACTCGGTTAACTGGGTGTTTGTGTGCATATCTGTTCTGTCTGACTGTCTATTAATGTGTCACTTTTCTGTGAGATCATTTGCATACATACACTTGCATAAAGTAAAGTTTTGGGTGGGATTGCGAAAAGAAGGGAGAGTGATTCTGATCTGATCTGGCAGTTTTACTGCAACATATTCATATAGCGATTTATCACACGGTACTGCATGTGCATTAGCTTCGTTGCGTACTATTATCTGATTTTGCAGTTTAAACTGCAACATGTCTGTACTACGGATTACCGCATTGCACTGTACAATACATACGCCAGCTCTGCTTCATATCGATATCTGAGTGGCTTAGTCCACATATATAGTGTGTAGGGTTGGATGGGCCCTTGAGGTCCTATGTGGTGTATTTAGGTTGGATGAGCTTAAATAGCTCTAATGGGGTGTGATCGGGGGACAGAGAGGTGGGTTGGCTGGATAGGTGGGTTTTATTACTTGAATGCATTTTATATGCATCTATTTGTGTGTTCTGGGTGCTAGACCATCTGACTGTATTATGTCTGTCTGTGTGTGATTTGGTGTGCTTGAGTGTTATGTTCTGTTGGGACTTTAGTTCCAAGTTTTCTTTCTGACTCAGTGAATATCTGTAAGTCTGTTGTGCTATTGATTTGAATTCCGTGATTTTGTTTTTAATCTTGATTCGAACTCACACTGAGCTCGAGTAGCTCACCGCCTTAGTGTTTCCCCTTTTAGGTACTTTTTTGAATTCTGACGTTGGATTCGGTATGTAGAGGTCTCAGACAGTCTCGATGAAAAAAAATTATCAATGTGTATTTACAGTTTCTATTTTGTTATTCGATTTTTGAACTGTAAGGTTTTGTAAACATTGTGGTACAAGTTTTGTTTTTGGATTTATATCGTGAATCCTATTTTGTTCATGAATTAAACCTAACTTAAATTTTTCTGATTGAAGACTAAATGGGTAAATGATTTTGGTTCGTAAAGAGATGGTATGATTATAATGGAATTTAAGATGACTAGTGTTGTAAAATTTTCTACAATCACTTAGGTGATCAATGTAACATCCGAGATTCGGTCTAAACTTCTGGGCCTGGTTTAGGGCTTTACAGAGCTCCTTTAACTCATAATTAGTTCTACCGTAAATTCAATTATTACTAAAATTAGATAATGATATACATTAATTAAATAATATGATAAATTGATCTAAAATTTTTAGTAGTTGCTTTGGCAACAAATGTGACATCCTGATGCCTTGACTTGGCGATTAGGTCATGTATGGAGGTGTTACGCATATAATTTGATTTAAGTAAAAGCTTGAGTTTAAATAGATAAGGAATCGAAAGCTGGTACGATGAGTATATGAATTTTGCAATATGTAGTATCATTCACAATAGTGAAATTCATAGCTCAAGAAATTGATAAATGATATCCTCTCATTAATATTACATGATAAATGAAAAGTAAACGTGGCTACGAGTCGTTTGCCTTTATGATAAATGACTTAATTACTATTTGATAGTAATTGACTTTTCATGAAGGAAGATGTAATGATTACAATGAGATAAATATGATCATATTGAGAGAACGAATTTATCCCAAAGAGATTAAGGATATCTTATGAGTGTAACACACTTATGACAAGGTCATTGGACGAGCATTTTATAGTATGCTCAAAGACCAACATTACATACTTATTTTACCTTGTTTATTAATATAAAGCATTGCCATTATTATTTCAGTTTCTTTTTCTGTGTATATAAATAAATTGAATTGTAATAAAGTCCTAATAAAATATGATTATTCTTAAAAGGTCATTAGTCAAGTATTATTGTAGGTTTGAACAATAATAATGCATTGAGACTAATGTGTAGTTGACTAATGACAAAGTGTTGTCATTGACATAGGGATGTCAAAATCAATACATGAGTATGTGTTAGAGAACAACATATTGGATTGACCCACTATAAATATGTTTCTTAGATTATTATGTAATAGTCACGACATTACTCAAAGTGATAACTATGTATATGATCCTCAAACTTGAGATCATCATTGTCCCAACATCATGAGTTGTATATTTTGACACAGTCAAATGTCTACCATAATAAGTTTTACTATAAAGACTAATACTGGGTATGCCGCAATCTATGTAGTGGGAGATGATTGATCAAGATAAGATTTATCTCTCCTACATAATGGGAGCAATATCTTTGGCATCTTGATGAAGTAAGACTAGAAATGCACGGTCATACTTGAATAAGTTGATATGAGATATCGCACTTATTTGTTTATTATAATAGTCTACTAATAATATCAAGAAATATGAGATTAGACTATGTAAGTGTGACTATTCCATGACTTGAGTCCAATCTATATATTAAGGATAAAAATGATATAATACATAAAAAATTGTCACAAAAATGTTATATCGAATCATGACTTCTTGTAACTTGGATAGCAATGATGCATTACTAGATGTCATTCATTACTTGTAATAATAGAAACGTACTACTACTACTACTACTACTACTACTACTACTACTACTACTACTACTACTACTACTACTACTACTACTACTACTACTACTACTACTACTACTACTACTACTACTACTAACGTTATAAGAGTCTACAAAGTCATACCCTATAGTTGAAGCGAACAGAATCTAAACACATTTGGTATTGTATTTACTTGTCATATGAATTAAATATTTATGGAGTGAGGATTTTTTAAAAAAATTAAATTATAAATATATCTATTTTTTATTTAAAAACTTGGTAAGAAGACCTCTCCAGTCCCTCTCAATTTTGATATTAAACAAATTGGTCTTTCTCA
Organism: Gossypium arboreum; assembly: GCF_025698485.1. Taxonomy (NCBI): domain Eukaryota; kingdom Viridiplantae; phylum Streptophyta; class Magnoliopsida; order Malvales; family Malvaceae; genus Gossypium; species Gossypium arboreum. The sequence continues at coordinate 6,747,051 of NC_069078.1, read as the reverse complement.
AAAACCTTAATCCCTGTCAATTTCGAAAGTGAGCAATTAAGGACAATTAATCATGGTGCTAATGCTCGCAAAATGAGCACCCATGTTATAAATTTTGTTCATTTTGATCATTCTAGTTAAAATTACAAACAAAAATCTTACATGGCATTCCAACATTTTTTTATTTCCCACCTTGAATATTTCATTATTTTACATTCAAATAATTTATTTTCCTTTATTTTCAACCTACCAATTCCTCCTATGCCGCATCATCAAGAACATAAATAGCACACAACTTTGTTTTATATGCTCTACATATCCATCCATTGCAATTAACACTGTCTACATTTTCTTTTTTTTTTTCTTTTACCTTTTCACACTTCAAGGAGTAAGGTATTTGAATGCATGAGATGTATAACAATATACAGTTGGAAAATTACAAAAATTACCTGGAATTTTAAATAGGATTTTCGTTTGCAATTTTAGCAGAAGCTATCAAAATGAACAAACTTAATAATGTGAGTGCCCATTTTGTGTGAAATTTTTTGAAAGTTAGGTGACTATTTGTCTAGTTTACCCTAAAATCTATACTACTATATATAAATTTCTTAAAAATGAAAATTTTTTGTGCCTTCCTTACATAACACTTGTCCATTTTCTTTTTCTTTTTTCTACATGAGAAGATGGCTAAATTTGAATTTTAATCTCTTTACTTTTGTGAGATTATATAAGAAAGGTTAAATTTCAATTTTGATCTTTATATTTCACTCACATTTAAAATTTTATCTCTATAATTTATTTTTGACATAATTTGCTACCTCAATTCTTATAATGCCTTTAGTTAGTCTAGTTCTACAACCAAACAGTCTTATCGCGATATTTTTTTTTTACTTTAGATGACGCAGAAAAGGTTTCCATAGGTCTTCATGACGCTTCTCCCGACGCTTCTGGAAATGTCGTCTATAGTGCAGTTGGCATAGGTTCCACGACACTTTTGAAAAAGCGTCGGCATAATGGAAAAAACATAGTCAAAGCCGGTGTTTCGTAAAAGTTGGCATAGGGTGGAATAGATGACGAAAAAAATATTGGAATAAAGCATACTTATGATGACCTTTAAAGAGTTGGGTCATGCCCACGTCAAATGTGACGTTAAAAAGGTTGGGATAGATAGGTTCTAAGCCAACCTTAATGGGGTAGACCCGTCTAAGGAACCTTTAAAAGGTTGGGATAAACTCGTCTGAGGCAATCTTTAAAAGGTTGGGATAGACACGTCTAAGGCAATTTTTTTTCTATTTTTTATTATTTCAATATTAATATATTTTCATAAACATTTCTAGTGTACAATGATAGAAATTGTGCTTTAAATACAACTAAAAAAATATAAAATTAAAATTAAAATAAAGGTTGAATATTCACTACAAAAATTGATCCAACAATCAAAATACACTAATATTTAGTCGAAATGTATACCACCAACATTCAACCCAATGTACAAAAGTAAACAAATAAAAAAAATACTTAAGATGATGGACATTGATATTGATGTTGTACTACATAAAAGTCAATACAGTCTGAAACTGTAACCTTACTTACAAGTTCTTCTTGGCATGGGGCTAAACTTGGGGACGACCCATCATTATTTGCTATTAAACTCTCTGGACCATCCGAGTTAAGGCTTAGATCATGGGAGTGTTTAGTGCTATTACCTTCTTCATGGGAATTTGTTTGCGTTGATTCATTGTCCCTAAAATAATCCATTGCAAGTGTTTATGATCCAATACAACATTTAAAGGAAAGCAAAAAACAAGGGAAGGAAGGGCAGGGAATGATACAAACATTGGTTTTGTTTTTGGTGTCAAACATTGAATTTTCATGTGCATGTCAGAATTATAAGTGTAATAATATTCTTTAGAAAAACATTCAATTTTATGTTTCTGTTGCACGGATACGTGTGAAAGAGTAAAATTATTGTACTAAAAAAATCACACTAAGTTCAATTCCCAAGAAAGAAAGGTGGATCACGAGGATCACTTAAGTACCAAGTCTTTCCTAGCCAGAATATCCCTCTATCGTAATTTAATAGCACAATAAATCACTACAATCACATTCACAAAATATGAACAATAAATAGTAAAGAACACCAGAATTTTAACGAGGTTCGACAAATCTTGCCTACGTCCTCGGGCACTACCAAATATATTTCACTCCAAAATACAAGTGAAACTTTACAAATAGGGAGAGAGAACAATGCCTTAAGTAGAGAATGGCAAATGTGGGATGATGAGAATGAGCAATGGTTGGCCTATTTATAGTTGAGGTTCAAGGGCCACCTTGCAAAGTCCCTATTCACTTACGGACCAAAAAATTGCTATTATCCCATGCCCAACACTAAATAAATATTTGGTGCCCATAACTTTGACCTTTCCAAGGTATGGGTAGGTATGGGAAAGGTATGGGCAAGGAATGGGGTATATTCTAATAATCTCCACCTTGAAGATTTGATTAGGATAATCTTATCTTCACACAATTCTTTCTGCCTTTGACAACAATACTTGATAGTGCCTTCTTCAACTGTTAAACTTGTAGGATATTGATCAAGTTCAAACAATGTTCGAACTTGGTTGCTGTTACTACCTTAGACATCATATCTGCGGGATTATCTGCAGTCATGATCTTCTGAAGACAAATTTTCCCTTCTTCAATAATTTCCCGCACAAAATGGAATCGTACGTCGATATGCTTTGTACGTGCATGATAGACTTGATTCTTTGCTAAATGAATAGCACTTTGACTATCACAATACACGTTAATATGCTCTGAACCAACCCCAAGGTTTTAGCCATACCTTGTAACCAAATAGCCTCTTTTACGACCTCTCGTTACAGCCATGTACTCGACTTACGTGGTTGTCAACGCAATCAGAGATCTGTAATGTAGACTTCCAACTTATTGGTCCTCCAAAGTGTAAACACATAACCGATGGTTGATCTTCACTTGTCCAAATCACCGCATAGTCGTAATCAACGTACCTAATAACACCTTTACCAAGTGTATTATCCTTGAACAGAATCCAACATCTACCGTCTTACGAATATACCGTAGAATCCATTTCACGGTTGCCAATGTCCTTTTCGAGATTATGCATATACCGCTCACTATACTAATCGCCTGTGAAATGTCGGGTCTTGTACACACCATTGCATACATCAAGCTACCTTGCATTAGAATACGGAACTTGCAACATGTATTCTCGCTCCATATTCGTCGAAGGAGATAGTTGTGCGTAAAGCTTGAAATGAGAAGCCAACGGGCACTTACGGTGTTTTGTCTCGCTCGTTCATGCCAAACTGCTGTAGTACCTTCTTCAAATCCTGCTTCTGAGACAAGCTAACTCTATCATGAGCTCTATCTCTCCATATTTCCATACCGAGAATCTTTTTAGCTTCTCCTAGATCTTTCATCTCAAACTCGAGATTGAGTTGAGTCTTTAATCTTTCAATCTCAACTTTGCTCTTAGATGCTATTAGTATATCATCAACATATAAGAGCAAGTATATGAAAGTTCCTTCTTGTAGCTTCTAAAAATACACGCAATGATCAAATTTACTTCTTGTGTACCTTTGCCCTTTCATGAACTGATCAAATCGCTTGTACCAATGTCTCGGAGATTGCTTCAATCCATAAAGCGACTTTGTCAGTTTGTAAACCCAATTTTCTTTTCCAGCAACCTTGAATCCGTCTGGCTGAGTCATATAGATTTCCTCTTCCAAATCACCGTGTAAAAACGCGATCTTCACATCAAGCTGAACTAGTTCAAGATCATATTGCGCAACCAAGGCTAGAAAAATCCGAATAGACGAATGCTTCACAACTAGAGAAAACACTTCATTGTAGTCTATTCCTTCTTTCTGAGCATAACCCTTTGCTACCAATTTAGCCTTGTATTGAATTTCATTTTTATCAGGAAATCCTTCCTTCTTTGCATATACCCATTTGCATCCAATTGCCTTCTTTCCCTTGAGTAGTGTCACCAACTCCCAAGTCCTATTTTTATGAAGAGACTACATTTCTTCATTCATTGCTTGCTTCTACTTTACACCATCAGGGTTACTTATTGCTTCTGTGTAAGTAGAAGGAACATCATCATCTGCAATTGGAAGTGCATAGGCCACTATATCATCAAAGCGAGCAGGCTTACAAATTTCTCTTCTTGGCCTCCTATATGCAATTGAATCTTGTTGCTGTAAAGGTTCTTGGGTAGGAACCTCTTCATCATTTGTCCCTCCAATATTAGCTGGATCATCGTTAACCTTTTCAAGCTCCACCTGCTGTAAAGTACTACTAGTTTTGTCATCCTTTTGTGAATCCTTGTACTTTAACATGGTTGATTCATCAAAAGTCACATCTCTACTGAAAACAATCTTCCTTGTATCAGGACACCAGAGACGATATCCTTTTACTCCATCAGTTATACCCAAGAATAATGCTTTTTTTGCTCTTGGGTCTAACTTAGATTCTTTTACATGATAATATACAGTGGAACCAAATACATGTAAAGAATCATAATCGATAGTGATTTACAGTCCACATCTCCATAGGAGTTTTTTCATTTATTGCAGCTGATGGCAAACGGTTAATTAGATGGCACGCATATATAACTGCCTCAGCCCAAAATTCCTTGCCCAATCCAGCATTAGACAACATACATCGAACTTTCTTCAGTATAGTTTGATTCATGCGTTCTGCCACCCCATTCTACTATAGTGTATTCCGAACAGTGAAGTGTCGTACAATGCCCTCATCTTGGCATACTTGTAGAAATAGATCATTTTTGTACTCAGTACCATTATCTGATCAAATTCGTTTGACCTTTCGACCAGTCTGAGTCTCCACCATCTTCTTCCATTTCAGAAATGCATCCAAAACTTCACTTTTTCTTTTCATTAGATACGCCCATAATTTTCTTGAATAATCATCAACAAAAGTAACAAAATAGTGCATACCTCCCAAAGAAGCCACTTTGGTAGGTCCCCACACATCACTGTGAACGTAGTCCAGAATTTCTTTCGTATTGTGAATTGCTAGACCAAATTTTACCCTCTTCTGCTTGCCCAGAACACAATGTTCACAGAATTCCATTTTGCAAGAATTTGCACCTTTCAACAAGCCTTGCTTCGCCAATGTCTGCAAAGCTTTTTCACCAGCATGTCCCAATCGCATATGCCATAATCTGGTAGCCTCTGAATCTACATCTTTTGTAGAAAATGTTGATGTTGATCCAATAATTATACTTCCGTTTAAAAAGTACAAGTTATTTCTTCTTGTACCTTTTATCACCGTCAGTTGCCCAGCTACTACTTTTAGTAATCCATCTCTCAAAGTGATTGTAAGCCCTTTAGATTCTAGGGCCCCTAATGAGATGAGATTTTTCTTCAGGCTAGGTACGTAGCGAGCATCTGTCAAGACTTGGATTGAGCCATCGTGATTCTTCAATTGGACTGTACCTACTCCCATTATCTTACAAGCACTATCATTGCCCATAAGAACAATTCTACCTTCTAGCTCTTTAAGACTAAAAAACCAGTCCTTATTAGGATACATATGGTAAATACATCCTGAATCCAAAATCCACTCATCCGTTTGCCATGCCATTGCCATACCAACCAAGCTAAAGTCTGACTCCTCATCATGCTCCGCTACACATGTATTAGAAATAGCCTTGCCCTTTTGTAGCTTAGGACAATTCTTTTTCCAATGCCCTTTTTCACGGCAAAAGGCACATTCATCTTTGGCGGGTCTCCCTTTGGACTTTCCTCTTCTACCAGATTTGCTGCTGTGTGAATGACCTCTTACTGTTAAGACTTCTGTAGTTGCATCTCTGTGATCTCTTTTATCTTTCTTTCGAGTCTCAGATCTATACAACGCACTACAGACTGCATCAAATGTGATCGTGTCCTTTCCATGAAGCAATGTGGTGGTAAGATGATCATATTCATTAGGAAGGGAATTCAACAACAATAATGCCTTGTCTTCATCTTCAAAATTCTCATCCAAATTTAGCAAGTCTGCTAAAATTTTATTGAATGAGTTTACATGGTCATTCATTGACATACCGGGTGCATACGTGAATCGATAAAGTTTCTTTTTCATATAAAGCCTATTTTTAAGACTTTTCGTTAGAAACTTTTCTTCCAGTGTATCCCATAGCTTCTTCGATGTCTCCCTCATGATGAGTACTTCGCTCTTTGGCCAAACATAGGCGGATTGTACCACACACTGTCTATTGATCTTGGCCCACCTTGTCATCCATCTTGTCGGGTTTTTCTTCAAGGGCTATATCTAGCTCTTGCGACATAAGACATCCAGATCTCACATTGCCACATACCAAAATTATTGGTACCGTCAAATTTCTCTACTTCAAATTTTGCATGTGTCATAGTAGTCCTTGTCGATGACGATCTTTCTTTGCCATTTTTCTCCTCAATCCCAACTCATCAGATATCGTGAATGCGATCAGTATCGTGAATAGTGCCGTATACGTGAATAGTGCCAAATACGTGAATAGTACCGTAAATGGTCGTATTCCCCAAGTACGAATCTGGCTCTGATACCAATTGTTGCGCGGATACGTGTGAAAGAGTAAAATTATTGTACTAAAAAAATCACACTAAGTTCAATTCCCAAGAAAGAAAGGTGGATCACGAGGATCACTTAAGTACCAAGTCTTTCCTAGCCAGAATATCCCTCTATCGTAATTTAATAGCACAATAAATCACTACAATCACATTCACAAAATATGAACAATAAATAGTAAAGAACACCAGAATTTTAACGAGGTTCGGCAAATCTTGCCTACGTCCTCGGGCACTACCAAATATATTTCACTCCAAAATACAAGTGAAACTTTACAAATAGGGAGAGAGAACAATGCCTTAAGTAGAGAATGGCAAATGTGGGATGATGAGAATGAGCAATGGTTGGCTTATTTATAGTTGAGGTTCAAGGGCCACCTTGCAAAGTCCCTATTCACTTAGGGACCAAAAAATTGCTATTATCCCATGCCCAACACTAAATAAATATTTGGTGCCTATAACTTTGATCTTTCCAAGGTATGGGTAGGTATGGGAAAGGTATGGGCAAGGTATGGGCAAGGAATGGGGTATATTCTAATAGTTTCATTTAAATTATCAAAAATCCTACTTTAATTGAATTAGTTCATGTAATTAAATTTGCATTAAAAAGAAAATCCAAATTACTTAGGAGATAACCATCTTCCTAAGATAACTCTTTCGCTTTTTTATTTGTTTCAACCAAACTTGAATATTCTAACAACTTACAACTACTAAATCCAAAGGTAACTATTCTCTTCACTAAGTCTAGTTACCAAAAGACCAAAAGAAGTTCAGTAGATAAACCAGCAGGAAGCAACATATACATCAGATTTCATATAGATGAATTAAACAAATTAAACAAATTAAACTCATCGCCATCTTCTCCTTCATCAATCATACAAAAACATATACATTAGATTTCATATGGATGAATTATATATAGCAAATGAAGAAATTGCCTCAAAACAAATTCGTCTTTCACAAAGTGCATTTGCAAAGATTTCCACTTTTAGTTAAGAAATTTAAAGAAAAAAATAAAAAGAAAAGGAACTATTATTATTGAATGAACATAATTTCTGATTCAATTGGTTCAACCCTTTTGTTCAGTCTGGTATATCAATCGGTTCCATAAATATAACTATTTTCTATAAAAAAATTTCTTGGTAAAATGACCTTTTTGGTCCCTCTCATTTTTGATATTAAGCAAATTGGTCCCTCTAAAAAACCTTAATCCCTGTCAATTTTGAAAATGAACAATTAAGGACAATTAATCATAGCGTTAATTCTTGCAAAATGAGCACCCATGTTACAAAGTTTGTTCATTTTGATCATCCTTGTTAAAATTGCAAACAGAAATCTTACATGGCATTCCAATTAATTTTTTTTTATTTTCCACTTTAGATATTAATATCTACCTCATTATTTTACATTCAAATAATTTATTTTCCTTTGTTTTCAACCTAGCAATTCCTCCAATGTCACCTCATCTAGAACAAAAATAACACACAACTTTGCTTTCTGTGTTCTAAATATCCATCCATTGCAATTAAAACTTTCTTCATTTTTTAGTATTATTTTATTTTACCTTTATACACTTCAAGGAGAATGAGGTGAATATTAATATCCAGCTAGAAAATAACAAAAATTAACTAGAATGGTAGGTAGGATTTTCGTTTGTAATTTTAACAAGAGCAATCAAAATAAACAAACTTCATAATATGAGTGCCCATTTTGTTAACTTTTTTATGCTTAAAATGAAATTTTTTGAAAGTCAAGTGACTACTTATCTAGTTTACCCTATACTGTTTTATATAAATTTCTTAAAAATGAAATTTTTGTGCCTTCCTTTCATGACATTTGTCCTTTTTTTTTCTACATGAGAAGATGATGGTTAAATTTTAACTTTAATCCCTCTACTTTTGTAAGATTATATAAGAAAGGTTAAATTCCAGTTTTGATCTCTATATTTCGCTCAAATTTAAAATTTTATCACTATGCTTTAATTTTGACATAATTTGCTACCTCAATTCTTATAATGTCATTAGTTAGTCTAAATGTTTTATTTTGAGTAAAATGTTTCTCAATTTTTAAGAAATTTTAACACCATTAAAATTTTCTATTAAATTTAGGTCCACTACAATGTCAACTTTTTGTTACATAGATATCAAGTGAGTACTTTTTTTAAAAAAAATTCAAAATGTATGACTCAAAATTTACGGGTAACGAAATTTTGGATCTCTGTTTTCGTAAAACGGAAATAAATATTTACAAAGTTAGTTGTGTGGTTAATTAGGTTTTGAATAGGTGAATTTGTCTAAATTAAGAGGAACTAGGTATAAGGACTAGATTGCAAATAGAGTAAAAGTTGAATTATAGAATAGAGAAAATTTAAGGGACTAAATAAGCAATTAAGTCAAAAGTTGACAAGTGTATGGTGATGGTGGTGACATGTGGATTAATAAAATACATATATTAAGAATAATTACCTATTTACTTATAATTTAAGTAAATAGTATTTTATTGTATTATATTATATATATATATATATATATATATATATTGTTATATTACAATTAAATTAAAACAAACAAAAAAAGAAACAAAAGAAATAAAAAGGAAACAAAGAGTGAAACGAAATAGGAAATAAAGAAAGGAGAAAAGAAAGAAAAGGAAAATTAAGGTTTTAAGGTTCAAAGGTTTAATTGCTAATGTTGTGCCGGATACCACGGCTAAGAAAGGAAAAGACAAAGTTGACGAGGAGTGACTCGGGAATTACGGTTTGTATTTCTATAATCTGAACTTAATAATTAATTGTTGAATTTATTACTTAATATGTATGGTAAGTGGATTGAGGTGAGTAATTGATATTGTGATATTGAATTGAATTGAACTGATTTTATGGGATATGTGATTATTTGAGTTGGAATGAATGTTGTTTGATATTGAAAGGTGAATGAAACCCTATTAACAATGTCGGGCTGAGTCGGATATAGTTGGCATGCCATAGGATTGGAAGAGTTCAAGGATACTTCGACCTCGAGTCGATGAGACACTGGGTGTCAAATTATTACTTCGGATAAATTCGATGATGTACTGGGTGCCAACTTACCTCTGCATGGTCGATGGGACACTGGGTGTCAATCTATTACTTCGAATTATCTGATGAGGCACTGGGTGCCAAACTGGTGTGTTTTGGTTGGATCCCTGTATCTGTCCGAGTCCAAGTTGTGTTAATAGTGGTAAATGGATGAATTGGCAATAAGTTTGAAATTGAATGACATTGTATGTGAATTGGAATGGATAATGAATTGAGTTGTACAAATAAGAAGCATGAATCATGGGATTCATGGAATGGAAATTGACATTGAAAGATGAATGTGAGAATCAAAGTTGAGAAAAGCTATTGAGATAGCTATTGATGATAATTGAATGTGTGATAAATGATTTATATATAAATTGATTATTTGAATGGATTTAGATATTGTATGAATTAAATGTGTATGTTTAATTATTTTTTTATAAGTACTCGGATTATAGAAATACCACTGAATTCATACTCAGTGTACGGTTTGTTTTCCGTGCGCAAGTTAGGATTAAAGTCAGATCATTGAATCAGCATCCAAAGCCGATCCGGAGCTAAAATGTGGTGAAGTATTTTTCTTTTTGTTTATAATAGCATGTACCTAGGATGTTGCAGTTTTCATTTTGGGGAAATGATTGTAAATATGATATAAACTGATATTAGTTACTTATAAACATGAATACATGTGTGTTATGTTGAGGTTATAAAGTGGTATGTTAAAGCTATTGCCAATTTTGGGTTAAATTGGTATGTTTTAAAAATTAGTTTGATTGATGATTATTTTGATTGTTTTGTTAATATGAGTAAGGTATCTATGAATGTTCATTGGTTAGGCATTTAGGTTGTCTATTTGAACAAGTTTAGAGGTGTTTAATCGTGTTTTGAAGTGGTTGAATAAATGGTTTTTGAATTGCTTGATGTTCAAGATTTGCAGGGTTGGTAAACTTGATGTATAAGGCTCATTTTGAGTCCACACGGCCTGGCATACAGGCATGTGACCAGACCCTGTGAGACATACGGCTATCACATAGGCGTGTGGTTCGGCCGTGTGTCCCCTACAACTTAAAATTTTCAAAACAGAATGCCCAGGAATCTTCACACGGGCAGAGACACAAGTGTGTGTCTCAACCGTGTGAGGCACACGACCTAGCACACGAGCGTATGATTTGGCCGTGTGATGCAAGTCAGAGAGTTACACGGGGTAGGACACAGCCTGAAGCACGGGAATGCAATAGGGTCACACGGGCGTGTCCCTTAGTCACACGGGCGTACGTGCCCTGCAACTAGGAAAAATTTTGAAATTTTTGCGAAAATTTTTTTTGAGTTTCTGATTGAGTCCCGGTTTGTTTCTAACACATATTTTGGACCTGAAGGCCTATAAAGGGACAATTTGATTAATTTATGTAGTATATGCAACTTAATTTGTTTAATGCTCGTATTTGATTTGAAAAGTTCGATAATGCTCTGTAACCCTATTCCAACGACAGATAAGGATTAAGGGGTGTTAACACCAGCAAATTTAATGGAAAAACTATAACGGTGATAACAAAGGGACCTAAATTTTTTAATTCGAAAAGTAAAAGAACTAAACTCTTGAAAATAAAAGTATGGAGATTAAATTTAGAAATTTACAAAAAGTATAAGAACTTTGAACTTATTGTAACCTTTTAATTTTTACTCTATAATTTAACAAAAAATAATTAATTAACCCAACTCGAAGATCAAGTAAAAATAATATAATATAACAAATTAAGGAAAATTTAGAATTTGCAGGGAGGAAAGAGATTTCTATAAACTTGCGCTAAAAGGAAAAAAACTTAAGGCAATTTCTTTTTTAAGTAATGAACTATAAAAGTCAAAATGGTACAAGCAAAGGGGATGTAGCTCAAATGGTAGAGCGCTTGCTTTGCATGCAAGAGGTACGGGGATTGATACCCTGCATCTCCACTTTTTGTTGTTTTTTTTTTTCCATAACGAATAATAAACACCTAAATTTTATAATCTTTACTGAAAGGGATGCACCTAATAACTAACTTAAAATCAAATCCCAAATCACGTTTCATAATAACAGAAAATGTAAATAATTTAACTTCCTAAGGAAATAAAAATAATAATCATTAACGAAATAAAAGAAAAAGAAACCAAAGCCGAGACTCTCCCAGTGTCTTGTCTACATCCTAGCCTAATGGATTATTTTTAAAGATGGAAATTTGGGGAGTGAGCTATGGAAACTCAAGGTGAGTCCCTTTACAATAAACCGAATCATACAGTTATTCTATTAAAACATTAAACACACATCATATATAATTACCAAGAATAGAAATTGATTATAAATAACTGGCAATTTCAAATACGGTAATTTAGTATGGCTACTTTAGTCAAGCATTAATAATATTTTCAAACATAGACAATCAACCGAATCAATTCCAAAGTTATTCACGTTGTTCATGAAAGATATATGCACATAAATCATCTCAATCGTTTCATCAAGTAACTCATTCATACATGCATAAATGGTCAAATATGCCATACAAATATCGGTTTAAAAATTGGCTGTCCTATCCCCAGCCACTAGCGGTCCAAAATCGTGAGTTCTCTAGAACTCCCTCCACCATTACACCAATTTTTGTGGACTTAATACTACATTTGGATTTTGGTAATTGTAGATAAAAGTTGTCAGTATAAGGCGTACCTTAATACTCGGCAGTCTCCCTAAAGTATGGTTCTTTCTTTCCGCCAAACCATTTTGTTGCGAAGTATAAGGTGCGGAACACTCATGTACCACACCTTGTTCCTCACAAAATACATTAAATTCATTTAAAAAAATATTCACCACCTCTATCACCACGAAACACTTTGATTTTCTTATTAAACAAATTCTCAACCTCATTTTTAAAATGTTTGAACATATCAAACGCCTCGCCTTTACTTCTCATGAGAAACATATAAATAAATTTAGAGAAGTCATCTATAAAAATGATAAAATATCATTTTCCACCTTTTGTTAGAGTTCCATTTAATTCACAAACATCAGAATGAATTAAATCTAACACTTACGAATTCCTTTCACACTTATTAGGAAACGACTTCTTGGTAATTTTTTATTGAATAAAAATTTCACATTTATCCCCAAAATCATCATTACTTAGACTTATATAACCATTCTTTTGCATACATTGTAAAGTTTTAAAATTTAAATATGTTAAACGCGCATGCCACAAAGGATAAGATTCAACGATATAAGTAGAAGAATTAACTTTATTCATATCAATGCTCAACTTGAACATACCTTCATTACAATATCCTTTTCCTACATATATATCACCCTTAAGAAAGACAAACTTATCAGATTCCAAGATAATCTTGAACCCATTGTTACACAGAATACTTGCGGACACTAAATTCTTTCTTACATCGGTCAAGTTTCACAAACTCTTGGTTCATTACTTTGAATGTAGTGGTAGCTTTCGTTGCCATCTCCAAAATTTGTTCTCTTTGATTGTTGGAAATCTAGAATGGAGAAGATAGATTCGGAAACGATATTGAAATAAACAGTAGACTTCGAGGTGCAGGTGACGCTTTCCAAAGAGAACTATTTGCCCCCACACAAAGTTGCTAGAGGGTTAAGACAAAGGTCCTCCTAGGATACAATAAAGCTTTTGAATTTCCTTTGATTAGCAAAATCAAGGAATTCACTAACTCTTACTTTAATTTCTAAAAGATAGGATTGATTGTAATTGTGATTTGTGAGCACTATAGACCCTCTATTTATATATACTCAATAGACACTATTTTGAAGAGTCACAATCCTTTATGTTTGATTTCCATTAGACATACTTCAAAGAAAAACATGTCTCCTGGAATCAAATGTATCTTTTGAATAAATCAACATTTTCTAATAAGTGCTCATGAATAATTATGAATTTGCAATGTACAATTTCCAACAATTAACACTTTTTTCTTTTTTTCTTTTACCTTTACACACTTCAAGGAGTAAGTTATTTGAATGCATGATGTGGATACCAATATCTAGCTAGAAAATAACAAAAATTAGCTGGAATGTCAAGTAAGCTTTTCGCTTAAAATTTTAACAGGAGCAATAAAAATGAATAAACTTTATAATATGAGTGCCCATTTTGTTAACTTCTTTGTGCCTAAAATGAATTTTTTGAAAGTTAAGTGACTATTTGTCTAGTTTACCCTAGAATATATACTACTATATATAAATTTCTTAAAAATGATTTTTTTTTCCTTCCTTACATGGCACTTGTCCTTTTTTCTTTTTCTTTTTCTTTTTCATTTTTATACATAAGAAGATAATGGCTAAATTTCAATTTTGATCCCTCTACTTTTGTGAGATTATATAAGAAAGGTTAAATTTCAGTTTTGACCTCTATATGTCGCAAATTTAAAATTTATCTCTATGCTTTTAGTTTTGATAAAATTTAACGGAAGATTATAATAGTGTTAATAAATGGACCTAAATTTTTTAATTCAAAAGTAAAGGAATTAAACTCTTGAAAATAAAAGTATAGAGATTAAATTTAAAATTTACAAAAAATATAAAAACTTTAAACTTATTGTAACCTTTTAAAATTTACTCTATAATTTAACAAAAATAAATAATTAACCCAACTTGAAGATATAATGTAACAAATTAAGGAATGTTTAGAATTTGCAGGGAGGAAAGAGATTTCTATAAACTTGCGCCAAAAGGGGAAAACTTGAGGCAATTTTGCTTTTAAGTAATGAATTATAAAAGTGAAAAGGGTACAAGAAGGGGGGATGTAGCTCAGATGGTAGAGCGCTCGCTTAGCATGCGAGAGGTACGGGGATCGATACCCCGCATCTCCAATTTTTGTTTCCTCTAGCTTTTAAAACATGTTTCTATTCCCCATTTGCACTGGTGATGAAATTTTAAAGTGAAATAGATACAGATGGAATCACGTAGCAGAATTCCTATGAAACACACCTGTGCTAAATCAACTGTTTATGACGATCACCGACGCTTTATCAGCTACCCAATTAATGGAATTTTGCTGTTACAAACTCTGTGCTTGCCATAACAGAGTACACCTTTTCTTTGCATTCCATTGTTGGGTCCTGATGGAGATAATAAGTGGATATTTCACCTCACCTTTGCTGGTTTGGTCTTCGACTCTTGAGTTTGCTACTTACATTCATATTCAAATTGTCATTCACTATCATATATATGCCTTGAACAACTTTAAAATTACAACCTGTCAAGTTCCGGTTTTACTTGCTTTTCTCAACAAACATCTTTCTTGTTCATTAAATTGATAGATATGGCTTTGCCAAGCTATGCCTATGAATAAAGAATAAAATAAAATTGATAGAGATCTTCCAGGAATTAAACACTTCCAGGAAAAAATGAACTTTCCTGTAAATTTTTGAGCAATGAGGACCGAGGAGAATAAGTTCGTGGAAGAATACTGGTGACGGAGAGCCAAAGATTAGACAATGACCGGTGACGATGAAGCTAATAGTCGGTGACGGAGAATAGATCATGAGTAGTCTAAAAGTTGAGGATTCTTCGAGATGTTTTCAAAAGGAGAACATGATAGTGGTGAAAGTGTTAGTGGATAAAATAGAGATGATAGGTGATGGTGGACGATTTTGATAATTATCCCATGTTATGCGTTTATAGATTTTGATTATAGATTTTTTTTTGTTACTGCCCATTCGACTTATGTTAAAAGAAATAAAGAAGTAAGGAAAATAAAGGAGGTTAACTTAGCGTAATTGTTTGAATGTGATAATTTAACTTAGCGTCAACCGTTAAACAGAAGTGACCATTAGGGTAGTTTGCCCGTAATCTTTATTACTTTGGAGAATAATACAGAATCGGATGGATCTGGGCTTTGGTGAAGGAGACAAAAGGGTCTGATACGGAGGTAGGCGGAAGTGATAATGGGGCTGAAATGATAAATTCATTAGAGGGAAAACTAGGGCAGGAGAAAGTAAAGAGCGAAGGGTCATCGAAGAAAATGCAAAAAGGAGAGGCTGAGGGTGGTGGAGTTGAATCAAACAAGATTGAACAAGAAAAATCATATTCATATAGCTATCATTTTTTCTTCACAAACATCACAATACCTATCTCTAGTTTACTGCATTCATTTTCGAATTTGGATTGGTTTCAGATGATGGGTTTTATTATTGTGATGTTTGTGAGGCACGGAAGGTACTGATATGAAGCGAACGGGAATGACAAGGACGAGGACTCCACTTCTGGAAATACAGCCACGGCCTGGTGCGTGCTTCTTTATTATCTTTGCGAAATTGTTTTGATATCTTTTTACTGGTGGTTTTATCAATGCTTGGGGGATTTTATCATTAGTGATTAGGGTTGATAGGATTGAATTAGCTGTTTATGTGAGGGGGAGTTCCGGAATTTAGCTTAAATGGTGGCATAATGAAACTGCTATGGAGTTTTATCTTTACATGGATGGATGGATTTAACTCATGATTCCTACTTCTACTGAACTTCTTTCTTTTACTCTTTTATTTCACTTTTAATTACTTCAATAATAAAAATTCATATTTATATGTAGTTGTATAGTTGCAGTATGAAAAGGACTAATTCTATCATAAGTATTCTAACTCTTAACAACTCCTTTTCATTGTTGAATTATGAAAACAATGTACTATATCAATACATACCCTCTATACGTATGTATCTTCTCTTCCATATACGCATCAAATCAGTACTATGGCAACTTCTAAAATCTTGTTGTTACTTCTTTTGATCCAATGCATTGTATTCACTGGCTCTTCTCGTCAGTTGAAGAACACCAACATAAATATCGACAATACATTTAATGTGATTAACTTTGGAGCTATTGGAGATGGACAGAAAGATGATTCTAAGGTTTTCTTTTCATTCTCTCTGCTCTCTGTGCTGCTAATTTTAACAAGACATTGTTTAGGATTGATGTTGCATGCCTACTGATAATATATGCTTGGTCTAATGGTGTGTATGTATTTTAGATGTTTAAGCATGCCTGGGATGCTGCTTGTGATACTTCAGCTCCATCACCAACCTTTCTTGTACCTCAAGGGAAGACGTATCTGCTGCAACCTTTAACTTTCAATGGCAAACATTGCAACTCTAATAACATTACGTTGCAGGTATTTCTTTCTCTAATTTCGATTGTAAATTTATTTACATATATATTTAGTGATAGTGCTAGCAGTGTATAAAACCAAGGATACATAATACGAGGCCTATGTCTTTTGTGTTAGTTAGAAACTGCTTCCTTTACATTTGTTTTGTGAAAACTTTGCATATAAATTGGGGTGCAGATTGATGGGAGAATCATAGCCCCAACCAAACCTTCTGCATGGGACTGTGAAACAAATTGTAACCATTGGATTGGCTTTGAAAATTTCGATGGTCTGCACATTCAAGGATCTGGTACCATCAATGGCCAGGGAGATAAATGGTGGAAACTTTCTTGCAAAGATAACGAAAAGGTAATTGTTTATATTCTATTATAAGCCCATAAGATTTCTACCTATGTATATAATATTTTCTGGTTAAACTTTCTTGTTGGGTTTTTACTGATGTATACATGTTCATTGCTCTTTGAAACAGTCCTGTCAACATCGGAAACCAACGGTATGTGTTCGAATTTCATGTTTTTGCATTTATGAAGATACTAAGTTTTTTGGTATGGCAGAAAAACATTGACATAAATTGTGTATACTGTAATTGTATGAGAATTATGTGGCTTTTGTTTTAGGGTTTTATGATAGGACACTCCAAGAATGTAGATATCAAAGGTTTAACCTTTGAAGACAGTCCACAAATGCACATTGCATTCGAAAGCTCTACTTTGATTCATGCCACTGAACTTACAATCAGAGCTCCGGGACACAGTCCCAACACTGACGGAATTCACATCCAACGTTCCACCAATGTCTCTATAGATAATTCAACCATTCAAACCGGTTTGTTTGTTTGTTTGCTTGTTTTATTTCATTATACATACATCTTTATGTACATTCTAATATCCTATACATATTTGATTATTAATTCAGGTGATGATTGCATATCAATTGGCAATGAATCTAAATACATTAACATTAGTAACATCAAATGCGGTCCAGGTCATGGAATAAGGTACGTACTTTTTCTTTTTTTAATTTGTTTTCATACTTTATTGCAATGATCTGTCTTCTTGCTTCATGAAGTTAAGTCTCTATCTGTTAATATTTGATTGTCATGTGAAGCATTGGGAGCCTTGGAATTATGGGAAAAACTGAGGATGTTGAATTTGTTCATGTAAGAAATGTTACATTCCATGGAACAACTAATGGAGTTAGAATCAAAACTTGGCAGGTATATATCACTACTCTAATTCATTTTTTTTTTAATTATATTAATAAAACTGTTACGTAACTTATAAATTATTGTCGTTGTTGTGTGCTTAGGGAGGACACGGTCATGCGAGGAACATTAAATTTGAAGATATAACTTCCCATTCTTCGACTCGACCTATTATTATCGATCAGTATTATTGCCCTCATAAACAATGCAAGAACCAAGTAGCGATTAATTATTAGATTTCATTTTATATTTGAAACAATGTAGCATTCTTAATTTTAATTACTATATATATATATTGCGACATCACTGTGGAGATTAGCAATATAGCTTATGAAAATATCAACGGGACATCACATAAAAAATAGCAAGGCAGCTTTCATGCAAGGAGTCCATTCCTTGCAAAAATATCACAATGAAAGACATTAACTTGATATACGAGAAGCATAAAGACAAAACGTCATCGTATTGTCTTAATGCTCGTGGCTTGAGAAACGGAAGGGTCCATCAAGTATATCTTGTTTACAACAAGAAGATAATTTTAGGCTTTTTTCTTTTTTAATTAGTTCATAGTATATTGTTTATAACATGATAATTATTTTTAGGTTTTTTAATTAGTAAATAGTATTCTTTAGGTTTAGGTTTAATGAATTATCTATTAAATATCACATTTAATAAAAATTATTATAGACAAAGTTTTCACTAATTTTCCATATTTCAATTACAGACTTTATAATTTCTATTTTTTTTGTAAAAAGCCCTTTTTTAAATTCCTTTCTTATTTTTAAAATTATTTCCAAAATATTTTATTACGTATTAAATAAAATGGAATTATTTTCGATTCGTTTGTGTAGTTATTTTAGTCCAATGTATAGAATAATAAATCATAATTTTTTAATCCATGATTGTTTCTAGAAAATTTTAAACTCCCGAAAGACTTACACTAGAATTGATAAAAAAAAAACTTGTCGAAACTATTTTTTGGAAAAAAACGAGGATCGACTTTATATTTTGAAAAGAAAACGAAAATTGGGAGTCGACACCAATCTTTTTGTTTAGGTGTGATCGGATCACCAAGAAGTTTGGTCATTTTAATAAAACATTTTGGTTTACTAAAAAATGATTTTGGTCTCTGAAATTTGAGAAAACGGGTTTGGGAGTCGGTTACGTGCGAGGAAGGATTAGCAAAATATCTCATTTTAATAAAACATTTTGGTTACGTTCAAATTTAATTAATGTCTTAATGTCGAAAATTGAAAAGATTTAAAATAAATTTTGAGATACGATCCCTTTTTATGAATGTTTGGATAACTTGAAGTGGATATCAAGGTTCTCTTTTTTCCGAAGAAGTAAAATATCTCATCCAACACGTAGGACACGACATTTCAAACCTTCGATACCCAAAATCATCTCATGATTTTCAAAACTCATGCATTGAAATTTTTTAAAAGGATATTCGGTTGTTTGGTCAAACGGTAAATCGAAACCCAGACGTAGGGCATGTTTTCTGGATTCCCAAACGTTGAACATTGCCGTGTTTTAGAATTTAGAAAACATGAGTGAAATTCTAAAGGAATATTCGATTATTTGAACAAACGGAAATTGCAACCCAAAGACGATAGGGCACGATTTCTGAATTTCTAAACTTGAACGTTACCTTCGTTTTAATGAATTTTAAAACACATGTGAAATTCCAAAGGAATATTCGATCATTTTGAACAAACGAGAAATTGCAACCCAAAGACGATAGGGCACGATTCTCAATTTCTAAACATCAAACATCACTTTTGTTTTATAAAGTCAACCCAAAATACATTAATTTGACTTGGAATGAAATAGAATCATGAATTTCGGATCAATAAATTAAAAATTACAATGCGACAATTACGAATAAAAGGCGAAATTACAAACATGGAACAATATATATGGATAAAACACTATACAAATGAGTGACAATAGTATGAAAATAAGTGAACAATTATAGCACACACAATGACAATAATCACTCAACATACATTACTTAAATATTAATAAATAAAGTGAAATGTAATGAATAAAACGAACAATAAAAATAAGCAATAAGACGATTCTAGACGAATAATTTGTAGAAAAAACAAGCTTGAAATAGACACTATGGAAAATAATTTAAAGTAAATGATATCAATTAATTTAAAATCATTAATATACAAGATAACAAAATAATATAAATAGAATAACTTAAAATAATAATTAAAAATGATTTAAAACGCATATAAAAGTTTAGAACAAATAATATCGTAAAAAATAATAATTTAGAATAATTAACATATAGAAGATATGTACAAAAGTTTGATATAAATAACATATGAAATTTTAAAATTAATAGTAGTAGAAATATTTATAATAAATAATAAAAGAATTTAACACGTTATCATATAAAACGATATAACTAAATAACATATAAGAAATTTAAGATAAATAATATATATGTATTGTCGAAACCATTTTTTTGAAAACGGGAAATCGACTTTTGAAAACGAAAAGTTGGGAGTCGCCACCAATCGTTTTTAATAGGGTGTGATTGGATCACCTCAAAATACGGTCGTTTTTAATAAATAAATAAATTTTTCAAAACGACGATTTTGGTCTGTGAAAATAGAAAACCGGTTCGAGTCGGTTATTTACGAAGAAGGATTAGCACCTCGACACGCCCAAAATTGGTACTTGATTGATTATTTAGTGTCTTAACGTTGAAAATTAAAGATTTAGACAGAGTTCAAAACGCGATCCTCCTTTTATTGGATTTTAAAACATTTAGGTAAGTGAAATGTGTATTAAAGACCATCTTACCTCAAGGTAAAACATTACATCCAGTACGTTAGGACACAACATTTTTGACCCTCAATTGTGAGCTTGCCTTTAAAACGTGCGTTTTAGCCTTAAGAGAATATTCGAATATTCAAGATAAACAAAGAAAGCGAAACCCAATACGTTAAGGCACGATTCTTCGAATTCTTTAAATTCTGAACATTGCCTTTATTTTGAAAATTTTTTGAGAGTGAACTGGTAAGAGGATATTCGAATATTCAAGACAAACAAAGAAAGCGAAACCCAGTACGTTAGGGCACGATTCTTCGAATTCTTTAAATACTGAACATTGCCTCGTTTAAAAATTTCAAATGAAATGTAATAAATAAATGAAATGTATTTTTATAAAAAAAAACTTGATAACATAAGGAATAAAACACGTGGCAATAACATCTCATGAATAATCTAAGATAATAAGGAAATGCAAAAGAACAACTTAGAATACATGCAATAACAGCACATCATATATTATAAAAATACCACCATTTATATCCAAGGGTCAATGCATAAGAAACCAATTTTAAAAGAAGTTTCAAATAAATCACCCAAATAAAATATAACAAGTTTTTCTAAAATAAAATAAATAATAGGAAAAAGAAAATTTGGAAATATAACTACATAAACTATAAGAAAATTTTAAAGGGTAATAAATATAAGAATTTAAAAAAATAAATAGGGGGAAATAATATATCAAATAGTAATCTACAAATGAATTTTTAAAATAAATATTATAAAGTAAATAATTTGAATGAAAGCTTGAATTATATCAAAATAAAAATAAGGAAGAAAAAATATGTAGCATAAATGAAATTCCAAAAAAATAATATGTAGAAGATTAAAAGTAAATAATATACAAAGTAATATATACACAGAACGACTTAATATAAATAATACATATAGTAGTAATAATAATATATAAAGGTATTTCATATAAACAAGTACGCACATGGAAAAAAAATAATCACAAAAGTATGAAATCAAGATAATATGTTGAAGCATGATTATTCTAAAAAAACTAAAATTTAATTGAGAGGAAAAAACAGAAATCCAAGGGACAATTTATAAGTAAAATAAATTATTAAAAGAATTTTGGGCTAAAATTAAATGCGTATAAATGTTCGAGGTCTAGAATTGAAAATGCCCCAAATTTTAAAATACTGCACTAAAAGGGGAGGGCCAAATTGAAATAGCGCGCAGGTTACAGGGATAAATTTAAATAATTTAAGAAACTTAACATGGCCCGATTGAAGACTAACGCAAAAGAGGGGCCTGATTGCGCAAATTACTCATTGAAAGGTACAATGCGCGTGGATCCAGGCCAAAAGGTGCACTAATTCCATTCCCCAATGCTGTTTTGTTTCCTTACCCATTGAAACTTATTTGTTTCCTTTTATTTTAACCTTAAAAAAATTTAGAACACCCAAAATTTAAAGCAAAAAACTTTTAAAACACTCAAAATTTAAAGCATTACCCTCCTTATTCATTTTTAAAAATAGAGTGAAAGTCGAATGGCCTAAATTTAAAATTATCGAACAAAGGGTTTCAGAACCACAAATCCGATTTAAAGAGAAATTTATTTCAATATTTTTGCATGAAAATTGATATGATAGGAAAATCGTATGAAAATATTGATACAAAAATTTTACCGATTTAGTAATTAGATAGAAAAGAAATTATTGAAGAAATTGGGTAAAAA
Source organism: Gossypium arboreum (assembly GCF_025698485.1). Taxonomy (NCBI): domain Eukaryota; kingdom Viridiplantae; phylum Streptophyta; class Magnoliopsida; order Malvales; family Malvaceae; genus Gossypium; species Gossypium arboreum. Next base: position 6,724,489 of record NC_069078.1, on the reverse strand, counting down.
CAAGGTATCGAGACCTCTATCTCATAAAACCGAGTCAAAAATAATTTTATAAATATTTATGAAATGTTATTAATGTGATATTAAAATTTCGTTAGGAAATTTTAATGTTTGGGTAGTCAATTAAATGAAAAGGACTAAATTGTAATAGGTGTAAAAGTTGCTAGAATGATTAAATAGCTTAAAATTCTAATGAGAAAGGATTTAAAAGGCAATTAGACCCAAAAGTTATTTGGGCTGGACGGCAATGGGTATGAAATCAGCAGAAAAATTGATAAATTAAGGGTAAAATTGGAATATTACAAAATTAACTAAATAAAAGTAGGACTAAATAGGAAATATCTAGATTTTTCTTCAATTCCAGCAGCTAAAAACGCCATAGGAGGGTTCTCTAAGTTTGTATTTCATAATTTTTGCACCAAGTGAGTTAATCCTTGCCTTTTTCTTGTAATTTTTGTGTTTCTAAGACTTTTACAACTAGGTCCTACTATTAAATTCATTAGTTTTTGATTTCATGGATGAAATTGAAAGTCACCATGGTTGAGTGCTGTAAGTTTATGATGAAATAGAATGAAATTAAAGCTTTAATTTGCTTATGAGATGATTTTATTAGGTAATTTCAATAGAAATTGATTTTTAGGACCTAATTGTGAAAATGCTTGGAATTAAAGTCTATTGCTGAAATTCTGATTCCTAAAGGTTGTAAACTAGTTTAAGGTGATAGAATAAAATGTTGATTGAGAAAATCAGCTCAATTGAGAGGCTAATTGAGTAGGGACGAAATTATCATTTATTAAAAGCTTAGGGAAAATGGTAATAAACAGCTTGCACAAAAACAGTTTGGACAGCAGCAGTAGACTAACTTTGAAAAATCACCATAAATTGTATAAATCGAATTAGAAGATGAAAAAAATATGGCATCAAAGTTTATTGAGTCTAGTTTCTCATAAAAGAAATAGTGTAAGCAATGGATTTGTAAATTTTTAGATATAATGAATTTTGTGAGACAAGATCAGAATGAATTTGGGTTCCCCTGTTCTGACTTTGAAAAATCATAAAAATTTGAAGAAAAACAATTATGGGCTTAAATTTATATGTATAGAATCCTTAATGAGTATATTTTTAAGATAAACAAACGAGAACATTATTTGAATTCTGTATGAAGAGATAATTAATTTTTAGTGAAGAAGGGTCAGAACTGTCGACAGCAGAACAGGGGTGAATTTAAAGAATAAACTATACTTATTGGATAAACCAAAAATTCTAAAAATTTTATGGTAAAGAGATATATGAGTCTAGTTTCAGGGAAAATTAACGAATCTTAATTTTGAGTTCCGTAGCTCAAGTTGTAAATAATTTAGTGACTATGACTCAAGTAGACAGCTTTGAATGAACTATAAATAATAGTTGAATTATAGAGAATGTTGCATATGAACATGAAATGTATTAAATTGATAATTAAATTTATTTATTTAGATCCAGAAGATTCAAATGCGAAGCTAGATCGAGGAAAGGAAAAAGTTAGGGATTAGTAGATTTTTATTGTTTACAAACAAGTATCAAGGTAAGTTCGTGTAACTTGAATTATATTCTTAAATGCTTGAGATTGTATGTTATTGATGTGAATATGATTTGAGTGTTCATTGTATGAAAATTAATGAAACATTGATATATTTGATAAAATGGGAAGAAATCCAGGTTGAATGAAAGGAAAATTCGATGGATCTCTGAAAAAGAATTAACGGTAAAAAGGATCTAGCCCGGACGGGTGATCCTATCCTGATATAGCCCTTCCGAAGAATATGTGTAAAATGAATTTAGCCTGACGGGTAATCCAAATTAGGTTCAATTTAGCCTTGGACTGGTAGTTCGATCCAAGCTCATTAGAGTAATTGTCGCTGCGGGATTTAGCTCGATGGTAATCCATTGCAAGGTTGAGGTTCATGGAGTGTGTGCTCTCGAAATGGAAATGTCGCACATGAATATGAATTGACGGACCGGAATTGTACACTAAAAGTGTACCTCTGAAAATCCATAGAAATTCCGATAAATTCAACGGGATAAATATGGAAAATAATAAGGGAATGAAAATCATGGTATTGATGAGTACATCAATCATGGTATATATTATTGGTACATGGAAATTATTGTGCTAACTTGAATGTTGAGTTTGTGCATATTAGGGTAATAATACATTGAATGGATATATGGATGTTTATTGTATTGTATTGAAAATATTAGGTAAGTATAATTCTTGTTACATGAGCTTACCAAGCACGAAGTGCTTACCCCGTTTCCTTTTTCCCTGTTTTGTAGTGTTAAGAGCTCGGAGGTCGATTTGGTCGGAGACACATTACAATCATCAACCTCGTGGATTTCGGTATATAAAGAAACTTTATTTTGGAAATCAATGGCATGTATAAGCTAACAAAGTAAATGTTAACGTGAAATGAATGTAAAGTTAGCCATTAGTATGGTTAACAAACCTGGATTTAGATATGTGATGATGTTATCTTATAAATATGCATGAATTTATCTTGAAAATATGTTGAATTGATTTGGTTGATTTGGATTGGTCTCGATTTAATATTGCAGGGAACGTTAGATATTTATAAAGGGGCTATATTGAATATAAAAAAAAAATTTAATTCGTAAACTTCGGTAATGCCTCGTACCCTATTCCGGCAATGAATACGGGTAGGGGTATTACAAAAGCTCTCTACACGAACGCCAAATTCGGCAAGAAAGAAGGCCACTGTTATAGCCATGGACGAAATCCCCTGCCCGAATCTTCACATTTCCCAAGCATTCGAGTTCTAAATCACTAAGACCGAGGTAAAACCTTCTCTTTAATTCTTGTTTCAAATTTATTTGCATAAAACCCAATAAATAAATAAGAAAGAAAAAAATAAACGTAAATATAAAGAAAAACAAAAGACCCAAAGAAGAAGTAAAGTAACCTTTAGAACTTTGAGTTTGATTTTTTTATTGATTCCTCTTTTGTGTGTATTTTCTATTTTCTCCAAAAAAAGATCCCTTTTTACATTGTTTTTGAAGGCTTTTATAACCTTTTTTTTACAATTAATTTTCGTATTTGTAGGTTCGATTAAGCACGTCTCTGATGTGGGCTAGTAGTGGAGCGTACGGCTCGGTGGAGGCGAGCGACGTGCGGTGGTGGTGCGCTGGGCGTGGGCACAAGCAACAGCTTGCCTAAAGGTTTTCCTTTTGCTGGAAAAAGAAATTAAGTTATTGGGCTAAAAATTTGGGCTAGGGTTTAGTCTATTTTTTGTATTTTGGGCTTAAAACTAGTCTGTTTGGTTCTTTGGTTTGGGGATTGTATTTTGGGTTTTAACAGGTTTTGGGCCGGGCAAAAAATTAGGTCCAACAGTTGCCCCTCTTTGCTCATTATCGTGTAACAAGAATAGAGCAAAGACTTAGAAGGGCCAATTTTGCCAGGTCCTGTCAGATCTTGGCTTATTGGTATAACCTTATCGCAACCCACTGCATCCTATTGCTTCCAAATGCCTCATAGTCATTTCATGAAGATATGATTTGTTGAAACTTTATCTGCTCCGCTCTTGCTCTGCTAAGCTAAGACCTGTAATTTTAGCCTGTTACCCTACTGCTTAGGGGATTAAGGCGAGTCTTCGACCTGCTCCACCACTGCTCGGAGAGCCAGGATCTATAAATTTTAGCCTGTTACCCTACTGCTTAGGGGATTAAGGCGAGTCTTCGACCTGCTCCACCACTGCTCGGAGAGCCAGGATCTGTAAATTTTAGCCTGTTACCCTACTGCTTAGGGGATTAAGGCGAGTCTTCGACCTGCTCCACCACTGCTCGGAGAGCCAGGATCTGTAAATTTTAGCCTGCTCCATTCTTGCTTAATGAAGATAAGGCTAGTCTTCGACCTGCTCCGCTACTATTCGGCGAGCCTAGATCTGTAAATTTTAGCCTGTTACCCTACTGCTTAGGGGGTTAAGGGAAGTCCTGCTCCACCATTACTCGGCGAGCCCAGATCTGTAAATTTTAGCCTGTTACCCTACTGCTTAAGGGGTTAAGGCGAGTCTTCGACCTGCTCCACCACTACTCGGCGAGCCCAGATCTGTAAATTTTAGCCTGTTACCCTACTACTTAGGGGGTTAAGGCAAGTCTTCGACCTGCTCCACCACTGCTTGGCGAGCCCAGATCTGTAAATTTTAGCCTGTTACCCTACTGCTTAGGGGGTTAAGGCGAGTCTTTGACCTGCTCCGCCACTACTCGGCGAGCCCAGATCTGTAAATTTTAGCCTGTTACCCTACTGCTTAGGGGGTTAAGATGAGTCTTCGACCTGCTCCACCACTACTCGACGAGCCCAGATCTGTAAATTTTAGCCTGTTACCCTACTGCTTAGGGGGTTAAGGCGAGTCTTCGACCTGCTCCACCACTACTCGGTAAGCCAAGATATGTAAATTTTAGCCTGTTACCCTACTGCTTAGGGGGTTAAGGCAAGTCTTCGACCTGCTCCACCACTACTCGGCGAGCCCAGATCTGTAAATTTTAGCTTGTTACCTTACTACTTAGGGGGTTAAGGCAAGTCTTCGACCTGCTCCACCACTACTCGGCGAGCCCAGATCTGTAAATTTTAGCCTGTTACCCTACTGCTTAGGGAGTTAAGGCGTGTATCTTTAATCTGCTCCACTATTGCTTAGGGAGATAAGATCTGTACTTCATCTTGTTACCCTATTGCTTAGGGGGTTAAAGTCTGTCTTCGACCTGCTCCACCACTGTTCGACGAGCCCAGATCTGTAAATTTTAGCCTGTTACCCTACTGCTTAGGGAGTTAAAGCCTGCTGAAATTTTAGTCAATCCTGCTACGTTGTCCACTGGGGAATCCACTTGTAAAAGTGATTTCCTGGGGTCTATGCTTATGTCAAATTACTAGGATGCCATGATCAGAATAAATCAAATGCGCCTAACTAAATGTATTATGAATGTTTAAAAGAAAGAATGCAAAATGTCATGAGAATGATCTATTTTAACACTTGATTTGTCCTTGCTTGATGTTTGCTAAGGTAATACCCTTGACGTATGTTTTCTCGTTCATCTCATAGCAAAGAACCTGGAGAGGTGGTCAGACCCTTATCTCTCTTGCGCTTCCAGCCTTTTAATCCTGGTGAGTTCTAAATAATTGTCTTGTTTCAGGTTCTTGTATTATTTAGAGATCTTTCAGAGTAATATGCAAAACTTCTTTTGTGAAAGCGTTATTAATTCATTAATCATTATTTCAATATGAAATGCTTGAAAAAGATTATAGACATGGATAAGACTGAAGTTTATTATGAACAAAATCCATAAAGAATGGATTGAGCAAAGAAAGCAAATATTATTAAAATACAAAGAATGAGAAAGTGAAACTGGTGTCCCAGATATCTCGGCCTGAGCTTCTCTGTACGAACTTTCTGAAAACCACTCTAAGTTCAACATGTGTCTGGGAGATCTGTAGTACTTTGTCGATGCCCTTAAGATGTAGTATATCTCATTATTGTTAATTCAGGTACAGGATGGCTAGCACATGCCCCTATTTCTCATCAAACATTTGAATTGCCCTTTTACGGGTTTTCAATTCAAAGCCCCTTTGGTCTCAAAGCGCCCTTTGCGGGTTTTCGCATTGGCCTCTCCGATTTTTTTGTCCTTTTTTTTTTGAACTCAAGGCACCCTTTGTGGGTTTTCACATTAGCCCCTTTCCTCCTCAGGCGAAGTACTTCTTGACTGAGTCCGCATTCACTGGGTTAGGCTGACTCTTGCCATCCATTTCAGCTAATATTAATGCTCCTCCAGAAAAGACATTTTTCACTACATAAGGTCCTTCCCAGTTTGGCATCCATTTTCCTCTGAAATCCTTTTGCATAGGGAGAATCTTTTTCAATACTAAGCCTCCCTCATGGAACACTCTGGGGTGAACTTTTTTATTGTAGGCTCGCACCATTCTCCTCTGGTACATTTGACCATGACGAATAGCCTTCAGCCTCTTCTCTTCAATCAAGTTGAGTTGATCGTAATGAGATTGGATCCATTCTGATTCGACTAACTTCAACTCTAATAAAACTCGGAGAGAAGGGATTTCGACCTCAATAGGTAAAACTGCCTCCATCCCATAAACCAGTGAGAAAGGTGTTGCCCCGGTAGAAGTTCTGACAGATGTCCGATAAGCATAAAGGGCAAATGGGAGCTTTTCATGCCAATCTTTTTAAGTCTCCGCCATTTTCCCCACAATCTTCTTGATATTCTTATTAGCTGCCTCAACCGCCCCATTCATTTTCGGGCGGTATGGTGATAAGTTGTGATGTTTAATGTTGAACTGACTGCAGACTTCTACTATTGAGCTATTGTGCAGATTCAACGTGTTGTCAGATATGATTCTTTCTGGTATACCATAACGACATACGATCTCCTTCCTCAGGAACTTGCTGACCGCCAACTTTGTGACATTGGCGTACGAAGCAGCCTCTACCCATTTGGTAAAGTAGTCAATGACCACAAAAATGAATCGATGTCCGTTGGAAGCCTTTGGCGAAATTGGCCCAATAACGTCCATGCCCAACATTGAGAATAGCCATGGGAAAGTCATAACATGGAGGGGTGAAGGAGGCACATGGATCTTGTCTCCATAAATTTGACACTTATGGCACTTCTTAGCGTAATTGATGCAATCTCCTTCTATTGTAGACCAGTAATATCCGAATCTCATGATTTGTCGAGCCATTGTGAAACCATTGGCATGTGTCCCACAGATACCATCATGGACTTCCTCTAGAATTTTCTTTGCCTCAATAGCGTCAACACATCTTAACAGCACCTGATCCTTTCTCTTCTTATATAGGACCTCACAGTCTAGGACATAGCCACTAGCTAACCTCCTCAATGTTCTTTTATCATTTTCGGTTGCTTGAAACGGCTCTTCACATATTGTAAGATATCATGATACCAAGGATGATCATCTCTCTCTTTCTCTTTATCGACATTACAGCAGTGAGCTGGAACCTCACTAATACTCATCTGAATTGGCTTCATATCCCCCTATTCATTTACTTTGATCATGGAGGCTAGTGTAGCCAAGGCGTCAGCCATTTGATTCTCGTCTCACGGGAGGTAATGAAAGGTAATATCATCAAACTCTTCAATTAACTCCAGGATTAACTTTCGGTAACTGATCAATTTGGGATCTCTCATTTCCCACTCGCCTTTAAGCTGATAAATTACCAATGCAGAATCTCCATACACTTCTAATACTTTGATTTCGTGGTCTATAGCTGCCCGAATTCCCATGATACATACCTCGTATTCTGCCATGTTATTTGTGCAGTCAAAATCCAGCTTGCAAGTTAATGGATAATGATCCCCATTTGGGGATATCAGTACTGCCCCAACTCCATTTCCAACGGCATTTGATGCTCCGTCAAAATTTAATTTCCAAGAATGATCTTCAGGCATGTCTCCTTCAGCGATTGCTACATACATTAGATCTTCATTGGGGAAATTGAAATTTAAAGGTTCATAGTCCTCCAAAGCTCTACTGGTTAGGAAATCTGCTATTGCACTTCCCTTCATAGCTTTTTGGTTTACATAGACTATGTCAAATTCGGAGAGCAGAATTTGCCATCGGGCCATCCTTCCATTTAAAGCGGTTGACTCCATCATGTATTTGAGAGGGTCTAGCTTTGAGATTAGCCAAGTTGTATGGTACAACATGTATTGCCTCAACCTTTATGTTGTCCAAACCAAAGCACAGCATAGCTTCTCAATTGGCGGATACCTCATTTCACATTCAGTGAATTTTTTACTGGGGTAATATATCGCTCTTTCTTTTCTCCCGCCTCATCGTGTTGGCCGAGCACACACCCCATCGAATTATCAAATCTTCATTAAGTACAAGATCAATGGTCTACCAGGGCTTGGTGGTGTTAGCACTGGGGGACTGGACAAATATTATTTAAACTTTTCAAAGGTTTTTTGGCATTCATCATCCCATGCCCCAGGATTGTGCTTTTTAAGAAGACGGAATATGGGGTCACATTTCTCAGTCAGTTGCGAAATAAACCGTACGATGTAGTTTAGTCTCCTAGAAAACCTCGGACTTCTTTACGAGTTCGTATGAGGCGCCTCAGATAGCCTTGACTTTATCAGGGTCGACTTCTATTCCCTTCTCACTGACTACGAAGCCGAGCAACTTTCCGGACTTAGCTCCAAAGGTGCATTTTGACGGATTGAGCTTTAATTGGAATTTTCTCAACCTCAGGAACAATTTTCTCAACACTCGCACATGCTCCTCTTCAGTTCGGGATTTTGCAATCATGTCGTCAACGTAAACCTCAATTTCTTTGTGCATCATGTCATGGAACAAGGTTACCATGGCTCTTTGGTATGTGGCTCCTGCATTTTTCAACTCGAAGGGCATCACCTTGTAGCAAAACGTTCCCAATAAAGTTATGAATGTGGTTTTTTTCCATATCCTCAGGATGCATCTTGATCTGATTGTACCCGGAGAACCCATCCATAAAGGAGAACAGTGAATAGCCTGCCGTATTATCCACCAGAGTGTCTATGTGAGGCAATGGAAAGTTATCCTTTGGGCTGGCCTTGTTTAAATCTCTATAATCAACACACATTCGCACTTTCCCATCTTTCTTAGGGACAGGGACGACGTTAGCCACCCATTCTGAATAATTGACCACCTGTAAGAATCCGGCATTAAACTGCTTCTTGACTTCTTTCTTTATATTCATTGCTACATCGGGTCTTATCCTTCGGAACTTCTGCTGAACTGGCTTGTACTCCTTTTTTGTAGGGACACTGTGCACTGCTATGTCGGTACTTAGACCAGGCATATCCTGGTATGACCATGCAAAGACGTCCTTAAATTCTTGCAACAGCTCAATGAGGCTCTGTCTTGTTTTTTCGTTAACACAAGTACTAATTTTAACTTTATTCCCCTCTTCCAGGGCCACAATTTCAGTAGTCTCTTTGTGTGGCAGGATCTACTCCTCTTCTCGCTCCACCATCCTTAACAAATCGGGAGATAAACCACAATCTTCGTCCTCTTCAAAATTCTGAAATCCTTCAAAGCACATGTCTTTCTCAAAAGGAGATTCTGGGCTCGCATCAGCATTACTCATGACGTTGACATCTGGGGGCCTATTTGAGTATAAGAGAATACCTAAAGAAAACGAAATGAATAATTCCCTTGTACGGTATGATTGTGTATGAAATGAAAAGGAAAAAAATAATAATTGCTCGAACCGATATATAAAAATGTATTTTTTATTGAAAACAATAATGTTTGAACATGAGCCTATTTCACAAAAGATTCTTATTGTCCCTAGGCTAGAAGACAATAGGTGGGTTTCGAATATTACTCTGTGTTAGCTCTAAAGATTACAGGAATTTCTTCCTCAGTCCAGTTATCCAAAACACTCCCAGGCTCATACGGGCAAATGTTTGATAAATTCCTTTCCATCGCTTCCTCTTCAAAAGTGGCGTTGATGCTCCAAATTCCCATCACATCTTCAGTCATTCCTTCTTTCACTTTATGCTGTATGGAATGAATAAACCCTCCAGATACAAATGTTTGGGAAATGTGGGGGAAGTTCATCGGTTCCCATCTTACTTCTGTCCCACTTAATCTCGCTCTCCGCTGTTCTTGTTTCCTTTCAAACTCCTTCTTCACTTGGCTTACATCTGGCCTGAATCCCAAACCGAAGCGATCCCACTTGCCACTCAAGACTGGCACTCTAACTTGTCCACGGAGGTGCCTCCCAAGTCCTCTGCCAGGTAACGCCCCTTTTCCAACAGTCAGCTGCAGGCCCATTTTCGTAGCCCCTGATATCTTAGGTATCAGAATCCTGCTTCCTTCAGCTATAAACGTTGCGTTTACAAACTCTAACGATTGAAATGAACATTCAACCGCTTCCTTGTCATTCTCTACATAGGGTGCATCACTGGTAACTGACGCAATAATGTATTCCTCTGTATTTATTGTTATTAGTCATCCCTCAGTAACCATCTTTAGCTTCTGGTGCAGCGAAGATGGCACTGCCCTAGCTGAGTGAATCCAAGGTCTTTCTAATAGATAGTTATAGGAAAGCTTAATATCCATCACGAGGAAATCTACCTCGTATATGTTTGGGCCAATCTGAAGAGGTACCTCTATCCTTCCCATTACTTTTCTTTCTGTGCTATCAAATGCTCTTACTATGTTCTGACACGTCTTCATATGGAAACTGTCTATAGGTAAACGGTTTAACGTAGCCCAAGGCAATACATTCAATGCGGACCCATTATCAACTAGTACTCCGAGTAGCGTATACCCCTTGCAACGTGTGGTGACATGCAGAGCCTTAATAGACCCCTTACCCCCTAGCGGTATCTCATCATCGCTGAAGGAGATGAAATTGTCAGTGCTTATGTTGCCAACGAGACGATCCAATTTGTTAACCGAAATTTCATTCGCAATATAGGTTTCGTTCAACACTTTCGTCAATGCGTTGCGGTGGACCTCCGAATTTAACAGCAAAGCCAATACCGATATGTGATCCGGTTGTTGGTGTAGTTGTTCCACAACACTATACTCGCTGTGTCTTAGAAACTTCAAGAACTCCTTGGCTTCATTTTCTATTACTGGTTCATTAACCAGTGGTTCTGATCTCTCTACTTCTTGCTTGAGTATGATGGGCTTCCCTTTTGCTGATTCGGCTTCTGTGTTTAGCGTGTTAATCGAACCCTCCTTCCTTGAAACTGCTATACTACAATTATAATTCCAAGGCACCCTATGGATATCCTTGAAATGGAAAGCCCTGGGCTTTTGAATAATAATTCTCGGTGCCCCCTTGCTTTAGCTTCACTGATTTTTGGCCGTGAAATGATGACCACTGGGTGACATCCTTACAAACCTTCTCTATTGACTTCTCTTCAGCAGCACATACGTCCTCTTCTCCAGTAAGCTCAAAGAACTCTAACTCTTTATTGTCCATTAAGCCCTGGACTAAGGATCTGAATTTCTTGTAATTCTGGATTTCATGGCCCTTCTCGCTATAAAATTCGCAATAGTCATTCATTTCTTGGGAGCTGCTCCTTGAGCTCCGTGTGATCAGCCCCACTTTCAGCATTTTCTTCCAAAATTCCCTGAACAGAGTCTTTACTTCGTCCACATTCAACTTAACTCTCCTCCCCACATTCTTGATTATTGCATTTACCTCACCATCAGCATGGCTGGGTAATGGGTTACCTACCACAGGTGTGTCATCAAACTTCACAACATCCATGTTAATGAGCTTCTCGACTAACTTCTTAAACGAGAGACAGCTTTTTATTGAATGCCCCACAGTCCCCACATGGTATTCACACTGAGCATTTGCGTTATACCACTTGGGGTATGGAGGCTGCAACAGTTTTAGATAGGATAGTGCTACAACATGTGCATCGAATAGGTTTTTGTACAGCTCCTTATATGTCACTGGGATAGGGGTAAACTGTATCCTCTCCGTATCTCTCCTGGTGCTGGGCTCTTGCCTTGGTGAAGCTTGTTGGCCTGTGACTACCGTTCTCGATTGGCTAACAATGACAGGTTTTGAATAGCCTGAGCTCACATTGTTTACCTCGTTTTCCTTTTTCTTCGAGGTTGACCTTTTCGTACTTTCCCTTATTTCTATCTTTCTGCACCTTATTGCATTTTCTATCATTTTGTCAGACATCACTATGTCTGCGAAACTCTTATTTGCGCTCCCCAACATATGATTAATGAAAGGTGCCTTCAAGGTATTAATAAACAACATAGTCGTTTCTTTTTCCAGCAGTGGTGGTTGGACTTGTGTAGCGACTTCCCTCCACCTCTCGGCGTATTTCCTGAAACTTTCACCTGACCTTTTCTCCATGTTCTGTAATGTAATCCTGTCAGGTGCTACATCGGTCACATGGCCATACTGTTTCATGAAGGCCTGTGCCAAATCCTTCCATGATTTGACCTGAGCACGGCTCAACTGATTGTACCATTTGGCTGCGGCCCCAGTCAAACTATCTTGAAAATAGTGAATCAGCAAATAGTCATTGTTGACATATCCCGTCATTCTCCCGCAGAACATTGTAATGTGAGTCTCAGGGCAGCTGGTTCCATTATATCTTTCAAATTCTGGCATTTTGAACTTCAGCGGAAGTATTAAGTTTGGGACCAAACTGAGTTCCTTTGCGTCAACTCCGCAATAATGATCAGCACTTTCTAGCTCCTTGAACTTCTCCTCTATCCATTTGCACCGATCCTTGAGCTGCTTTGGAAGCTCCGTCCTTACTTTTTCCCCTTCAACCTCATTGAAGTCAAGGATCATGGGATTTTCCATATTGTCTCCAGAGTTAGAGCAAGAGCCCGTTAGAAAGTTTACCAGTACCGAAGTGCAGGCTTGATACAGAGGTTTAACATTAACAGACACCCTTGGTGGCTGTGTTTGAATGTTTACTGGGGCAAAGCTTGTAGGACAAGCAGAGTCATCGTTGTCATTCCCAGTATCACCCATAGGGCCTTTTCCTTTGTCAGAACCTCCCCTCAACAGCTGTGTCAGCTGGCTCATCATGTTGTTCTGTGACTCCAGCATGTTTTTCTGGGACTCCAGCATTTGATCCCTCATCTCCTGCTGGATCCTAGCCAGTTGTTCTTGCATCTGAGCTTGCAGTTGCTCTTGCATCTCCTTTTGCATTTGTTCTAATTTCTCTAACCTCTGATCCATATCCCTTGTTTTCCTCCGTATAGTAGTGATGTTCCAGGTAACTAGATAAATTATCACTAATTAATAGGGTTCTTTTGTGCAACTTAATGTTTATGATGCTATGCAATGCAAATGCATGACATGAATGCAAAAAGGAGACATCGATTCAAATTCAATTCCATTTAGAAAACTTCACTGAAAAACAAAATCTTTTACATAAAATGAATTACATATACGGTCTTGCCCTAACACTCAAAGCTTTTACTTTCCTAAGAAGGCAGGCTAACTCTCGCCCCCGATCTGACTCTAAATCATATTTGACTCCTAGCACATCTTCTTGGACTGCCAAAGTCTGTAAATAATCAGCTACCTCCCGTATCTGAGCTATAGCTTCGTTCATGAGGTAATCCCGATCTCGGACCTGATCCTGAGATCGGTGAAGTTGCTCCCCTAGTTGCTCATTTTTTACTTCCAATAATTCAATTTGATTCTCACAGTTCTGAAATGTAGTCTCAAGTTCTTCTACTTTCCCCTTCAGATTCTCGATCTTGCTTAGGCTAGCCCTTAATTCAATCACTGAGTTACGACTCCGATGTTGCTGTAGTGCCGTTTCTAACTCTGCCACCTGAGCTCTTAACATCTGTTTTTCATTCTGGCTATCATCCAAACTCTTTTTACAAGTGACTTCTCGAGCTTGAGCATCATGGAACTTATTCTCCCATCAATCAGCCCTAGCCTTTTCCTTTTGGATTTCTTGCCTCCATTTGTTCGTAGACGTTTTACCCAAGCCAAGATTTCTCATTGACTTATGCAATGCTTGTAATCGCCTCTCGACCGTCTAGGTCTTCCTCAACCTTTCTCTTTCTCTTTCTCAAATTCTCAGCCTCAGATTTTTGAACATCAACATCCAGCTTCAAGTACACTTTTTCCTCCTTCAACTGCTCTATTTTCTTTTCTAATTCCAAGGTCCTCTTTTCGAAGTCTTGCTTTATTATTTCCAATTCGGAGGGGACCACTCGCAGATATTCCTCTATCGGTCGAGCTTCTTCTAAATTTGGCCTCGGGATATTGTCGTTAACCATTCTACTCCACCATTCATTATACTCAAAGTTACCATTGGATTCATAACAACTCCCTTTATCCGGCAGGTTTGGTTCCAGGCATTATACATCTCGCGGCTCTTTTTCTTGGAGTCTTTCTCCCAATACGAGAACCCACTCTGAGTTAGCCCATGCGTCATCGGTATAAATTGTCTCGATCTATATTGCCTTAATACAAGTAGAGGGGCGTATCCAGTGGCTCCCCAAATCCCCAACAAAGGGACTCAATCATAACTCCCACATCGGTAGAGAATCTCATCGGAAACCATCCAAGGGGCTTTCCATTCGATATCCTCCTCCTGGAGATTTTGCAGTATCGCTATCCATTTTTCTTCTGTTATGTCATCTCTTCTCGATATGGTTATTATCTCTTTCAAAGGTGAGTAATCTCCGAGAAAAGGTCGGTAAGAGGCCTTTTCTACCCTCCAAAAGTGGCTATGAAACCATACTAACAAGAGTTGTGCACACACCCAATAAATCTGCCTTCACCGCCTCCGACATGCACTCAAAGATCCGAAAGTCTCACCAAGATTGCGAGAAGGGAGTGACTCATTTACCAAATCGGTCAAATAGATCGGTGATCGCTTCATCTACATGCCTTAAAGCCTTAGGGAAAATAACCAAACCATAAACGCTCAAGGCGAAAACATCAACTTTTTTCTTCATATCAGGGTGTGTCAGGATCAGATCTCTCAAAATTTCCCAAGGGATGCACTTTTCATTGCCTTTCTGCTGAACTCGAGCTGCAACCCACTGCTCACTCATCCCAGTGATGTTCATCAACCTCTTTATAAAGGTTGGGGTGTTGACAGCTCTAAAATAAATCTTATCAACTTGAAACCTCGGACAATGAAGCAAGGCTGTATATTCTTCGACAGTAGGTGCTAGATCCACATTTCCGAAAGTAAAACAACTGTAAGCGAAATTCCAAAATTGAGCCATGGCGCGGAACAAATACCTATCTACCTTAACATCGAGGAGATAAGGAATATCACCATAATTACAGTAGAGTAGCTGCTTCATCTCCTCATCCCAGTGACTCCATAATTCTTTCAACTTCTGAAGATCGTTCTGTACCACACTAATACGGGTAAAGTCCCATAACTCCGACGTGTACCCCTTTGTCAAGCTGTCACCTTTCTCTAACTGTGCATTTTCCGACCATCTTTGGACAAACGCGTTGTCTTTCACTTTATCAAGGAATTCGTTCTTCATGGAAAAACTTTCTATTAGTAACCGAACCGTATATCAAGACCTCCTTTTATGATGAAAATGTTATGCAATCACTATTAAAGAAAGAAAGAAAACACAAGTTAGAATCATGCATAAGAATAGAAATCAAAGCAATCAAGAAATTATCAAACGCCTATTCGGGCAACCACTAAGGCTAGGTGTAATTCTACCTAAGGCGGGTCCCTACAGCTCACTATATGTGGTTTAGTTCTAGAGTAATGGTACCGAACCAGCAGATTCCTCGACCCTCGCCCATTATAGGTTCATATGGATCAAGTTTGGTTCTGGGAATACATTTCCTTATGCCTGCAAGTGAGGTGAAAACCTCACGAAGACATAAGTACGGATGTACTCCGGAAGCGATCCCCTAGCCCATGCGAGGTGAAAACCTCATGAAAGCATAGTTTCTCACTCCCATTTAAAAGGTGTGACCACAACGGTCATGCAATATGATGCGAGAGTATATAAAGAAATTCAACGAAAAAAATAAACTCAATAAGGACACAGAAAATGCAAAGTGAGGATCATATATTTTTAGAAAAATCGAATTTCTAAATTTCGACAAGAAGACAAAAAATAATCAATTTACAGTTCGACTTTCTTATTGGTCCCCAGTGGAGTCGCCAAGCTGTCGAAACCATTTTTTTGAAAACGGGAAATCGACTTTTGAAAACGAAAAGTTGGGAGTCGCCACCAATCATTTTTAATAGGGTGTGATTGGATCACCTCAAAACACGATCGTTTTTAATAAATAAATAAATTTTTCAAAACGACGATTTTGGTCTGCGAAAATAGAAAACCGGTTCGGAGTCGATTCATCGAGGAAGGATTAGCACCCTCGACACGCCCAAAATTGGTACTTGATTGATTATTTAGTGTCTTAACGTCGAAAATTAAAGATTTGGACGGAGTTCAAAATGCGATCCTCCTTTTATTGGCTTTTAAAACATTTAGGTAAGTTAAATGTGTATTAAAGACCATCTCACCTCAAGGTAAAACATTACATCTAGTACGTTAGGACACAACATTTTTGACCTCAATTGTGAGCTTGCCTTTAAAACGCGTGCGTTTCAAATGTCCCAAATAAATCACCCAAATAAAATATAACAAGTTTTTCTAAAATAAAATAAATAATAGGAAAAAAATTTGGAAATATAACTACATAAACTATAAGAAAATTTTAAAGGGTAATAAATATAAGAATTTAAAAAAATAAATAGGGGGAAAATAATATATCAAATAGTAATGTACAAATGAATTTTTAAAATAAATATTATAAAGTAAATAATTTGAATGAAAGCTTGAATTGTATCAAAATAAAAATAAGGAAGAAAAAATATGTGGCATAAATGAAATTCCAAAAAAATAATATGCATAGAAGATTAAAAGTAAATAATATGCAAAGTAATATATACAGGAACAACTTAATATAAGTCATACATATAGTAGTAATAATAATATATAAAGATATTTCATATAAACAGTACGCACATAGAAAAAAATAATCACAAAAGTATGAAATCAAGATAATATGTTGAAACATGATTATTCTAAAAAACTGAAATTTAATTGAGAGGAAAAACAAAAATCCAAGGGACAATTTATAAGTAAAATAAATTATTAAAACAAAATTTTGGGCTAAAATTAAATGCGATAAATGTTCGAGGTCTAGAATTGAAAATGCCCTAAATCTTAAAATATCGCACTAAAAGGGAGGGCCAAATTGAAATAGCGCTTGAGTTACTGTGGATAAATTTAAATAATTTAAGAAACTTAACATGGCCCGATTAAAGACTAGCGCAAAGGAGGGGCCTGATTGCACAAATTACCCTTTGAAAGGTACAATGCGCGTGGATCCAGGCCAAAAAGTGCACTAATTCCATTCTCCAATGCTGTTTTGTTTCCTTACCTAAACTTATTTGTTTCCTTTTATTTTAACCTTAAAAAAAACTTTTAGAACACCCAAAAATTTAAAGTAAAAAAAACTTTTAATACACTCAAAAATTTAAAGCATCACCCTCCTTATTCATTTTTAAAAACAGAGTGAAAGCTCTCTACACGAACGCCAAATTCGGTAAGAAAGAAGGCCACTGTTATAGCCATGGACTAAATCCCCGCTCAATCTTCACATTTCCTAGGCATTCGGTTCTAAATCATTAAGACCTGTGTAAAACCTTCTCTTTAATTCTTGTTTCAAATATATTTGCATAAAACCCAATAAATAAATAAGAAAGAAAAAAGAAACGTAAATATAAAGCAAAAAAAAAAAATGACCCAAAGAAGAAGTAAAGCAACCTTTAGAACTTTGAGTTTGATTTTTTATTGATTCCTCTTTGTGTGTATTCTCTATTTTATCCAAAAAATCCCTTTTACATTGTTTTTGAAGGTTTTATAACCTTTTTTACAACCGATTTTCGATTTGTAGGTTCGATTAACACGTCTCGATGTGGGCTAGTAGTGGAGCGTCTGCTCGATGGAGGCGAGCGACGTCTGGGGAGGTGCTTGTTGGGCGGGGCACAAGCAAAGAGCTTGCTCAAGGTTTTCCTTTGCTGGAAAAAGAAATTAAGTTATTGGGCTAAAATTTGGGCTAAGGTTTAGTCTATTTTTGTATTTTGGGCTTAAAACTGGTTTGTTTGGTTCTTTGGTTTGGAGATTGTATTTTGGGTTTTAATGTGTTTTGGGCAGTGCAAAAATTAGGTCCAACATGTATATATACATAATAATTTAAAATACAAAGATGTATATAAAATTTTAAAATAAATATTACGTATAATAGTTTAAAAGAAATAACATATGTAAAATATTTAAAATTAATAATAATATAAAATATATGTTGCTCAAAAAAAAATAATAGTAATAGTAATAGCAATAATAATGTAAATAAATACAAAAAGAAAATATATAATGTGACAAAATCAATATAAAATTAATTAGTTTAATAAGATGATGATAGCAATAGTAATAATATAATAATAAAGTAGAAAATAATAATAGTAATAATAATAATACGTTAATAAGAATAATAATAGTATATTAATAATAACAATAATAGAAAGTAATGATAAAATAATAAATAATAATAATAATAATAATAAAATAAAGAATAGTGCCAACAATAACATAAATAGTAATAGAAAAACAATAATAGAAACAGTAATAATAATAAAAGTAATAGTAATAATAATGATTAAAATAAAATGGAACATGCGTGATGAAGAAAATAAATAAAATATGAAGGTATAAAATAAGTAAAGAAATAAATAAGCAACGAGAAAAAATAAGAATAATGACAGATGATGAAATTTTGTACAAAAATAAAACCAAATATACATAACAGTAATGTTAAGTATTTTAAAAGTAAAAGAATATAAATAATATTAAACCTAGGTATTTAAAAGGATAATAAACAATAAAAAATATAAAGAAAATGAACATAAATAATCAAAGTACATAATTGAAACTTAAATAGAATTAAAAAGGTAAACTGAAATTAAAATGAAATTTAAAATCTTAAATAATAGTAAAATGAGTGATTGAACAGATATAAATAGGAAAATGAATGAATAATAAAATAAAAAGGAATAATATATAACTAAACATGTAAATAGATAAATTGATAAATAAATGAATTAAAATAAGAGGGCTCAATTATAACTTAAATAAAATTAAGAAGGTAAATTGAAATAAATAAATAATAAAAGGGTTAAAATATAAATAATTAAATAATTAAAACAGCCTTAAGGACTAAAATGGAATGCACAAGATTATCCCAGGCCTTATAAACACACCGTTCTGCAGGGGGCCAAAATAAAATAAAAATAAAATTACAGGGGCAAAATTAAAAAAGGAAATAGGACTAAATCGCAACCGGCCATGAAAGCGGAAGGGGCTAGTGTGCAAATAGCCCGTTTCAACAAAAACACGCGGATCCTAATTGGAGCGGGTCGAGTCGACCCGTTTTACTCCAAAACGACGCTGTTTTGTGTCAGTAGGCACTAAGCCAAAACGAAGCTGTTTTATACATGTTATAAAAGCCTCAAATTTTTTTTAAAATTTCATTTCAGCATTCTCCAAAAAAAAATATGAGAGAACTCTCTCATTCCCTCTCCCCCTTTGCGATTTCCAGTCATCGGACTGACCACCAGCCGCCGTGGCTCCGCCGCCGTCGACCACCGTACACGGTGGTCGGAAATAAAAAAGGTAAATTTTTTATTTTTTTATTTTGCTATATTTATATATAAATATACTGTTTTTGAAAGAAAAAAATAGAGAAAATACGTTTGTATGTGTAGTCGAAAAATGAAAATAAAAAGGAAAAAGAAATGAGGCCTTAATGCGTTCGAATCTATTTTTTTTTCTTCAATACTTGCTGTTTTTTTTTTGTATTCAAATATATGTTTGAAAACGCTGATTTTACATTCACAATTTTCTGATTTTTTTTCAAAATCCCCCCCATTTTACAACGATTTTTCGAGGCTTTTATAACTTAATATTACACTTGGTCTTTGCTATTATTTGCTACTGTTTATGCTGTCATTTGCGTCTATCTTGCTTTCTTTTTGTTGCGTGTTTGCAGATCTTTGGAGGTGCAGGCGATGAGACGGTGGCGTGCTGCAGGCGTGGCCAGTGGAAGGGTACGGCGCACATGAGACTAGGGTTTTTTGCTCAGCTAATGGGATGTTTAGGTTGTGGGCTATAGGGTTGGTTTGGGTAGTAAGCTTAGTTGGGTTTAGGTCTATTTAGTTTTTATTTGGGCTGATGTAAGTAGATTGTTTAAAATTTTTTTTTTGGTTGTTGGGCCCCGAGAAAATTTGGGCCTCTACAAGACTAAAATCTAAAATTATACAATATTTTTATTTTTGAAGATGTAAACTAGAACAAAAATGATTTTAGGTTAAAATATATATGTAACTGTATTTTTATTTTAAGAAATTAATTTTTTATTTTTAAATGTCAAAATTCAGTTTCAGTTCTTAAAATTATTAAGATTATTTTACTAAATTTAAATTTATTAAAATATTTTTTAAATTGTATTGCTATTAAATGAATGTTTTTTATTTTAAACTATCACATCAAAAAAGGTAATCATATTAATAATTGAACATAAATTTTAATATTTGAAAAGGAAAAATTAAGCTCTTAAAAATAAAAATATAAAATTAAATTTTAAATTTACAAAAGTGGTAAATTTTAACCATTTATTTGATCTCACCACTAACCTTATTTATTTACTAGATTGGACAATAATATAACAAAATGGCATGTGGATCTCGGGCTTGGGTGCCTATAAATTCTTTAGGGAAAAATTAGGGCATCGAGTGTATAGCCGAATATGCAAAAAGGCGAGGGTGAGGGTGGAGTTTGAATCAAACAAGAAAATCATATTCTTACCTTCTTTTCTTCACAAATATCACAATAAAACATGGATGAAACTATCGATGCCCAAAGCTGCTTCTTGCATCGATGATAGAGTTCTATTATTGTGATATTAGTGAGGAACAAAAGGTATTGATATCGACGGCCATGACCAGATTCTGTCGGATAACACTCACCGTGTCGCTTCGCTTTATTATCTTTGCCTCTTTTTTTTTGACTGTTGATTTTATTAGTGCTATTTCAATTCGGGAGGCGGATTTGTTACTAAAAGAGAAATTTTGATAGAAAAGAAAGGAAGAAGAAGAAGAAGAAGAAGAAGAAGAAGAAGAAGAAGAAGAAGAGAGATCGAGAGGAAGGAATAACAGATGAATAGTTAGTTGGCCCTTCTTACATTTCGATCGTGAGTCCCCTTAAAATGCGCTTCATTAGACTATCCCTATACACACTCGCTTTTAACCGATCAACACGCATCTTGTTTTACAATAATGCTCTAAACTCCTAAACGCATCGTTTACCATTTACTTTATTTCTTTAATTTTAATTTTGTTCATAACAAATACTGTCTCCCAGAAAAGATTATTGTCCTCAAGTAGGGAAAATTTGCACACAACTGCTGCTGTGGCTCCCAATTAGCATTTTCAGGAAACATATTGGCCACTCCCCTAACACTCCGGTGACCCCAAACTTGTCAGAAAAGAAGTCGAAACCGTTAGCACCCGTAAGAAAACAATCATGCAAGCAAGGTAGGTATTGAGGACCATGCTAGTGGCAAATATCTTCTTGAGCTTCCATAAGTTAGGCATAAGAGATGCCTCTTTGGAAATGGTCATAATGGTTTCATAGCTCAGTATGGCAATGCTCAAATCCATGAAAGGTGAGAAATCAAATTTCCAAATAAGAGCAAGAAACATAAATCCCAACACAAATTGGATAGTAATGGACTCAGCATATAGTTTTTCATTCTTTGAAAAATGGCTCTGCTTGTTAGAACAACATATAGTTATTTTCGTTCCAATTTCAAGACCCTTGAGGCCTATCCAGTGTCGAGGAGATTGCACAAGTATATGCCTTCCTTGTTAGCCTTGCAAGTTGAATCAACATCTGTAGATTTGAGCATAACCACTGCAAGCCACCATCCCTTAAAGGATTTAGGTCAAAACATCAATTACGTACAAGGGCTCCCGAAGATGCTACAAGTTGCTTGCTTGAATCAAAGAGTTTATAATTTTAATTTTTAATAAAAAACCCATTTTTAAAATTCCTTTCTTATTTTTTAAATTATTTCCAAAATATTTTATTACGTATTAAACAAAAATGGCATCATTTTAATTTCGTTAGTTATTTTTAGTCCAATGTATAGAATAATAAATCATAATTTTTAATCCATGATTGTTTGAAGAAAATTTTAAACTGCCTAAAGACTTAAACTAGAATTGATAAAAGAAAAAAATTAAAATTATACAATCTTTTTATTTTTGAAGATGTGAACTAAAATAAAATGATTTTAGGTTAAAATATGCGATATCTCACTGTACTTTTACTTTTTGAAAATTATTTTTTTTATTTTTCAATTGCTAAGGTTATTTTGTTAAATTTAAATTTATTATAATATATTTTTTAATTGCATTGTTGCCAAATGAGTATCTTTTTATTTTAAAATGTCATACAAAAAGGTTAATAGTGTTAACAATTCAATATGAAATTTGAAAAGTAAGGGACTAAATTCTTGAAAATAAAAGTATAAATATTAAATTTTAAATTTATAAAAAGTACAAGGACCTATGATAAATTTTAACCATTTATTTAATCTCAGTTACTAACCTTATTTATTTACTAGATTGGATAGTAATAGAAAATGGCAAGTGGATCTGGAGTTGGGTGCCTATAAATTCTTTAGAGGAAAAATTAGGGCATCAGAGGGTATAGCCGAATGTGCAAAAAAGCAAAGGTGATGGTGAGGGTGGAGTTTGAATCAAACAAGATTGAACAAGAAAATCATTTCTTACCTTCTTTTTTTCACAAATATCACAATAAAACATGGATGAAACTATCGATCGATGATAGAGTTCTATTATTGTGATATTATTGAAGAACAAAAGGTACTGATATGAGGCCGACGGCCATGGCCAGATTCTGACGGAAATACACTCACCGTCTGCTGCGTGCTTCTTTACTATCTTTGCCTCTCTTTTTTCTTTTTCTTTTTACTGTTGATTTTATTAGTGCTATTTCAATTCTTGGGGCTGGGGATTTTATCATTAGTGGCGGAAAATAGTGAGTTGATTGAATGCACTGTATTGACTGAATCTTGTTATCAGTGGAAGATTGATGGTTATGGCGCCAATAGATCTGATGCCATTAACTTCGGATCTATCGGAGATTAGACGGCTTTTTTATTAACTTCGGATCTATCTGATGCCATTAATCCAATAGTTTATATGAGCAAAACCATGACAGTGTCCCAAAATGAAAAATCCAAGCAGCTACACCACCATATTGAAATCAAAATTGAAAGAAAAGGGAAAGACCTACCTAGCTTACGGGCCCTAAAACCTCCTCCATGTATGTCCATGCATGCAAATGCAATACCCTTTATTTCGATTGATGAAGGCAACCAGCCAATGAGATAGTGGGAGATGCAGCATTCTTTTGAGATGAAGCCACCTCCCATCAGAGCTCATTTCGAAATATTACTACACACGAACACTCACCATCCCTTCTTGTTTGCAACTACAATTCAGTTTTGTTTTCCTGATATGAGAAAAGCTCTCCATCCTGATCTTATTATTTGAATCCATCCAACAACGAGTAGAATCCAACAACATTCCCACGCTTATTATTCTTATTCTTAAATATTTGGGGAATGAGGATTTTTTTCTTTTCTTTTTTTATATAAAATAAAGTTATAAATATATTTGTTTCTTTTTATAATAAAAATCTTGATTTCTCTTAATTTTGATATTAAGCAAATTGGTTCATCTAAAAATCTTAATCCTTGTCAATTTTGAAATTGAGCAATTAATGACATTTTGTAATGGCATTAATATTTTTATTCAATTATACATAAATTTGATTGATATAATAACAAATTTAGTCCTTAAAATTTACACATTTTATCAATTTGGTCCTAATTTAACAAATTTAGCCAAATGTTGCATACTAAATTTGTTGAATTTTTATAATTAAGACGAAATTGACAAAACATGTAAATACAGAGAGCTAAACTTATTGTTATATCAATTAAAATTATGTATAATTTATGGAAGACATTAACGCCTTTGATTAATTCTCCTTAATTGATCACTTTTAAGAATTTATAGGGTTAAATTGCTCCATTTTTTAAAGGACCAAAAGCTCAATTTCAAAATTAAGGGTTACTCAACTTTTAAAAATTTCATTTTAAACACTACAAAATGTTTACAAAGTTTGTTCATTCTGGTCACTCCGATTAAAATTGCTAACAAAAATCTTACATGACATTTCAATTATTTATTTTTTCATTTTCCTCCTTGGATATTAATATCCACCTCATTATTTTACATTCAAATAATTTATTTTCCTTTGTTTTCAACCTAGCAATTCCTTTAACACCGTCTCATCAAAAATAGAAATTATACAGGACTCTGCTTTCTATTCTCTACATATCCATCCATTGCCATTAACACTTTCTTTCATTCTTTTTCTTTTAACGTGTTTCAAGGAATAAGGTATTTGAATGCATGAGGTGGATATTAATATTCAACTGGAAAAAATAACAAAAATTAGTTAAAATGCTATGTAAGATTTCCGTTTGCAATTTTTAAGGGAGTAATCAAAATGAATAAATTTTATAACGTGTGTGCCATTTTGCTAATTTTTATATGTTTAAAATAAAACTTTTGAAAATTAGATGAATATTTGTGTAGTTTACTCTAGAATATAATAAGAACAAATTAATGAAAGTTTAGAATAAGCCGGGATAAAAGCGATTTACATAAACTTGGGCCAATTTTGTTGGTAATAGAAAATAAATATGAAAATTGACGTTACCATGGGGATGTAGCTCAGATTCTTAGCATGCGAGAGGTACGAGGATCGATACCCCGCATCTCCACTACTTGTTTTTATTTCAAACAAGCTTGCAGCCTCTGCTCAGTGCGATGAGAATATTATCTTCAAATAGTTGAGTGAGACTCTGTTTCCCCCAGCTTTTAAAACATATTTCTATTCCCATTTTTATTGGTGATAAAGTTTTAAAGTGAAGTACAGACAAATGGATTCCTTAGGACTGTTTTTGCCCATCAGTTTCTATGAACACACCTCCACTGCTTATCACATTCACACGCACTTTTAATTAACTACCCATTGGAAGATTTTCTGTTTGTAGACTGTGCTTAGAAAGCATAAACAATGATCAGTAGAAGAAAACCCAAGCTTTTTTTTCTGCCACAAAAATAAAAATAAAAATCATTTATAACACCTTTGCTTTGCTTTGCATTCCATTGTTGGGTCCTGATGGAGATAGTAAATGGATATGGTTCCAAAATCACCCTCACCTTTGTTGTTTTTGTTTAGTAGAAAAATAATCAAAGATTAGTCTTCAATTCTTGAGTTTGCTACTTATTACGATATGGTATTCAATATTCAAATTGTCATTAACTTGTTTTTTCTTAAGAAACATCTTTCTTGTTCATTAAATTGATTGATATGGTTTAGCTTTACCAAAGAATTTCCATCAGCTTTTAAAGCTTTTGACTTGATTGAATGATAACAAGGAACAACAAGCTTTACCTATGAATAAAGAAATTAAAAAAATAAACTTAGATCACTTTCACCACAAGCCCTATTCTATTAACTCTTAAATCTAGAGATCTTCCAGGAATTACACATTTTCTGGACCTGGAACAACATCCCTTGTAATTTTGCTGCCATTGATGATCACTTCATAATTGGCACAACATCCCCTTGACACTTTGATTCTAAATATGCAGCAAGAGTTAGCAGATTCATGGGGATCGCAATCGTGGACGAAATATAAGAAGAAGAGGAAATAACTGGTAGAAACTGCAGCAGCAAACACAAAAACAGCTACAAGAGGGTGAACAAAGGTGGAGAATTGAAGAGCAAATCCGACTAAGATAACAGTGGCTAAAACCCATATGATAGATTTCAAGAAATCTTTCTTTGGTGAAGTGTGGGTTGGAGGTAAAGCTCGGAGTTGGTTTATGCAATACATGAGACCCAAATAACCAAAGTAAACCATAACTATGAAACCCACCATGGGAAAGTCACCATGGGTGTAGGCCTGGTACATTGTGGAGATGCAGTTAAATGTCAGATAATAGTCAGCTATGGCTGTTAGATTTATGGGGATTGCTGGATTGGTTGGTGGCAGATTTGTGGTTTGGTTTTCATCACCGATTGCCTTCATTGTTTTTGAATCGAAAAAGTTTTATGAGTTTTGAGATTATGGTGGAAACTATACGCAAAAAATGCTATATATATATATATATATATTTGTGTGTATATGCTTATGACGAAGTGATTGGTTCGTGGGCAAAATCAAAGAAACTGAAGAGAAAATACCTGGAAGTTGGCCGAGGAGCATAAAAATGTGTGGGGGCAAGTCTGGAGTTTCTAGGAACTAGGAATTGGGAAACTTCTTTGCATTATTTTTTAATATATGCGTGTGTAAATTCATGGAAGAGTGATGATATGTAATTGTCAAGTGTATAAGTTCATCGAAAGGATCCTTCAAGACAGAACTTCGAAAATCTCCTATTCGAGTTAAAGATCAACATTTTCATATCTATCATATATAATATAGGAAAAGGATTGTATGAACAGTGGCGCTTACGTCATCAGATCCTTTCCAATAGTTTTATGTCATCATCGATTCTTATCTCGAATTTCGTGATTTTATTCGAAAAAATCAAATCCAAATTAAAATACTGAAATTCAGGATAAGAATACTGATGGCATAAAACTATTGGAAAGGGATACAGATGACGTGGCGTCACTGTTTCATATAATCATTCCTCATATAATATATACGCACATTAGGTGGTTAAAGAGAAGATTTTTCATCCAAAAAAAAAATGAATGCTTTGCAATTTTGTAACGCCCCTAACTCGAATCCGTCACTGGAATAGAGTTACGGAGCATTACCGGAATTATCGATTTATTTATCAGATATTTTATTTCATCTAACATTCATATTTGGAACCAATTAAAATCAAACATAGTGTCCCTTAAACGTACTTATTTTTCTCGATATGTTTTACTTGAATTTATTACTTGTCTCACTATACTTAATTTCCTTGTATCAACGTATAAAAGATAATCACATATTTACATGTCATGATAAATATCATTCTCTTGCCATTTCTTCATAAACATAAATCAGGTAATTCATTATATCGATATTTTATGCATTTAAAAATACAATTCAAGTTACAATAACTTACCCGTTGCTTGTTCATGTTTATAATTTCATTAATCCGATATCTTTTCTTTTCCATGTTCGAGTCTCAGTATTCGAGTCATCTGAATTTTTATAAATAAATTTGATCGTCGTTTTTATTTATTTCATATTTTAATACGCTCAGTTAATACTCTAAACAAAATTACCATTTTACCCTAAACTTTTAAATAAATAACGATTTCATCCTTAGGCTCAAAAAATAAAATTCTTGCAATTTAATCCTTATTTCCAGCCGTTATTCTCATACAAATTGATAACAACCCATGAATTCTATAAAATATCGAATTTTTCATAATTTCAACACTTTTCAATTTAATCCTTAAAATAAGTTTTTCCCGATCTTGAACTAAATTAATAATTTCATTCAATTTTGCAAATTTAAATAATAAAATAATCCATTTCATGCAAATTGGTCATCTAACATTTTTACAAAACGCCCATAAAGTTTTACTTTTATTCAATTTAGTCTCTAAGTCTAAAACATGCAAATTAGCCATGCTAGCTGAATATTCATACATATTTTCCTCCTCCTCCTCTCCATTCCACATCCTTAATTTACATAACTTGCTATAAATAACATTATCAATAATTTCACTATTTACTTATATGTATATTCAAAACTGTCCATTTGAGTTATAGTCACTAAATTATTTATATCTTGAGCTACAAAACTCGAAATTAAAATCCGCTAATTTTGCCTGAAATTAGACTTATATATCTTCTTACCATAAAATTTTCATAATTTTTAGTTTAGCCAATAAGTACAGTTTATTCTTTAAAGTCACCTCTATTCTACTGTCTGACAGTTCTGACCCTTCTTCACTAAAAATTAATTATCTCTTCGTACAGAATTCGAATGATGTTTCTGTTTATTTCTATTGAAAATAGACTCATTTAGAATTCTAAAAATATAAATTTAAGCCCATAATTATTTTTTTCCAATCTTATATGATTTTCCAAAGTCAAAATAGGGGAACCCAAAATCATTCTGACATTGTCTAACTAAATTTGTTATATCTCACAATTTACAGTTTCATTGCTTACACCGTTTCTTCTATGAAAAACTAGACTCAATAAAATTTAATTTTATATTTTTAAACTCTAATTCAATTTCTACAATTTTTGGTGATTTTTCAAAATTAGACCACTGTTGCTGTCCAGAACTGTTTTAGTGCAAGATATTAATTACCATGTTTATAACACCCTTATGTTCTTTCTCTATACTATTTCTCATCACTTTCTCTTATTTTCTCTTCACTAACATATCAAGAACATAGGACCATATGTAAGGAAACTCTACATTAACATCAATCTCATGCTTTTTCAATAGTATCGAACTTAAAAATATATTGAAATCATGATGTTCTTATCTTGTTCTATTGATTTCAATCTTCATCTTGATTTTCTCTCTCCTTCAGTTTCCATTTCTTGAATTCAACTTGATATTCTAACTTCCCATAGTCTCTTTAACATTTTTACTCTTTTGATAGCTATGGAAATTTTTTTGATTTTTGGGTGAAAATGATAAATTTTTGGTAGAAGGACCAAATTGTAAAGAAAAGAAAATTTTCTTTCTTTTCTTCTCTTCCAACGTTGGTTGCATGTTAAGATGGATGGTGTTCTTCCCTCTCTTTCCTTTTTTTTCCACACACACACCCATATATATAGACTAAATAAAATAATAAAATATCTTATTAAAAATATTAAATAAATAATAATCTAATTAAATAACTATAAAATATCACCAACATCATAATTACTTTCTAGATTTCTCTCTCTTCCAATTGACCATTTTTCCCTTCGTGATCTTTTAAAATTCCATTCTTGAGTCATCACTTAATTTGGTAAAATTATAATTTAGTCCCTCATAATTCTTCACTTATTCAATTTGGTCCTAATTCATCAATTTTCCTTGGTTTCTAGATCATTCCACCCTTAAAATATTTGCACTATTAGTCTTTCAACTTTTTCATATTTACACTTTAATCCCTCAAATTTTGAGTATTTACTTTTTGGGCCATAAAACTTTTCTCACTTTTACAATTTAGTCCTTTCTTGAATCAATATGTCATAATATACTTCCCAGTGACATAACTAAATTTTCCTCTTCTTATTACTTTATTTCCTTATTTTACTGTATTAAGGATGATATTTTACTTTAAAAATTTTCAGGGTGTTTCAAATTTTATTACCTAAGAAGCAGCAAAAGTTGCTACAAAAGAACAACAAAACAAAGTCAAATGCTATACAAATTCAACCTAACCACAATGATTCAAAATACAGTATCCCTCATATTAACACATTTACCCATCAGTCTAATCTTAATTGTTTCTTTAATCTTCAAAACCAGTGTATCTGCCATGGTAGGAGTCTTCCCAAAAAAGCCTCTCATTCCTTTCTCACCAAATAGTATGGATATAACTGTACTGCTATTTCACTATATGATGCTCCCTATTGATATCTTGATAAGCTATATTACTGGTATTCACAGATGTCTGCAAAAGATATATAGTAATTAATTGATGTTGGCAAAATATATATGTAGAGGCTTAATTTAGTTCGGGCCCAAACAGAAACCAAAAATAATAATAAAAAATTTACAAACCCAATTACAAAGTCTAAAATACAATAGTCCACTTATAGAAAACATCAAGCCCAAATGGTCCAAACAATAAAATAAAAAACTAAAGACCCAGTAGCCTAATGACCTAAACTATTTTTCGGAAAAGGCAGAAACCCTAGGGTTTCTGAACGCAGCCACCTCTACTTCGCCATGTCAGCACAAACGACACCCGAGGTCTGCCACCATGTCGCAAAAACAGTAGAAGAGCGCCTCTTCCCATCGCCACCACCATCACCTGCAAAAGAGAGAAACACAAGGACAGAAACGACGTAGAAATAGGAAAATAAGAATAGTAGAAAAACAGTGAAAAACAACAATGTATAATCGGCTATAAAAGCCATCAACAGCATGTAAATTTTTTTTACGAAAAAAGAAAAAAAAAAGAAAAAAGTAATCAAAAAAAGACAGAACAAAAATTTCAAAGCTGATTTTTTTCTTTTTTTATCTTTTATTTTTTGGAAAAAAAAAGGTATAAACATAAAATAAAAATAAAAACTCACCAAGTCGTTTTAGGTTCCACTGCCGCGAGTGGATAAGGACACCGTCCCCTATGATGGACGGCTCCCTTCGGTGAGACAGTGAAGAAACCGAAGGGACTTCTCAGATTTTCCGATTTTTTCATCGAGCTTCGAGGAACACCGACACCGAATCTAGGCTTTGGGAGCTGAAAGGCCAAAAAAATGGGGACTTTTTGTGTTTTTCGGCCACCGGTAACGGCGGAGCCTATCGCCGGCACTGGTAGCCATTGTGGGACTTGCCGAACCTCAAAGGCTGAACTAAAAAAACTGATAGAAAAAAATATGGTTTTCAATTTTTTTTTTTTAAACAATAGGCAGAATGTTTTTAACAAAATTTTTTATTTATATAGGTTGGGTTAACTGACACTGTTTTGGTCGGCGTTCATTAGCCCCAAAACAACGTCGTTTTGGAGACCAACTCGAAATTCGACCCGTCTATTCCCATAGGATCTGCGTGTTTTCGCATGGATGGGATAATTTCTATTTCGGTCCTTCCGCTTTTCTTGTTCTTTTTAATTTGATACTATTTCATTTTGTAGTTTTTTTATTTTTATCCTTTTATTTCGTCCTTGTACAAATTAGTCCTTGGGCTTATTGTTGACTCTCCAGGGGAAGGACACCTGTGTTGGGAATGGGGGAATTATTTGTTCTGTCCCTATACTTTTTGTTTCATTTTAATTTAGTCATTTACATTTTGCTTTTATTTGTTATTTATACCTTAAGTTTCATCATGTTTTCAATTTAGTCCCTTTTAGTCACTGACAATGACGTCAAATGTGACATGGGTGTACTTGTTGGGATAATTTCACTCTAAATCCTTGCATTTTATATTTTATTTTTAATTTAATCCCTCATTTTAGGATTCTTCATAATTTAATCTTTAAATTTCGTCATAAATTTTAATTTAGTCCTTTATTCATTTAACTTCAACCCTTTACAAATTATTTATTTCTTTATTACTTATTTATTTTTTTACATATTTAAAAATAAAGTTGTTTACATTTTTATTTGGACATTTTTGCTCATTTATTGTTGTTGTTATTATTTTATTTTTATCTTATTTTAGCTATTATATCATTTCTTCTATTATTCTCACTCTATTTATATTTACACTCGTCATTAAGCACATTTCATTTTTATTTTTTATATTAAGTTACCTTATTTATTTTATTATTATGATGTGATTAATAATAATAATAATATTATTATTGCATTATTATTATAGTATTCCTTTATTTACCTATTATTTATCATTCTACCCATATAGCCATTTTAAATTATTTCATTATCGCTATGTCATACATTAGGTTTAAGCATTTATCCATTTGTGTATTAAGCCTAAATAAGTTAAACGCACATCATTTTAAATGTTACGTTCGTTTTTGTGCGATGCATAAAAAAGGAAAATTTTTAAATCGAGGAAATGTTCATTATTTTTGGAATTAAAAGAGTTGTGTTCCTAACTTACAGAATATGGTTTCTTTCTAAAACCGTAATAGTCGAATATCTATTTAAAAAAAAAAGGAGAGATTTAAGTAACAATCAAATGGCGTTTATTCTTGATTTCGAGGGCTTAAGGCATTGTGTCTTAACTTACGAGACATGATTCTTCCTTATCGATTAACTTGAAATAAGCCCTTTTCGTGAAAATTAATCCAGTTAAGTAATGCCTTAATACAAAAAAGGATTGTGTTTTAAACTCCCTTCAAATTTTCAATTCTCGACACTAAGACATCAAGTAATCAATTAGGTACCAATTTTGGGCGTTACGAGGGTGCTAATCCTTCTTCGTACGTAATCGACTCCCAAACCCATTTCTTGGATTTTGTAGACCAAAAATCATGGTTTTAGTAAATCAAACCTTTTATTAAAACGATAAAATTATGAGGTGACCCGATCATACCTCATAAAAAGGATTGGTGGCGACTCTCATTTTTGTTTTCAAAATATAAGTCGATTTCAAAAAGGGTTTCGACAGCTTGGCGACTCTATTAGGGATAAAATAAGAGAGTCAAGCCGCGAGTTGATTACTTTTTAGTCTTTTTGTCAATATTTGATAATTTGGTTCAAATTAACGATCCGTTCATTGCATTTTAATCCTTCATTTTTGTGGTAAATCAAGTTTTCATCATTTTGTTATATAATGACATGTTTGCTTTATTGGTTTGAGTCTTTTGGTATATTTTTGCATATTGGATTGCAAAATCCTTCGATTCTGCCTTTTTTAAGTGGGAGTGAGAAACTATTCCTTCGTGAGGTCTTCACTTCCGTATAAGATAGTGGATCACTTTCGGGATACATCTGTACCTATGTCTTCGTGAGATCTTTATCTCCGTATATCCATAAGGAAATGTATTCTCCTAAATCGAACTCGCTCCATATGAGCCTATAATGGGTGAAGATCGAGGAATCTGCTGGTTCAAATACCCTTACTTTAGAACTGAACCGCATATAATAAACCCTAAGAATCTACCCTAGGGAGAGCCATACCAAACCTTTAATAGTCATCCGAATAGGTGTTCTATTTATTATTTCTTGCTTTGAATTCTAGCTTTGTATGAAATGTAGTGACTTGTTTCATTTTGTTTTGGCTGTGATTGCATTGCATTTTCATTATAGAAAAGGGTGTTGATTCAAATTTAGTTGCTAGATAGAGAGCTTGTCATGGAAAAGAAATTTCTTGATAAAGTGGAAGACAATGCGGCTGTCTGGATATGGTCCGAGAAGGCACAACAAGAGAAGGGTGACAGCCTAACGGAGGGGTATGTGTCAAAATTATGGGATTTCACTCGCAGCAGTGTGACTAAAAATAATCTCCAAGAGTTGAAGGAGGTATGAGACCAATGGATGACGAAACCAAGCAATTATTCTACTGTAACTATTGTGATTTTCCTTATTTACTCAATATCAAAGTGGATAAGCACTTGTTCCTAGCTTTGGCCCAATATTGGAATCCCGCTTATAGCTGCTTTACTTTTGGGAAGGTAGATTTGGTGCCCACCATAAAAGAGTACACAACTCTGATCCGTTGCCCAAGGATCCAAGCCGATAAAACTTATTCTAGAGACGCCAGCATCCCAACTTTTTTAAAAAACCTAATTAGCATGAGAGGGATAAATGAGCAATGGGTCACGGCTCGGATTAAACAAAAGAGGGATAGTAAATGCATCCCTTAAAAAAGTTTGTGAGATTTGATCTTGGCACATCTAGATACAAAGAAAAGAGTCAATGTCTTCACCTTGAGTATTTACGGGTTGGTCATTTTCCCTAAAGCACTGAGCACATAAATGAGACAGTTTTAGATTTATTTGACTGACTTGACAAAAGGGCCACGCCCATCCCAAAAATTTTGGTCGAAATTTTCAGATCTTTAAATGCATGCCGAAGAGCGGGTGAAGGAATATTTATTGGGTGTGCGTAACTTTTGTTATCATGGTTTCATAGCCACTTTTAGAAGGTAGAAAAGATCTTTTATCAATATTCTCCTAGAACTATTCTTCGTTGAAAGAGTTCGTGGCTACCCCAAGGCTAGACAACATTTCAAAAGAAAAGTGGATGACAATTCTCTAGGGTCTCCAAGATGAAGACGTTGAATGGAGGTCCTTTTGGATGATCCCTGATGAGATTTTGTACTGATATAGAGACTTCGACTGGGTCCCTCTACTTGAGATATGAGGAGCTATTAGATATGCCCCTCTACTTGTATTGAGGCAGTATAGGTTGATGCACTTTATATCGGCAACGCAAAGGTTGGCTCAATGTGAGTTTGCATATAAATGCGATAATTACAAGAAGAAGGTTCGTGAAATATCAAACGTTTGGAACCGAACTCACAAAATGAAAGAGTTTACTGCCAATCCCATGGCAAACCCCCAATATGATTGGCGGTGGGGTAAAAGAGTCAATGAAAATGCCCCTATGTCAAGTAAAAAAAACACTCAGCAAATAGAAGAACACTTACAAGTGATACCGTCCGAATTAGAGATCATAAAGCAAGACTTTAAAAAGAGGAGTTTGGAACTGGGGAAAAAGATAGAACAGCTGGAAGAGGAAAAGATGCGGCTAGGATCAAATGTCGACGTCCAGAAGTTAGAAGTCAAGAAAATGAGAAAAAGGAAAGAATAATGTTGAGGAAGATTTTGATAGCTTAAAAACAGATTATAAGAAACTGTATTGGTCGATGATGACTGCCAGATTGGGTAAGAAATTGGAACAATGGTAGAAAAAATCAAAGAGGAAAAGATTAGAGCAGATCAGTAGGAAAAGAAATTCCAAGATGCTCGAGTTTGAGAAGATGCTCTAGAAAAGGGATTTGTTAGAAAACCGAAATGAAAAGGTTGGGTTGAGAGGCCGAGTGGCAGAATTGGAAAGGTCAGTGCATCAATATCGTAGCCGTAATCCCGCAATTGAGTTGAAAGTAAGCCTAAATAAGATTGAAGTGTTGAAAAGAAATGAAAAAGAGATCGAGGCCGCACTGCAAAATTGTGAACTTTGAGTTGAGCTTCTTGAAACGAACAATGAACACTGGAAAGAGCAACTCCAACGCTCTTAAGGTCAGATTAGAGATAGAGATCACATCATGGGCGAAGTTATGACTCAAGTACGAGAAGTAGACGACCATTTGCAAACCCTAGCAGTTCAAGCTGACATGCTGAGCTTAAATTATGAATTAGAATCAGATCGGGGCCGAGAATTAGCTTGGCTTCTTAGAAAAGTCAAGGCTTAGAGTATTAGGGCAAGACTGTATATGTAAAATATCCGTTTTATGTAAAAAGATATGTTTTCTAATAAAGTTGTTCTAATAAAATTGAATCTGAATCAATGTCTCTTTTTGCATTCATTTCATTTATCGGCATCACATTTCATCATATGCATTAAATTTCATTAAAAGACCCTAATTAATCGAAATTATGATAGTTACCCTAGAAACCAACAAGAATTTTCCAACTGAATATCGTTATGGTACCCGCGGCAAAACCAAAGCAATGGATCAAAGATTAGAGAAATTAGAATAAATTCAAAAGGAAATACAAGATCAGTGGCAAGCACAGCTGCAGAAACAATTAGTTAAAGCAGAACAAGACATGAAAGATCAAATACAAGAATTCTAACGAAGTATGATAAGCCAGTTAACACAGTTGCTAGCTGGAAGGATTAAAAAAGGGAAAAGCATTGTGGTTAACTAGGAGGATAATAATGAAGACCCTACATACCCCTAGGCTTTGCCCTGGTAAATTTTCAAGCCCAACTAGATACATATCCACGAAGGGTACCCGTCACTATAAGACTTTGTAACACCCCTCGCCCGCATCCGACGCCGGGACGGGGTTCGAGGTGCTACCTGACTTTTACTAACACTTCCATACTAAACAGGGCCATGAAATCTCAAATAATTAAAAACTTTTCTTTTCACATGCAATTTGTCCCTTATGCGAGCTTACGAGGCCCAATACATGCATTCAAGCGTTCGGGACCCAATCGAGAACTCATGAAAAACTTAGAAAAAGCTCTTGCGTTAAGGCTTCACATCCCATGTGCTCAGGCCGTGTGGCCGAAATAGTCTAATTATCAAGCCTTTTGTCACTCTCACACCACATGCATAGATACATACTTATCCAATAACATACAACGTGGCATAAATGAGCTCTTAAACATCTACAAACATGATATGCTCAAGTTATTTTCTTATGTAATAAATATTATAGAATTTGCCCATATCATTACCACATACTAGACATAACTATCATTACATCACAAACCATTCATGAAGCATTATTAACTATTTACCAATCACTTAATCCTGCATTAGTTACTAGCTCATCAATGAATCTCAATTCAATCTCTAGGCATACATGTAAGCCACATCACAAGAAATAATAACATAAATGCATAAGAATAATCATATGGGCCCATAACTTCATTAGCCGACATAGGCCAATTTACATGACTAATACTACCTTAATAACAAGCCAATGCCTTTGGCTAAATCATAATATTACATACTCACATTAAAACCCTATACATGCCATAGACTCGAATCACTTGAGTTTACTTATCCGATAACGTTAACTCGATAGGGTGATAATATCTCCGACGGCCTCTAACCCGAGCTAACCTGGAACTCTAGAAAACATGGGAAAGAAGGGGTAAGCTTTAGTAAGTTCATATGAAAACAATAAGCAACTCATTAACTTGTTTTATCAATGTTTACAACATATTTTCAAGTTCACTACAAGCTGTCTTTCTGAGCAACGGTCACTAAATTATTTATATCTGGAGCTACGAAACTCGAATTAAGTTCCGTTAATTTTCCCTGAAACTAGACTTATTTTCTTTTTTCCAAAAATTTCCAGAATTTTGGTTAAGCCAAATAGTACAGTTTATTAGTTAAAGTCTCCCTATTTCAGGGTATGACCACTCTGACCCTGTACACTACAAACCGAATTTCTCTCTGTACAAAATTCCAACGACCATGCCGTTTATTCCCCATAAAAATAGACTCAATAAGGAATCCATTCATGTAAGGTATAACTCTTAATAATTTTTGTACAATTTTGTGAATTTCTAAAGTTAGAACAGGGATCTCGAATTCATTCAGACCCTGTTTCACAAGAATTCAAATATCAAACAATATGGAATTCTTTTTCTTCCTCTGTTTCTTTCATATGAAAATAGACTCATTAAGCTTTAATCCCATATTTTATTCTGCCTTTAACTCATTTTCCACTATTTTTAGTGTATTTTCAAAGTTACACTACTGCAGTAACTCAAATCTGTCAAGGCTAAATTACTCATTCATGATCATTGTTCATAATATTAATACAACACCATTTTATCCATCATGGTAAGAACACATATTATGCATCATAGATCATCACATATCAAGGCATTCTCATAGGATTAGTATACATACTTGCACAACTCGTAACATAACTCGAGTGCATACTCACCAATGACTTACCTCATTGAGACCATCATTAACTCTTTCCTTGGATTGCCCGTTGAACACTTGGAATACTAATTAGATACTGGAAAAGCCTTTGCACATAAGTGCTTCAATTGTAGCTAAAGCTACCTCATATCTCATGACATTTCAATGCTCACTCTCGAGCTAGTCATCTAGACTCATAATTCCTAGTGACATGTCACTCGTATCCTATTCTATTCTTAAGGTTCAAACGGATTTTTCCTCGTCTATTAAGGCTTTGTCTTATCATATTTCTATTAATTACATACACATTAATATCTGTACAATTCATGTAATGATAACATTTAAATACATGTATAGCATGGTATTGTTTACATACTGAACTTACCTCGATACCACAAATGTGAAAAGGACATACTCGTCCATAAATCGATTTCTTTCCGTTCTAGGTCCAAGTCTCAATTTTCATCATCTATAACATCACATTTAGCCTACCAATCAGTCACAATATTCATATGGGTCTAAAAATCATATTTTTACAAATTTTCATTTTGACCCTAAACTTTTGCATATTTGCACTTTTGCCCCAATGCTCAGTAAATTAATTTTTATTCAATTTCTATAAGGTTTAAGACATGCTGAACATTTTTCTCTTCTATGGCAACTCCAAATTTTCACTAATTCACACACTTATGACCAATTTGTAACTTTCACAATTTAACCCCTTTTTGACATTTTTACCGAAATTCATTGAATAAAACTCATATTTAACACATCAAACATTCATTATCCACTATAAATCATCAAAGCACAACCATATCATGAATGGGTAAATTTTAAACTCTAATTTCTCTTCAATCAATTGGTAGAAATAGAAAATTTAAGCTTCGGGATCTCAAAAATACGAAAATCATTAAAACGGACAAAAACCATACCTATATAAGCCATAAAAGCTTGGCGAATGGAGCTCATCCATGGCTGCTATTTTCTGTTCTTTCCACGGTTGAAGAAGAAAGAATGAAAAAAATGATAGCTTTTATCATTTGTCTTATTAGGTTATTTTAATTAATTTACAAAATTACCCTTTTATTTCAACCAAATTTCAAAAATACCAAACAAATATCCATTCACTAACTTATTAAAGGAATAATTGTCACATAAGGACTTTCAATTTAAAACTCATAACAATTAGGCACCTCATATATAAAGAACTCAACTTTTGCACTTTTTACAATTTAGTCCTTTTGACTAAATTGAGTGCTCAAACGTCAAAATTTTCGAATAAAATTTTTACAAAATATTTTCATAAATTTATAGACTATAAAAATATAATAAAAATAATTTTTTTTTCGTCGGGTGTGTGGTCCCGAAACCACTGTTCCGACTAAACCCAAAATCGGGCTATTACAGACTTCAACAATATCAAGCCCGTACTAGAGATAATTCGACCAACCTAGTTGTTTCCGATTTGGATGACATGGCTAAAATGGATAGAGCAATAGTAGAATTATCGAAACAGTTGGAAGATTGGTGCAAGTGGTTGGAGGAGAAATTCAGAGTTATGGAGAATGTCGATTACCTTTGCCAAGTCGATGCTAAAGAACTGAGTTTAATCCTGGATCTAGTACTCCCACTAAAATTCAAGACTCTAGAATTCGAAAAATATAATGGGACTAGTTATCTTGAAGCTCATATCACAATGTTCTGCTGAAGAATGACGGGATACGTCAATAATGACCAATTTTTAATTCACTACTTCAAGGATAGTCTGATTAGGTCGGCTGCTAAGT
This sequence comes from Gossypium arboreum, assembly GCF_025698485.1. NCBI lineage: Eukaryota > Viridiplantae > Streptophyta > Magnoliopsida > Malvales > Malvaceae > Gossypium > Gossypium arboreum. Next base: position 6,685,733 of record NC_069078.1, on the reverse strand, counting down.
GGTACAACCAGTTAAGCCGTACCCAAATTAACTCATGGAAAGACTTGGCACAAGCTTTCATGAAACAATACAGCTATATGACTGACATCACACTCGACAGAATTACACTGTAAAATATGGAGAAGAAGCAAAGTGAGAGCTTTAGGCAGTATGCTTAGAGATGAAGAGAGGTGGCAATGCAAGTCCAACCATATCTTCTGGAGAAGGAGACAATAATGCTTTTCATAAACATGCTGAAAGTCCCATTCATTAACCATATGTTAGGAAGTGCTACCAAAAGCTTCTTAGATATAGTAATGTCTGAAGAAATGATCGAAAATGCAATAAGGAGTGGGAAAAGAGACACGGGGGGAAACGCTAAAAGATCAGCCCCGAGGAAGAAGGAAAATAAAGTGAACACCGTGAGTGTGTATAACAAGAGCTATTCAAAATCGATTATTGTGGGCTAACCAAGGACCATAACAACCAGCTATCAAGGCCCCTTCAAGGCAAAAATCTAACTTAATACCAAACACGTAAAAACTCTAATTTACACACATCCCAATGATATACAGAGAATTATATCAGAATTTGTTTGACGCATATATGGTATCCTCATTTTACTTAAAACCCATGCAACCTCTATTCTCAAAATGGTATGATGTGAATGCTCAATGTGAGTACCACACAGGAATAACAAGATATTTAATTGAAAACTACACTGCATTTAAAAAGTTGATTGAAAGGTTCATCAAGATTGGGATTGTAAGGTTTGATGATCCATTAGGACCTAATGTGGCAGGAAATCCATTACCCAATCATTCAGATCAAGAGGTAAACCCGATAATTGAGAGTGGAGGAAAGATGACCAAAATCGATGTTGTGGAGGTGAAATCCCCACTAAAATGGGTCTGGAAAAAAATGATAGACGAAGGAGGATTAATAATGCAAGATTTAGAGGAGATACCCAAAGGGGTGAGAAACTATTATGAGTTCCACACCGAAAAGGGTCATGAGATCCAAGAGTGCGCTAAGTTCAGGACTTTAGTGCAAAATCTAATGGATAAAAAATAATTGAAATTTTTTTAGGATGTCTAGGGCTTGGAAGGAGAAGATGTTTGCGCCTTAGAAGAAAGATCGATGGAGAATGTCTACAAAGTTAACCATCCAGTGGTGATTATTTTACGGTCGAGAAATAATAAAGTAGGAACACAAGCTGCACTGAGAGTCATTATTCAAAAACCTGTGGCTTTTCCCTATAAGGACAGCAAAAGGGTTCTATGGAACTATAAATTGCAACGTGATAATCCAAGAGAAGAGAACTCAGTTATCACTTCAGAAGAAGGCCAGGATATTGGTTTCTACACACACAGTGGGAGGCGCTATGACCCTGAAAATACAAGAACTAAGCCCGTTAAAGGAAAAACCCTAGCAATTGAACACAAGAAAGAAAAGATGGCTAGACTTGAATCACCTGTTAATAAGCCGGTAACTGAGAATGAGGTTAAGGAGTTCCTAAAATTCTTGAAGCATAGCGAGTATAGTGTTGTAGAATAGCTATACAAACAACCAGTTCACATATCAGTACTAGCTTTACTTTTGAGCTTAGAGACACATCGTAACACATTGATGAAGGTGTTAAATGAAACTTATGTTGCTGATGATATCTCTGTGAACAAGATAGACTGTCTGGTTAACAATCTGAGTGTCGAAAATTTCATCTTTTTCAATGATAATGAAATATCGCTAGAGGGCATGGGATCTACGAAGGCTCTACACATCACTACCCGCTGCAAAGGATATATGTTTCCAGGGGTGTTAATTGACAATGGATCTACACTGAACGTCTTACCTCTATCCATACTGAATAGATTATTAGTGGATAACTTTCACATAAAAACGTGCCAAAATATAGTGAGCGCGTCCGATGGTACGAAAAGAAAGGTAATGGGAAGGATTGAAATACCCCTCTTAATTGGCCCAAACACATATAAGGTAGACTTTTTGGTGATGGATATTAAGCCCTCTTATAACTGTTTGTTAGGTAAACCTTTGATTCACTCGGCTGAGGCAGTGCCGTCGTCACTACACCAAAAACTGAAGTTGGTAACGGAGGGTTGACTAGTTACGATAAACACTGAAGAGGATATCATTGCATCCGTAACTAGTGACGCACCATACATAGGAGTGGATAATGAGGCAATAAAATGTTCTTTTCGATAACTGGAATTTGTTAATGCAACTTTTATTTTTGAAGGAAACAAAATCCCAATACCAAGAATATCTAAAACCACGAATATGGGCCTGCAGTTGACGGTTGGAAAAGGAGCCTTACCTGGAAGAGGACTCAAAAATACCTTTAAGGGAAATTCAATGCACCAATGCTGATGGACAAATGAAACCACGATGCACCAATGTTGATGGACAAACGAAACCACTTTAGCTTAGGATACAAGCCAGATGCGAGGCAAAAGAAGAGAGTTGGAAAAGAAACAAGAAAGAAGAAGAGCGCGAATGGGTAGAGGAGAGGTCAAATAGGAACCGATGACCTTTCCTCATATATCTAAAACGTTCGTGTTAGGAGAAATTATTTATCCTGAATGAAAGACGTCAAGAAAAAAAACTGCAGAAATAATGTTAGGAAATCTGAGCATCAATGATCTATCCAAAGAAAGAATTGGGGAAAACTTGTCAAGCATTTGTCCTTATATCCCTGGAAGTGTTCTGAACAATTGGACTGTAAAAGAGATCCCTGTAATTTTTAGAACTAATTCAGAGTAATGTTCAAAACACATTTATTGCTTTAAGCTTAGGAGCAATAAGAATCATTTTGTGAAAAATGTATATGTCCATTATTTTTATTTCAATAAAATGCATCTTCGTGTCTTATTTTGGCAAATATTCTTTTATTTTTTCCATTTCATTTACCACACAGATAATTATTCTCAGATTCATTTATTCTTTGGGTCTTCTTTTATTCATACAACAGGTCTCCATATATCAATGACACAAGTGACACTGCTGCTGACTCAGAGTCTCATTTTGAGCAGGTTATGTATCTAGAGGAACCTTAAGACTTTGAAAATGATCAAGATTGTAACCTATCTCCTGATTTGTTAAAGATGGTAGAACAAGATGAGAAATAAATCCTATCGTACAAAGAGTTAGTAGAAATTGTGAGTTTAGGAGACAAACAAGAAAAGAAAGAGGTGAAGATCGGAGCTTGCATCACTGCAGGGATGAAGCAAGACCTCATTGAGTTACTCCAAGAATTCAAAGATGTCTTCTCATGGTCGTATTAGGACGTGCCTAGTCTAAGTACTGATATCATGGTGCACCAATTTCCTATAAGGGAAGAATGCAAGCCAATTCAACAGAAACTCCAAAGGATGAAGCCCATATAAAAGAAGAGGTCAAGAAGTAATTTGACGCTAGTTTCCTACAAGTTGTTAAATATTTAGAGTGGATAGCCAATATAGTCTTCATCCTTGAGAAATATGGGAAAGTACAGATGTGTGTAGACAACAGGGATTTAAACAAAGCCAGCCCAAAGGACAATTTTCCGTTGCCTCACATTGACACCTTAGTAGACAACACGACAGATTATTCATTGTTTTCCTTCATGGGTGGCTTATCTGGATACAACCAAATAAAAATACATCCTGAAGACATGAAAAGACCACATTCGTAACCATGTGGGGAACATTTTGCTATAAAGTGATATCATTCAGACTGAAAAATACGAGAGCGACGTATCAAAGAGCCATGGTAATTTTGTTTCATGATATGATGCAGAAAGAAATCGATGTTTATGTCGACGATATGATTGCAAAATCCTGAATAAAAAAAGAGCATGTATAAATCCTAAGGAAATTGTTCTTGAGGTAGAGAAAATTCCAACTAAAGCTCAATCCAGCAAAGTGTACCTTCGAGGCTAAGTCAGGAAAATTGCTAGGATTCGTAGTCAGCGAAAATGGGATCGAGATCGACCCAGACAAAGTTAAAGCTATATAGGATTTGCCTTTACTGTGCACTCAAAAAGAGGTTCGGGGTTTCTTAGGGAGATAAAATTATATTGCCCGGTTCATTTCACAACTGATCGAGAAATGCGACCCCATATTCCGTCTCCTTAAGAAACACAATCTAGGTATATAGGATGATGAGTGCCAGAAAACTTTTGACAAGGTCAAACATTACTTGTCCAATACCCCAGTGCTAATGTCACCTAGTCTAAATAAGACATTGATATTGTACTTAGCAGTATTTGGGAATTCTATAGGATGCATGGTAGGCCAACATTGTGAGTCAGAAATGAAAGAAAGAGTGACATACTATCTCAGTAAAAAGTTCATTAAATATGAGACAAGATACTCGCCGATTGAAAAGTTGTGTTGTGCTTTAATCTAGACAACCCGAAAGTTAAGGCAGTACATGTTGTACCACACAACTTGGCTTATCTAAAAAATGGACCCTCGAAATTACATGATGGAGTCGACTACTCTGAATGGAAGGATAGCCCAATGGCAAATTCTGCTTTTCGAATTTGATATAATTTATGTGAACCAGAAGACATTAAAATGGAGTGCAATAACAGATTTTCTAGCTAGTAGAGCTCTAGAAGATTATGAGCTTTTGAACTTTGATCTCCTAAACAAAGATCTGATGTATGTTGCGACCACTGAAGAAGATGCTCAAGAAGGACATCATTGGAAACTAAATTTTAACGGAGCTTTAAACGCTATGGGTAACTGAATCAGGACAGTCCTGGTATCCCCAAATGGATATCATTATCCATTTACTAGTAAAATTGGATTTTGATTGCACAAACAATATGGCAGAATACGAAGCATGCATCATGGGTATCCATATAGCCATAGAACGCAAGATCAATGTACTAGAGGTATATGAGGATTCTACACTAGTAATTTATCAACTCAAAGGTGAATGGGAGATGAGAGACCCCAAGTTGACCAATTATCAAAGACTGGTCATTGAATTAATTAAGGAGTTCGATGACATCACCTTTTGCTACCTCTCGCGAGATAAAAATCAGATGGCTGATGCCTTGGCTACTTTAGCTTCCATGGTTAAAGTGAACAGACAAGAGAATGTAAAACCTATCCATATGAGTATCTATGAGGATCTAGCTCATTGTTACAACATCAAGGAAAAAGAAAAGAATGATCACCCTTGGTACAACAATATACTGTGATATGTGAAGAATCGTGAATAACCAGATCAAGCAACCGAGAATGATAAAAAGACGTTGAGAAGACTGGCCAATGACTATGTCTTAGATGGAGAGATCTTATACACAAGAAGAAATGATCATGTACTAATGAGATGTGTAGACATTGTTGAGGCTAAGAAAATTTTGGAAGAAGTCCATGAGGGCGTTTGCGGAACGCATGCTAATGGTTTTACAATGGGCAGGCAAATCATGAGATTCGGATATTATTGGTCCATCATGGAAAGAGATTGTATCAATTATACCAAGAGATGTCATAAATGCCAAATTTATGGAGATAAAATTTATGTGCCTCCTTCACCTCTTCATGTTATAACTTCTCCATGGTCTTTCCCTATGTGGGGCATAGATGTCACTGGGTCGATCTCGCCAAAAGCTTCTAGTAGGCATCGTTTTATCTTTGTGGTCATTGGCTATTTTACCAAGTGGGTAGAAGTAGCTTCTTACGCCAATGTCACGAAGTCAGTAGTCAGTAAATTTTTGAAAAAAAAGATCATATGTTGGTATGGGATGTCAGATAAGATTATATCTGACAACGCATTGAATTTGAACAACAGCACAATATCAGAAGTCTGCAGTCAGTTTAAGATCAAACACCACAAAACCCAAAAATATATGGTGCAATGGAGGTAGCCAATAAGAACATTAAGAATATCGTGGGAGAAAATGACAGAGACTTATAAAGATTGGCATGAGAAGGTACCATTTGTCCTCTATGCTTATCAAATGTCTGTTAGAACCTCTACTGGGGCAATGCCTTTCTCATTGATTTATGGAATGAAAGCGGTTTTACCCATTGAAGTCGTGATTCCTTCTCTCCGAATTTTGTCAAAATTAAAGTTAGATGAAGCATAATGGATCCAATCTCGATATGATCAGTTGAATTTGATTGAAAAGAAGAAGTTGAAAGCTATCTGTCATGGTTAGATGTATTATTGAATACATTATCGAAAGCCATGTATTATTGAATACAAAATTAAAGATGTATTATTGAAAGCCAAATTCGCTAAATTTGTTAAATTAGGACCAAATTGATAAAATGTGTAAATTTTAAGGACTAAATTTGTTATTATATCAATCAAATTTATGTATAATTGAATAAAAATATTAATGCCATTACAAAATGTCATTAATTGCTCAATTTCAAAATTGACAAGGATTAAGATTTTTAGATGAACCAATTTGCTTAATATCAAAATTAAGAGAAATCAAGATTTTTATTATAAAAAGAAACAAATATATTTATAACTTTATTTTATATAAAAAGAAAAGAAAAAATCCTCATTCCCCAAATATTTAAGAATAAGAATAATAAGCGTGGGAATGTTGTTGGATTCTACTCGTTGTTGGATGGATTCAAATAATAAGATCAGGATGGAGAGCTTTTCTCATATCAGGAAAACAAAACTGAATTGTAGTTGCAAACAAGAAGGGATGGTGAGTGTTCGTGTGTAGTAATATTTCGAAATGAGCTCTGATGGGAGGTGGCTTCATCTCAAAAGAATGCTGCATCTCCCACTATCTCATTGGCTGGTTGCCTTCATCAATCGAAATAAAGGGTATTGCATTTGCATGCATGGACATACATGGAGGAGGTTTTAGGGCCCGTAAGCTAGGTAGGTCTTTCCCTTTTCTTTCAATTTTGATTTCAATATGGTGGTGTAGCTGCTTGGATTTTTCATTTTGGGACACTGTCATGGTTTTGCTCATATAAACTATTGGATTAATGGCATCAGATAGATCCGAAGTTAATAAAAAAGCCGTCTAATCTCCGATAGATCCGAAGTTAATGGCATCAGATCTATTGGCGCCATAACCATCAATCTTCCACTGATAACAAGATTCAGTCAATACAGTGCATTCAATCAACTCACTATTTTCCGCCACTAATGATAAAAATCCCCAGCCCCCAAGAATTGAAATAGCACTAATAAAATCAACAGTAAAAAAGAAAAAGAAAAAAGAGAGAGGCAAAGATAGTAAAGAAGCACGCAGCAGACGGTGAGTGTATTTCCGTCAGAATCTGGCCATGGCCGTCGGCCTCATATCAGTACCTTTTGTTCTTCAATAATATCACAATAATAGAACTCTATCATCGATCGATAGTTTCATCCATGTTTTATTGTGATATTTGTGAAAAAAAGAAGGTAAGAAATGATTTTCTTGTTCAATCTTGTTTGATTCAAACTCCACCCTCACCATCACCTTTGCTTTTTTGCACATTCGGCTATACCCTCTGATGCCCTAATTTTTCCTCTAAAGAATTTATAGGCACCCAACTCCAGATCCACTTGCCATTTTCTATTACTATCCAATCTAGTAAATAAATAAGGTTAGTAACTGAGATTAAATAAATGGTTAAAATTTATCATAGGTCCTTGTACTTTTTATAAATTTAAAATTTAATATTTATACTTTTATTTTCAAGAATTTAGTCCCTTACTTTTCAAATTTCATATTGAATTGTTAACACTATTAACCTTTTTGTATGACATTTTAAAATAAAAGATACTCATTTGGCAACAATGCAATTAAAAATATATTATAATAAATTTAAATTTAACAAAATAACCTTAGCAATTGAAAAATAAAAAAAATAATTTTCAAAAAGTAAAAGTACAGTGAGATATCGCATATTTTAACCTAAAATCATTTTTATTTTAGTTCACATCTTCAAAAATAAAAAGATTGTATAATTTTAATTTTTTTTTTTTATCAATTCTAGTTTAAGTCTTTAGGCAGTTTAAAATTTTCTTCAAACAATCATGGATTAAAAATTATGATTTATTATTCTATACATTGGACTAAAAATAACTAACGAAATTAAAATGATGCCATTTTTGTTTAATACGTAATAAAATATTTTGGAAATAATTTAAAAAATAAGAAAGGAATTTTAAAAAATGGGTTTTTTTATTAAAAAATTAAAAATTATAAACTCTGCTGATTCAAGCAAGCAACTTGTAGCATCTTCTGGGAGCCCTTGTACCAGAATTGATGTTTTTGACCTAAATCCTTTAAGGGATGGTGGCTTGCGAGTGGTTATGCTCAAATCTACAGATGTTGATTCAACTTGCAAGGCTAACAAGGAAGGCATATACTTGTGCAATCTCCTCGACACTGGATAGGCCTCAAGGGTCTTGAAATTGGAACGAAAATAACTATATGTTGTTCTAACAAGCAGAGCCATTTTTCAAAGAATGAAAAACTATATGCTGAGTCCATTACTATCCAATTTGTGTTGGGATTTATGTTTCTTGCTCTTATTTGGAAATTTGATTTCTCACCTTTCATGGATTTGAGCATTGCCATACTGAGCTATGAAACCATTATGACCATTTCCAAAGAGGCATCTCTTATGCCTAACTTATGGAAGCTCAAGAAGATATTTGCCACTAGCATGGTCCTCAATACCTACCTTGCTTGCATGACTGTTGTTTTCTTCTGGGCTGCTAACGGTTTCGACTTCTTTTCTGACAAGTTTGGGGTCACCGGAGTGTTAGGGGAGTGGCCAATATGTTTCCTGAAAATGCTAATTGGGAGCCACAGCAGCAGCTGTGTGCAAATTTTCCCTACTTGAGGACAATAATCTTTTCTGGGAGACAGTATTTGTTATGAACAAAATTAAAATTAAAGAAATAAAGTAAATGGTAAACGATGCGTTTAGGAGTTTAGAGCATTATTGTAAAACAGTACGTGTTGATCAGTTAAAACAGTGTGTATAGGGATAGTCTAATGAAACTGCATTTTAAGGGGACTCACAGTCTGAGCTGTAAGAAGGGCCAACTAACTGTTCAGTCTGTTATTCCTTCCTCTCGATTCTCTCTTCTTCTTCTTCTTCTTCTTCTTCTTCTTCTTCTTCTTCTTCTTCTTCCTTTCTTTTCTATCAAAATTTCTCTTTTAGTAACAAATCCGCCCCCCCCCCCCCCCCCCGGAATTGAAATAGCACTAATAAAATCAACAGTCAAAAAAAAGAGAGGCAAAGATAATAAAGCAGTAAGCAGCACACGGTGAGTGTTATCCGACAGAATCTGGTCATGGCCGTCGATATCAATACCTTTTGTTCCTCACTAATATCACAATAATAGAACTCTATCATCGATGCAAGAAGCAGCTTTGGGCATCGATAGTTTCATCCATGTTTTATTGTGATATTTGTGAAGAAAAGAAGGTAAGAATATGATTTTCTTGTTTGATTCAAACTCCACCCTCACCCTCGCCTTTTTGCATATTCGGCTATACACTCTGATGCCCTAATTTTTCCCCTAAAGAATTTATAGGCACCCAAGCCCAGATCCACATGCCATTTTGTTATATTATTGTCCAATCTAGTAAATAAATAAGGTTAGTGACTGAGATCAAATAAATGGTTAAAATTTACCACTTTTTGTAAATTTAAAATTTAATTTTTATATTTTTATTTTTAAGAGCTTAATTTTTCCTTTTCAAATATTAAAATTTATGTTCAATTATTAATATGATTACCTTTTTTTGATGTGATAGTTTAAAATAAAAAACATTCATTTAATAGCAATACAATTTAAAAAATATTTTAATAAATTTAAATTTAGTAAAATAATCTTAATAATTTTAAGAACTGAAACTGAATTTTGACATTTAAAAATAAAAAATTAATTTCTTAAAATAAAAATACGATTATATATATATTTAACCTAAAATCATTTTTGTTCTAGTTTACATCTTCAAAATAAAAATATTGTATAATTTTAGATTTTAGTCTTGTAGAGGCCCAAATTTTCTGGGCCCAACAACCAAAAAAAAATTTTAAACAATCTACTTACATCAGCCCAAATAAAAACTAAATAGACCTAAACCCAACTAAGCTTACTACCCAAACCAACCCTATAGCCCACAACCTAAACATCCCATTAGTGAGCAAAAACCCTAGTCTCATGTGCGCCTGCACCTTCCATCGCCACGCCTGCAAAGACGCCATCCGTCTCATCGCTTTGCACCTCCAAAGATCTGCAAACACGCAACAAAAAGAAAGCAAGATAGACGCAAATGACAGCATAAACAAGAGCAAATAATAGCAAAGACCAAGTGTAATATTAAGTTATAAAAGCCTCGAAAAATCGTTGTAAAATGGGGGATTTTGAAAAAAATCAAAAATTGTGAATGTAAAATCAGCTTTTCAAACATATATTTGAATACAAAAAAAAACAGCAAGTATTGAAGAAAAAAATAGATTCAACGCATTAAGGCCTCATTTCTTTTCCTTTTTATTTTCATTTTTCGACTACACATACAAACGTATTTTCTCTATTTTTTCTTTCAAAAACAGTATATTTATATATAAATATAGCAAAATAAAAAATAAAAATTTACCTTTTTATTTCCGACCACTGTACGGTGGTCGACGGCAATGAGCCACCACGGTGGTGGTCAGTCCGATGACTGGAAATCGCAAAGGGGGAGAGGGAATGAGAGAGTTCTCTCATATTTTTTTTTGGAGAATGCTGAAATGAAATTTTAAAAAATTTGAGGCTTTTATAACATGTATAAAAGCAACCGTTTTGGCTTAGTGCCTCATGACACAAAACAGCGTCGTTTTGGAGTAAAACGGTCGACTCGACCGCTCCAATTAGGATCCGCGTGTTTTTGTTGAAGCGGGCTATTTGCACACTAGCCCTTCCGCTTTCATGGCGGTTGCGATTTAGTCCTATTTCCTTTTTAATTTTGCCCTGTAATTTTATTTTTATTTTATTTTGGCCCCTCAGAGCGGTGTGTTTATAAGGCACAGGATAATCTTGTGCATTCCATTTTAGTCCTTAAGGCTGTTTTAATTATTTAATTATTTATATTTTAACCCTTTTATTATTTATTTATTTCAATTTACCTTCTTAATTTTATTTAAGTTATAATTGAGCCCTCTTATTTTAATTCATTTATTTATCAATTTATCTATTTACATGTTTAGTTATATATTATTCCTTTTTATTTTATTATTCATTCATTTTCCTATTTATATCTTGTTCAATCACTCATTTTACTATTATTTAAGATTTTAAATTTCATTTTAATTTCAGTTTACCTTTTTAATTCTATTTAAGTTTCAATTATGTACTTTGATTATTTATGTTCATTTTCTTTATATTTTTTATTGTTTATTATCCTTTTAAATACCTAGGTTTAATATTATTTATATTCTTTTACTTTTAAAATACTTAACATTACTGTTATGTATATTTGGTTTTATTTTTGTACAAATTTCATCATCTGTCATTATTCTTATTTTTTCTCGTTGCTTATTTATTTCTTTACTTATTTTTATACCTTCATATTTTATTTATTTTTCTTCATCACGCATGTTCCATTTTATTTTAATCATTATTATTACTATTACTTTTATTATTATTACTGTTTCTATTATTGTTTTTCTATTACTATTTATGTTATTGTTGGCACTATTCTTTATTTTATTATTATTATTATTATTATTTATTATTTTATCATTACTTTCTATTATTGTTATTATTAATATACTATTATTATTCTTATTAACGTATTATTATTATTACTATTATTATTTTCTACTTTATTATTATATTATTACTATTGCTATCATCATCTTATTAAACTAATTAATTTTATATTGATTTTGTCACATTATATATTTTCTTTTTGTATTTATTTACATTATTATTGCTATTACTATTACTATTATTTTTTTTTGAGCAACATATATTTTATATTATTATTAATTTTAAATATTTTACATATGTTATTTCTTTTAAACTATTATACGTAATATTTATTTTAAAATTTTTATATACATCTTTGTATTTTAAATTATTATGTATATATACATGTTGGACCTAATTTTTTGCCTGGCCCAAAACCTGTTAAAACCCAAAATACAATCTCCAAACCAAAGAACCAAACAAACCAGTTTTAAGCCCAAAATACAAAAAATAGACTAAACCTTAGCCCAAATTTTTAGCCCAATAACTTAATTTCTTTTTCCAGCAAAAGGAAAACCTTCAGGCAAGCTGCTGCTTGTGCCCACGCCCAGCGCACCTCCCCCGCACGTCGCTCGCCTCCATCGAGCCGTACGCTCCACTACTAGCCCACATCAGAGACGTGCTTAATCGAACCTACAAATACGAAAATCAGTTGTAAAAAAAAGGTTATAAAAACCTTCAAAAACAATGTAAAAAGGGATTTTTTTGGATAAAATAGAGAATACACACAAAAGAGGAATCAATAAAAAAATCAAACTCAAAGTTCTAAAGGTTGCTTTACTTCTTCTTTGGGTCATTTTTTTTTTTTTTGCTTTATATTTACGTTTCTTTTTTTCTTTCTTATTTATTTATTGGGTTTTATGCAAATATATTTGAAACAAGAATTAAAGAGAAGGTTTTACCTGGGTCTTAATGATTTAGAACCCGAATGCCTAGGAAATGTGAAGATTCAGGCAGGGGATTTCGTCCATGGCTATAACAGTGGCCTTCTTTCTTACCGAATTTGGCGTTCGTGTAGAGAGCTTTCACTCTGTTTTTAAAAATGAATAAGGAGGGTGATGCTTTAAATTTTTGAGTGTATTAAAAGTTTTTTTTACTTTAAATTTTTGGGTGTTCTAAAAGTTTTTTTTAAGGTTAAAATAAAAGGAAACAAATAAGTTTAGGTAAGGAAACAAAACAGCATTGGAGAATGGAATTAGTGCACTTTTTGGCCTGGATCCACGCGCATTGTACCTTTCAAAGGGTAATTTGCGCAATCAGGCCCCTCCTTTGCGCTAGTCTTTAATCGGGCCATGTTAAGTTTCTTAAATTATTTAAATTTATCCCTGTAACCTGCGCGCTATTTCAATTTGGCCCTCCCCTTTTTAGTGCAGTATTTTAAGATTTAGGGCATTTTCAATTCTAGACCTCGAACATTTATACGCATTTAATTTTAGCCCAAAATTTTGTTTTAATAATTTATTTTACTTATAAATTGTCCTTGGATTTTTGTTTTTTCCTCTCAATTAAATTTCAGTTTTTTTAGAATAATCATGTTTCAACATATTATCTTGATTTCATACTTTTGTGATTATTTTTTTTCTATGTGCGCACTGTTTATATGAAATATCTTTATATATTATTATTACTACTATATGTATGACTTATATTAAGTTGTTCTGTGTATATATTACTTTGCATGTTAGTTACTTTTAATCTTCTATGCATATTATTTTTTTGGAATTTCATTTATGCCACATATTTTTTCTTCCTTATTTTTATTTTGATACAATTCAAGCTTTCATTCAAATTATTTACTTTATAATATTTATTTTAAAAATTCATTTGTACATTACTATTTGATATATTATTTTCCCCTATTTATTTTTTTAAATTCTTATATTTATTACCCTTTAAAATTTTCTTATAGTTTATGTAGTTATATTTCCAAATTTTTTTCCTATTATTTATTTTATTTTAGAAAAACTTGTTATATTTTATTTGGGTGATTTATTTGAAACTTCTTTTAAAATTAGTTTCTTATGCATTGACCCTTGGATATAAATGGTGGTATTTTTATAGTATATGATGTCTGTTATTGCATGTATTCTAAGTTGTTCTTTTGCATTTCCTTATTATCTTAGATTATTCATGAGATATTATTGCCACATGTTTTATTACTTATGTTATCAAGTTTTTTTTTATAAAAATACATTTCATTTATTTATTACATTTCATTTGAAATTTTTAAACGAAGCAATGTTCGGTATTTAAAGAATTCGAAGAATCGTGCCCTAACGTACTGGGTTTTGCTTTCTTTGTTTGTCTTGAATATTCGAATATCCTCTTACCAGTTCACTCTAAAAAAATTTTCAAAATAAAGGCAATGTTCAGAATTTAAAGAATTCGAAGAATCGTGCCCTAACGTACTGGGTTTCGCTTTCTTTGTTTGTCTTGAATATTCGAATATTCTCTTAAGGCTAAAACACACGTTTTAAAGGCAAGCTCACAATTGAGGGTCAAAAATGTTGTGCCTTAACGTACTAGATGTAATGTTTTACCTTGAGGTGAGATGGTCTTTAATATACATTTAACTTACCTAAATGTTTTAAAAGCCAATAAAAGGAGGATCGCATTTTGAACTCTGTCCAAATCTTTAATTTTCGACGTTAAGACACTAAATAATCAATCAAGTACCAATTTTGGGCGTGTCGAGGGTGCTAATCCTTCCTCGTACGTAATCGACTCCGAACCGGTTTTCTATTTTCATGAGACCAAAATCGTCGTTTTGAAAAATTTATTTATTTATTAAAACGACCGTGTTTTGAGGTGATCCAATCACACCCTATTAAAAATGATTGGTGGCGACTCCCAACTTTTCGTTTTCAAAAGTCGATTTCCCGTTTTCAAAAAAATGGTTTCGACAGCTTGGCGACTCCACTGGGGACCAATAAGAGAGTCGAACTGTAAATTGATTATTTTTTGTCTTCTTGTCGAAATTTAGAAATTCGATTTTTCTAAAAATATATGATCCTCACTTTGCATTTTCTGTGTCCTTATTGAGTTTATTTTTTTTTGTTGAATTTCTTTATATACTCTCGCATCATATTGCATGACCGTTGTGGTCACACCTTTTAAGTGGGAGTGAGAAACTATGCTTTTATGAGGTTTTCACCTCCGCATGGGCTAGGGGATCGCTTCCGGAGTACATCCGTACTTATGTCTTCGTGAGGTTTTCACCTCCGCACGGGCATAAGGAAATGTATTCCCCTGAACCAAACTTGATCCATATGAACCTATAATGGGCGAGGGTCGAGGAATCTGCTGGTTCAGGTACCATTACTCTAGAACTAAACCACATATAGTGAGCTGTAGGGACCCGCCTTAGGTAGAATTACACCTAGCCTTAGTGGTTGCCCGAATAGGCGTTTGATAATTTCTTGATTGCTTTGATTTCTATTCTTATGCATGATTCTAACTTGTGTTTTTCTTTCTTTCTTTCATAGTGATTGCATAACATTTTCATCATAAAAGGAGGTGCTGATATACGGTTCGGTTACTAATAGAAAGTTTTTCCATGAAGAACGAATTCCTTGATAAAGTGAAAGACAACGCGTTTGTCCAAAGATGGTCGGAAAATGCACAGTTAGAGAAAGGTGACAGCTTGACAAAGGGGTACACGTCGGAGTTATGGGACTTTACCCGTATTAGTGTGGTACAGAACGATCTTCAGAAGTTGAAAAAATTATGGAGTCACTGGGATGAGGAGATGAAGCAGCTACTCTACTCCTCGATGTTAAGGTAGATAGGTATTTGTTCCGCGCCATGGCTCAATTTTGGAATTCCGCTTACAGTTGTTTTACTTTCGGAAAGGTGGATCTAGCACCTACTGTCGAGGAATATACAGCCTTGCTTCATTGTCCGAGGTTTCAATTTGATAAGATTTATTTTAGAGCTGTCAACACCCCAACCTTTATAAAGAGGTTGATGAACATCACTGGGATGAGTGAGCAGTGGGTTGCAGCTCGAGTTCAGCAGAAAGGCAATGAAAAGTGCATCCCTTGGGAAAATTTGAGAGATCTGATCCTGACACACCCTGATATGAAGAAAAAAGTTGATGTCTTCGCCTTGAGTGTTTATGGTTTGGTTATTTTCCCTAAGGCTTTAAGGCATGTAGATGAAGCAGTCACCGATCTATTTGACCGATTTGGTAAATGAGTCACTCCTGTTCCTGCAATCTTGACTGAGACTTTCAGATCTTTGAGTGCATGTCGGAGGGCAGGTGAAGGCAGATTTATTGGGTGTGTGCACAACTCTTGTTAGTATGGTTTCATAGCCACTTTTGGAGGGTAGAAAAGGCCTCTTACGGACCTTTTCTCGGAGATTACTCACCTTTGAAAGAGATAGTAACCATATCGAGAAGAGATGACATAACAGAAGAAAAATGGATAGCGATACTGCAAAATCTCCAGGAGGAGGATATCGAATGGAAAGCCCCTTGGATGGTTTCCGATGAGATTCTCTACCGATGTGGGAGTTATGATTGAGTCCCTTTGTTGGGGATTTGGAGAGCCGCTGGATACGCCCCTCTACTTGTATTAAGGCAATATAGATCGAGACAATTTATACCGATGACGCATGGGCTAACTCAGAGTGGGTTCTCGTATTGGGAGAAAGACTCCAAGAAAAAGAGCCGCGAGATGTATAATGCCTAGAACCAAACCTGCCGGATAAAGGGAGTTGTTATGAATCCAATGGTAACTCTGAGTATAATGAATGGTGGAGTAGAAGGGTTAACGACAATATCCCGAGGCCAAATTTAAAAGAAGCTCGACCGATAGAGGAATATTTGCGAGTGGTCCCCTCCGAATTGGAAATAATAAAGCAAGACTTCGAAAAGAGGACCTTGGAATTAGAAAAGAAAATAGAGCAGTTGGAGGAGGAAAAAGTGTACTTGAAGCTGGATGTTGATGTTCAAAAATCTGAGGCTGAGAATTTGAGAAAAGAAAGAGAAAGGTTGAGGAAGACCTAGACAGTCTGAAGACTGATTACAAGCAGTTGCATAAGTCAATGAGAAATACTGGCTTGGGTAAAACGTCTGAACAGTGGAGGCAAGAAATCCAAGAGGAAAAGGCTAGGGCTGATTGATGGGAGAATAAGTTCCATGATGCTCAAGCTCGAGAAGTCACTTGTAAAAAGAGTTTGGATGATAGCCAGAATGAAAAACAGATGTTAAGAGCTCAGGTGGCAGAGTTAGAAACGGCACTACAGCAACATCGGAGTCGTAACTCAGTGATTGAATTAAGGGCTAGCCTAAGCAAGATTGAGAATCTGAAGGGGAAAGTAGAAGAACTTGAGACTACACTTCAGAACTGTGAGAATCAAATTGAATTATTGGAAGTAAAAAATGAGCAACTAGGGGAGCAACTTCACCGATCTCAGGATCAGGTCCGAGATCGGGATTACCTCATGGACGAAGCTATAGCTCAGATACAGGAGGTGGCTGATCATTTACAGACTTTGGCAGTCCAAGCAGATGTGCTAGGAGTCAAATATGATTTAGAGTCAGATCAGGGGCGAGAGTTAGCCTGCCTTCTTAGGAAAGTAAAAGCTTTGAGTGTTAGGGCAAGACCGTATATGTAATTCATTTTATGTAAAAGATTTTATTTTTCAGTGAAGTTTTCTAAATGGAATTGAATTTGAATCGATGTCTCCTTTTTGCATTCATGTCATGCATTTGCATTGCATAGCATCATAAACATTAAGTTGCACAAAAGAACCCTATTAATTAGTGATAATTTATCTAGTTACCCTGGAACATCACTACTATACACGGAGGAAAACAAGGGATATGGATCAGAGGTTAGAGAAATTAGAACAAATGCAAAAGGAGATGCAAGAGCAACTGCAAGCTCAGATGCAAGAACAACTGGCTAGGATCCAGCAGGAGATGAGGGATCAAATGCTGGAGTCCCAGAAAAACATGCTGGAGTCACAGAACAACATGATGAGCCAGCTGACACAGCTGTTGAGGGGAGGGTCTGACAAAGGAAAAGGCCCTATGGGTGATACTAGGAATGACAACGATGACTCTGTTTGTCCTACAAGCTTTGCCCCAGTAAACATTCAAACACAGCCACCAAGGGTGTCTGTTAATGTTAAATCTCTGTATCAAGCCTGCACTTCGGCACCGGTAAACTTTCTAACGGGCTCGTGCTCTAACTCTGGAGACAATATGGAAAATCCCATGATCCTTGACTTCAATGAGGTTGAAGGGGAAAAAGTAAAGGCGGAGCTTCCAAAGCAGCTCGAGGATCGGTGCAAATGGATAGAGGAGAAGTTCAAGGAGCTAGAAAGTGCTGATCATTATTGCGGAGTTGACGCAAAGGAACTCAGTTTGGTCCCGAACTTAGTACTTCCGCTGAAGTTCAAAATGCCAGAATTTGAAAGATATAATAGAACCAGCTGCCCTGAGACTCACATTACAATGTTCTGCGGGAGAATGACGGGATATGTCAACAATGACTATTTGCTGATTCACTATTTTCAGGATAGTTTGACTGGGGCCGCAGCCAAATGGTACAATCAGTTGAGCCGTGCTCAGGTCAAATCATGGAAGGATTTGGCACAGGCCTTCATGAAACAGTATGGCCATGTGACCGATGTAGCACCTGACAGGATTACATTACAGAACATGGAGAAAAGGCCAGGTGAAAGTTTCAGGAAATACGCCGAGAGGTGGAGGGAAGTCGCTACACAAGTCCAACCACCACTGCTGGAAAAAGAAACGACTATGTTGTTTATTAATACCTTAAAGGCACCTTTCATTAATCATATGTTGGGGAGCGCAACTAAGAGTTTCGCAGACATAGTGATGTCTGACGAAATGATAGAAAATGCAATAAGGTGCGGAAAGATAGAAATAAGGGAAAGTACGAAAAGGTCAGCCTCGAAGAAAAAGGAAAACGAGGTAAACAATGTGAGCTCAGGCTATTCAAAACCTGTCACCGTTAGCCAATCGAGAACGGTAGTCACAGGCCAACAAGCTTCACCAAGGCAAGAGCCCAGCACCAGGAGAGATACGGAGAGGATACAGTTTACCCCTATCCCAGTGACATATAAGGAGCTGTACAAAAGCCTATTCAATGCACATGTTGTAGCACTATCCTATCTAAAACCGTTGCAGCCTCCATACCCCAAGTGGTATAACGCAAATGCTCAGTGTGAATACCATGTGGGGACTGTGGGGCATTCAATAAAAAGCTGTCTCTCGTTTAAGAAGTTAGTCGAGAAGCTCATTATCATGGGTGTTGTGAAGTTTATTTTAGTCCAAAATTTTGTTTTAATAATTTATTTTACTTATAAATTGTCCCTTGGATTTTTGTTTTTTCCTCTCAATTAAATTTCAGTTTTTTTAGAATAATCATGTTTCAACATATTATCTTGATTTCATACTTTTGCTATCATCATCTTATTAAACTAATTAATTTTATATTGATTTTGTCACATTATATATTTTCTTTTTGTATTTATTTACATTATTATTGCTATTTCTATTATTATTATTATTATTATTTTTAGCAACATATATTTTATATTATTATCAATTTTAAATATTTTACATATGTTATTTCTTTTAAACTATTATACGTATTATTTATTTTGAAATTTTTATATACATCTTTGTATTTTAAATTATTATGTATATATACATATATATTATTTATCTTAAATTTCTTATATGTTATTTAGTTTTATCGTTTTATATGATAAGCGTGTTAAATTCTTTTTATTATTTATTATAAATCTTTCTACTACTATTAATTTTAAAATTTCATATGTTATTTATATCAAACTTTCGTACATATCTTCTATATGTTAATTATTCTAAATTATTTTTTACGATATTATTTATTCTAAACTTTTATATGCAATTTTAAATCATTTTTTAATTATTATTTTAAGTTATTCTATTTATATTATTTTGTTATCTTGTATATTAATGATTTTAAATTGATTGATATCATTTACTTTAAATTATTTTCCATAGTGTCTATTTCAAGCAGTGGTGGAGCAGGTCGAAGACTCGCCTTAATCCCCTAAGCAGTAGGGTAACAAGCTAAAATTTACAGATCCTGGCTCTCCGAGCAGTGGTGGAGCAGGTCGAAGACTCGCCTTAATCCCCTAAGCAGTAGGGTAACAGGCTAAAATTACAGGTCTTAGCTTAGCAGAGCAAGAGCGGAGCAGATAAAGTTTCAACAAATCATATCTTCATGAAATAGCTATGAGGCATTTGGAAGCAATAGGATGCAGTGGGTTGCGATAAGGTTATACCAATAAGCCAAGATCTGACAGGACCTGGCAAAATTGGCCCTTCTAAGTCTTTGCTCTATTCTTGTTACACGATAATGAGCAAAGAGGGGCAACTGTTGGACCTAATTTTTTGCCCGGCCCAAAACCTGTTAAAACCCAAAATACAATCCCCAAACCAAAGAACCAAACAGACCAGTTTTAAGCCCAAAATACAAAAAATAGACTAAACCCTAGCCCAAATTTTTAGCCCAATAACTTAATTTCTTTTTCCAGCAAAAGGAAAACCTTTAGGCAAGCTGTTGCTTGTGCCCACGCCCAGCGCACCACCACCGCACGTCGCTCGCCTCCACCGAGCCGTACGCTCCACTACTAGCCCACATCAGAGACGTGCTTAATCGAACCTACAAATACGAAAATCAATTGTAAAAAAAAGGTTATAAAAGCCTTCAAAAACAATGTAAAAAAGGATCTTTTTTTGGAGAAAATAGAGAATACACACAAAAGAGGAATCAATAAAAAAATCAAACTCAAAGTTCTAAAGGTTACTTTACTTCTTCTTTGGGTCTTTTGTTTTTCTTTATATTTACATTTATTTTTTTCTTTCTTATTTATTTATTGGGTTTTATGCAAATAAATTTGAAACAAGAATTAAAGAGAAGGTTTTACCTCGGTCTTAGTGATTTAGAACTCGAATGCTTGGGAAATGTGAAGATTCGGGCAGGGGATTTCGTCCATGGCTATAACAGTGGCCTTCTTTCTTGCCGAATTTGGCGTTCGTGTAGAGAGCTTTTGTAATACCCCTACCCGTATTCATTGCCGGAATAGGGTACGAGGCATTACCGAAGTTTACGAATTAAATTTTTTTTTATATTCAATATAGCCCCTTTATAAATATCTAACGTTCCCTGCAATATTAAATCGAGACCAATCCACATCAACCAAATCAATTCAACATATTTTCAAGATAAATTCATGCATATTTATAAGATAACATCATCACATATCTAAATCCAGGTTTGTTAACCATACTAATGGCTAACTTTACATTCATTTCACGTTAACATTTACTTTGTTAGCTTATACATTCCATTGATTTCCAAAATAAAGTTTCTTTATATACCGAAATCCTGAGGTTGACAGTGTAATGTGTCTCCGACCAAATCTGACCTCCGAGCTCTTAACACTACAAAACAGGGAAAAAGGAAACGGGGTAAGCACTTCGTGCTTAGTAAGCTCATGTAACAAGAATTATACTTACCTAATATTTTCAATACATTACAATAAACATCCATATATCCATTCAATGTATTATTACCCTAATATGCACAAACTCAACATTCAAGTTAGAACAATAATTTCCATGTACCAATAATATATACCATGATTGATGTACTCATCAATACCATGATTTTCATTCCCTTATTATTTTCCATATTTATCCCGTTGAATTTATCGGAATTTCTATGGATTTTCAGAGGTACACTTTTAGTGTACAATTTCGGGTCCGTCAATTCATATTCATGTGCGCACATTTCCATTTCAGAGAGCACACTCCATGAACCTCAACCTTGCAGCGGGATTACCGGTCGAGCTAAATCCCACAACGACAATTACTCTAATGAGCTTGGATCCGAACTACCGTCCGAAGCAATTGAACCTAATTTGGATTACCCGTCAGGCTAAATCCATTTTACACATATTCTTCAGAGGGCTATATCAGGATAGGATCACTCGTCCGGGCTAGATCCTTTTTACCGTTAATTCCTTTTCAGAGATCCATCGAATTTTCCTTTCATTCAACCTGGATTTCTTCCCATTTTATCAAATATATCAATGTTTCATTAATTTTCATACAATGAACACTCAAATCATATTCACATCAATAACATACAATCTCAAGCATTTAAGAATATAATTCAAGTTACACGAACTTACCTTGATACTTGTTTGTAAACAATAAAAATCTACTAATCCCGAACTTTTTCCTTTCCTCGATCTAGCTTCGCATTTGAATCTTCTGGATCTAAATAAATAAATTTAATTATCAATTTAATACATTTCATGTTCATATGCAACATTCTCTATAATTCAACTATTATTTATAGTTCATTCAAAGCTGTCTACTTGAGTCATAGTCACTAAATTATTTACAACTTGAGCTACGGAACTCAAAATTAAGATTCGTTAATTTTCCTGAAACTAGACTCATATATCTCTTTACCATAAAATTTTAGAATTTTGGTTTATCCAATAAGTACAGTTTATTCTTTAAATTCACCCCTGTTCTGCTGTCGACAGTTCTGACCCTTCTTCACTAAAAATTAATTATCTCTTCATACAGAATTCAAATAATGTTCTCGTTTGTTTATCTTAAAAATATACTCATTAAGGATTCTACACATATAAATTTAAGCCCATAATTGTTTTTCTTCAAATTTTTATGATTTTTCAAAGTCAGAACAGGGGAACCCGAATTCATTCTGATCTTGTCTCACAAAATTCATTATATCTAAAAATTTACAAATCCATTGCTTACACTATTTCTTTTATGAGAAACTAGACTCAATAAACTTTGATGCCATATTTTTTTCATCTTCTAATTCGATTTATACAATTTATGGTGATTTTTCAAAGTTAGTCTACTGCTGCTGTCCAAACTGTTTTTGTGCAAGCTGTTTGTTACCATTTTCCCCTAAGCTTTTAATAAATGATAATTTCGTCCCTACTCAATTAGCCTCTCAATTGAGCTGATTTTTCTCAATCAACATTTTATTCTATCACCTTAAACTAGTTTACAACCTTTAGGAATCAGAATTTCAGCAATAGACTTTAATTCCAAGCATTTTCACAATTAGGTCCTAAAAATCAATTTCTATTGAAATTACCTAATAAAATCATCTCATAAGAAAATTAAAGCTTTAATTTCATTCTATTTCATCATAAACTTACAGCACTCAACCATGGTGACTTTCAATTTCATCCATGAAATCAAAAACTAATGAATTTAATAGTAGGACCTAGTTGTAAAAGTCTTAGAAACACAAAAATTACAAGAAAAAGGCAAGGATTAACTCACTTGGTGCAAAAATTATGAAATACAAACTTAGAGAACCCTCCTATGGCGTTTTTAGCTGCTGGAATTGAAGAAAAATCTAGATATTTCCTATTTAGTCCTACTTTTATTTAGTTAATTTTGTAATATTCCAATTTTACCCTTAATTTATCAATTTTTCTGCTGATTTCATACCCATTGCCGTCCAGCCCAAATAACTTTTGGGTCTAATTGCCTTTTAAATCCTTTCTCATTAGACTTTTAAGCTATTTAATCATTCTAGCAACTTTTACACCTATTACAATTTAGTCCTTTTCATTTAATTGACTACCCAAACATTAAAATTTCCTAACGAAATTTTAATATCACATTAATAACATTTCATAAATATTTATAAAATTATTTTTGACTCGGTTTTACGAGATAGAGGTCTCGATACCTTGTTTTTACCCAATTTCTTCAATAATTTCTTTTTCTATCTAATCACTAAATCGGTAAAATTTTTGTATCAATATTTTCATACGATTTTCCTATCATATCAATTTTCATGCAAAAATATTGAAATAAATTTCTCTTTAAATCGGATTTGTGGTTACGAAACCACTGTTCCGATAATTTTAAATTTAGGCCATTACAGCTTTCACTCTATTTTTAAAAATGAATAAGGAGGGTGATGCTTTAAATTTTTGAGTGTTTTAAAAGTTTTTTTTGCTTTAAATTTTTGGGTGTTCTAAAATTTTTTTTAAGGTTAAAATAAAAGGAAACAAATAAGTTTCAATGGGTAAGGAAACAAAATAGCATTGGGGAATGGAATTAGTGCACCTTTTGGCCTGGATCCACGCGCATTGTACCTTTCAATGAGTAATTTGCGCAATCAGGCCCCTCTTTTACGTTAGTCTTCAATCGGGCCATGTTAAGTTTCTTAAATTATTTAAATTTATCCCTGTAACCTGCGCGCTATTTCAATTTGGCCCTCCCCTTTTAGTGCAGTATTTTAAAATTTGGGGCATTTTCAATTCTAGACCTCGAACATTTATACGCATTTAATTTTAGCCCAAAATTGTGTTTTAATAATTTATTTTACTTATAAATTGTCCCTTGGATTTCTGTTTTTTCCTCTCAATTAAATTTTAGTTTTTTTAGAATAATCATGCTTCAACATATTATCTTGATTTCATACTTTTGTGATTATTTTTTTTTCCATGTGCGTACTTGTTTATATGAAATACCTTTATATATTATTATTACTACTATATGTATTATTTATATTAAGTCGTTCTGTGTATATATTACTTTGTATATTATTTACTTTTAATCTTCTACATATTATTTTTTTGGAATTTCATTTATGCTACATATTTTTTCTTCCTTATTTTTTATTTTGATATAATTCAAGCTTTCATTCAAATTATTTACTTTATAATATTTATTTTAAAATTCATTTGTAGATTACTATTTGATATATTATTTTCCCCCTATTTATTTTTTTTTAAATTCTTATATTTATTACCCTTTAAAATTTTCTTATAGTTTATGTAGTTATATTTCCAAATTTTCTTTTTCCTATTATTTATTTTATTTTAGAAAAACTTGTTATTTGGGTGATTTATTTGAAACTTCTTTTAAAATTGGTTTCTTATGCATTGACCCTTGGATATAAATGGTGGTATTTTTATAATATATGATGTCTGTTATTGCATGTATTCTAAGTTGTTCTTTTGCATTTCCTTATTATCTTAGATTATTCATGAGATGTTATTGCCACGTGTTTTATTCCTTATGTTATCAAGTTTTTTTATAAAAATACATTTCATTTATTTATTACATTTCATTTGAAATTTTAAGCGAGGCAATGTTCAAGATTTAAAGAATTGAAGAATCGTGCCCTAACGTACTGGGTTTCGCTTTCTTTGTTTGTCTTGAATATTCGAATATCCTCTTACCAGTTCACTCTCAAAAAATTTTCAAAATAAAGGCAATGTTCAGAATTTAAAGAATTCGAAGAATCGTGCCTTAACGTATTGGGTTTCGCTTTCTTTGTTTATCTTGAATATTCGAATATTCTCTTAAGGCTAAAACGCACGTTTTAAAGGCAAGCTCACAATTGAGGGTCAAAAATGTTGTGTCCTAACGTACTGGATGTAATGTTTTACCTTGAGGTAAGATGGTCTTTAATACACATTTCACTTACCTAAATGTTTTAAAATCCAATAAAAGGAGGATCGCGTTTTGAACTCTGTCTAAATCTTTAATTTTCAACGTTAAGACACTAAATAATCAATCAAGTACCAATTTTGGGCGTGTCGAGGGTGCTAATCCTTCCTCGTAAGTAACTGACTCCCGAACCGGTTTTCTATTTTCACAGACCAAAATCGTCGTTTTGAAAAATTTATTTATTTATTAAAAACGACCGTATTTTGAGGTGATCCAATCACACCCTATTAAAAACGATTGGTGGCGACTCCCAACTTTTCGTTTTCAAAAGTCGATTTCCCGTTTTCAAAAAAATGGTTTCGACAATACATATATATTATTTATCTTAAATTTCTTATATGTTATTTAGTTATATCGTTTTATATGATAACTGTGTTAAATTCTTTTTATTATTTATTATAAATATTTCTACTACTATTAATTTTAAAATTTCATATGTTATTTATATCAAACTTTTGTACATATCTTCTATATGTTAATTATTCTAAATTATTATTTTTTACGATATTATTTGTTCTAAACTTTTATATGCGTTTTAAATCATTTTTAATTATTATTTTAAGTTATTCTATTTATATTATTTTGTTATCTTGTATATTAATGATTTTAAATTGATTGATATCATTTACTTTAAATTATTTTCCATAGTGTCTATTTCAAGCTTGTTTTTTTCTACAAATTATTCGTCTAGAATCGTCTTATTGCTTATTTTTGATTGTTCGTTTTATTCATTACATTTCACTTTATTTATTAATATTTAAGTAATGTATTTTGAGTGATTATTGTCATTGTGTGTGCTATAATTCGTTCACTTATTTTCATACTATTGTCACTCATTTGTATAGTGTTTTATCCATATATATTGTTCCATGTTTGTAATTTCGCCTTTTATTCGTAATTGTCGCATTGTAATTTTTAATTTATTGATCCGAAATTCATGATTCTATTTCATTCCAAGTCAAATTAATGTATTTTGGGTTGACTTTATAAAACAAAAGTGATGTTTGATGTTTAGAAATTCGAGGAATCGTGCCCTATCGTGCTGGGTTGCAATTTCTCGTTTGTTCAAAATGATCGAATATTCCTTTGGAATTTCACACAGGTTTTAAAAATTCATTAAAACGAAGGTAACGTTCGAAGTTTAGAAATTCAGGAAATCGTGCCCTATCGTGCTGGGTTGCAATTTCCCGTTTGTTCAAATAATCGAATATTCCTTTAGAATTTCACTCATGTTTTCTAAATTCTAAAACACGGCAATGTTCAACGTTTGGGAATCCGAGAAAACATGCCCTACGTACTGGGTTTCGATTTACCGTTTGACCAAACAACCGAATATCCTTTTAAAAAATTTCAATGCATGAGTTTTGAAAATCATGAGATGATTTTGGGTATCGAAGGTTTGAAATGTCGTGTCCTACGTGTTGGATGAGATATTTTACTTCTTCGAAAAAAAGAGAACCTTGATATCCACTTCAAGTTATCCAAACATTCATAAAAAGGGATCGTATCTCAAAATTTATTTTAAATCTTTTCAATTTTCGACATTAAGACATTAATTAAATTTCGAACGTAACCAAAATGTTTTATTAAAATGAGATATTTTGCTAATCCTTCCTCGCACGTAACCGACTCCCAAACCCGTTTTCTCAAATTTCGTAGACCAAAATCATTTTTTTAGTAAACCAAAATGTTTTATTAAAATGACCAAACTTCTTGGTGATCCGATCACACCTAAACAAAAAAGATTGGTGGCGACTCCCAATTTTCGTTTTCTTTTCAAAATATAAAGTCGATCCTCGTTTTTTTCAAAAAAATAGTTTCGACAAGTTTTTTTTTTATCAATTCTAGTGTAAGTCTTTCGGGAGTTTAAAATTTTCTAGAAACAATCATGGATTAAAAAATTATGATTTATTATTCTATACATTGGACTAAAATAACTACACAAACGAATCGAAAATAATTCCATTTTTATTTAATACGTAATAAAATATTTTGGAAATAATTTTAAAAATAAGAAAGGAATTTAAAAAAGGGCTTTTTACAAAAAAAAATAGAAATTATAAAGTCTGTAATTGAAATATGGAAAATTAGTGAAAACTTTGTCTATAATAATTTTTATTAAATGTGATATTTAATAGATAATTCATTAAACCTAAACCTAAAGAATACTATTTACTAATTAAAAAAACCTAAAAATAATTATCATGTTATAAACAATATACTATGAACTAATTAAAAAAAGAAAAAAAGCCTAAAAATTATCTTCTTGTTGTAAACAAGATATACTTGGATGGACCCTTCCGTTTCTCAAGCCACGAGCATTAAGACAATACGATGACGTTTTGTCTTTATGCTTCTCGTATATCAAGTTAATGTCTTTCATTGTGATATTTTTGCAAGGAATGGACTCACTGCATGAAAGCTGCACTGCTATTTTTTTATGTGATGTCCCGTTGATATTTTCATAAGCTATATTGCTAATCTCCACAGCTGATGTCTGCAATATATATATATAGTAATTAAAATTAAGAATGCTACATTGTTTCAAATATAAAAATGAAATCTAATAATTAATCGCTTACTTGGTTCTTGCATTGTTTATGAGGGCAATAATACTGATCGATAATAATAGGTCGAGTCGAAGAATGGGAAGTTATATCTTCAAATTTAATGTTCCTCGCATGACCGTGTCCTCCCTAAGCACACAACAACGACAATAATTTATAAGTTACGTAACAGTTTTATTAATATAATTAAAAAAAAAATGAATTAGAGTAGTGATATATACCTGCCAAGTTTTGATTCTAACTCCATTAGTTGTTCCATGGAATGTAACATTTCTTACATGAACAAATTCAACATCCTCAGTTTTTCCCATAATTCCAAGGCTCCCAATGCTTCACATGACAATCAAATATTAACAGATAGAGACTTAACTTCATGAAGCAAGAAGACAGATCATTGCAATAAAGTATGAAAACAAATTAAAAAAAGAAAAAGTACGTACCTTATTCCATGACCTGGACCGCATTTGATGTTACTAATGTTAATGTATTTAGATTCATTGCCAATTGATATGCAATCATCACCTGAATTAATAATCAAATATGTATAGGATATTAGAATGTACATAAAGATGTATGTATAATGAAATAAAACAAGCAAACAAACAAACAAACCGGTTTGAATGGTTGAATTATCTATAGAGACATTGGTGGAACGTTGGATGTGAATTCCGTCAGTGTTGGGACTGTGTCCCGGAGCTCTGATTGTAAGTTCAGTGGCATGAATCAAAGTAGAGCTTTCGAATGCAATGTGCATTTGTGGACTGTCTTCAAAGGTTAAACCTTTGATATCTACATTCTTGGAGTGTCCTATCATAAAACCCTAAAACAAAAGCCACATAATTCTCATACAATTACAGTATACACAATTTATGTCAATGTTTTTCTGCCATACCAAAAAACTTAGTATCTTCATAAATGCAAAAACATGAAATTCGAACACATACCGTTGGTTTCCGATGTTGACAGGACTGTTTCAAAGAGCAATGAACATGTATACATCAGTAAAACCCAACAAGAAAGTTTAACCAGAAAATATTATATACATAGGTAGAAATCTTATGGGCTTATAATAGAATATAAACAATTACCTTTTCGTTATCTTTGCAAGAAAGTTTCCACCATTTATCTCCCTGGCCATTGATGGTACCAGATCCTTGAATGTGCAGACCATCGAAATTTTCAAAGCCAATCCAATGGTTACAATTTGTTTCACAGTCCCATGCAGAAGGTTTGGTTGGGGCTATGATTCTCCCATCAATCTGCACCCCAATTTATATGCAAAGTTTTCACAAAACAAATGTAAAGGAAGCAGTTTCTAACTAACACAAAAGACATAGGCCTCGTATTATGTATCCTTGGTTTTATACACTGCTAGCACTATCACTAAATATATATGTAAATAAATTTACAATCGAAATTAGAGAAAGAAATACCTGCAACGTAATGTTATTAGAGTTGCAATGTTTGCCATTGAAAGTTAAAGGTTGCAGCAGATACGTCTTCCCTTGAGGTACAAGAAAGGTTGGTGATGGAGCTGAAGTATCACAAGCAGCATCCCAGGCATGCTTAAACATCTAAAATACATACACACCATTAGACCAAGCATATATTATCAGTAGGCATGCAACATCAATCCTAAACAATGTCTTGTTAAAATTAGCAGCACAGAGAGCAGAGAGAATGAAAAGAAAACCTTAGAATCATCTTTCTGTCCATCTCCAATAGCTCCAAAGTTAATCACATTAAATGTATTGTCGATATTTATGTTGGTGTTCTTCAACTGACGAGAAGAGCCAGTGAATACAATGCATTGGATCAAAAGAAGTAACAACAAGATTTTAGAAGTTGCCATAGTACTGATTTGATGCGTATATGGAAGAGAAGAT
Organism: Gossypium arboreum; assembly: GCF_025698485.1. Classification (NCBI taxonomy): domain Eukaryota; kingdom Viridiplantae; phylum Streptophyta; class Magnoliopsida; order Malvales; family Malvaceae; genus Gossypium; species Gossypium arboreum. Next base: position 6,656,010 of record NC_069078.1, on the reverse strand, counting down.
ACATACGTATAGAGGGTATGTATTGATATAGTACATTGTTTTCATAATTCAACAATGAAAAGGAGTTGTTAAGAGTTAGAATACTTATGATAGAATTAGTCCTTTTCATACTGCAACTATACAACTACATATAAATATGAATTTTTATTATTGAAGTAATTAAAAGTGAAATAAAAGAGTAAAAGAAAGAAGTTCAGTAGAAGTAGGAATCATGAGTTAAATCCATCCATCCATGTAAAGATAAAACTCCATAGCAGTTTCATTATGCCACCATTTAAGCTAAATTCCGGAACTCCCCCTCACATAAACAGCTAATTCAATCCTATCAACCCTAATCACTAATGATAAAATCCCCCCAAGCATTGATAAAACCACCAGTAAAAAGATATCAAAAACAATTTCGCAAAGATAATAAAGAAGCACGCACCAGGCCGTGGCTGTATTTCCAGAAGTGGAGTCCTCGTCCTTGTCATTCCCGTTCGCTTCATATCAGTACCTTCCGTGCCTCACAAACATCACAATAATAAAACCCATCATCTGAAACCAATCCAAATTCGAAAATGAATGCAGTAAACTAGAGATAGGTATTGTGATGTTTGTGAAGAAAAAATGATAGCTATATGAATATGATTTTTCTTGTTCAATCTTGTTTGATTCAACTCCACCACCCTCAGCCTCTCCTTTTGCATTTTCTTCGATGACCCTTCGCTCTTTACTTTCTCCTGCCCTAGTTTTCCCTCTAATGAATTTATCATTTCAGCCCCATTATCACTTCCGCCTACCTCCGTATCAGACCCTTTTGTCTCCTTCACCAAAGCCCAGATCCATCCGATTCTGTATTATTCTCCAAAGTAATAAAGATTACGGGCAAACTACCCTAATGGTCACTTCTGTTTAACGGTTGACGCTAAGTTAAATTATCACATTCAAACAATTACGCTAAGTTAACCTCCTTTATTTTCCTTACTTCTTTATTTCTTTTAACATAAGTCGAATGGGCAGTAACAAAAAAAAATCTATAATCAAAATCTATAAACGCATAACATGGGATAATTATCAAAATCGTCCACCATCACCTATCATCTCTATTTTATCCACTAACACTTTCACCACTATCATGTTCTCCTTTTGAAAACATCTCGAAGAATCCTCAACTTTTAGACTACTCATGATCTATTCTCCGTCACCGACTATTAGCTTCATCGTCACCGGTCATTGTCTAATCTTTGGCTCTCCGTCACCAGTATTCTTCCACGAACTTATTCTCCTCGGTCCTCATTGCTCAAAAATTTACAGGAAAGTTCATTTTTTCCTGGAAGTGTTTAATTCCTGGAAGATCTCTATCAATTTTATTTTATTCTTTATTCATAGGCATAGCTTGGCAAAGCCATATCTATCAATTTAATGAACAAGAAAGATGTTTGTTGAGAAAAGCAAGTAAAACCGGAACTTGACAGGTTGTAATTTTAAAGTTGTTCAAGGCATATATATGATAGTGAATGACAATTTGAATATGAATGTAAGTAGCAAACTCAAGAGTCGAAGACCAAACCAGCAAAGGTGAGGTGAAATATCCACTTATTATCTCCATCAGGACCCAACAATGGAATGCAAAGAAAAGGTGTACTCTGTTATGGCAAGCACAGAGTTTGTAACAGCAAAATTCCATTAATTGGGTAGCTGATAAAGCGTCGGTGATCGTCATAAACAGTTGATTTAGCACAGGTGTGTTTCATAGGAATTCTGCTACGTGATTCCATCTGTATCTAATTTCACTTTAAAATTTCATCACCAGTGCAAATGGGGAATAGAAACATGTTTTAAAAGCTGTAGGAAACAAAAGTTGGAGATGCGGGGTATCGATCCCCGTACCTCTCGCATGCTAAGCGAGCGCTCTACCATCTGAGCTACATCCCCTTTGCTGGTTCTGTTTTCACTTTTATACTACATTACTTAAAAAAGAAATTACCTCAAGTTTTATCCTTTTTAGCCCAGAAATCGCTTTCCTCCCTTCAAATTCTTAACTTTCCTTAATTTGTTACATTATATTACACTAGTATGGTTTTTAGGGTTTATCGGAGGTTCGCGTTGAGTTAACTATTAAGAAGTTTTTGTACTCTTTGTATTTTAAATTTTAATCTTTATATATTTCTTTTCAAGAGTTTATCTTTTTACTTTTTGAATTTAAAATTTACGTCCCTTTGTTAATATCTTATAATTTTTTCGTTAAATTTTCTGGTGTGATATTTTTAAATTAAATAAAATTACTCATTTAATATCTATGTTACAAAAATATGACACTATAATAGACCTAAATTTAATTAATAGAGAATTTTAACGGTGCTAGAATTTCTTAAAAACTCATATAAACATTTTACTCAAAATAAAGTATTTAGAGTAACTAATGACATTATAAGAATTGAGGTAGCAAATTATGTCAAAATTAAAGCATAGAGATAAAATTTTAAATTTGAGCGAAATATAAAGATCAAAATTGAATTTAACCTTTCTTATATAATCTCACAAAAGTAGAGAGATTAAAATTGAAATTTAACCATCATCTTCTCCTGTAAAAAAAAAAAAAAAAAAGAGACAAAAGAAAAAGGACAATTGTCATGTAAGGAAGGCACAAAAAATTCATTTTTAAGAAATTTATATAAAGTAGTATAGATTCTAGGGTAAACTAGACAAATAGTCACTCAACTTTCAAAAATATTTATTTTAAGCACAAAAAAAGTTGACAAAATGGGCACGCGTATTATGAAATTTGTTCATTTTGATCGCTCCTATTAAAATTGCAAACGAAAATCTTACCTGCCATTCCAGTTATTTTTTGTTATTTTCTAGCTGGATAGCAATATCCACCTCATGCATTCAAATAACTTACTCCTTAAAGTGTATAAAGGTAAAAGAAAAAAAAATGAAGAAAATGTTAATTCCAGCGATTTTTATTTCAATTTTTCACTCATTTATCATCCCAGCAAACTCTTTATGCTGCCATAATTGATCCATGGTCTTGCACAATATACACCTCTCATGTTTAATGTCCTGACAAACTCTATTAGTTGCCATAGTCTAACTGTAACACCATGTTCGATGTAGTCTTAGTTGATGTTTTGCGTAGGAGGATAGTTGGTTAAGTTTAAGCCTAGCTAAGGCCGATTTTCACCTTATTTGCCAAGTATTGTATTTGTGTTGATTTTCACGCCATGATTAATGGAATGTTTGGTTAATCAAGTAAGTCTGTGATGCTTTGGCTGAAGGATTTGTCTTTTGGCGTAGTAGGTTATGGGTTTTTATGTCTTGGCGTGGTCATTGGGAGAACTCACCAATCGACAAACTCTCTTGGTAAGTTTTGTGTGACAGATCCTTCTACTAGTATCTTCCAATAGTGGATTGTAGGATTGTGCACCCTACTGTTTTCTGTTTGAACATGTGTGTTTACTGTTCAGTTTTAGTTAAGTTTTGTTAAGATCTAGTTAGAAATTAACTAAAGTGTAATAGACTTTAATGTAAGAAATACCTGGAAATAATTATGTTAGCCATATTAAGGTGGTGAGTTAGCTTTGTATGTTAGCCACATGTAAGTTATTGTGAAAGCTGTGAGCTATAAATATCGTTGAGACTTTTGTAAAATGGGGTTCTTCTTTCCTTTCCTTTTGCTCTGATAACCTGTTTAAGAAAGAATTCTTCGTTGGAGAGGAACTAGCAAGTGTTTGAATATTAGAAAAAGGTTGTAGAGTATAGTGAAGGACTTGGTGAAACCAACTGCTTTGAAGTTTTTTCTGAGCATTCCAACCAGTGTTAGTTGTTTATGAATTTTCTCTAAATCTTTACATATTGTTAAGTTCTGGTTATCATAGTTGCAAGCTAAGAATTCAAATAAAACTATCCCTTGGAATGTGGTAAGCTTCTGTATGTAATCATCTACATGTGCATATATGTGACAAGAAACAGACACAACTTTCTTGAAGTACAAACTCGATATCTAGATGAGATGGGCCTCTGGAAAGGCATGTTAGTTGCTAACCAAAATGGAAGATATGATGAACCACTGGTAGGACATGCTAGCTGCTAACCAGATTAGCATGAGTGTTGGGTTTCTAGTAGGGCATGTTAGTTGCTAAATAGCCTGACGATATGGGTGTTGCCTCGGTAGGACATGTTAGTTGTTAACCATGGCAAAAAGTCCTGAACTCATGGGAACATGCAAGTGTTCGAAACAACAATGATTGTGATATTTAGTTTAATGTGTGAAAATGAGATCCGAAGCTAGTATAAGGAAGGTCGAGAAAAAGCTATGAAAATGTGAATTTCGGGAGTTTTTACATGTTATGTATGTCTGCAGTCAAGAAAAAAAAGTTGATTAGGTACGTTTGATATCTTTATATGTTAAGTGATAAATCTTCATCCGTTGATTGTGTCGAGTACGTAATGTATTCGCTAAGTTTTTTTGTTTGGCATGTAGAATCTGCCTTAATGAAAGTGAGTTCTGAAGGTATGTATAAATCAGTCTGATAAATTTTATGAGACGTAATGGTAAGTATTAGTAAATTTTGTGTTCCGTGGAAGGATTCGGTTTTGTTAAGGCTAATGATCTCTATGGATGTAAGGAAGAATGGTATTCGCCAGTATTAGAGTCCGTTTAGAAAAACTATTCGCCATGGATAGGTATTCGCCATGGATAGGTATCCGCCATTGGTATCAGAGTATATGCCCAAATGTCTCTGCGTGTGGAGTTTAATTTATTAGTTTATGTATATGTTTATGTACAATTGTAGTATTACCTACTCTTATAACTTGTCGGGAAAAGGTTGAGTATTTCTATTTTTGGAACTCATTAAGTTCTTTTGAACTTACTCCCTTTCTTTTCCTTTTTCCAAGAGGTGCTTCATCGTAAAGTTTGTTGAAGGGACTCTGCCAGAAAGAGCGGCTTCTGCTGTGAGCTTCTCTTGTATTTATTTTGTAACAAGTGTATGTTATTTTACGGTGACATATAGTTCTATTTTGTAACTAAAAATTTGTAATAGATTACTTCTTTACTAAAACGTAGTTTTTATAAGAATGTTACCCTTGAAGGATTGGTTAAAGCCTTAACGAATTATGGTTTATGAAATATTTTCTAATTGTATACGCCAAATTATTTTTAGACGTTATTTTACTGCCAGTGTTGAATTTAAAATTTTTGTAAAGGATAGAACTTACCGTGAGTTTTATATAAGTTTGTTGATTTTTATGACATTTCCAATGAAAGAATTTATGATTTATATTATGGTGTATATCTGTTTGATTACTCATGTTTTAAAATTTTTCTGAGTTAACTCCTCAATTCAATTTGTTATATGTGGAAAATTAATTAAGATCGGACAAAGCTTACATTTACTTTCTATGTAACGCCTTGGTCTGTTGTTGGTATTTGGGTGTTACATTTACTATTTTCATTCGGTTCAGTATCCCTGTGTTTATCGTCCTAGCAAGCTATCCACGATTCCATAGCATCTTTCAACAATGGACTTACACAATCTACCCTATGCTTACCGTCTCAGCGGACCATCCCGTAATTAGTGTCCTAACAGACTATCACGTGTTTAACATCCTATCGGACTATCCTGTTTTTATCATCCCGACGGACTATCAAAGGATGTCATAGTGTCTTTCAGCTATGGTCTTAGTCTTATTTACCATGATGCCATAGTGTCTTTTAGCCACAGTCTTACTCACCCTTATCATTATGCCATAGTGTCTTTCAACTATTGTTTTACTCATTTTTATCATGATATCGTAGCATCTTTCAGCTATGGTCTTACTTATTATCATCATTATGACATAGTATCTTTCAGCTATGGTCTTACTCACTCCTAGTGTATAGCCTCTAATCGGTCCCATGGTCTAGCTATGATCTCTATTCTTCCATTTCATTCCATCCATTCTTCTATTTCACCATCCTATACCTTGATGCTTGAACACTGCAGCGTTCCCTCCGTAAGGCCCAGAGCTTCACACGTCACAGGTGCACACAGCAACACCATATGGCGGTATCTAACAAATTTATCCTCTTTCTCATTCCTACCTTCATCTAACCCGTCAGTATTTTTCATTCATGTGATACTTCAACAATCATGTAGTGTATGCATTTCTTAAATGAACTACCTTGAAATTATAGTTAATTCATGCTTATTAAACTAACATGGCGGACACTTGTAGACCATGCAATCTTACTACATACTTAGCTTTTCAAAGGTTGAGTGCAAAAACTCACCTGATGCTTCTTCGCCTTGTCTGCTTAGCTCTTTTGGACGTCAGAGCTTCCATTCTCTTGGCAGCTAAGCAAGACAACCAATTCATGAGTTAAGCTCAGTAATCTCAGTTTAAAACTCAATTTTCTAGAAACATGCAGAATCCTTAAAATGGTTTTTGGAAGCCTTTATAACATTGGTTCTTAAATCTTACATACACTAAAGGACTTAGAACATTAGCAGCTTACTCGATCACTACTCCATGCAGAGTTTCCATGGCCATCTTTCCTTCGGAGTAACCAAGAAGGAAAATAAAGGAAATGAAATGAAACAGATTGGAGAATAAGTTTTCCAGGAAGTCACTAACCAGCTATTTATAGCCCTTCATATGCGGCTTTTCATCGTATAACAACCATTCATCCTTAATTATTTTGTCCCCTATTAAGGAACCATATGGTTCTAATTTTAACCAAACTAGATTTGAAGTTCAACTATGTTCAAAATAGCCTCTATATTTCTCAAATTTTCTAGTAAAGATCACCAGTTTATGGCCTCTTTTAATTTAACCCCTAAAGGTATGAAATTTTCAGATTTCAATGGAAACTGAGTGTGACAGCTCAAATCTCTCAAATGGGTTTCACCACTCAGATCTCTTAAATGGGTTGGCTGTTACAGTCATGCTGGTCGGTATTTGGCCATTTTCTGAATCATTTTCTATAGCCATGAGGTTTGAGGGTCTTGGTATTATAAAGGATTAAATGGTTTGTTGATGGGGGTTAGGAGTTGATGGTCACGAGCACTAGCTTTCCTGGCTTGGGGGAGTATTTAAGTAAGCTATCCCACTAATGCAATTCGATGCTTCCTGCGTCGAAGGTCAATCAGTCGTCCCTCAAAGCCCCTTCTCGAGACACTCTTTCTTAGTCCCTTTGCCTTCTCCTTTTCGATGCCATCTCTTATTTCCCCTTAGATGTCACTTCCTCTATCAAATCAAAGAGCGGCTATTCACCATCAGGAAAGACAGTAAGCCAAGGAAAGAGATTTATTTGCAAAATCTCATAAATTCTCAAAACATGCTCTCCTTTAACGTGAAAAAGAAACCCTCAGTGGAAATAAAATCGACAAAAACCTAAGTTGAACACATCAAACTCAAATAGAAAACAATTAATAAAAGCTCTTGTAAAACAAAGAAATGAAGCAAGAGATGAAAGACAGTGCAAGCAAAGGGAAATGTGATGCGTCGTTGAGAGCATAAAAAATATCCTATTCCCTGTAAAATAACAAAAAAGAAATAGTAAATGAGAAGTAGGATCGAATCCTTAGGGACTGGATTATGCGAATGCTTGTTTCTCAAAATCTTGTGCAGAATCGTGCCCAAGAAAACCTGTGTTCCTGGAAAAAATAAAAAAAAACAGAATTTAAGAATTGATTTTGGAAGCGAAAAATAAAATAAAAACAGAATTTAAAGTTTACTGAAATTATGATTACGAAAATAATAAAAATAATAAAGAGAGTTTTAAGAGAAAATAAATTCTTATGGGAAAGTTCCAGCCTCCGGTTGTCTCATTCCCCTTGGGCTCAATCCTTGGTTTTTGGATGATCCTTCTCGACCCAAGTAAGTTAGTTATAGTGGAAGGGGAAGCCTACGACCACCAGCTCCAAAGATTAGACTTACGATTTTTAGGGAACCTGACTCTAGCCAGTAATCTATGCTAGATCAACGCTTCTCAATGGCGAATCCTACACCATTTTGTCTCTTTGGCTCGCCAACCTCTAATGCAGTAAGTTAACGAATCGACTATGCAATCCTTCCAAAAGATACAAAGCGGCCACCTTTGCATATGCTGAAAAGCTTACTTCTTAAGGGCAATAGACGGAAGCGTCAGTCCGTAGTGCGGAGAAACGATGAATACTTGGCGAGAAGGCTAAGTACGGATTCTAGGCCTCAAGAACCCTTTTTGGGGAAATATTGACAACTTTTGGCTAGAAGGGTTTTAGTGGCTCATGATAATGGTGGAAAAGAAAATAAAATTATGGAAAAAGAAATTTTATTAAAAGAAAAAAATATGGAAAGAACAAAAGACTTTTAGGGGGAGAGTGTTTACAGAAAATATGAACCCCAAATAGAGTTACTTCACCCCCTATTTATAGTGCTAGGAAGATAGTCTAATTGAACTTAAATTCTAAAAAGATAAATACATTTAATTAAAGATAAATAAAGATAATTAAAATAAAATCCTAAAATTAAATAATCCTAATATTTATCTTAATATTAATTATCCTAATATAAATAAAATAAAATAAAATAGAGTCTTCCAAAATAAAATCTCTTCTATTTGCTTTTAAGTCCTTGTGCCTTCCATGTTCGCACTTTTGGCACCATATTTGTCCCACGTTGCATATTGGCTCATTTAATCTCCAAATTGACGCTTTTTTCCCTTGAATTTACTTTTCACCTCCAATTTAGTCCCTAAAAGATAAAAAGACATAAATAGCTCAAATTAGTAGGCTCAAGCTCAAAATAAACACATGATTAATATATAAAAACACGTCATTTTAGAGTATTATCAAATTCCCCCTTACTTAGCCCATGCTTGCCCTCAAGTATGGTTCCTATCGACTGTGAAAGCTAGATTCTGCCATAAAAGAAATACCACTCCGAAGTTTCATAAAAATTAGTTAAAAATGCATATGAAAAATAAAGAGACCTCTAAGCTTGCTTTAAGTAAAACAGAAAAAGTATTCCAATTAATTCACACAAAAATTAAGATCGACTTGAGTTATGCTATTTAGGTAAATTACCAAACCTACTAAGACACCTTAATTATTTCCTTCTTTAGTCCCCGAAGTGTAACTTTATCAGTACTTATTTTTTCTTTTTTCCTTTTTTGATTTTTTTAAATTTTATTATTATTTATTTACTTAGGAATATATTAAACATTTGGACGCGAAGAGAGATGACAACCCAAGCACCCCACCCCGGTTACTCATCCCAACATATTCCTAAAATTATTTATTTCCGGTTAGCGGAGTTTTACCCAACACGTCCCACAACCTTTTGACGCGAAGTAGAATGACAATCCAAGCGCCTTACCCCAGTTACTCAGTCAGTCACGATTTGAGCTATACTCATAACCTCGGCTAGCGGAGTTTTACTTGTCACGTCACACAACCTTTTGACGCGAAGTAGAATGACAACCCAAGCACCTTACCCCGGTTACTCAGTCAGTCACGATCTAAGCTGTACTCATAACAATGGAAAACATTTATTAAAAATTAAACGATTTTAAAATTCTTGAGAACTCGGGAAAGAAAAAAATTTAAGTGTCAAAAATAAGTTTTAATAATCACCTAATAGCCATGAACGTTAATTAAGCATGCAATCATTTTAAGTGTTCACTTTATATTAAACTTGATCAATTTTACGAAAAGCAAGATAGAATTAACCATATTAATCACAATTATTTTTAGCCTAATAAAAATAAAACAGTGGAGATGGCATCAATTATGGGAAAAATCATAACTTCCTTAGAAGGTAAGAATCATGCTTGTAGGTTAAACAGTAGGCAATTCCTGGTAAAATCTTGGGCATGAAAAGCGGCAGGATATTCTTAAAATAAATGGGCGAAACGAGCACAAAACAAAGAACAACAACAATATGACAAAAAAATAGCGGATAATAACAAGAATAACGAAAAATGCCTCCCCACTTAAAACACATAGTCCTCGATGTGAAAGTAAAAGGAAAACAAATAGGTGGAGAAAAAAAAGTTTAGAAAACTCCCTATATAGTTACCTTTGTTGGCATTACAGTAGAGAAGAAGATGGCGAAGCGGCAAGAGGTGGAGACGGGGTGGGTGACGTGTGCAATGGCAGTTTGGCTTCGGGTTCTCACCATAGTGGCTGAGAAATCGACGGTGGGTGGTGGAGGAGAAAGGAGTCGGCGGTTATGGAGAAATTTGGGGAAAAAAAGTAAGGTTTAGGGGTTTTATTTGCTGAAAAGAGGTGTTTGGCTGCAGGTTTTGGGGATTCTACGGCTAGAATAGGACTGCTTGGCAGCAGGGATATGGTATTTTAGGCTGGAATAGAACTGTTTGGTACCATGGATAAGGTTGTTTTGGTGCACACTTTCTGTCTTTTTTTTCTTCGTATTTTCGCTCCATTTCACCTAGATAGAAGAAGAGAAATTTATTAATATTTAACTAAAATAAAATAAAATAAAAAATAATAAATAAAAAAAGGAAAATAATAAATAAAAATAAAAATAAAAAGAAAGATTGGGTTGCCTCCCAACAAGCGCTTGTTTAACGTTGATAGCTCGACGCCTTGAACAGTTTTATGGTGGTTCTAACTGAATTTTCTCGACCGTGTGGGCCTAGAAATTCTTGTAAAATGGCTTCAGCCGTTGACCATTGACTGTGAACCGCTTTCTTGATTCTTCACTTTTTATTTCAACTGCGCCATGCGTAAATATTTCAGTCACAATAAAAGGTCCTTGCCACCGAGATCGAAGCTTACCTGGGAATAGCTTTAATACAGAGTTATAAAGCAAAACTCTTTGTCCTACTTAGAAATGCTTCTGAACTATATTTTTTTCATGAAACATCTTTGTTTTGTCCTTATAAATTCGAGCATTCTCATAAGCATCATTGCGAATTTCCTCCAATTCTTGAATGTCCAATTTCCTTGCCTTCCCCGTAGGCTCTAACTCCATGTTACATTGTCGAATAGCCCAATAAGCTTTATACTTTAACTCTACTGGTAGATGACACGCTTTTCCAAAAAAATTCGATACGGGGTCATGCCAATTGGTCCCTTATACGCCGTTCGATAGGCCCAAAGCGCGTCATTGAACCGAAAACTCCAATCCTTACGGTTGGGTTGACTCATTTTTTCCACAATTGACTTGATCTCCCTGTTTGAAACCTCTGCTAGGCCGTTTGTTTGGGGATGGTAGGCTGTTGCTATACGATGATGAACCCCATATTTTGATAATAGTGCCTCCATGACCTTGTTGCAAAAGTGGGTACCACGATCACTGATCAAAGCTCGAGGTGTTCCAAACCTAGAAAAAATAGTTCATTTTAGAAACTCCACAACAGTTGTAGCATTATCATTGCGAGTAGGCTTTGCTTCTATCCACTTAGAAACATAGTCTACCGCAAGAAGTATATATACGTTTCCAAACAAAGAAATAAAGGGGCCCATGAAATCAATGCCCCATACATCAAAAATCTTACATACATTAATCAGGGATAGGGGCATTTGATTTCGTCTAGTGACATTTATTGCAATACTTACAAAAGTTAAACGCGTCGCGAAAGATTGTAGGCCAATATAGCCCACACTCCAATACCTTGTGAGCTGTCCGCTTAGGGCCAAAGTGACGTCCACAAGCTTCTGTGTGACAAAAAGTAAGGATAGAGGTTACCTCAGTTTCTGGAACACATCGTCATATTATCTGATCTGAGCAATGTTTCCACAAGTATGGATCGTCCCATATATAATTCCGAGCTTCGGTCTAAGCTTGTTTTTTACAGATTGATCTAACTCAGTGGGCAACGATCCCGTGGTTAAGAGATTCACTATGTCTGTATACCACGGATAGTAAGCCTCAGTTGAGAATAAGCTTTTGTCGGGGAACTCATCCTTTATGGGATTATCATCAAACGAAATTTTTATCCTATTCAAGTGGTCGGCCACCAGGTTTTCACACCCTTTTTTGTCACGAATCTCGATGTCAAATTCTTGGAGTAGTAAAATCCACCTAATGAGCCTTGGCTTTGCTTCCTTCTTTGCGATCAAGTACCTAAGAGTTGGATGGTCAGAAAAAATAATCACCTTAGATCCCAGTAAATATGATCAAAATTTATCTAGAGCAAACACAATAGCTAAAAGTTCTTTTTCTGTGGTTGTGTAGTTGCTTTGTGCAGCATCTAGGGTCTTTGAGGTGTAACAGATGACATGAGGCTCTTTCGCTATCTTTTGTCCCAATACGGCTCCCACGCTGCATTCGCTTGCATCGCACATAATTTCAAAGGGATAGTTCCAGTCTGGTGCTTACACTATAGGGGCGGTTACCAACTTTTGCTTAAGTGTATCAAAAGCCTCCTTGCATTTTGGGTCAAACTCAAATTTCTTGTCTTTCTACAACAGCTCGCACAATGGTTCAGCTATTTTTGAGAAGTTTTTTATAAAACGCCTGTAAAATCCTGCATGGCCAAGAAAAGAACGTATCTCTCTAATAGTAGAGGGATATGACAGAGAATTTATAATGTCAATTTTGACCTTATCAACCTTAATTCCCTTGGATGAGACTATATGACCTAGAATCAAACCTTTGTCTACCATAAAATGACACTTTTCATAGTTCAAGACAAGATTAAATTCTATGCACCTGTTTAAAATTATCGTAAGGTTTTCAAGCCATTCAGTAAAACAGTTTCCATACACGGTAAAATCATCCATAAACACTTCAATAATTTTTTCTACATATTCGGAAAATATACTCATCATGCATCTCTGGAAGGTAGCTGGTGCGTTACAAAGTCCAAATGGCATCCTCCTGTATGCAAACGTGCCGAACGGGCATGTAAAAGTGGTTTTTTTCTGGTCTTCTGGCGCAACGAAGATCTGGAAGCAACCTGAATATCCATCAAGACAACAAAAGTGAGTTTTACCAGCTAAACGTTCAAGCATTTGATCTATAAAAGGAAGAGGGAAATGATCTTTTCTAGTATAAGCGTTCAACTTCCTATAATCGATGCAGACGCGCCACCCGTTCTGCACTCGGACCGGTACTAAGTCACCCTCAGCATTTTTCTTTACTGTCACGCCCGTTTTCTTGGGCACGACTTGTACCGAACTTACCCATCTACTGTTAGAAATAGGGAAGATGATGTCAGCATCCAGCAACTTAATTATTTCTTTTTTCACCACCTCCATCATATTCGGGTTTAAGCGTCTTTGTGCCTCTCTCCTTGGTTTTGTGTTCTCCTCCAAGTAAATCTTGTGGGTGCATGTCAAAGGGCTTATCCCCTTCAAGTCAGCAATGGTCCAGCTAATCGCCTCCTTATGACTCTTTAGTACCTGGATCAAACCTTCCTCCTCGGGTTTAGAGAGTTTATTTGAAATTATAATGGGTAATGTATTACCTTTTCCTAAAAATGCATACTTGAGATGCGTGGGAAGCGGTTTCAATTCTAAATCTGGAGCCTGTACAACAGAAGGTAGAAGTTTAGTTTCTGATGAGGACAATAATATCTTAACAAATTCTTAATCATCATATCTATATTCAGATTTGTCTTCATAAGTTGACTCAAAAGTCTCGTCTACTAATGAGTCAACCAGGTTGACACGGTTTACGCTCAAGATTTCGCTTGGATGGCTAATGGCATCGTAAACATTTAATTTCACGATCTCCCCATCAAACTCCATCGTAAGAGTGCTGCTTCGAACATCGATCTTGGTGCTAGCAGTACTAAGGAAGGGTCAGCCCAACAGGAGGTCCGAAAATCCAGCAGTGTTGTCCTCCTCCATCTTTATTACGTAGAAATCTGCAGGGAAAATAAGTTTATTAACTTTTACCAAGACGTTCTCGAGGACTACTTCGGGATGCACAACAGACTTGTCTGCCAATTGAATAATAACACCTGTCTTTGTCAAAAAACCCGCGTTAAGTGATTCATAAATAGAATAAGGCATCAAATTTATGGAGGCCCCTAAATCGCACATAGCCTTTTTAATTCCTAAATGGCCAATTTTGTATGGAATAGCGAATATACCCCTATCTTTGCATTTAACTGGCATTTTTTGCTGTAGCACTGCAGAAACATTCTCACAAACACTTACCTTTTCATTACCTGTTAGTTTTCGTTTGTTGGTGCAAAGCTCTTTAAGGAACTTGGCATACCGCAGAATCTGTCTGATGGCGTCTAACAGTGGTAAATTTATCTCGACATTCCTGAATGTTTCGAGGATCTCCTTGTCCTCCTTACTTTTTCGACACTGATTTAATCGTCCTGGGAATGGAGGTTGGATTTTAGGCAGTGGGGGTTTCGCTGGTACCTGTTCATTGTTTTCAGGTTTTTCCCGGGCACTTTTTTGGCCAAGATTTCTGCCAGGAATTGGTTCTAACACCTTTCCACTTCTTAGCGTTACTGCATTTGCATTTTGCCTCGGGTTTAGTTCTGTTTGCGATGGCGGCTTCCCTTGAGAGTTCATCTTCTCAATTGACGTGGTCAATTCTCTTATAGACGCTTCGGCTTTCTGTTGAAAATTAAGCATATCAGCTGCTAATTTATTGACCAAAGTTTCTAGAGAATTACCTGAATCTCGTGGCTGTTGTAGAACTCGATTCTGGTATGGTTGGTTATATCGTGGGTTGGCCCCATAACTTAAGTTAGGGTGATCCCTCCATCCTAGGTTGTAGGTATTTGCTAAGGGTCATATCGCTTTTGTGGTGGCCCAAGAAAATTTCCCTCAGTATCTAAATGGGCCATCGTATCATCACTCAAACTGGGACATGCATCAGTTATATGTTCAGGGGTAGCACATATTCCACATACTCGGGCTGGTTTGGCTTTTTCTGCAACAAGAGAGCTCATAATATTAGTAAGTCTATCAATTTTATCTTCTAAGGCTGAATTATTTAACTGGTGAACCCTTCTAGGGGGTTCAGGATTAGCTCAAAATTGCTGAAAATTCACCGCCATTGTAGAGATCAAGTCTCTTACTTGTTGGGGAGTCATGTTGACCAATGCTCCTCCACTAGCGGCGTCTACCATATTCATTTCCATGGGTTTTAAGCCTTCATAAAAGTACTGGAACAAAGACTGTTCCGTTATACCGTGTTGTGGGCAACTTGCACATAACTTCTTAAATCGCTCCCAATAGTCGTACAGAGTCTCTGCGTCTTTTTGCCTTATGCCCACGATTTCTCTTCTTAACTCAGTCGCTTGTGATGCAGGGAAAAACCTGTTAAGAAATAAGTGAGATAGATCAGCCCAAGTTGTAATGGATCTAGGAGGTAAATAAAATAACCATTCCCTAGCTGAATCTGCTAGGGAAAAAGGGAAAGCGCGCAATTTAATTTGATCCTCAGTTACCCCCTGAGGTTTCATACTCAAACAAACCATATGGAATTCTTTTAAATGCTTGTGGGGGTTTTCATTTTGTAACCCACGGAAAGTTGGCAGTAGCTGAATCAAGCCTGACTTTAATTCAAAATCAGTATCCATAGTAGGATACGCGATGCATAGTGGCGGTTGTTCTGTCGGCACTTGACGATTCTCAATTGTTTGAGCCATCCGTTGTCGCTACCGATTTGGGTTTCTTAACCAAGCGTCAAGGACCTCTTCAGGTGAATCGACTTCTTCTTCTTTACTTCCTAACGTTCGAGTAAGGTTTTCGTTAACCCTAGACTCTACTTCGTCGTCGATTCTAATTTCTGGCGGTGGATTGCTTTGAGTTCCAACCACCGCTGACTGTTTTTCCTTAGTTTTGTTTTCTTTCGATTAGCTTTCGCAGTCTTTTCGATTTCTGAGTCGAACGCAAGAGTGCCTGGAACAGATCTGGTCATAGAAAACAAAGAAAAACAACCGGCAACGGCGCCAAAATTTGATGCGTCGTTGAAAGCACAAAAAATATCCTATTCCTTATAAAATAACGAAAAAGAAATAGTAAAGGGGAAGTAGGGTCGAATCCTCAGGGACCGGATTATACGAATGCTTGTTTCTCGAAATCCTGGACAGAATCATGCCCAAGAAAACCTGCGTTCCTAGAAAAAAAAAAACAAAATTTAAAAATTGATTTTGGAAGCAAAAAATAAAATAAAAATAGAATTTAAAGTTTACTGAAATTATGATTACGAAAATAATAAAAATAATAAAGAGAGTTTTAAGAGAAAATAAATTCTTATGGGAAAGTTCCAGCCTCCGGTTGTCTCATTCCACCTTGGGCTCAATCCTTGGCTTTTGGATGATCCTTCTCGACTCAAGTAAGCAAGTTATAGTGGAAGAGGACGCCTATGACCACCAGCTCCAAAGATTAGACTTACGATTTTTAGGGAACCTGACTCTAGCCAGTAATCTATGCTAGATCAACGCTTCTCAATGGTGAATCCCACGCCATTTTGTCTCTTTGGCTCGCCAACCTCTGACGCAGTAAGTTAACGAACCGACTATGCAATCCCTCCAAAACATACAAAGCGGTGCCTTTACATATGCTGAAAAGCTTACTTAAGGGCCATGGACAAGCGTCGCCACCAGTCTGAGAAACGATGAATACTTGGCGAGAAGGCTAAATCTAATTCTAGGCCTCAAGAACCCTTTTGGGGAAATATTGACAACTTTTGGCTAGAAGGGTTTTAGTGGCTCATGATAATGGTCGAAAAGAAAATAAAATTATGGAAAAAAAAATTTATTAAAAGAAAAAAATATGGAAAGAACAAAAGATTTTTAGGGGGAGAGTGTTTACAAAAAAGATGAACCCCAAATAGAGTTACTTCACCCCCTATTTATAGTGCTAGGGAGATAGTCTAATTGAACTTAAATTCTAAAAAGATAAATACATTTAATTAAAGATAAATAAAGATAATTAAAATAAAATCCTAAATTAAATAATCCTAATATTTATCTTAATATTAATTATCCTAATATAAATAAAATAAAATAAAATAGAGTCTCCCAAATTAAAATCTCTTCTATTTGCTTTTAAGTCATTGTGCCTTCCATGTTCACACTTTTGGGACCATATTTGTCCCACGTTGCATATTGGCTCATTTAATCTCCAAATTGACGCTTTTTCCTTGAATTTACTTTTCGCCTCCAATTTAGTCTCTAAAAGATAAAAGATATAAATAGCTCAAATTAGTAGACTCAAGCTCAAAATAAACACATGATTAAATATATAAAAACACGTCATTTTAGAGAATTATCAAAATGGAACAAATTTATGGAGATATTTAGAAATATGAGAAATGATTTTTTCAAAAAATTAAATTTAAAAAAATAAATTATGATAATTAAAATTTCTTTTGATTTTTAATAATTTGTCATCATGACGTCATTAATGACATGTGTTGTTGTCTGGTACTACCATTTGTCCCAGACTTAACGTTGTTAGAAAAAAAAGTATCAAATTAGTGAACGAATAAAAATTCAAGTACCAATCTAAAACAAAAGAAAAACCTTAAATACCAATCTAAAAAAAATAGAGAAATTCAAATATCACTTTTATATTTAACCCATTCTTTTATCTATTATGGCTGATAAAAGAAAATTGATTTTTCCAAGCACAAGCTTGAACAGAAAATATTCCAATGGAAAACTAAATAATAACGCAAAATGGAGATGCGGGGTATCGATCCCCGTACCTCTCGCATGCTAAGCGAGCGCTCTACCATCTGAGCTACATCCCCACGTCTTCATGTCCGGATTTATTAGTTATAATGTATAAAATTAGCATGGAAACATGCAGCGCAGTATCAAGTTTACAACTTATTTGTCAAAGTATGGCCTGAACTTTCTGGGACTACCTAATCTTAATTTTTATATGCAAATCCATGAGCTTTGTTCAGAAATTTGTCAATTTATTTGTAATTTTATTTATAGTTATAATTTAAAGTTTTAAAAATATATATTTAAATTTGATTGGTATTAAAGATTTGTTATATAATTATAATAAAAATGCGAGATCCAACTTAAAATAGTTATTTATCCAATCCAAAAAATTCATGGTTATAGCCACAATCAATGCATTTGAGAGGTGGGGGACGTTACTAAAAATAGTTTGAATAGATAAATGTTGTCTTCAGTTAATTAAAAGGGCCAATGTAGGATGCATAGTATTTTTCTTCCATGTTCCATTAAGTTGAATAGATGTTTTTAGAGATACTTGTAGGCTAGGCATTTCCTTCTGCGATGAATTTAAACACACTGTTTATAAACATAGTTTGAAATGGAACTATTCTTCCTAAAGTAGCTTTGCTGAAACACTAAGCTTATTGCATACCATCTTAGACACTTCTTTCCCTTTTTCTTTTTCCTTGGTTTTTTCTTGTTTCTAATGCCAAATCTATTGAAATGGTCGGACTGATATGTCATTCTGCAAAGGACTGTGAGGCTTTCATTTGGAAGCCAAGTCACCCTAAATAGACTGTCAACTAAGGAACTAATTCATTTTTTAAGGCACCATTTGGACGAAGAAATAGTAAAGTGGTACATGAGCCTGCATTAAAATGCCTGTAAATCACAAGGTAATGCTATTGATTGATAAGTCATTCATTTGCACATAAAAGAGCCAAGACCAAGAGTAATATTTTCTGCTTAGGCAGAAATAGAACATTATGTTTCTTGTTTCTACCATTTAATAACACCTAATTTCACAGTTTCTTTGTTTGTCAGTGAAATGAGGCTACTGAATGGCAAAATTAATCAAGTACAAGCTCTCTCTTGGATCCTTTATGCATTATGAGCTCTAAATCTCATAAGTCATTTTGGTTTTTTCCCCTGAGAGACCAAAATCATCAGACAAAAGGATTTGGTGGATTGCATCAGTACCTGATGCTGCTTCTGCCTAACTGTCGCATTTTCTAATGAAGAGGGGTAAGGTAATGCATGTAAAGAGGTACAGTGGAAACGTACTGCAGCCATAGGTATGCATTTTTCTGCCTTCTGTTCAATCATATTATCTGATAAAAAAATGGAATATATAAGCTTGTTATCAGTATCGATCATTTTAAGCTTGTGTTATTCTCCATGATCATCTTTAGTTTTATATCTAATATATAAATGTTGTCTTTAGTTGTTTAATTTGCCACGGGTCTTGAATTGAATTTCACAATCTCGTATTATTCTTTTTACTTCTTTCATTTCATTAGTATTTGACTTAAATCTATCACTTGTATTTTTAGAGCAAATTTATCACATGCTTCTCATGAAATTCATGCTAGTTTGCATGTTATTCACATAATTAGATTGAGAACAGGTTCATGATATGGAATTACAGCATGTATGTTATTTAATCAGATATTCGTATGCTTTTGAACTTGTAGTTGATGTTATTAAGGCTAGCTAATTTAAGATCGCAGCCTTCGATTATTTGAGTTGGTTGATTTAAGATCGCAACTCTTAATAGCTCGCTGACCTACGTTCATAGTTAATGTTTTAAGCTAGGTGATTTAAGATCGCAGCCTCCGATTATTTGATTTAGTTGATTTAATATCGCAACTCCTAATAGCTCGCTGACCTACGTTCACAGTTGATGTTACAAAGGCTAGCTGATTTAAGATCGCAGCCTCCGATTATTTGAGTTAGCTAATTTAATATCGCAACTCCTAATAGCTCACTGACCTACGTTCATAGCTGATTTTCTTAAGGCTAGCTAATTTAAGATTGTAGCCTCCGATTATTTGAGTTCGTTAATTTAATATCGCAACTCCTAACAACTCGCTAACCTACGTTCATAGTTGATTTTACTAAGATTCACTGATTTAATATCACAACCTTCGAACAGCTCGCTGATTTAATATTGCAGCTGATATCGAGCAATTTTCTTTGAGTCTGTTGATTTACAATTTTTTTTTTACAAGAAACACAATTCGCAGTATTCTATAATAACCTTTTGACTCCTCTACCACATTGTTGAACAACAAAACTTATTCAGTAAAGTTTCGAGTTAAAACTTACAGAGTAAACCCCCAATTACACACTTTACACGAGTTAGCCTATTTTAGAATAGTCACTTTATAACTCTTCCTCGATCAGGTGGGAGACAAATTATTATATAATTATAATAAAATGTATAATAATAATCTGACCCAAAATATCAATTTACCTTACCCGAAATATTCATGCTTTAAATAGCCCCAAACACTCCATTTGAGAGGGGGAATGGTACTAAAAAAGACCCATCTTTATTATCTTATTCTTCCTCTCCTCCTGAACCAGAAGACAGAACAATCTTCTCTTCTTTCATCTCTATCGTCGATACAATGTATCAACAAGATCAAAAATAATGAAAAAATATATTGATCCCCTACCTATCATCTATATTATTAGTTTATAATGCCTAATGCCGTACGTACACATGATTTTTTGCATTTTATTTTTATTAATTTTTAAAATAATATAATTTTAATTACTATAATTAATTTGTCGTGTTATTTGACCCTTCGAACATAAGTAAAAAATATTAACATATTTAACAATTCAAATATTATAATAAGAAATTAAATAAATAGTTATAGTAATATATAATATAATTTTACTTCAATTAATTATAGTAAGTGAAAATAACAACTAATAACATAATTAACATATATAAATTATTAGATTATTTGCTAATAAAAATTATAATCATTATTAAAGCATTTTACAAACTATAAAAATTGAAATATTTTAAAACCCTTCACTATTCAATAATTTTCTTTTCTTAATATAGTTAATAAACTGGACATAAAATATCTAATAGATAATATAATTAATATAAATATAATATATTAGATTAGATTAAATAAATTACTATTATAAAATTTATATTTCTTGAAATATTAAGTTACTTATTATATAAATTATTTAAAATAAAAGGAATATAATTGTTTTCCTTTTTATTTTTTATTGGTGGTAACTTAATAATTTAATTTGAATTTGAATTTTTATTTTTATTATAAAATTATTTAATAAAAGTCTTTTAATAGAATCAAACTTCTTATTCTTACTGATAATTTTTATCAAGTAAATTTATTTAACCAAATATTTTAGTAAATCTAGTTCTCGACTCACATGCATTGCACGTGATTTTCTATGTTTAATTTTAAAATTTATTAAATAATATATTTTATAATTTATTAAATATATATATTCTAATTATATGAGAATTTGTCTATTTTATAATAAAAGTTTATTAATTGTGAAAATAATTGAGATAATAAAAATAACATTTTAAAAGTAATGAAAATAAAAAAAGTGAGAAATAACTGATAAGTGATAATAAAAATATTAAGTAATTAAATAAAATAACTTATCATTTGATTATGAGTCAAAATTTCTTCTACAAAGAATCATTACTTTGATATTTTATTACTTTTGATATAAGATTATTAAATTCAAACAATAATTAAACTATCGAATATAAAATAATAACAACTAAACATCTCAAAAACGTACTTTTTTTGTGAAGAAAATAAAACCTATTAAATAAAGCTAAAATATGATTTTTTTAGTAATTGTTTAGATATTATTTTGAATTTAAATGCATATATTTAAAGTGTTAAATATTAGTTTTAATTGATAAATAAATGTAACACTAACTAAGTGATAATTAATCTAAAATAAAAAGTGTAATTTAAGATCTAATTAAGTGATAAAAACAATTACAATGATAATCAAAATATTATTTATTTTATATTAATAATTTTTATGAAAATAATTTTATATTTAAGATCTAATAGAAGCAGTATTAATAAAATAATTACTTCACATTACATTATTGATTTTATATATTTAAAAAATTAGAAATATAGACAATACAAAATATTAATTCTTAATTAATCGATTTTTTTATCTTAATTTCTCAAATAGATATGAGTTATACTATTTGTTGAGTCGAGATTTGTATTAAATTAAACCAATTTGATTAGATGCAATCAGTATTCATACAAATTAATATTTAATTTAATTATAGTTTTTTTTGAATTTTTACGTATAAATTAAGAATAATAAATAAATTTATACATTATTGATTATTTTACAGATATATTAGTATTATCTTTATATATATAATGTTAATCTCACATATTTAATTTTTATTAATTATAAAAATTATTTTAAAATTATTAATTATTATCGTATAAAATAAAATAATATTTACTAATTAAAATACTTTGGTTTTTTATTATTTTTAATTTATCCAATTATGTTAAATTATATTATGTTATTTTTTAAAGAATAATTTTAAAAGATATTACCAAATTAATTAATTTAAAATTAATATACTATCCTATTAATTAACAATTAATTAATATTATAATAATAAAAATTATTATTCTAATGTCAATTTTAAAAAATATATAATAAAAAATAAATAAAGAGAGATATAGCTTAAATAAAAGAATTTAAAAATATTTTTAGAAGTTTATAATGACGTGGTAGTCTATTATTTGAATTTCCTTTTAGTTTAGATAATAATTTTAAATTTTTTGATAGTTTCAAGTATTAAAAAATAACTTAAAAATAAGGTATAAATAAAATAAAGTAAAAACAGGTTTAAGTTCGTGGAACGTATTTTTTAGGGTAAATTGTAATAATAATTATCTAATTATTAATGTATTTTTGCTTTAATTATCTGAGTTTAAAGCTTTTTATTTTAGCCACTAACGTATCGAAACATCTAAATTTCGAATTGATAAAAAGAAAAATATTTGAAATTTAAAATTAGGTAAACTTAAAAGAACAAAAATCAAACTGGAACATATAATAACAAAGATGTAAATTTTATTTAATTAGTAGCCTTATTTCCAATAATAGCTAAAATGTTTGAATTAAGTTGATCAAAATTTGTCATAATCATGTCCATTTCAATAATCAATTCATTTTTACATATCTTGTAGTAAATTTAAAGAGAAGAGCACAAAATAATTAGTGAATAGTGGGCTTTAACGATGGGCCTAAATTTTAAACTAATTTAATTTCTTTATAAATTGTGTTATTATATTTCATCCACTATGCTTCCAACTCATGGTTCCTACTTTTACTACACTTCTTCGATTACATATTTATATAGCTAATCTAGTTATAATAGGAAAAGGAACACAAACTCATGTCAATATTAACACAAAAACCAACTCCTTTTCATTGTTGGATTATGAAAACAATTTACTATATATGTATGCATGTATGTATGTATCTTCCATTCCACATACGCATCAAATTAAGAAATCATCAATACTATGGCAACTTTGAAAATCTTCTTCTTTGTCCTTTTGATCCAATGCACTATATTCACTGGCTCTTCTCGTCAGTTGAAGAAGAGCAACGTAAATATTGATAGCTATGGTGACAATACATTCAATGTCATTAGCTTTGGAGCTATTGGAGATGGAAAGAAGGACGATTCTAAGGTTTTCTTTAAATTTTATCTGCTGTGTGTGGTGCTAATTTTAAGGACTGGTGTTGTATGCCTACTGATACTAAATGCTTGGCTTAATGTCGTGTATAATATAATATGTATGTACTGTAGGGGTTTAAGCGTGCATGGGATGCTGTTTGCGATTCATCAACTCCGTCACCAACCTTTCTTGTACCTCAAGGGAAGACGTTTCTGCTGCAACCTTTAACTTTCAACGGCAAACATTGCAACTCTAATAACATTACTTTCCAGGCATTTCTATCTATCTTTCTCTACTTCCATTGCAAATTCAGTTATATATACTTAGCAATAGTACCAGTAGTGTATAAAACTAAGGATATATAGTATTGTATTAATTAGAAACTTTGCATATGAATTGGGGTGCAGATTGATGGGAGAATCATAGCCCCAACCAAACCTTCTGCATGGGAATGCAATACAAATTGTCACCATTGGATTGGCTTTAAGAATTTCGATGGTCTCCACATTCAAGGATCTGGTACCATCAATGGCCAGGGAGATAATTGGTGGAAACTTTCTTGCAAAGATAACCAAAAGGTAATTGTTTATATTGTAGTATAAGCACATAAGATTTTACATTATGGTAAAACTTTCTTGTTGGGTTTTACTGATATATACATGTCCATTGCTCTTTGTAACAGTCGTGCCAACTTCGGAAACCAACGGTATGTGTTCAAATTTCAAGTTCTTCAATTTCTAAAAATATGTTTTACAAAGATATACTAATTAAGTTTTTAGGTATGGAAGAATAAACATTGACATAAATTGTGTATACTCTAATTGTATGAGAATTATGTGATTTTTGGTTTTAGGGTTTTATGATAGGACACTCCAAGAATGTAGATATCAAAGGTTTAACCTTTGAAGACAGTCCCAAAATGCACATTGCATTTGAAGACTCTACTTCGATTCATGCCACTCAACTTACAATCAAAGCTCCGGGAAACAGCCCCAACACTGATGGCATTCACATCCAACGTTCCACCAATGTCTCTATCCACAATACAACCATTCAAACTGGTTTCTTTCTTTCTTTCTTTCTTTGCTGGTTTCATTTCATTGTACTTTCCATATATATGTTTGTTTTAATATTATATATATATATTTATTCATTAATTCAGGTGATGATTGTATATCAATTGGAGATGGCTCTAAATATATCAATATTACTAACATCGAATGCGGTCCGGGTCACGGAATAAGGTATGCTCTTTTACAATCATCTTCCTTTCTTGTTTTATGATTTTAACTTTTTGTATTAATATTACTTTTAATATTTGATTGCCATATGAAGCATTGGGAGCCTTGGAATTATGGGGAAAACTGAGGAAGTTGAATTTGTTCATGTAAGAAATGTTTCTTTCCATGGAACAACTAACGGAGTTAGAATCAAAACTTGGCAGGTACTTATAATGCATTTCTTTAATATATATATATATATATATATATATTAATAAGTATTATATAATTGATAATTAGCATTGTTGTGTGTTTAGGGAGGATATAGTCATGCGAGGAACATTAGATTTGAAGATATAACTTCTCATGCTTCAACTCGACCTATTGTTATTGATCAATATTATTGTCCTCATAAACAATGCAAGAATCAAGTAAGTCGTTAGTTTAATTTATTGATATGGAACTCAACTTGTAGGACAACGTGACTTCTTATCCCCTTATAGGATTGTTAATGGTTTTTTCGTCCATATTTAAAAATGAAGTAGTCTTAATATGTTAACTACTATATATATTTTGCAGACATCAGCTGTGAAGATTAACAATATAGCTTATGAAAACATCAATGGCACATCACATAAAGAAACAGCAGTACAACTTTCATGTAGCAAATCCAGTCCTTGTAGGAACATTACCATGAAAAACATTAACTTGAGAAATGAGAAGCAAAAAGGCAAAACTTCATCGTATTGCCTCAATGCTCATGGCTTGAGAAATGGAAGGGTCCATCCTAATGTACCTTGTTTGGACAAACATGATAATTTCTAGACTCTTTTTTTTTTTTTTTAAATTAGCACATAGGAGATATTAAATTTAATGAATTTTATTATGTTATAGTTTAAATGTATTTTTGAGGATTATTATATAAAGTAAATATATGTTTAAGATGGATGATTGATTCTCCCCTTTAATGAAAAATATGATTCAAGTAATGAGAAATTCAATATGAATGAGCATTGAACAAAACTAAGAAAGATGAGCCTGATTGATTTTCATTGGACCTATCATCTCCATCGCAACAATGGAAAGATGGTTTTACCTATTATGGCTGAAGAAAGAACATAAAAAACTTGGGTTTGTAAGCACAAGTTTTAACAGAAAATATTCCAATGACTAGAGAATAGCAGCACACTGAACTGAGCTTGTTTGAAGTATTAAAAATCATTAAGAGAAAAACATTAAATGGAGATGCGGGGTATCGATCCCCGTACCTCTCGCATGCTAAGCGAGCGCTCTACCATCTGAGCTACATCCCCTCAACGTTTAAATTTTTTAATCTTTTTTCTATAATAAAAAACTAAATTGCCCCAAGTTTATAGTAATCGCTTTCCTCTTACTATGTTCTGAACTTTCTTGGCCTGCTTGGAATACTCATATTTTTCAAATATCTACAATTAAAATTAAAATTAGGTAATTTATTAATGAATTAAAAAAAATAACTAAAATTAGGTAATTTATTAATGAATTAAAAATAATAATAACTAGTGATAAATATTTAATACTCATATGTACTTCCATAAAAGGTTTAAGTTTGTATTGTATTAAAAGTCTCACTCAAAAAATATTATTTAATTAAATCGCAAGTAGAGTGAAAAAGAAATATGTTTAAGTTTTAGTTGATATTAATTTTAAATTCTATTGTGGGGAATTTAAAGTGTAAACAAAGGCTTAATCGTTCAAATAGAAAAAGTTACATTTTGTCTTTTTCATAAATGATAAATTTTAAAATTAATATATGATAAAATTATACTTTGGTTCTCTTAAAATAAAAATTTTCTGTTTAATCCCTTCAAGAAATGATGAAATTATAAATTAATATAAAGATAAATTTACATTTTGACCAAACAAAATATTTGTAAGTTCGACTCTTCACCCAAATTTTATCTCTAATCAATCACTACTTCTAAAAGAATAAAGGGTAAATTAAATCCATAGTTACTCTAAAATATGATTTGTCTTATTTTAATGACTCTAAAATTTTTCTTAATTTAATTATTTTAATTAAGATAATTGTCTAAATTAACCACTATAATTAAAAATTTCATTACCCCACTAACAGATTATTAACATAACACGTTAACCCATTGAATGACTAACACGTGATATTTATTCGACTAAAACTAAAAACCTCTCAATAATTAACCAAATCATTTTATTTTTATTATTTCTTTTCTCTTCTTTCTCTTCTCTAGCTTTTGTTTCTATAAAAGCCACAATACCACTAAACCAAGCAAACCTTTCAATTTTGAATTAAGCATCTTAGCCATCCTTCAAAAAAATACAAAATGGTGCAGTTTACTCAAATACAAGGTTTAATTTCACTTGTAACTTTAATGTTTAACTTTTTTTTTCTAATTTTTTAATTTTAAATTATGCCATTAGCAGTGAAATTAACAGTTTTTAATAGCAGAAGGACTTGATTAATATAACTTCCAAAGGTTAAAAATGTAAATAGAACATTTTAAAATTTAGAGACCAATTTAGAATATCAGTCATAGTTTGGGGACACTTGGTGCAATTTACTTAAGATTCCTACAGAAGAAATCCGACAAAACCAAACTACCTTCCAAGGAACAATATTGCCTTCATTTCTTTGGTTTGACCTTTGCGGGAAAAAAAAATGGGTTCTTTTCTTTCAAGCTTGTTAGGCTCTTCCGGTTCACCATCAGAGGATTCACCATCTTCATCTGAGTCTTCAAGGGTCTCAACCTTCCATTCAGCTCCAAGATGGCAACTTCACTTCAATTCTGTCAAAGAGAGCCCAAAGCTTGTATCTTTCTCTCAACCCCAAATCTCAATTTTCTTCTTCTTCTTCTTCTTCTTCTTCTTTTTTAATAATTATTATTTGGGGTTTTTCTTTATTATATGAAAGATCTGACTCTGGGTTTTTGTTACTTTTTATTGAACCAAAAAAAATGAGATTAGATGGTTATAGATTTCTCAGCTTCCTGGTGTGGACCATGCAAGTTCATGGAACCTGTTCTGAATGGAATGGCTGCTAAATTCACTGATGTTGACTTTGTAAAACTTGATGTTGATGAGCTGCCTGTATGTATTTCTGTCCTTTGTTTTTCTCTTTACGATATAAACTTTTTATGTAATTCTTCAATTTTGCTTTTAGCTTACAAAATTTTAATAATTTTTTTTGTTTATTTATTGATTTTCTTGGTGTTTTTAGGATGTGGCACAGGAATTTGGAGTGCAGGCAATGCCAACATTTGTGTTGGTGAAGCAAGGGAAGGAAGTTGATAGGGTTGTTGGAGCTCAAAAGAATGAGCTTGAGAAGAAGGTTGAGAAGAATAGATGCTAAAAAGACTATATACGATATCTGCAATTTGAAATTTCAGTTTGAATACTTAAATTAATAAATATGTCAAATGGAGTTTCTTGAGTATGATAATGCTAAATAATGCTTTTAACTCTTTATTGTGGAATAATGATGGTTTTATGTATGTAAATTTGATAAATCTATGGTCATAAGCTTTTAATTCACTTGTTTTACTATGTGTTTCTTTCTTACGTATTATATTGAATTTGTGGGTAAAAGTTACCGTGGAAGATTTTGGACAAGGAATTAGATTGTATTTTGTCTTGTTTACTTAAAAAATGGGTAAGTTAGTCTTTGTAAAATAGATCCAAGAGTAAATTGCTCATATCTTTTTAAAATTCGTATTGTTAAAAATTGGCATGACTGACAGAATAACCTAACAATGACACGTGGTATATTATGTGTATCTCTTATTAACGTACGAGATCAATTTTTAACAATAAAAATAGATAATTTTTATAATAAAAGGATCAGTTTGTCTTTTGATTTAACGTATAAAGACTAATTTGTTTCTTTTTGTAGAATAAAGGTCAAAATGCAATTTGATTACTAGTTCACGAGCTTTCATGATTTTTTTATCGAATTTGTGTCATAGTCCCTAAAACAGAAGGGATGTCGGTATGCTTCATCTTTAATCAATGCCCTCTAGGATCACAGCTTCTTCATATTAACAACATAGGTTTCTTGATAGGGCACTAACCTAGAGGTGTTCACTCTTTTGATCATCTTTATGCTAGTTTGAGTTGGACTTTACAATGATTTGAGTTGAATTCGAATAGTTGAGTTGAATTTGAATAGTTTGTGAGTAAAAGTATCTAGTTTTTACACTAAGAGGGAGCATTGAAATGACGTTGTACGGAAAGGAGATAGATAGAACAGTATGCAAAAATTACATTGAAGCCATGACAAACAGGAGTCTATGAAGAAGATGAAGGATTTAAACGTATAAGAAAGCAGTTACTGCATTAAGATGACATATTATAGGTCATTATTACTCCCAGCAGTATATGTACAATAAGTAGAGCCGAAATGTATTATGTCTTTTTCAGACAGTGTACGCTTGCTGAATTGTGTCTATGTCAAGACCCTTCAGTCTAACTACTGATTCGACGTGCCCTTTTAGCGTAGTCAGTTCCCTCAACCTGCAAATAGAATTGTCATCGGTTACACATTCTGTATGAATTAACTGAACTAAATTCGAGTTTGAAGCTCTTTGATGGCAAAGTTTAGTGTTAGCTTATGGTTAATGGATGCATATACCTTGCAATTTCAGCTCGTCTCTTTGCCTCTTCAGCCATTTGATTAAGTTCATTGTAACTAGTTCGGTCGCCAAACATCTTGGTGTCCGGTGGCTGCAATCCATGGAGTGTCCTCTGAGCATGCGCCCATTTCAGTTCACGTTCTTCTTTCCCGAAGTCTTTCTTCCTTGTGAAAGCGATCTGTGAAACAACCACCCGTAAATGAAATATCAGACAAGTTTCTTGGTCTAAAACAATGAAAGATATTCAATCAGTTGAAAAGAATACATACCCTTTGTTCGATGACGAGATCCCAAGCTTTTCCACTGAGGGCGTATCGGATGAAAAACTTGATAAAATCGAGTGGAATGTAAAAGATAAGGTTGTAAAGCCATATCACACCTGCCCAACCCCATCCAATTCCTTCAATTGCAGCAAAACCCCAGTTTGCATATACTGCTATTAATGTAGCAATCTGTTCATCAAACAAAACCAAAAGTTCAATACCAGTTTGGTTTTTTTAGGTTATTTCCGGTTTAATTTGGTTGATTCACATGCAACATCTTGTAAGACTGCATTCGGTTCCTTGTGCTTAAAGCAAACTAAACCAGAAGATTACTACTAACCAGCTGAGCTACGACAAAAGCCAAAACCAGTAAAAGACCGGGACGCTCGAGGAAAGACCAACTCCTTGCTCGTGTTACAAATATGAGAGCTTGACTGATAATGCTCACTTGCAGGTATACTGCCGAAGCAAGCATTTTTATGTCCTTGCGGTCGGTTTTCTGAAGGCTTTTAACCCCAAATGTTCTCTGAAACAAAGAACACATTATCATATTGATTAAAATTAAACATACAAGTCATTGTAATGTAATTATAATCTCTTACAGGGAAGAAGTCTGTCTTGTATGCTGCCCAAAAGAAAATGACAGTCATCATGGCTAAGTAACCACCAAGAATGATTCCAGTTGCAAAGATTTCTGCTAACTTCCAACTGTCTGGCAGTGGAGATGGTTTCACTCTATCCTTGGATATTGTCATAATGGTGCCTGCAGACCAATGATTTCGTCAGCAACTCTTCATGTTCAGCAGTTCGACTGAGGCCGAATTTCATTCAAGCATGCTAAATGGAACCAGAAAATTGCAGTTTGAGCATATTAAGACAAGCAAATACAAACCATCATTAAGGATAGCAATAATAAGGACCATGAATGGAGGGAAATCAAACTTCCATATCAATGCCAATAACATGAAACCGAGCTGTCAAGCAAGAATGCAGAATATCAAGTTAGAAATCCAGCAATGTATTCATATGAAGGCAATATTTCAGATCCGATGCCAAAACTTACCACAATACGGATTGTAATGGAGACTGCATATATCTGTGAATATGAAAGAAACCAAATGACTTAATTAGACAACAATGTCGATTCAAGTTTTGATTGAATGGCATAGGCCATGGTTTAGACTCACTGTGTAGTTTTTCATCCTCTGGAATATGGCTCGACTGGTTAGTACAGCACTGATGATGACACTAAGACCAGGTTCGGTCAAGACAATGTCGGAAGCACTACGAGCTGCGTCGGTTGCATCAGCCACAGCTATGCCAATGTCTGCTTTCTTAAGAGCAGGAGCATCATTGACCCCATCACCAGTCATTCCACATATATGTTTCCTGGCTTGTAGGCGCTTCACAATCTCATACTTGTGCTCTGCATCGACAATTATACAAAAAGCCATATAAGCGAACAACAAGGATGGGAAGAAGCATATTCTAGAACCGAAATCGAGCACCACATTTTAGATGAACTGCATCCAAACATCAAGAGTCAAGATGGGAAAGGAAAAGGTTAAGATACCAGGGAAAACACCAGCAAAACCGTCAGCTTTCTCAATCAACTCATCAACTGGTAAAGCAGCAATAGACTCTTCTTTGTTTTGTCCTAACAAGGATGATGAGGGATACATATTGGTTCCCATTCCGAGACGACGTCCTGTTTCCTTTGCTATCGCCAGTTGATCACCTAATGGTCATCAGAGAGATCAGTAGAAGGAAATATACTCGAACAATTTCTCGCAAAAGGGAAATGCTCAACTCAAAACCGAATTGATATTAGGACATGCACCTGTGATCATTTTCACGTTCACTCCGAGATTCAACGCCCTTCGAATTGTATCTGCACTGTCATGTCTAGGTGGATCGAACAAAGGCATCAGGCCAATAAATTGCCATGGACCTCCTGAGCTCTCCTTTCGTCCGTCAGGAACTTCCTGAAAATCGATTGATAAGAATGTTATTGGTGTCATATCAAACATAAAAGGGATACACTTGATGAAATTTCAGACTACATGATATATTTACCTGATATGCTACTGCCAGTGACCGCAATCCACGCTCCGCAAACTTATCAATTACAGCATGAACTCGACGTTCCAACTCTGATTTATTGTGTGCAAGATTAAGAATCTGATAATCACACCACAGCAATGAATTACTTTAGAACGGATTTGCACTACTATCAAAATATTTTAAGTACTAGACAACATATGAGCCTACCTGTTCAGGTGCACCTTTGCTGACTCGGTGCATTCGACCTTGATTATCAATATATGTAAGAGCCGTTCGCTTATCGGTTGGATTGAATGGAAGGAAGTGAACTTCTTGAATACCGGCTCGTGCCTAGGTAGTTTTTTTGAGGCAGTAGAAAAGAAACCAAATTAAGATGAGAAGTACTAGATTGAATCATGTTTGAGACATTAACGGTGAGGGGCATACCTCCTTTGGATCAGCCAACATCCCTACTATAGCAGCATCAATGGCATCCTGGTTTTCCAGCCGAGATGCACGAGCTGCCATCAGAACTACAGTATCGGGATCTACTCCTTTCGCAAAAATCTATTCCACAACATCCATATAAGTGTTGGAACTGGAAATAAAATCCGAAAGCTAGAAATAAAACAGAAGCAACTGTCAATCTACCTCGATAAGATTTTTGTCAACTGATAACTTGTTCAATGTCAAAGTTCCGGTTTTATCACTGCAAAGGACATCCATGCCAGCCATTTCTTCTATTGCTGTCATTCTTTTTGTTATAGCTCCCTGCAGTGACATATTTATATCATCACGATCAAGCAATGATCGTTGAAACAAGCAAAGTGGCACGATGAATTAGTGCAAACCTGAAGAGATAAGCGATGAGACCCAATTGCCATTGTAACAGATAGAACTGTGGGCATGGCAATAGGAATTCCTCCAATGAGTAGTACCAGCAAATTGTCGATTCCAGGACGATACTCACGGTCCTGAATCGGGTACATAACGATGATTTCTGTTATCATTCCGACTGCGATGGAACATATACAGAAATTACCAATGGCAGTCAACACCTGTTTAACAAATAACCCAAAGCATTTCATCAATAAAACAAATGCAAAAGAACTTGGAAGTAAACATCAAGGTATTGTGCAGCTGATGTTATAGACCTTTTGAAAGTGACCTTGTTGATTTGTTGAATCAACAAGGTGAGCAGCTTTGCCGAAGAACGTATGAACACCGGTGGCGATCACGACGGCTTCAATCTCTCCTTGTTTGCATGTAGAACCCGAGTAAATACTGTCACCAGGGCCTTTCGTTACCGGAAGAGACTCACCAGTTAATGAAGACTGCAACACGTGAAAACCCAATATGAAAGTTAAACTGATACAATCTCAGTTCATCCAACAGTACAATGAATCCATTGTTGTTTTCAAACTTAACCTGATCGATTTTGAGTGGATCACCATCGAGGAGTCGAGCATCTGCCGGAATAATGTCCCCGAGTTTAATGCTGATGATATCACCTGGAACAAGAATAGAGGCCTCTTCTTCAGACCACTTCCCATCTCGAAAAACCTGAAAATGATTTTTTAAGTCAAGCAATTTCTTGTGAAGGTCATTCAAAAGGGTGGCTTGTTCTTCCATACTACCTTAGCTTTAGGAGCAAGACGAGCCATTAAAGCAGCAGCTGCATTGCCAGCATTGTTCTCTTCTATGAAACTTATTGTTGAATTAATAATAAGAAGAGTAATAATCCCAACAAAATCTTGCCAGTCAGGTGGTTTCCCCTGCAAAACCAAACATCATTCAAGGGAATCCTTAAAACTTTAAGTTACTAAACATATATATATATACTCACTCCTCCATTGGCAAGAGCAATAGCCATGATAGCAGCAGCTTCCATAACCCATGAGAGAGGGTTCCACATAAACCCCAAGAACTTCAAAATTTTACTCTCCTGCAAAAACCCAGAAAAAAGAAGCTCTTGTTTACTTGAAAAAACTTAATTAACTAAGACAATTAGTCCTTTTTCTCAGAAAGAAAAAAAAACACCTGTTTTTCCTCAAGCTTATTATAGCCAAAAATCGAAAGCCTTTGCTCTGCAGCTTCAGTGGTTAAACCATCTCTGTTACACCTCAAAGTTTGAAAAACTTCTTCAAGTGGCACATTTTCCTACACTCAAAACAAGCCTCAAATTCATCAAATATCAAAACAAAACAAAACAAAACAAAAAATCCCAGAATTTTTTCTTTAAAGAGAAATGGAAGCAAAAGGGTTATTATACCAAATCAACAGCTTCCTTAAGCACAGCATCCAAAGTTTCATCCTTGTTTTCCATATCAATAAAGTTGGTGTTTTTCAGACCTTAGACACCACAAGACTAAAACAAAAGGAGAGAATTTGAAAGACTTAAAACACAAAGAAAATCAGAAATTGAGGAGACAGAAAACAGACTCCATCATTTCCTCTGCAAATACTCTGTTTTTTCTATCTTTCTGGTTAATATTGTTTGTTTTGTCTCATAAGAATATCAATAACAAATGAGCCAAATTACTTATTTTTTTTAAGGGTAGGATTGTTCTAAAGTAGGGATAATTTTGATAACCATGGACAAAGTTAGATTATGTACTTGGCTGGTACCCTCCCTGTTACTATCATCTTCTCTATATTTTTTGAATTCTCTTTTTTATTTTTTTGTTGTTCTTCATGATTCTATTTTGGAAAACAAATTTAATTTATTTTAAAGTATTTTTTTATTTTATATTTAGAAATATATACAATACTAACTGAAATTATTAATTTCAATCTCTTCAAATACTCATTATTAACTTGAAAATTGAATATTAAATTAAATTAAATAATTAGCCATATGATAGTCTAATGGTTAAATATGTTGATAGTCTCAAATATAATTTGAGTTTGATTCGCTAATCGTATTGATTATTCGAACTATACCAAAAAAAATTATTATTTTATTTAAATTAAAAAAATTCTTTTGCGTTTAAGTTAGGTGCACCTTTTTACCATTTTCACCCATTCTCACTTTATTTCTTTTTTATTTTACTAATTAAAATAAATATCTCACTCACTTTTGCATTTAATGCAATATTAAAATTATGGGATGATATAATTTAATATTAATTAAGGTACTTAATTGCATTATGGTATCGTTTATGCTGATTGGAACCTAATCCAATTTTTCCTGTTAATGTCGTTTATACCAATTTATTTTACCTATAGAGGTGAAGCCAAAATTTTTTTTTTAGGAATATAATTTCACTATTTCACTATTTTAATATTATGTATTTTATAATTTTTAAAAGATTAAATTAAATTTTAATAATTTTAAGAGGGTCAAGTACAATTTTACCTTTATTAATTTAAAATTTAAAAATATAAATATAAATTTAATAATATTGGATTTGTTGAATTATGGTTTGTTATAAGTATAGTGTGGGATAATATTATTTTTAATTTATAAAATAAATTTTTGTTTATTTATTTTGAGTTTGTTTAACCATAAATTATATTTCTAAAATTTGTTAAAGAATATTTTATATAATTGATTACTATTTTATTTTTGAGATTTATTTAATTTTATTATTTGATATTTATCAATATTTTATATATATATTTAAAATTTTAATAATAATAAATCCGAAATAATAAACCAAAATAAATTAATACCAATATATATCAATACTGAAAATGTACGTCCATCAATACGGTATTAACTACTTTATTATTAACATTAAAGTTATGATGGGTAGGAATGTAAAACTAAAAGGTTTTCTTTTTAATTTAATTTTAACTTTTTCAATGACATTGACTAAAGGTTGTTCTGTTTTTTTGCATGTAAAAGATGTCTTTTTAAGCAACTTTAAATAAATTTTATAGTTTCCCATTTTTTTTCTTTACAATTTCATATGTTTTAGAATTTCAAAACCCACTTCATATATTTGATGCACTTTTACTTTAGAATTCTAGATAACAAATGGTTAGGTGAAAGTATTTTCTTAAAACTATTGCAAAATTTTGCTTTTAAGTCCTTCTACTTTTATTACATTTGAAATTCTTTTATTAAATTTACGTTTAATAAAACATTTTTTTATTTTAAAATGTTATTTAATAGGATTAATAATTAGATATGAATTTTAAAATCTAAAATATAATAAAAAATATATTTTAATTATATATTACATAAAGTAAGGTATACAAATAAATTAAGAAAGATGGGGACTTATTGACTTGACAACTCATATATTCTATCAATATAATTATTGGATATTACAATATATAATACTTTATTTAATTTTAAAATAAATATAAATATTTTCTTTATATTTTATCAATATAAATAGGATAATAATGCATCTCAGTGCATTCAATTCATATCTTATTACATTAATAATATTTATATCAATCGAGTTAAAATTTAATCGAAAAATATATTTAAATTGTTAAATATAATAAACCCATGCACCACACCACATGATTTATTGCTTTCAAAATATAAAAACACTAACCGATAATTATTTAAAGAAAAAATTACCGATTGAATCTTAATTGATTGATATAAATATTATTATTAATTTAAAAAATATAAATTTAAATATACTGAATTGCATTACTCTCTAATATAAATTTTCCTTAGAAGAAAAAAAGAAAAAGAAAGAGAAAGATCGTTTTCAAGTCTTAGTTGGGCTATTTGTTCCCCATCCCACACGACACCCCCATTTGAAAATTAGGCAACAGAAGATTACATTTCAATTATACATATGTACAAGTAATAATACTAATAATAATAATAAAGTTTGTCCATGGTAGGAAGGCCCTAGATGGGTTGAATTTCAACCCTTTTGCTCAAATTTTTTTTATTTTTATTATTATAATTTTATTTACAATTTTCAGTTGTATAATTATTTTATAAAATAAGGTTCAATAAATTTAAATATTCAAATTTCGACAACAAAAAATATAATTATAGGATCAACCACCCCAAGATTAGATCAACAAAGATGTGGTTAAGTTGAAAAATAATTCCATAAATCATTCAAAGTTTGGTGTATAAACCTACCAAAGAATGCAATTAAGTAGATATGAACATCTATAGGTTTTAATATTTTAAGGTTTCCCATTTTTTACTAAAACTTTATTTAATATGATTGCTTAGCTACCAAAAAACCAAAACCAAAAAAAAAAAGACCAATTTGTAATTATATTTTCTTCATATGCATTAATTGTTAAGTGACAATTAGTTTTCATTGTAAGATTCCTTAAAAAGGAAACCTCCAATTTTAAAGTTGTAACAAGATTAGCAGCGAGTGTTTCACTCAATCAAGTAAAAAAATTTCGAGTTAATTCAGTTGATGAGTCTTATTTTATTATTCTAACTCGATTTGAATTTTTTCGAATAGAGTCGAGTGAAATGAAATTTAAGTCTAGTTGAATCGAGTGAAATTGTTCGAGTTAAATTAAAAAATTAAATATGTTAAATTAA
Source organism: Gossypium arboreum (assembly GCF_025698485.1). NCBI lineage: Eukaryota > Viridiplantae > Streptophyta > Magnoliopsida > Malvales > Malvaceae > Gossypium > Gossypium arboreum. The sequence goes on along the minus strand of NC_069078.1, from coordinate 6,619,010 downwards.
AATTTTGTTACAATATAACTAATTTCATATTAGAGCATTTAAATTTGAAACTATATATATTTTAAAAATATTTCAAAACACAATAAGAAAAAAAAATACTTTAACATGATAAACTTGAATTATTAATTAACTTATTTAGATCCTAAAATTATTATTTTAAAAAATTTTAAATTTTTTATATATTCTTTAGATATTTTATAATTTTATAACTTTTAAATTTTTTTTTGTAATCTTTGTTAAGAGAGAGAGACCAATTTGCTCATTTTCAAAATTGATAGGGACCAAAGGGATATTTACACCAATATGTTATTCGAATTATTCGAGTTATTCAAATTGTAAAATTCAACTAGACTCAAAACTCCAATTACTTATTCGAGCTGACTCAAAAAATCGAATAATTTGAATAATTCAGTTTGATTAACTCAAAATTTGATTTTTTTTTTAAAAATCAAATTAAATTTTGTTCACTTTTAACCAATGTTATTTGATTCAGATTAGACTGATTGGTTGAAGTATCCGATGAGATATACAAGTTGAACCAATCTTTGATTGGATAGCTCAAAATCAATAAATAATAAAAAATTAAGAAAAAAAAACAAGCGATTTAACCAATTTTATAAATTTATAATATATATTTTTTTATTTTTATGATAGTGTAAATAAATTTTTTATTTTTTTACCATAAATAAAAGATAAATTATTTTGAATCTATGTGATGGCTCGATAATTAAGGGTGTTCACCCTAAGTCTAACCTAAGTTCAAGTTTCACTAGCCGTGTTGATTGTTTGAATTTTACTCTATTATTATAATTCACCAAAAAAAATTATTATTGTTTTTGTAAAGTTCAAAAACTTGTGATGTTGAATAATGAATAAAAAAACCCCAAAAGATTGGTTTTTATGAATGTTGTGAAACACATAAGAGGTAAGACTAGAAATTAGAACTCTGAAAAGTCCTTCAAAACATTGGAGTAATTTCAACTAATTTGACTCAAACACGTCACAACAGTCCTCCCTTTTTTTTATAACATTTATTTTATTTCATCATTTTTGAATTTTCCAAGCAATTTTCAATTTCAGTCCCTGAGTAAATAGTTTCTTTAAAACCAAATATATTTTTGTAAAATTTCAAAATAAATTTTTTTTTTAAAATTGTTTAATTTTAATTGTGATTCCAAACCCATGTATAATACAATAAAATAGGTTTCGATGTGTCCAAGGAAGGTGTATATTTCCTTTATTTTATTTTGTTTGGTTGATCAAATTAGTTGGGTACACGTTTTTGGGTCAATTTCTTCTTCTTCTTCCAAACTACTACTCTAACTATCAAAGTGGAAAAAAAAAAATAGAAACCATCAAAGTGGAAAATGAAAATTGTTATTCTTAATTCAAGTTAATTGGTCACCTCAACTTTATGTTGAGAGGAATCTCTTATTTATTTATTTATTTATTTTATATGTTATTTTAAAAAAATTATTTTGAATTTAGGTTTGGATATATTTTGCTTTCTAATTTAGTTGATTATAGTTATAGTTATTCCAATATATATATATATATATATATATATATATATATATATTATTTTACATGTTCTTTGTACTTGTAATTGTACTTATAAACTTTTTCAAAAAAAATCTACAAATGGAATTTAACACCGTATGCTTATAACTTATATCTTAGAATATATTTAAAAATATAAATATAAATAAAAAATAAGATATGTAACAAAAATGTATCTTTAGTGTAAGAAAAAGAAAAGAAAATGAACTTTTGTCTTGCAAACTCTATGCTATGTGTTGAGGAGAGACCGACTCATTCATAAGAAGTTTTTGAAGTATCTTTCATTAAGATGAAAGTTGGCTTGTTTGAAACCCTACATTTGACGTGAGATACTCGCACCTTGTATATAAGAACATTTAGAGCCTTCACTTAAAGGCATCTCAACTTTGTTTTCCCTTTTTATGTGTATACATTAGTATACTTGGGGATGTCCTTTAATTAAGGATTCATTAATTTGTAAACCTTTTTTTTTTTTATATTAGTGAAGTTATCATTTGATGTTGGTGCCCAAGGGTTTATCATTGGGTAATTTCAGTATGGTATCGGTGTTCTCAATTCAACTTTAGTGTTCAGTATTGAAGCTATACTTGTGTGAGATATCACCTGATGTCCCCAATAATTGGTATTAGAGTCATGGTGAAACAATGTTAGTTTTTTAGTATGCTTTGCGATTGCAGCATTGTTTGATCTTTCAGATCAAAAAAGAAATTTTCACTATTGAAGATTATTTGTGGTTACTCGATTACTGGATAAAGGTTTATTTGTATGAAAATGCATGTCTAGGAAAAGTTCTAATCAGGAAAGAATTGGTATTTAAGAGTGTTTTTATGACCCATTACTCTTTCATGGGGACTGACTTGGTGCACTATTCTTAAACTACACTCATTATACTACTATCAAGTGATTGTTATTGAATATTATTAGTTGGTGTTGAAATGACTTTGAGGCCTTTATCAACCTCACCACCCATATGAACGGTGATGTTAAATGCAAAGTTTTCAATGAAGTTGTTTAACAGAATTGATCATTTTGGCCTGTAGCAAGGTGAGGTACTAGATGATTTGTTTCAACATGGTCTAGAATTGTTATTGCAGAAGAAAAACTTGAAGATATGGAAGAGAAAGAATGAAATATATGTTAGGAAATGTGCCCATATTATGGTAAACATGTAACAATTTTTTATTTATTTGAACGATGAATAAATAAAGTTAATTTCACATTTCACTATTATGTCTTTTGTATTTTTATCTTTTATATTTTTGCATGCATAGCAAAATTGTGACAAGAAAATATTAGCTCATTGATCGTCTAAGTTCAAACTGAAGATAAGTGGCATTGTAAGAACGTTTACATTGCGAGAAAGACAACTTACTTTAGTAGATAATCTAAATAAGTTCGTAATCCCATAAAAGAATCGAAGTGAGCATTTGATTCAAATACTGAGAAGGATTATTATGTCGTCTACAATTCCAATTGGGGAGATGGCTAGTCTTGGCTATCGGAGCAGTTGACTCCACGGGTAGAGACATAGATGTATTCATTGGTAGAATGATACATTAGATTAAACCCAAGATGAATTAATTCTGAATCCATTTGTGAATTAATTCACTTGTGACATCCATGGTGTAATTTACCTAAATCCTGAGTTAGTCAATGACCATGCATATGCAATTCATGTGCTTTGATTTAAGTGGAGGCTTATGCTCTAAAGATGATCGAGCCCATAGCCAGTATATTGGGTACATGACTTATGTATGACATGGCTTTACTAGCAATAGTAAAATTCATAGCTCAATTAAAGAGTTAATGATATCCTCTAATTGGTATTGTGTGGACTGATAAATATAGAATGTGGCCCCGAGTTGTTAGTTCTTGAACGAGCAGTTTATCACAACCATTTGTTGACAGTGATTTAATCATTAAAAAGATAATGAGATAAAATAAGATTGTACTAAGTGAATGGATTTAACTCAAAGGGATCAAGAATATCATATAAGGGTAACACACACATGACGAGGTCATTGGATAAAACAGTTGGATGAATTGTTTTCATAAAGAGTATACAATAAGGAGTTTTCAATCATGGTACTTCTTGTGGATTGATTCCATGATTAAGTAATTGCGAATTATTGAAATGATTCTTCTGAACATATTTACAATCACTAGAGCCTAATTGTATATGTCTGATTAGTCCCTCCGCTAGCTCAACAAAAGCTCAATCGGACTGCATTTGAATCAGGAGAAAATTTCTACGATTTTGGAAATAATTTAAGTGAGACGATTAATTCAATGTGGAATTAAATTAGGTGGTCGTGAGAATTGTTCAACTAGATAGTTTGATTAAAGAATTTTCTTAAAAAATTAATTTGGAAAATCTAAGTGATTATTAGGAAAATTAATTTTGATAAAGTAAAATTAAATTAATCAAATTAATTAAAATTAATATGATATTTTTGAAAATTAATTTTCAAGTCAGACAATTGGCCCAATAGGTAATTGAACTTGAAAATTGGACTTAAGATTGTAAATTAGGCCTGGAAGCCCAAAACTGAGACAAAACCCAAAAACTTGACGAACTGGGCCCGGTATATGAAATCGGGCCGACGGTTCAATCGATGGCTAGACTAGACTGGTCAGGTCGTCACTGACTAGGACTGAATCGGCAGTAATCGAACCAGCTCGAGGTGTCGGTGTCACACCTGCATCACCAGACATGGCAGTGCCAGTAACTAAGATGGTGACGTTTCGGTGGACGACGGTGGTTGGTATTCAGTGGCTGAGCAGTGGAAGAGTTACACTCCTACTGGGACTCTACTACAGAATTTGATTTCAGATTAACTATTCACAAAATAATAGTACTTTAATAGATTACTATTAAATTAATATAATCATAGTTGAACTCTCTAAACTCTCCCTATATAAAGAGAGTCTTGGGTCATTATTTCACATACACTTGAATTCAGAAGAAAGTTGTAGAGAGAAAATTCTCTAAAGAGATTATTTCAGAAAATTTCTAGAGATATTTTTTTGATTTACAACTTGACCTAAAAGTTTAGAGAAATTTTAAATTACCCTATTGATAATTTTTGTGAATTTTTTTTGATTCGAAGCGAGCCCATACTCGGTAGACGTGTACTTGAAGATAGCGAAGAAAACTACTCGGTAGAAGTGCTTATCCTAGACGAATCGAAAAGGTACAATTTTGATTAAATGTTTATTACTTTAGATATCACAACTAAGATCTTGTTTTGGAATTTTTTTAAAACTCTAGTTTTTTCCTAAATTTTTTTTCTGCTGCATTTTCCTAACCCGTTTTTTCCAACAATCTACCTATAAGTATAAACCGATAATAAAAATAAATTTCTCTTCTTCTTGAATGATTTGATTACATAGAAAGTCACATTCTTTAAATCTTATACATGTTTTGAGTAATATATAGGAATGAATGTGATATTATATATTTGTTATATAATTATTTTTTATCGCCGAGGTTGTAGTTTTTAGGAAATAGACTGTGGACTATCACCTCCACGTAGGACTATTTTTTTTTTAAATTCGTAGAATTTTTGTGAGCCAGAAACGGATATAGGACTTAAATGTAATTTTTCCAAAAGGAGTCCATGACGAGAAAAAGATGTGATGGTGGTTAAAGACTCAAGGAATGCCTTGTGGTGAAAAATCATGTAATTTTATTTTCTAAAAATAAAACCATGTAAACCTTATCTGAAAATTTAATTTTAATTACCTATCTCATTATATATCTGTTTTATAATTGTTTATAATATTTATATTATGTAATGTTATAGTTGTGATATATATATGAGATGATCCGTAGTTGATCATTTAAAAAATAAGAAGTGTGGTAATGAGAAAATACATGTGTTGTATTGTTCCATTCACTTCTTTAGATTATTCAATAATTGTAAGAAGTGTGGTAATGAGAAGGTGCATGTCTAGGATTGGCTCTGGCTAGGAAAGACTTGGTTTTTAATAGGTCAAATTTGACTCACCTCCCTTCCTTGGGACCTTACTTGCACACGGTTCACATTCACTTTTTCAGTTTTTCCCTTAAAAGAAAAATTATGGAGAATCAAATTTGTTCATTTTTATGATTGATTGATTCTTGTGAAAGAATGTGAATATTATAAAATTGCCATAGCATGCCATGCCTATATTGGAAGCATGTCATTTAGATTAGGTAAGAATGTCGCTAGGACTGTTGTATAATTATTCTTGAAATTTGAAATAAAAAACCTTGCATGTTTTTAAAACATTGAGTAAGAGAAGGTCATTGAACAAGACCTACAGTCTCCATTGATAGTCCCTTAGTGATAGCATGATAAAGTTTCAAGTCGGTTCCTACCTTGGTCGCACCTGAAGGTAAACTTTGTCATGTGGGTTCACTAGATGAGATTTCCTTTCAAGGACAACTAGTCAAGCATGGATTTTAGAGAGATTGTCCTAAGATGACTCACAAATGAGAGCATGTTCATGATGGGTGTTAAGTCAATGGTTACATACTTAAGATCATATCTTATTAAATAATTTCCCAAGAAATGATATTTAAGCTAGAGATGATGGCCAAACGTTAAACGGTCGTTAGTTTGTATGGAGTCTTGAGAATTAAGATTCACGAATGGATTGGATATAGTCTATGTTCTTACTAGTTAATCATGAGACCCTAAGGCGACATGGTTGATAGGTGTGAGAATGATTGTAGCAAATTTTTTTTCCAATGTTTTAATACAAGACGCATGCATCATACAACATTCTTGATATGTTGCTAAAATAAAAAGAAAATATTTGCTTAATACAAAGATAGTGATTAGTGAATCTTTATTTTTTCAGTTCAAATATGTATCCTACTCCTCTTATTAGCATTATTACTAAGAATAAATTGAATAGGGATAACTTTTGAGAATGGAAATGAAACTTTTTTATAGTTCTCAGCTGTAAGAAACACAAATTCGTTCTTGACGAAACCTGCCCTCCTGAAATTCAGCCCAAAATGAGAAATCGGTAAAGAGCTTCTGACTCGATTGCTCGATGTTATATGTTATATACTAGAAAGATTGTTTTAAAGAACATTTTTTATGTATCTTATTTTAAGAAGAATTTAATTTTTGTAGCATGCTTATTTTATAATGGTTATACCGTGACATTCAATAAAGGGATTGCTATTCACCTAAATCGTTCTTTAATCTATAATAGATGGATGAAAAATAATCTCTACTTTATCAAGCCAAATAACTACTCGATGCTTCAAACTGAAATAGCGAATAAAAAGCTTAAATCTTCTCACTCTAATAAGGGGTAGCTATGACACTTAAGACTTGGTCATATTAACTAAGAAAGAATAACTAGACCCGTTAAAGATGGTCCCTTAAGTATGCTTAAAGAAGTTAGTCTTCCACAAAATGAATCTTTCTTGGAAGGTAAAATGACTAAGAGGTTTTTTAATGCGATAGGTACAATGACCAACCAACCTTTAAAACTTGTGCATATTGATGTACATGGTCTCATAAGCATCAGTGCCCGAGGAAGTTACGATTATTAGGTGACTTTTATCGATGACTATTCTCAATATGGATATGCGTATCTAATGCACCAAAAAAGTGAAAAATTTGATAATTCTCGATAAGGATATGTGTTTCGATGACTATTCTCGATATGGATATGTGTATCTAAGATACGACTATTCTCGAATTGGAAAAGTAATTAGATTTATTCATAAAGAATCTTTGGTCTAACCGAGGTGGAGAATATTTGTCTGATGAATTCTTAGGATACCTCATAGAGAATGAGATTGTATCCCAATTAACTGTGTTGGGCACTCTAGAGCATAATGACGTAGTTGAAAAAAAGAATATAGCCTTACTTGATATGGTTTGTTTAATGATAAGCTATTCACAACTTCCTACTTTCTTATGGGGATATGCGATACAAATGACTTGTTGTATTTTGAATGATGTGCCAACCAAGTCTTCTTGTAAATAAACCCACTCAAAATCAATTTAGAATATAAGGTTGTCCAACACATGTTTTGGATAAGAATGCAAAGATGTTGGATGCACGGACAAAATTGTACATGTTTGTAGAATATCCAAAAGGAATAAATGGAGGATTATTCTACAATTTGAAAGATAACACGATTAAAATTTCTAATCATACTACTTTCCTTGAAGAAATAACTTTAAGCCTCGAAGTAAAGTGGTACTTGAGAAACTTTTGGGAGTGGTAAAACAACCACCAAGTTTAATTCTCAAGAAAATTGTAGAAAGACCTGCAAACGATCAATAATATAGGGGAATCCGTCATAGTGGTAGAGTTTCTTCGAAACTAGATTTCTTCATCTATGATGGTAGTATTTATAATACAGAAGTCAATCATGAGGATAATGATCCACTCACTTACGAGGAGGCTATGCAAGACGTTGATTCCAAGCTTTGAAAACATGCCATAGATGTCAAGATTGATTCTATGAAATTCAATACAGTTTAGGAACTTGTAGACTTATCGGTTGGAATTAAACCCATAGGGTGTAAGTGGATCTACAATAAGAAGAGAAATGCGGATGGGAAAGTGGAAACACACAAAGTTAGACTTGTAAGGAAATACTACACATAAAAAGAATGTATCAATTACGATGAGACCTTCTCTCCGGTAGCCATGCTCAAGTTTATTCGCATACTCTTATATATTGAAACTGCTCTCGATTACGAGATCTGTCAAATGGATGTCAAGACAACATTCTTGAATGACTATCTTGATGAGACCATTTACATGTGTAACGCCCCAAATTTCTGTAGTTTTAGCTTTTGTAAGTGTTGGGCTTGGAAGTGTCTGAATCTGTGTTTCGAGTTATTGTTGGTTTATTATTATTATTATTATTGGTGAATAAAGCCTGACTTGAGGTTAGCGGGCTTATAATGAATTATGGGTAAAAACTTAACAGAATGGGCCTGCTGGTCTAGTGGTTAAGTGGCAAGGGAATGCGCTTAGGGTCAGGGGTTCGATTCCCTGCAGTGGCGATGGGATTATTTTTGCTACAAGTTGCAATTAAAAGTTGGGTTTTATTAAAATTCTGAGTTGTGGGCTTTAGGGAAGAATTAGAGTTTTCTTATTTTCTTCTAGTTGACAAAATAGTTTCTCTGCCGTTTCTTCCTCTTCCAAACCCTTACTGTTGAATTTTTTTTCTTTTCTTTCTTTTTCCTTCTTCTCCTTTCATTTCCCGTTCTCTTCCGTTTAGCTGTGACATTTGCTAGTGGTTCTGACGATTCGGTAAGTAACATTTAAACTAAGTTACGAGATTTTGATTGAAGATTATTTAAAAGGATTTTGGTTGCTGTTTAGGGATTAATCAAGGTTCGGTAGATCAGTAATAGAATTATTAGCAGCGAAGAAACACTGTTCTTCGTCGAGGGTAAGTAGATCTCGCGTTTTGGGATTTTTCCTTTCTTATGTAAGTTTTAAGTGACTGACTTGGGCTTGGTATTGTCAATCTTAGGCTTTGGAGTGCTCATGGTTGGATTAGCAGTGAAAACAAATTCGGTGTGTATTCCGATCGCGTAGAAAATGAGTTTCGACGAAAGCTAAAAAGTGGCCTGTCGATGCCACACGGGCGTGTGGTTTGCCATTTATGGTAGCCTGCGATGCGAGACACAAGCGTGTGGCTGACTAGGCAGGCCATGCGCGCGCCACACAAGAGCGACAGACACGAGTGTGTGAGGCTGGTGAGGCCATGTGCGAGGCACGGGCTCGACCAATTGGGCCTTGTAGGCCGCACGAGCGTGTGGGACTTTGGGCCAGGCCTTGTAATCCATACGGACAAAGCCAAGTTGGGCCATGTGGGCCATATGGACATGTGGGCCCACGCGGGTAGGGCACACGGGCGTGTGACCCCAGTTAATTTGAAATGTTTTGTAAGATTACACGGGTTACCTCAGTCGACTGTGACCTGATTGTAGGGGCGGTAAGAGTTACTTAGACCCCATACTGTGACTGATTATTGAATTGTGTGCAAAAGCATGTTGTTATAAGCATATGTATCTGTCTGACTCCGTATATCCATTCTGCCATGATTTTGATAAGATCTGATATCTACATATAAGCATGTCATGGTATGTATGTTGCATTGCATTGGGTTGGGATTGTTGTGAAGAGAAGGAAGTCTGAGAGGCGATTAGCCTGTTATCTGGTAGCTACGCTGCATATATCTATTATGTATTGTTTTACGGTACCTTTTCGTGTGTAGAGTTGGATGGGTTGATTATATCCCCATACTTAGTGTGTAGGGTTGGGTGGGTCGATTCTATCCCCACATGGTGTGTTGGGTTGGTAGGAGATGGTGTGCAGAGTTGGTGGGCATGTTTTCTGATATCTGATTTGTTGTACATGCGATACCTGTATGGCTAAAGCCGAACTATCTGTATTCTGTTATCTGTTTGTATGCATGCTATTTGTGGGGATGTACACACTGAGTTTGCGAAAACTCACCCCTTTGTTTATTTGTCTGTCAGGTAATCCTCAGTAGTAGATGGATCGGTGCGACGGAGGGCTCGATGGTGACCACTGTTGGACATTTATGGATTTTTGAGTAACATTTTATCTGTCTGTTTTATTTTAAATATCTATTTTTGGGATTAAAATATCTTTGAACTTGAACTATTTTTAAGTTTATTTCGGGATTTTAAACATTTAGCTTTTGATTAATGAATTAATGATGTTTTAGCTTCCGCGATAATGAAATATGTTCACCTAATAATCGGTTTGGAGATTTCACGACTTAAGTAACGACAATGAACTGTACAATTTTTAACTTGCTAAGATTTTCTAAAAAACACTCTCATGTGACGCCGCCAAATTCGGCCATAACATCTAGGCAGAGTTTGAAGTGTTATATTTAGTGGCATCAAAGCTAGGTTTGTAAAAACTCGGCTGTGGATTTGGGCAGTAAAAAGAATGGGTTTTGGAAAGTAAATGGTAAAGTAATTTGAAATATTTTTTATAAATAAGTAGTTCACTGAGTCTCCGGCACCAATCCTGTAAGTTCTCTGAAACTCTGATATGTACTGTTTGAAAGCATGTTTATACTAAAATTTATCTATATCTTTCTGAAATACTATGTATGTATTGTGAGACCTCTATATGTAGTACTTTACTGAAACACTTTAGGTAGTGTAAACTGGAAACCATAGTGGGCCTATTACTCGCGATAACTGATTCTGAAACTTTGATACGGTTCTGCATAAAATATCTGCTAATAATTATCAGAACTGTAAATTGATGTGCATAAAATTTCTAAATACAGATTAATTTGATAGCTGCGATGAGCACGCGTAGTACTCGTGGACGGGGTACTAGGGGCCGAGGTAGAGGCCGTAGAGGGATTCGAGCTGAATCCTTCGTATCTGATACGATCCCTAATCTGGACACTAGCGTGATGCCGATGTCACTTGTTACTGAAACTGGTGCTGAGTCTCAGGACCGTGCAGCTAGGGACGACGCACTGTTTTAGGCCATGTTGCAAATTTTGGAGAGGGTGGCTGGGGTTAATGTTTAATCTGGAGGCCGTGGATCGATTATGGAACGACTCCGATCGAATAGAGCTGAGATGTTTAAGGGCTGAGATATTTAAGGGAATCACTGGAGTTGCTCCGAGTGTGGCCGAGTATTGGATAGAGGCCACAAAGTTGATAATGGATGATTTGGATTTTGCTGATGAGTAGAAGCTCAAAGGGGCTGTGTCTCTACTTCGAAATGAGGCATACCAGTGGTGGTTGACCGTTAAAGAGGGTACTCAGCTTGATAGGTTGACTTGGGATTTGTTTAAGACCACCTATCAGAGTAAGTATGTGGGAGCTAGCTACACTGGCGCTAGACGACGTGAGTTTCTGAATCTCACTTAGGGAGACCGTTCAGTGGTCGAGTATGAAGCCAAATTTATGAGGCTGAGTTACTATGCGAGGAGCTTAGTGACGAATGAGTATGACCGTTATGTTCGATTTGAGGATGGTCTTCGTGATAGTCTGCGAGTTCTGATAGCTCCTCAAAGGGAGTGGGATTTCTCAGTCTTGGTCGAGAAGGCCAAGATAGCCGAGGAGGTGAAGCGCTCTAAGTGCCAAAACCGTGAGAAAGGGAAAGTTAAGAAGGATTCTAAGTCTACTGGTTCTGGGATGAGGCCTAAGAAAAAGGCCAAGGCTGACGGGTCCGTTAGATTTGGGCCTACTGTTGCACCTACTGGGGTGACGATCTGTCAGCTATTTAATAGACGCCATTCAGGCGAGTGTTGGAGATTTACTGGTACTTGTTTGAGGTGTAAATAAACTGAGCATCGAGTTAAGAATTGTCCACTGAGGGGTAATCAGGTGTAAGCTCCGGTTGTTGAGATTGCGTAGCCCCCGAGAGGAGTACAGCAACCGCCTAAGGGCCGAGGATAGGCTAGGGGTGGTAATGGTATAGGTTGAGGTCAGCGAACCCCTAGCAGGGGTGCTGGGCCGATTGAGGCGAGGCAGCCTACACTTGTTTATGCTGCACATCGCCGTGAGGATGAAGATGCTCTAGACGTCATCACAGGTACGTTTTTTATTCTTAATGTACCTTATGTCGCACTGATAGACGTAGACTCTACACATTCTTTTGTAGCATGTTTTGTGTCTGAGGCCTTGGGGTTTCGCATGAGAGTATTTCTAGTGAGATTTCTGTAGTGAGTCCGTTAGGGAAGACCATTAGGGTTAGTAAGCTGTTCAGGGATGTTCCATTAGAAGTCCAAGGGACAATATTTTTGGCTAATCTGATGGAACTTCTGTTTGGGGAGTTCGACTTAATTCTTAGTAGGGACTGGTTGGTGAAGCATCGTGTAAGTCTGGATTATGCTGAAAGAGGGTGGTTCTGAGGACCGAGGAGGATAATGAGATAGTTGTGATTGGAGAACGACGGAATTATCTGAGCATTGTGGTATCTGCCTTGGTAGCAGAAAAGTTGGTGAGGAAAGGATGTGAGGCATACTTGGCCTACATCAGTGTCTCTGATTCTATGGACTCTTTGGTTAAGGACATTCGTACTGTGAAGGATTTTCCAGATGTTTTTCCAGAGGAATTACCAGGATTGCCTCCGAGTCGTGAGGTAGATTTTGGGATAGAGTTGATTCCTGGTACAGCTCCGGTGTCAATCGCCCCTTATCGAATAGCACCGAAGAAACTGACAGAACTGAAGGCTCAAGTTTAGGAGCTGTTAGATCATGGGTTTATTCATCCTAGTGTGTCTCCATGGGGAGCATCGGTTTTGTTCGTAAAGAAGAAGGACGGTACGATGAGTATGTGCATCAACTATGGTTAATTGAATAAGTTGACAATTAAGAATAAATACCCACTTCCGAGGATAGACAATTTATTCAATCAGTTCAGAGGGGCTTCTGTGTTCTCTAAAATCGATTTGTGATCAGGATATCATCAGTTGAGAGTAAATGAGGCCGATGTGCATAAGACGACATTTAGGACTCAGTATGGACATTCTGAGTTCCTAGTTATGCCTTTTGGGTTGACTAATGCACCAGTGGCATTCATGGATCTGATGAATCGAGTGTTCCAGCCCTATTTAGATCAGTTTGTGGTTGTGTTCATCGACGACATCTTGGTATACTTTTGGACAGAAGATGAGCACGTTAGGCATCTGAGGGTGGTTTTGCAAATTCTTCGGGAGAAACAGCTATATGTGAAGTTTAGTAAGTGTGAATTCTGGCTTCGAGAAGTGATATTTCTGGGACATGTAGTTTCTACAGAGGGGATTAGAGTGGATCCTTGTAAGGTTGAGGCTGTGTTGGATTGGAAACAGCCAAAGAGTGTGTCGGAGGTTCGCAGTTTTCTGGGTCTGGCAAGTTATTACCGACGCTTTGTAGAAGGGTTCTCGTTGATCGCAGCGCCATTGACTAAGTTACTGTGTAAGGGAGTTCCCTTTGTTTGGACGGACGCTTAGCAGGAGAGCTTTGAGAAACTCAAGAAAGTCTTGACTCAGGCTCCAGTTCTGATACAACCTGAGTCTGCCAAAGATTTTATGGTTTACAGTGATGCGTCACATGTGGGTTTGGGTTGCGTCTTGATGCAGGATGGTAAAGTGGTCGCGTATGCATCTTGTCAACTCAAGACTCACGAGGCTAATTATCCGACACATGATTTGGAGTTGGCAGTGGTGGTTTTTGCTCTTAAGATCTGGAGGCATTACTTGTACGGTGAAAAGTGTATCATTTACACTAATTAAAAGAGCCTCAAGTATCTCTTCACTCAAAAGGAGTTAAATCTTAGACAGCGTCGCTGGGTGGAGCTGCTTAAGAATTATGACTATGTTATCGAGTACCATCCGGATAAAGCCAATGCGGTGGCGGAGGCGTTAAGTCGTAGAGTGATGACCGACTTGAGGGCGATGTTCGCTCGACTGAGTCTTTATGACGATAGGAGTTTTCTGGCTGAGTTGCAAGTTAAACCGACACAGTTGTATCATATTAAGGATAAGCAGTTAGGAGATAAGTCTCTTGAGTTGCCATTTCGTCAGGTTTAGGCTGGAACAACCACTTATTTTAGGATTGACAGTGGTGGAGTGTGGTGTTTTCGAGATAGAATTTGTGTACCTAATAATGAGGATTTGAGGTTGTCGATTCTGAGGAAGGCGCATAGTAGCCCTTATGCTATGCATCCTCGGGGCAACAAAATGTATAGGGATCTTCGAGAGTTGTACTGGTGGCCAGGGTTGAAACGTGAGGTGACAAACTTTGTTGCTCGTTGTTTGACTTGCCAGCAGGTTAAGGCTGAGCATCAATTACCTTCAGGTTTGCTTCAGCGAGTAAGGATACCAATGTGGAAATGAGAGATAGTAACGATGGAATTCGTTAGTGGGTTGCCTCTAACATCCAATAAGAAGGATTCTGTGTGGGTCGTCGTGGATCAATTAACCAAGTCTGCACATTTCGTTCCTGTTAGGACGGACTTCTTCTTGTAAAAGCTGGCTAAGCTCTACATTTTTGAGATAGTGAGGTTGCATGGGGTTACTGTTTTGATCATTTTCGATAGGGATCCTCGTTTTATGTCTCAATTTTGGCAGAAACTTCATGAAGCTTTGGGTTCTCGTTTGGATTTCAGTACTACTTTTCATCCTGAGATAGATGGTCAGTCAGAGAGGGTGATTCAGATATTGGAGGATATGTTGAGGGGTTGCGTCATGGATTTCCTTGGTAGTTGGGAGGAGTACATGCCCTTGGAAGAGTTCACTTACAATAACAGCTATCAATCTAGTATTCAGATGGCACCGTATGAGGTACTTTATGGTCGTAAGTGTCGCACTCTTTTGTACTGGACTGAGTTAGGTGAGGGACGTATTCTGGGTCTGGAGTTAGTATCAGAGATTGAGGATAAGGTCCACGTGATTCGTGTTCTACTGAAAACGGCTTCTGATAGACAGAAGTCCTATGTGGATTTGAAAAGGAAGGACATCGAGTATTCTATAGCAGACATGGTTTTTCTTAAGGTCTCGCCATGGAAGAAGGTTCTGAGGTTCAGTCGTAAAGGCAAGTTGAGTCATCGATTTATTGGGCCGTATCGGATTCTGAAGTGAGTGGGACCAATTGTATATCAGTTGGAGCTTCCTCCAGAGTTGGATCATATACATAACGTATTTCACGTGTCGATGTTGAGACATTATCGCTCCGATCCTACTTACATTGTGCCTGTAGAGGAGATTGAGGTTAGACCGGATCTGACGTTTAAGGAGGAGCGAGTTTAGATTTTAGATCACGACGTTAAGATTTTGCGTAGGAAATCTATTCCCTTGGTGAAGGTATTGTGGCAGAATCATAGAACTGAGGAGACTACTTGGGTGCCAGAGGATTCGATGCGTCAGTAGTATCCTCACCTTTTTTTTTAAGGTAAAATTCGAGGATGAATTTTCTTTAAGGGGGTAGAGTTGTAACGCCCCAAATTTCTGTAGTTTCGACTTTTTTAAGTGTTGGGCTTCGAAGTGTCTGAATCTTTGTTTTGAGTTATTGTTGGTTTATTATTATTATTATTAGTGAATAAAGCCTGACTTGATGTCAGTGGGCTTATAATGAATTATGGGTAAAAACTTAACAGAATGGGCCTGCTGGTCTAGTGGTTAAGTGGCAAGGGAATACGCTTAGGGTCAGGGGTTCGATTCCCTGCAGTGGCGATGGGATTATTTTTGCTGCAAGTTGCAATTAAGAGTTGGGTTTTATTAAAATTTTGAGTTGTAGGCTTAAGGGAAGAATTAGGGTTTTCTTATTTTCTTCTGGTTGATAAAATAGTTTCTCTACCGTTTCTTCCTCTTCCAAACCCTTACTGCTGAAATTCTTTTATTTTCTTTCTTTTTTTTTCTTCTCCGTTTTTCTTCTCCTTCGATTTCTCGTTCTCTTCCGTTTAGCTGTGACATTTGCTAGTGGTTCTGACGATTCGGTACTAAGTTACGAGATTTTGGTTGGAGATTATTTAAAAGGATTTTGGTTGCTATTTAGGGATTAATCAAGGTTCGGTAGATCAGTAATCGAATTCTTATCAGCGAGGAAACACCATTCTTCGTCGAAGGTAAGTAGATCTCACGTTTTGGATTTGTCCATTCTTATGTAAGTCAATTTAAGTGACTGATTTAGGCTCGTTATTGTCAATCTTAGGCTTTAGAGTGCTCGTGGTTAGATTAGTAGCGAAAACTAATCAGGTGTGTACTCCGATCGCGTAGAAAATGAGTTTCGACGAAAGCCAAAAAGTGGCCTGTCGATGCCACACGGGAGTGTGGTTTGCCCTTTGTGGTAGCCTGTGACGCGAGACACGGGCGTGTGACTGACTAGTCAGGCTGTGCGCGCGCCACAAGGGCGCGACAGACACGGGCGTGTGAGGCTAGCAAGGCCGTGTGCAAGGCACGGGCTTGACCAATTGGGCCGTATAGGCCGTATGGGCGTGTAGGACTTTGGGTCAGGCCGTGTGATCGACACGGGCAAAGCCAAGTTGGGCCGTGTGAGACCCATGGGCGTGTGGGCCCACGCAGGCAGGGCACGCGGACGTGTGAGCTCAATTAATTTGAAATATTCTGTAAGGTTGTATGGGTTGCCTAAGTCGACTGTGACCTGATTGTAGGGGCGGTAAGAATTACTTAGACCCCATACTCTGACTGATTACTGAGTTGTGTGCAAAAGCATGTTATTATAAGCTTGTGTATCTTTCTGACTCCGTATATTTGTTCTGCCATGATTTTGATAAGATCTAATATCTGCATATAAGCATGTCATGGTATGTATGTTGCATTGCATTGGGTTGGGATTGTTGTGAAGAGAAGGAAGTCTGAGAGGCGATTAGCCTGTTATCTGGCAGCTACGCTGCATATATCTATTATGTACTATTTTACGTTACCTTTTGGTGTGTAGGGTTGGATGGGTTGATTATATCCCCATGCTTGGTGTGTAGGGTTGGGTGGGTCGATTCTATCCCCACATGGTGTGTTGGGTTGGTCGGAGATGGTGTGCAGAGAGTCCGGAGACGCCAAGAAGGGCGTAAGGATCAAACTGAATTCACATCGCCAGAAGGCTAAGAAAGGATAGACAATTCCTTGGGTGACCGGGGGGCTCCCGATAAGAGCACAACCTTTCGCCTCGACGAGGCTAGTCCAGAGTGGAAGCTATCCGGATAAAGTGCTGACCACGGAGTTCCTACGCTTAACCAGATTTATAGGATTGGAAAAACTCCCCTTCCTTTGGTTTCGTACCCTCGTTCCTCTCCTTTTAGGCGAGTTACTTCGTTCCTAAACTTCGGGATACCTAAACTTGGGCTGTTGTCGAGCTATCCCTCACCTCGATAAAAATACAGATAAAAGTCTATCTGGCCCTCATAGGAATCGAGGAAAGAAGGATTTTAGCAGCAGGGTAGTTGGAATAGTTCTCCGCTGTTCGAGCTTTAGAGGAAATAGCAAATCCTAGATCACCCTTTTGAACTAAACTCTGGGAATTGATAGATAGCAAGAAGTTACGCCGTCACACTATCTGGTTCAGGAAGTTCTATAGCTTGATTTGATTGGCTAATCCGAAAAAAAAAAGAAACCTAATAAAGGAAAAGGCATCATGCGATACCTGTATGGCTAAGGCCGAACTATCTGTATTATGTTATCTGTTTGTATGCATGCTGTTTATGGAGATGTACACACTGAGTTTGCGAAAACTCACCCTTTTTTTTATTTGTCAGTCAGGTAATCCTCAGCTGTATATGGATCGGTGCGACGGAGGGCTCGATGGTGACCACTGTTGGACATTTATGGATTCTTTAGTAACATTCTATCTGTCTGCTTTATTTTAAATATCTATTTTTGGGATTAAAATGTCTTTGAACTTGAACTACTTTTAAGTTTATTTCGGGATTTTAGATGTTTTAGCTTCTGCGATAATGAAATGTGTTCACCTAATAATTGGTTTGGAGATTTCACGACTTAAGTAACGACAATGAACTGAACAATTTTTAACTTGCTAAGATTTTCTAAAAAACACTCTCATGTGACGCCGCCAGATTCGACCATAACGTCTAGGCCGGGTTTGGGGTGTTACAACATGACTCAACCCACTGTTTATGTTGTCAAAGAAAAGGAGGAGAAAGTTTGCAAACTGCTAAAATCCATTTATGGACTTAAGCAGGCGTCCCGCTCATGGAATAAAAGATTTGATCAAAAGATCAAGACTTCTAGATTTGAGAAAAATGCTGTTGAACCTTGTGTTTATAAGTGTATAAAGGACAAAAGGATGGTCTTCCTTGTTTTGTATGTCAATGATATTCTACTTATCGAAAACAATGTAGGAGAATTATCATCAGTTAAACTGTGGCTAAATCAATAGTTTAGCATGAATAACTTGGGTAAAGCTAGTTATATTCTTAGAATTCAAATCCTTAGAGATCGAAAGAATAAAATGATAGCTCTATCTCAAACTTCATACATCAGCAATATATTAGGTCATTTTACATTGACTAATGCGAAGCCAATGGTTCAACCGACTGCATTAGGTTTTCACCTTTCTTTAGATGACTGTTCTAAGACAGTGGAAGAAAGAGAGCATATGAGTAAAGTTCCATATGGTTCGGCAGTTAAAAGCTTTACGTATGCGATGCTTTGCACACGTCCAGATATATGTTTCACAGTAGGAATGGTTAGTCAATATCAGACAAATCCAGGTCTTAAGCATTGACAAGCTGTAAAGCATATATTAAGATATCTTAAAAGAACCAAGGATTATATGCTTGTGTATTCTGGGGAGAACCTTACTCCTATTGGATACACAAACTCAAACTTTCAAACCTGTAAAGATTCGAGGAAATCGATGTCGGGAAAGGTATTCGTTCTAGGCCTTGGAGCCATTGTTGGAAGAGAAAAACACAATTGTTGGAAGAGAAGCATTCGACAATTCCAAAAATTAAAGGTAACCATGTAACACCTCTAACCCGTATCCGTCGCCAGAATAGGGTTGTGAGGCATTACCGAAAACTATAACATTTATCAAACATTCAATATCGCATATCATTCATTCACATACACAAAGTCTCTTAAATAGGTCTACGAGACCTTAAAACATGTTTTGGAGTGGTTCGAGACTAAACCGATCATATATAAAAATTTAATAACACTTAGAAAAATTTCATGAAATTATAGGTCACATGCTCGTGTGAGCAAGCCGTGTGCCTCACATAGCTACCAGACACCCGTGTCATAGGCCGTGTGAAAATAGGGCATACATACTAACTTGCACCACATGGCCAAGGACACGCCCGTGTGTCAGGCCATGTGAAATCTAAGGGGGGTTACTGACTTAGGTCACACGGCCGACCACACACCCATGTGCTAGCCCGTGTGCCACACACGACCAGTAGGCAAGCCCCGTGTGTCTAGGCCATGTCAAAACTGTAGGGTATACTAACTTTAATCTGAAGGGTACCCCAAGGGACACACGGCCGTGTAATATGACCGTGTGTTGTACACGGCTGAGACACGTGCCCGTGTCTTTACCCGTGTAGACAAAAATAGGCCATTTGCAAAGCCAATTTGCTACCCTTTTCTCATGCACACCTAGCCATTAAAATGGTATCATTTCAACACATATATAAGCAACCAAAAACTTGCCAATTCATACACATTTAATGCCATCTATGCACAACCATTTCAATTACTTAACTCCACAACCAATACTTACCATTTCACTATGCCAAAATTATCAAACTTGCATAAATTTTCAATGCACTTATCCATCAACTTATCACCTATTTCATGTCTCAAAAACATATCAATTTCTCATTTATAAATCATACCATAAGCTACCTTTCCTCAAGCGTTAATAACTAACCAAATGAGCAACCATTTCATCATATCAACAACCATAGCAAACAATGCCAAAACATAAGGCATTATATACATTACATATTTCACTTTTCAACCACATCACTTAGACCAACTTAAATGACCAAATACATACCAACATTTCAACCAAAAGGAAGCCAAATCTCATGGCTAAAATTACAACTTAAAGCATATCATTAATTCAGTAGCCTATACATGCCATATACCACATATACAAAGCTCCAAAAGTACCAACAAGTAGTCGATAGTGTGATGATGGTTCCCGATGATCCCTGATGTCCGAGCTAGCTTTAAAAGTCTATAAAACATAGAAAGAACACACAAAGTAAACTTTAAAAGCTTAGTAAGCCATATGAAAATAATACCATCATATGAACATTTGCATATCAATTCAAATTTGTTAAGCATAGTTAATCATATATATGATCACAAACCTTTCTTATGGTACACATATTCAATTTCACAATTGAGTTCATCAATTACTTCTCTTTTCAATACTCGTATGAATCTCATACGTACCTGAGTCACTTAGCTCATTCACATAATCTTTCTTGAATTTACTTTGCTTATTGAACCATTTGGAATTGTTAAGAATACTCAGAAATTACATAAGCTCATACAATGCCATATCCTAGATATGGTCTTACATGTTATCACATATCGTTGCCACTGTCTCGGACAGGATCTTACATGAAATCGATTAACGATGCTTATGTCCAAGACATGGTCTTACATGTAATCACGTCTCGTAACCTAATGTCATGACATTCGTATCCTATACTATTCTTAAGGTTCGTACGAGACTTTTGGATATCGTAACTCTGTCGATTCTTGCTCGTAATTGCTCGTACAACATTCATTATAATAAATTATTAACAAAACATATATAATTCAATGTAAAGACGTTATTTGCATATGAACTTACCTCGTAGTCGGAATAAACGGACGGGGTCGACTATTCGATAACTTTCGTTTTCCCTCGATCTAAATCCAATTTCTTCCGTTCTTGATCTATATACATTCAAAATTAACTCTTTTATTCATCAACACATTCAAATTCATTCACAAACACATATTTAAGCCAATTTTCCCTTTGGCCCTAAACTTTTACATTTCTTACAATTTAGTCCTTATTTCACAAAATCACAAATTACATAATTTCTTTCTAATTTCATGTTGTCAGAATTTTATATAGCTTCATAGCAGCCCATATTTCCATTTATTTTGCACTTTTAACCACAACATTTCACATTTTCTCAATTTAATCCCTAATTGACATTTTTACTAAAAATCACTTTACAAAACATGTAAAACTATCACCAATTATTCATTTTTCATCATCATCTATCACAAAGCTGAAGCGCTCACCAATGGAAACTCAAAAATTCATCAACCAATTCAAAAATTGAGGCATGGGCTAGCTAATACTCAAAGTAACGATCACAAAAACGTAAAAATCATAAAAACCAAGCTCGAAACATACCTCAATTGCTTGAATTAGTCTAACCGAATGAAAAGCCCTAGAATGGATTTCTTCTTCTCTAGTCTCGGTTCAAAAAGAAAGAAAGATGGACAAAATTTATGTTTTGGTGTATTTTAATTAACTTATTTAATAATTACCAAATTAACCTTAACATTAAACCATTAATTAACATCCACTAAATGCCCATTTATGTCAAATTCCATATCAATGGTCTAATTACATCATAAGGACCTCACATTTAATAAGCCATAGCAATTAAACACTTTTATAAAAAAGAATCCAACTTTTGCATTTTACGTGATTCAGTCCTTTTTCTCAAATTGAGCTATTAAACGATAAAATTAGATCACGAAATTTTCACACATATATGTTCACATATTCTAGACACCAAAAATAATATTAAAATAATTTTACAACCTCAGATTTATGGTTCCAAAACCACTGTTCTGATTTAGCTTAAACTAGTCTGTTACAAACCAAGCTATTTTTCATGTAATTTTTATAGACATTTTATCGTGGGACCTTGATTTAGCTACCTCATGTACTAATTTTTAAAACTGTTAAAATTTTTAAAATTTTCCTTTCTTGGGAATTGAATGAAATTTGTGTGAAATTGATAGATTTTAAGCTTAGATCATGAAAAGGACTAAATTGTAAAGCTTAATTGTAAGTTTTGTACATTAGAGACCAACTGAATAAAATAAAAAATTTATTATGAAATTTTAGTAGGAATATAAAGTAGAAGGTCCCTAATGAATATATGTGAAATCAGATTTCAATTCGAAGTTACAGATTGAAAGTTATGATAGTTCCAATTTTAGGAACTAAATTGAATAATTGCAAAATTTACATGAATTGATAATTGATTGAGAATTGGCTGGAATTTAGTAGTTTATTTTTTTTTATGAATATTTGTAACTAACATTGATGCGAAATCGTCGAGAGAGAAAGTGAAAGCGAAAGTTATCGACGAATGAGGGGAGATCACAATTTGTATTTTTATGATTCAGGATAGAAATGTTTGATATTATATGCATGTTTATTGGTTTTTGAACCATTGGGGTGAGTCTATTATGATAATATGAAACGTTTCAATTTAATTTCATATGGAACATCGAGATAGTGGACTAAAAGAAATAAGTAGGAAATGATATGAGATACTCAAATTATGATATGTGATATGAAAATTATATTGAAATATACCTTATAATAAGATATGTGTGTTTGATGGTGAAATGGGGTTGTGATTGTGAATTTGACTAGGAAACGATATATACACTAAATTGTAAAATAATTATTATGTGATAGAAAAATGTACAGGGTACAAAAATGCATACATGACCGAATACAGGGTATGAATATGCAAGTAAGATTATTACATGTATGGAATACTTACATTTAAAATTGATGTCTGTGTAAACATAGCAAAATGTTAAAATATGATTGGCATGCCAATAGAGTTTTATGCTTGTTTGTATAGAGATCATTACATGTTATACTGGGATCTAGTATTTTTTGTGGATCATCGAGTATAATATGGTGTGGTGGAGGCATGTATTAGAATATGAATATGCATATGATGCCTTCGGGCTTTGCACTTCGATGCCTTGGTATGTTGTAGTTTAAACTCCTACGAGCTATTAGGTGGTGTAGTTTACTCGTGTATTTGAGTCTGTTTTACTAGGGTTTCATTGAATGTAACATTATATTTAAAATTGGAAAACTTAAAAAGGTAGTAAAATAGATTAATAATAGAATATAGTATCGAAATGAATATGAATGAGTGGATAAACTCTAAAAAAAGGTTTGGGTGATATGTTAACTGAATTTTGATATGAAATGAATTTGATATTGAATGTCATAATGAATGGGTTTTGAATGTTTTAAACTGTGAATTGGTGTTGATAGCTAGAGACCTTGAGATTTTGATATATGTAATTGAATTTTATTATTCTTTTTGCATGATAGTTGAATTAGTTTGCCTTGATAATTGTATACCTTCATATGTAATTGATTATATACTTATGTTACCATATAGAATATGTATTAGTAGGCATTGAGATTATAAATATCATAGCATGTTATAAATGTTACTTTATGTTATATTGTCATGAATCATGAAAGTACCACTGAGCTTTATCGTTCAACGTACGATTTTTTATTTCATGCGTAAGTGTAGGTAATTTTCAAAGCCCTAGGAAGTGAAATCAACATCCAGACTGTCATTTTTGACTAAAAGAAGTTTGTATACTTCATTTCATTTTGGTCTTATGGCATGTACCTAGGGATTTCAATTAAATGCTCAATGGTCAAATTGTATATGTTATAATCTTATGCTGATGCTTTGAAATGATGTTTTGTATTTTAAGCCTTAAGGTTATGGATATAGTTTTGAATATATTTTGGTCGGTTTTTGGAAGCATGAATGGTATAAGCCATATTGGTTGAAATTAGAACTTAGTTATTTGATGGTACTTGAAAGTGCTTTGCACATTTTGTGTTATATGTTTTGGTAGGTGGTTGAATTGGTTCTAGGGAAAGTGTTTAAACATATTTTTATGTCAATCAAACTTATACCAGGTTCATTTTTTTGAAAATAGTGAGTTATATTGCGATGAGAAATCTCTAACGTCACGATGAGAAACAGAGCAAAATTTTAGATGGTGACGTTATTGCTCAAGGTCATGATGACCACCAAACAAAGTGTCACATTGCGACGATGGACCCCCGATATCGGGACGAGGCATGAAAGTGAGTTGCATTGTGACAAGGAGCCCCCGATGTTGCGATGTCAACCCAAAAATTTCAAATTTTTATAATTTGGTCATATTTGATTTCAAATTAGTAAAAGAGCTTTTGTAAGCTCATATAAAACCTTAAAATGGTTATGAATCATTTTATACACTTTCTCAAGTACATTTGATTGTTAAACGGTGTAAATGAATGTGATTTGACCGTAGTTGCTTCAACAATAAATTTGAAACCTTGTAACTTAGACTCGACGAATGGGTCGCGTAACAGGGTGTTATAGTTTCAATCTTGTCTTTCTAAAGAGTAGAAGTATAGCTTCAAGAAAGGAACTTTTGTATATATATTGTGGAAAGAACTGTTGGAGAAATTCCTAAAGAAAAGTAATCGAAATCTTTTTTATATGAAGAAAAAATTGTTTATGTTTGATTATTAACCATGCTCCTCTATTAATAAACACATCACAACTTTTAATTAGTTAGTGGATAACTTACTAAGCTTAGATGAAACCTTCAAAGACAAAGATTGAACTTAATGTTATTATAATCTCTTCTTGTTGAATTTGAATATCTTGAAACAACCTTACTTCATAGAAAGGATAAGGTAATCTTTAATAAAGTAACTTGTGCTTTGTATAGTTATAAGCTTAGGATGAAAACTAATAAAGAAAGTAAGAACAATGTGACAAAGGCATTGGTAGCATGGGGTTGCTAGAAAAGCCAAAAGCCAAAAAGGAAAGGGATATTAAAGTCAAAAGCCAAACTTGGAAAGGTGAATGTGCTTTTTTTTCATGAAAAATTTCATTAGAAGAAAGATAGTCCAAAGCTAAAAAAGAAATACAAGAATGCACCAAATGCATGTGTTGAAGAGAGAGATATCAGATACTCTAACATATCATTGGTTGTTTTACCATCACCATCCCATTTAGATAAGTGTATATTGGATTCAAATTGAACCTATCATATGTCCCCCTAATCGAGAATGATTCTTTAATTTAGTAGAATTAGAGGGAGGAGTTGTTTATATGTGCCATAAAAATGCCTATAAAATAATTGAGATAGGTTCAATACAACTAAAAAAAGGATAGATCAATTAGGGTTCTAATCGATGTTTGGTATGTATCCACTTTGTAAAATAATCTCACCTCTTCGGGAACCTTGGAATCCAAAGGTTCAATTGTTACTATGAGAGATGAAAGTTTGAGAGTTACATCTAAAGCACTTGTGGAAATAAAAGGCATAGGAAAAATAACTTGTATTACTTTCAATATAGTATAGTAATTGAGGCAACAACTATAGTATCCAGTGATGAAAAAATGGATTTGACCAAGTTGTGGCATATGCGGTTGGGATATGTTGGTGAGAAATCCTTGCTAATTCTAACAAAGGATTATTGAAAAGTACACAGGCTTGCAAAAGTTAGAATTTTGTGTGCAATGGGTTCTGGGGATGCAAAAAAGATTGAAGTTTGACACTGCTATCCATAATATGAAAGATATTTTAAATTATGTTAATTCAAATGTGTTGATAAGGGAATAATATCTAGGCACTAAGAGAATTTAATAATATAATCAATTATCACGGTTTGATTAAGGAAGATTTTGGATAAAACGCCACACTCTAGGAACCTTCTAAACCTAAAGTGATAAGGTCAACGCTAATGTCACAGCCAATTTCGGTGAAATCGGAACAGTAGTCTCGAGACCACAAATCCGAGCCAAAAATAAAATTTATTTTTATTTTATTATATGGACCGTATTATGTTAGAAATTTCATGTGAAAATTTTGAAAAGAAAATTTTATTGATTATATGTTTAATTACGAGAAGGACCAAATCGCATAAAATGCAAAAGTTGAATTCTAGAAGCTATAAGGATTAAATAACTATGGAATTCAAAACTGGAGGTACTTATATGGTAATTAGACCATCAATAAAAAGTATGTAGATATTTTGGTGACTCATCCATGTAAATTTAAAAAAGGGCAATGACTAAATTGAAAAGTAAAAATATTTAATTAATTAAAAGATGATAAAAAAAAAAAGAAATATCATTTTATTTTATCATCTTCTTACCCAAAAATACATGGAAACCCTAGGAGAGAAAGAAGAAACTTTCATGGCCAAATTGGGTAAGTTTCCTTGGCTCGTTTTTAGTAATTTTGATGTTTTTAAAATCGAGATAACTTAATCTATCTATTTGGGAGATTAATCTGAGAAGTTATCAAATTATGGAAAATGGATCATGGATGTATATGCTGAAAATTAGAAATTTATGGTAGAAAATGAAAGGTTGTTGATAGATAAATAACTTTTACAAAGTGATTTTTGATAAAAACATGATTTAGGGACTAAAATGTAAAGTAGTGAAATTTGATGAAAAATTCTGAATTTTTATGATTTTGGTTAGGCTTGGAATAGGGAGTAAATTGCACAAGTTCCATTTTACGAGCCTAGGGATGAAATTGGAATTTATGAAAAAGTTAGGGGCAAAATGTTAATTTTGCCTAGGACGTAAATTGTGTCCACCTAAATATGAAATATGATAAATTGATGTTAAATTTACTCGTATAGATCCGGATAGACCAAATTCAGAGCTAGAACGAGGAAAGGAGGAAAATGTCAGATTAGTAGATTTATGTACACGAACATTTGTCGAGGTAAGTTCGTGTAACTAAATTGTATATATTTTTATGCTTGAATTTAATGTTGTGTTTGTGAATTATATAAATGCCATAAATATGTCAAATTATCACATACTCGTTATTGCCCGATAAATGAAAGTGCCCGATCAATAATAATGCCCGATAAATGGTAAATGATAAAAATGTTACTTATATGCTTGAAATGAATGTGGAATGTATCTATTTGAATTTTATGTATGATTTAGATGCAGGAAATAATCACATGCTTGTTAATGCTTAAGAAATGTTAAATCAAATTTGAATAAAGGAAGAATCGATGGATAAATGTAATTTCCCGAAATGAATGACGTCCAGCATTTGTTGCTCACATGATTTAGCTCGAACGAGTAATCCTATTGCTTCATTTATAAAAAGATTTAGCCCGGACGGTAATCCAGATCAAGCTCTTTGGAGTATATGTCATAAAAAGGATTTAGTCTGAACTGGTAATCCTATTGTATATATGTGTGGCTCGAGAGTGTACTCTCTAAAATAGTACCTTATGGGTACCATTGGACATGAATTGACGGATCTTGATTCGTAGACCTTAGGTGTAATACCTGTGTATCCATCGATAATCTGAATAAATTCCAACGAGTAAAAACCTTGACATGAAAGGACATGAATAAGAAATGAGTTGTTACACGTAGTTACCTAAAATCCATGAAAATGATGCTACATGACAATTGACATATGAAAACATGAGATGATGATATTTGTACATGGAAATTATTTGATAAATATGTTCATCCTTGATTATAGAGTTGTACAAATTGAGTGTACTACTACTCATGTGACCTTGATATTTCGAATGATAAGAGTAAAGTTCTGACATGAAATAATCTAAGCTCGAGATGAACTATTATGAAATTATACTTGTAATATAAAGAGATGATCTATACATTGTAAGCGAATACATGTTGTGGAAAGTATATGTGCATGGAAACTTGATTGTTGTCGAGCCCATATATGTTTTGATGTTATTATGGAATATATGACTAACAAGGGCAATGAGGATGTGTGTAAGGCTTGAGGTCAAATTGATTGAATTTGCCTCACATAGTTACCTCAAAATAGAATGAATAGTAAGTTAAGTACCATGTTATAAACTTACTAAGCATGTAATGCTTACTTAGTTTTATTTCCCTGTTTTATAGTAAATTGGAAGCTCGGCGGAGATCACTCACACTATCCATCAACCCATGTCGGTACAATATGGTAAATTAATTATGGTTGTAATGGCATGTATAGGATACATTGGCCATATTGGCATATAAATGTTGATGCTTATAATCTAGCCATTGGAATGGCTAGTAATGCTTTGTTTTAATATACTTGTACTATAAAACTATGGTAGCTATGTAACACCCCAAGCCCGGCCTAGACGTTATGGATGAATCTAGCGATGCCATATTGTGATTTTTTTGAAAAACATAATTTCGTTGAAAAAAATCTGTTCTATATAAAACCTCTTTGTGTGATCTTAAATATGAATTAAAAACGCGTAGTTCATATCAAATCTTGCGTCCCAATCAAAAGGTATTTGATTAAAAATAGTTATTCATTTCCAAAATCATTTTATTGCGGAAGCTTTTTAAAACAGTTGCGTACTTGCATTTCCTTTGTAAAAACATTGTTGCTTTTATTAAAACATTATTAACTTTGTAAACAGTTTGTTATTCGTAGAAGCTTTGAAAACGAGTTACGTATTTGTGGCGGTTTCGAAAATGTTTGTCTTTTTGGAAACTCGTGTTTTTCCTACTGCTAGTAGTTGTAAATCACAAATAGATTTGAGTAAAATACCAAAATAAAAAATAAACCCGGGAGGCCTTATTACATAATGAAAAACCCAAAATAAAACCATAATTATAGTATTAAAAGATACCTAAGTCGAGTGGCCACCATTGAGGCCTCCGTCGCATCGATCCGTCTAACTCTAGGGATTTCCTGCACAGTTAACAGGTGGGTGAGTTTATGAAAACTCAGTGTATAGTCCCATAATAGCAATCAATCAGAGTAAACACAAGTTAGGCCTAAGCCCTTTCAGACTCAATTAGGGCCTTAGCCCATTTCGATAACGATAGCGATGCAGGCTGAGCCTTTTCAAGAATAAAGATGTCGGGGGGCCTAAACCTATTACAGTATTAGTACAATATGCAATCAGAAAATCCTACCCAATCCAGCCTCTACACACCATCTCCGTACCAACCTTACACATTATGTGAGGATAAAATCGACCCACCCATCCCAGCACTCCAAGTAGCACTGTTTATGGCACTAAAACAATATTTACAGCAGAGCCACTAGTAATAGGCTTATAGCCTTTCAGTACACTTCCTCCAAAATCATATATCCCACCCCATGCAATGCAACATAATATAAATGTATATACAGTACAAATGGCAAGCTCAAACAGTCATACATCACATAGGGTATATCAGTCATTTACGAAAATAAGGTTCCAGGTGCACTTACCGGCCCAAAAGTAGGTCCACAGTCGTCTTGGGCGATCTGTGCAACCTTAACAGTCAATCGTTGATAATGGGCCTATGACCCATATTACGACTCATGTGGCCCACAGGCTCGTATGGCCCACAAAGCTTAAAAATAGCCTCGGCCCTGTGGTTTACACAGCCTGGCCCAATATTTAGCACATTTCTGTGCGATTTACCCGTGTGGGGCCCATAACCCCATCGGGCACACACGACCCAGTTCCGTTTCGGCCCATGAAATCGTTCATGGCCATCTCATCGATCATACAACCATGTTTTGTCACATGGCCTGCCACACGCCCATGTGGTGTCGACGGTCCCACTTTTCAGCTTTTTGACTTTTTCCATTTTTCGACTAATGACAGTGTTACACAAACCTGTTTACAGAAACATGCACGTAGCCAGTGAGCATTCCAAACCTTGATCCAATCCACAAACATTCAATTAGTCTCGAGGTAATCAAATTAATACTACTCCTTTCCATAACACTTATCCAAAGATCAATTGTCACATACCTTGATTCAAACCCCCAAGCCCTTACACACCTAAACCGTTGATCAAGAATGATTTTTCCCCCTTCTTCGGTTATTATCTGCATACCAACCAAACCTATTAACCTTGATCATATTGCTCGCACAACCGTTTGAACCAAGCGTAAACCACTTACCGAAAATGTAAAACCGATTATAGAAAAGGGAAGTAATCGGTCTATCTCCACAACGAACACCCTATACGACAGAGGTAGAGGCTTAGCACAAACTGCCTCTAGCAAATATCGGTAGCCAAGAATACATCAGATGGAAACTATTAACACGGCAGAAAGAGCAGAGAGGAGAGAATAATTGTGTGCACTTAAACTGAGAGCCAGACTTACCAACACAAAACCGGTGAATAGAATGACTACAGAAACGACGGATAGTAACGAAGGAAAAGTCGGTCATAGTGAGGGTAAGAGAGGTAGGAGTATACGACCAAGTATTATGATTGAGAGAGAGGGAAGATAAGAAGAGAATCGGCTAGCCAAGAAACGATTGAGGGGAGAGGGAGAGAGAGAGGGAGAGGAGAAGGAATCGGTCAAGTATTAGGAGTTAAAAGCTGAAGAATTTGAGAGAGGGGAGTAGAGGTAACATTCAGCCAAGGAGAACAACAAACAAAAGAAAAAGAAAAGAAAGGTACTAGTTGTACCCACAACAATAATAGGTCTCCAAGAGAAAAAATAGTTGGCAAAAACAGAAAACCCAAAATGAAAAGTTTGGCACAATGGGAGAAAATATGAGCTAATATCATCCCAAGCCGAATTCTTGAGAGCCACCAGTTCAAAATCGGCTCCCTCTCCCACCCCTATCCAATTTTGAATTTGGCAACATGCAAATCCCACATTCGGCATGCTACTACCTCTCTCCTCAACCTCCCTTGATTTTCTCCTAAAATCTCTCCTCAAATCCCTCAACCGATCTCAACTACACAGTTCAAACTCCACTCCAACACCCATTATTCTACCTTTAATGAAACACAAACTCTAGCTGTCCAGCACTGCAAAATTTTAATCCCTTCACGCATGCAGGGATTCAAACCTCAGACCTAAGGTATAGATGACACGCCTCTTATCCCCTAAACTAGCAGGCTTTTTTTTTCATGTTTTTCCCCTATTTATTTAAAAGCCTACTGCCTAGAGACAATTCTTATTCCTTTAGAAACAAAATTTTTTGCACCTGCTCAGGCTTGAACCCAAGACTTCTCAGACACTTCCCAACACACTTAAACCACTAAAATAGATGTGCAATTGCGTCATCTTCTAGTACAATTAAACATTTATGTGTTGTCTCCTAACTGTTCCCATACTCAAGACCTAATACTTCTAGGCCCAAAATTCGGGGCATTAGAATTCACCTTTCCTTAAAGAAATTTCATCCCGAAATTTCCAACAATCAGATCAGTCACATAACCCAGATTACACCACTACGCTCCCGCTGCACACTCTAGATCCAAAACAATACCACATTTAACTTGAACGTTTTCAGTACAGTCTATAGATAGACTAGGACAATGCGTTACTCCAGTACTCAGCCACATTAGGGGCACTTCTAGCACCACCCTTAAAAATCTCAGCTCCATTGGATCAGAGTCATCCCGAAACTGATCCACAGCCCATAGTACCAGTACTAGGCCCATAGCACCAGTACTAGGCCCAGCGACCCTTTCTAGAATCTCGCAACATAACTTGGGACAGTGTATCGTCCCCAGCCGTACAGTCATAAAACCCAGCTCGAGCACCCTCACGGCTTCTACTGCGGCCACTTGTATCCCTATCGCGAGTATCTCCGACGTTCATTACCGAATTGTATTTTATCTTTGTAAACAGTTTTATGCAGACTAATTTACAGTTTCGGTGTATATTAACAGATGTTTTATAGAGACAGTATCAAAAGTATAGAGTATTATTTCCGTACAGTGCAGTGTCTATCAGTTTTACTACAGTTTCAGTATACGTTACCTAAGAGTTTGTAGTACTACCTACGGTAGTGTCAGTAATCCTACCTATGACAGTTTCAGTCAAAATAAAAATATAGCTTTCAAAGAGAACTTACAGGATCAGCGTAGAGACTCGGTGTACCACATATTTAGTAAAACAAAAATACTTCAAATTATTTGAAACAGTTCTTTTCAGCAATTTCCAACTTTTAGAAGAAGCCCAAATCCACAGTTGAGTTTTCCAATTGAGCTCTGATACCACTAAATGTAACACCCCAAGCCTGGCCTAGACGTTATGGCTGAATCTGGCGATGTCACATTGCGATATTTTTTGAAAAACATAATTTTATTGAAAAAAATTCGTTCTATATAAAACCTCTTTGTGTGATCTTAAATATAAATTAAAAATGTGTCGTTCATATCAAATCTTCCATCCCAATCAAAAGGTATTTGATTAAAAATCGTTATTCATTTCCAAAATCATTTTATTGCAGAAGCTTTTTAAAACAATTGCGTACTTGCGTTTCCTTTGTAAAAACATTGTTGCTTTTAAAACATTATTAACTTTGTAAACAGTTTTTTATTCGTAGAAGCTTTGAAAACAAGTTACATATTTGTGGCAGTTTCAAAAACGTTTATTTTTTTGAAAACTCGTGTTTTTCCTACTGCTAGCAGTTGTAAATCATAAATAAATTTGAGTAAAATACCAAAATCAAAAATAAACTTGGGAGGCCTTATTGCATAATGAAAAACCCAAAATAAAACCTTAATTATAGTATTAAAAGATAACTAAGTCAAGTGGCCACCACTGAGTCCTCCGTCTTATCGATCTGTCTAAGTCTAGGGATTTCCTACACAGTTAACAGATGGGTGAGTTTACGAAAACTCAGTGTGTAATCCCATAATAGCAATCAATTAGAGTAAACACAAATTGGGCCTCAACCCTTTCAAACTCAATTAGGGCCTTTGCCCATTTCGGTAACAGTAGTAGTCTGGGCCTGAACCCTTTTTAGTAACAGTATTAGTAGGGCCTAAGCCTATTACAGTATCAGTACAGTATGCAATCAGAAAATCCTACCCAATCCAGATTTTATACACCATCTCCGTACCAACCCTACATACCATGTGGGGATAAAATCGGCCCACCTATTGCTACGCTCCAAGTAGCAACAGTTGCAGAACTAAAACGGTATTTGTAGCAGAACTACCAGTAATAGGCTTATAGCCTTTCAGTACACTTCCTCCAAAATCATATATCCCACCCTATGTAATGCAACATAATATAAATGTATATACAATACAAATGGCATACTCAAACAGTCATACATCACATAGGGGTATATCAACCATTTACGGAAATAAGGGTCTAGGTACACTTACCTGCCCAACAGTAGGTCCACACTCATATAACCCGTGCAACCTTAACAGTCAATCGGTGATAATGGGCCCATGGCCCATATTACGGCCCATGTGGTCCACACGCTTATATGGCCCATAAAGTTTAAAAATGGCCTCGGTCGTGTGGTTTACATAGCCTCACCCAATATTTAGCACACTTCTGTGTGATTTACCCGTGTGGGGCCCACAAGCCTATTGGGCCCGTACGGCCCAGTTCTATTTCGACCCATGAAACCGCTAATGGCCATCTCGTCTATCACACAACCATGTTTTGTCACATGGCCTGCCACATGGGTGACCACACGTCCGTGTGGTGTCGACAGTCCTACTTTCTGGCTTTTTAGCTTTTGCCATTTTTCCACTAATGACAGTGTTACACAAACCTGTTTACAGAAACACGCACGTAGACGTTAAGCATTCTAAACCTTGATCCAATCCACAAACATTCAATTAGTCACGAGGTAATCAAATTAATACTACTCTTTTCCATAACACTTATATAAAGATCAATTGTCACATACCTTGATTCGAACCCCTAAGCCATTAAACACCTAAACCGTTGATCAAGAATGATTTTTCCCCTTTCTTCGGTTATTATCTGCAAACCAACCAAACCTATTAACCTTGATCATATTGCTCGCACAACCATTTGAACCAAGCATAAACCACTTATCGAAAACATAAAACCGATTATAGAGAAGAGAAGTAATCAGTCTATCTCCACAACGAACACCCTATGCGATAGAGGCAGAGGATTAGCACAAACCACCCCTAACAAATATCGGTAGCTAAGAATACATTAGATGGAAACTATTAACACAGCAGAAAGAGCAGAGAGGAGAGAATAATTGTGCACACTTAAACTGAGAGCCAGACTTACCAACATAAAATCGGTGAATAGAATGACTAGAGAAACGACAGATAGCAACGAAGGAAAAGTCGATCACAGTGAGGGTAAGAGAGGCAGGAGTATACGACCAAGTATTGTGATTGAGAGAGAGGGTAGACAAGAAGAGAATCTACCAGCCAAGAAACGATTGAGAGGAGAGGGAGAGGGAGAGGAGAAGGAATTGGTTAAGCATTAGGAGTTAAAAGCCGAAGAATTTGAGAGAGGGGAGTAAAGGGAACATTCGGCCAAGGAGAACAACAAACAACAGAAAAAGAAAAGAAAGGTACTAGTTGTGAGCTGAAAGTTGGCAAAATCCAGTTGGCAAAAACAGTTGGCAAAAACAGAAAATCCAAAATGAAAAGTTCGACACAATAGGAGAAAATGTGAGATGATACCATCCCAAGCCTAATTCTTGAGAGCCATCAGTTCCAAAATCGGCTCCCTCTCCCACTCCTATCCAATTTTGAATTTGGCAACATGCAAATCCCACATTCGGTATGCTACTACCTCTCTCCTCAACCTCCCTTGATTTTCTCTTAAAATCTCTCCTCAAATCCCTCAACCGATCTCAACTACATAGTTGAAACTCCACTCCAACACCCACTACTCAGACCTTTAATGAAACACAAACTCTAGCCGTCCAGCACTGCAAAATTTTAATCCCTTTGCGCATGTAGTGATTCGAACCTCAGACCTCAGGTATAGATGACACGCCTCTTATCCCCTAAAACAATAGGCCCTTTTTTGTCATGTTTTTCCCCTATTTATTTAAATGCCTACTACCTAGAGATAGTGCTTATTCCTATAGAAATAAAACTTTTTGCACCTGCTCAGGCTTGAACCCAAAACTTCTCAGACACTTCCCAGAACACTTAACCACTGAAACAGAAGTACAATTGCGTCAACTTCTAGCATAATAACATTTATGTGCTGTCTTCTAACTGTTCCCATACTCAACACCTAATACTTCTAGGCCCAAAATTCGGGGCATTACAAGCTACATATATGTTAAGTAGTTGATCAAATTATGTCTAACTTAAGGACTTAACTAAGGTAAGATTGTAGACATGTATGCATGAAATGATATGCCATGATGAATAATGGAATTTGGTTGATTTGAATAATTGAAATGGTTGGTATTAGATGTGTGTTTCGGATGCAGGTTATGGGTGTGATTTTGGGTGAGAAATAAAGTTAGGAATGGCTTCATTTTGTTCAGACGGGCGTGTGTCTAGTCCGTGTATGACACACGGCTGGGTACATGAGCATGTAGTAAGGTTGCGTGTCCCTTGAACCTTAAATTCGAGAAAGAGAATGCTCAGAATGGAGCACCTGGGCAGAGACACGGGCATGAGTCTCATCCGTATATACTACATTTGGCCGTATGAAACCTACACCTAATTTTGAATTGAATTAATTAACCAACGGCCTAGCACACGGGCGTGTGGCATGGCCGTGTGCACAAGTCGGAGAGTTACATGGGGTCGAACACGACTTGTAGCACGGGCGTGTCCTAAGGTCACAGGGCATATCCCTTGGACCACACGGGCGTGTGAGCCCTGCACATTGGAAAGTTTTTAAAATTTCATGACAAATTCTCAGAGTATCCAATTAAGTCCTAATTCGATTCCAATGGTCATATTGGGCCTCGAGGGTCCATTTAAGGGACGATATAAATAAATATCAGATAATGAATAGTAATTTACATCAAGAACAAACAATCATAAATATATTGAAAAAATAAGTTTTAAATCAAATTCTTATATATATATATGCCTTCTCATTTATATTGTTAAACTTTACATAGGCTACATATATAGGTCGCGTGGTTTGCTAGACTTAAGTTTTAACCCTATGACAGTTGGTATCAAATCCAATCTTCAATTATACAAGTTGACATTTTGAGAGGAGTAAACGAAAAGATTGAGCCAATAGAGACCCTTGGGTGGCTAGAAAAACTAGTCGATCGAGAGATATGTTGTCAACTTTAGATGATAGGGTGCTCAACTTGAGGGTTTCATAGGTGATATGAAGGAGACCCTCGAGGAAGTTGATGGGCATACTACAGTGCTAAAATTGAGGCAAAACCAGCTCAAGAAAAAATAGAAAAGACCCTTAGTGATAATATGGATTCGATGCAAGAGGTCCTCAACACTGTTATGAGTAAGCTAACTGAGGAAGAGGATGCCTTCGAGGCTATGGTATTGTTTTGGAAGGAACAGATTGATGAGCTCAAGGGGAAACTCAATATTTGTAAAGTTGCTTTGGGAAATGGGGTATTTACTATGGCACCGTAGCTTAAAGTAGATGTCCCAATGCCGAAAGAGTTCAATAGGACGAGGTCCGGAAAGGATGTAGATAAATTCTTGTGGGAAATGGGGCAATACATTTGTGCCAAAAGCATCATGGACTATACTACCAAGGTAAATATTGAATCCATATTGATTTCAATTTGTTATGGTGGCATTGTAGGTCTATAGATAAAATATGAGGTGGTACCGATATTAGGATTTGAGAAGAGTTCTATAGAGAATTCAAGGGGTAGTTTTACCTGAAGTATGTTGAGGATAAGGCTCAAGCTAACTTGCAATGGCTTATGCAACATCATACTATTAGGGAATATGTGCAGGAGTTTAGTGAGCTAATGCTCTAGATTTTTAATGTGGGTGAGAAGAAGGCATTTTTCTCCTTCATGGATAGGCTGAAGCCTTGGGCGAAGCAAGAGTTGCAATGTCAAGGAATAAAGGAACTTTCCAAAGCAATGACTGTAACGGAGTCCTTAATCGAGCTTATTTTAAGGAAAAATAAGTTCAAGTCTTTCGAGCCCAATGAGAAGAGAAATGGTAAGGAAGATGAAGAAAGATAGGTAAAAAATAACAACGACAATAGTGGTAATGGAAAACCACATAATGGGAAGTGGAAGCCTAACAACAAACTAAATGGGCAAGTGAGATGTTTCATTTGTGAAGATCCACAAATTGTAAGGGACTATCCGAAATGATCTGTGCTTTTTGCCTACAGTATGTTCTGTTGAAGCTAAGAGGATTAGAGAGAGTGAGAAAAAGCTAGTGCAGTGCTTTTTGTGTTGTGGTCTGCATAGGATGCAATATTGTCCAAAGTGATTCAAGATATCTGCAAGCAATAAAGATGAAGTGAAGCCTATTAAGAATAAGGTATAGAAGCTTGGATCAATAATACTCAATTATGCTAAGGTGAAGAGCGATTGCAAAAAGAAAGGGTTGATATTTGTAGACATTAACATTGTAAGCCAAAAGAGAAGTGCTCTGGTTGATACAGAGGCATCAGATTTGTTCTTATCAAAGAAATTTGTGGGAAAAATTGACCTCTCAAATTGTGAATCAACTAATAGGATCAAGATGGTTAATTCCAAAAATGTCCTAATTGTGGAAGTAACATAAAGAGTTGAGTTACAAATCAACGATTGGAAAGCCAAGAAAGACTTTGAGGTAATTCACTTAGATGATTATAACTTTGTTATTGGCTTGAATTTCCTTGATTAGATTAGTGCTCTATTGGTTCCTTTTGACAATTACATATATACCTGGATACTCATCAATGAAAATGTGTGGTGCAGGTGAGTCTTGATGACAAGGGTGGAACTAAAGTATTGTAGGCAATCAACCTAACCAAGGATGTTCCAAGTGGTAAAAATATTAACTTGGTAGATCATAATGCTAAGAGAGGCCTTTTGGAAATGCTAGAGATACGAAAAACAGATGGGAAACCTATTGAGTTATCAATGGGGCTACCACCTATGAGAGATATGGATTGTGCATCAGACTTTAGGGAAAAAATCGTGATGCAAATTGGGCAAATAGAATGAATAAATGCAACAAGCGAGGTACATCTCAAACACATATGTAGTATTTTATATTATGACTTATTGTTGGCTTGAAAAAGACACATGGCCTTTTTAGAGTTTTGAAATGGATAAGCCAAGGGGCTTACAAAATAGAGTTAACAATAATACTCAAGGTTAACCCAGTGTTCAATGTGTGTGTGTCGAAGCCTATTTGTACGGATCAAGAGGATATCGGTGGAGGCAAGTCACAATGGGGGGAAGTAAGAGCAATGGTTTCTTATGATCAAAGATGTATAAGAGAGAAATATAGTTCGAGTTAGATGATACGGAGACATAAGCTGAGGTAGATGTTCCAAGGGTCGATAGAAAGACAAGTTGGGAATCAGCCAATACATCAAAACCATTTCGAGGTGAGTCAAGCTAGTGTCATTCTGACAATATGACAAAGGCATCGTGAGAATGGGTAGGGGAGAATGTCACAAGTCACGGATCAAAACTCATGACCATTGCGCATAGAACATCCATGGTGGTCAACTAATTAAATGATGCTCATTTGACCTATTTGAATTGACCCGACACTTGGTACATATAGAGAAGTTCATCTACTTGAAGCCTTGGTGGCCTAGTGAAACACCCCAATAAAACTAGAGTTACCAAGGTAATTAATGTGAATTATAAAGGGTAAATATGTATAGAGTTTAAATCCTTTAAGACTCTCATCTTGTAGATAGACACTAGTTTAGTCGATGTAATTCAATTTGTATTGTTGGATCTGGGGGAGCTCAACTATAAATAAAGCCCTTCTCTCATCATTTTTATTCATCCCACTTAATCCCATTTTATTCAATTATTCTTAAGTTAAAGAATATATTGAGAGCATTTACTCAAACATTTGGTGTGAGTTACTTTCTTGTGGCTTTTCAATTCTCTCGTTGCTCTTTCCTTTCGCGTTCATGTCCGCTATATTTTTCTGTGCCTTAGAGAATTTCTAGGAGAATTTTCACGTTTCGAGTGTTAGGCTGACATAAGCCTATACGAAAAAAAGAAATCACCTAAGGCCGCACGTTTTGATAGACTTAAGTTCTAGCCCTATGACACTAGTGTGTGTTCGGCCAAACAACTTATAAGAAGTTAGAGTTGTATATACACATAATCTTGGTAAAGCACATTGGCAAAATATGAAATGGGTTCTATGTTATCTTCTAAAAACTGTAGATGTTGGTTTAATCTTTGAACACGAGAAAATGCTGTTGGAAAAATGAGTTTGGAAAATGCAGCAAAAAATAAATTTAGGGAAAAACCAGAGTTTTAATTTTTTTTTTCAAAACAAGATCTTGGTTGTGATATCTAAAGTAATAAACACTTAATCAAAATTGTACCTTTTCTATTCGTCTAAGATGAGCGCTTCGACGGAGTAGTCTTCTCCACCGGGCTTGCTTCGAATCAGAAAATTTTTCACAAAATTTACTAGTAGAGTAAGTTTGCAATTTCTCTAAACTTTTGAGTCAAGTTGTAAATTAGAAAAATATCTCTAGATATTTTTTGGAATAATCTCTTTAGAGAAATTTCTCTTTACAACTCTCTATTGAATTCAAGTGTGTGTAAATAATGACCAAAGGTTCTCTTTATGTAGGGAGAGTTTAGAAAGTTCAACTATAATTATATTTAATCACTTTAATATTAAATTAATATAATATTTATCAGGATAAATATTAGATTACATTTAATATTAAAACTTATTAAATAATAAAATGTTTATCTACAAGATAAACATTAAACTAAATTTAATATTAAGATAATCACTTTAATATTAAATTAATAAAAAACTATTAAGATAAGTATTAAATTAAATTTAATATTAAACTATTAAAATAATATTATTTTTAGAATAATTAATCTGAAATCAAATTCCCCGGTAGAATTCCAGTAGGAGTGTAACTCTTCTATTGCTCAACCATTGACAACGAACCGTCGTCGGCCATCAGGACGCCACCGTTGCAACCATCGGCATCGCCGTATCCTGTGATGCAGGTGTGACATACTTACGACACCCTAAGCCGGTTTGGCTGCTGCCAATTCAGCCAGGGTCAGTGACGACCCGACCTGTCTGATTTAGCCACCAGTTGGACCATCAGCCTGGTCTTATATACGAGGCCCAATTCGACCAGTTTTGGGGTCTTGGTCTTAATTTTGGGCTCCAGGACCCAATTTCAGATGTGAAGTCTAATTTCCAAGTACCCATTGGGCCAATCGTCTAAGTTGAAAATTAACTTCCAAAAATATCATATTAATTTTAATTAATTTGATTAATTTAATTTTACTTTATCAAAATTAATTTTTCCAAAAATTACTTAGATTTTTCCAAATTAAATTTTCAAGAAATTTCTTAAATCAAATTCTCTAGTTGAACAATTCTCACGACTACCTAATTTAATTTCGCATTCAATAAATTGACTTAATTAAATTATTCCCAAATTCATAAAATTTTCTTTTGATTCAAATCCAGTTCGATCTAGCTTTTTTTGAGCTAGCGGAGGAACCAATTGGACATATACAATTAGGCTCTAGTGACTGCAATTATGTCCAAAAGCATCGTTCTGATAATTCGCAATTACTTAATCATGGATTTAGTCCACTAGAAATACCATGATTGAAAACTCCTTGTTGTATACTCTTTACGAAAACAATTCATCCAACTGCTTTGTCTAATAACCTCATCATCTATGTGTTACCCTCATATGATATCCTTGGTTCCTTTGAGTTAAATCCGTTCACTCAATACAATCTTATTTTATCTCATTTTCACCATTGTGTCTTCTTAATGATTAATATGATTACTGTCAACAAATGGCTATCATAAATTTCTCGTTTGAGAACTAGCAACCGGTGGCCACGTTCTATATTCATCAATCCACACAATGCCAATGAGAGGATATCATTAACTCTTTAACTGAGCTATGAATTCCATTTTTGATAGTAAATCTATGCCATACACAAGTCATGTACCCAACATACTGACTATGGGCTCGATCATCTTTAAAGCATAAGCCTCCACTTATATCAAAGCACATGAATTACATACGCATGGTCAGTGACTAACTCAGGATTTAGGTAAATCACACCATGAACATCACAAGTGACTTAATTCATAAACAGATTCAGAATTAATTCATCTTAGGTCCAATCCAATGTATCATTCTACCAATGAATACATCTATGTCTCTACTCATGGAATCAATTGTTTCGATAGCCAAGACTAGTCATCTCCCTAATTGAAATTGTAGATGACATAATAATCCTTCTCAGTTTTTTAATAAAATGCTCACTTTGATTCTTTTACGGGATTACAGACTTATTTAGATTATCTATTGAAGTAATTTGTCTTTCTGGCAATGTAAACGTTCTTTACAATGCCACTTATCTTCAGTTTGAACTTTAGACAATCAATAAGATAATATTTTCTTCTCAAAATTTCGCTATGCATGGAAAATATAAAATATATAATAGTGAAATGTGAAATTAATTTTATTTATTCATCGTTCAAATAAATATAAAATAGTTACATGGTTACTACAATATAAGCATATTTCCCAACAAATGCTTGGTGAGTGTTTAGTTGGGTATGTTAATTTCGATTATACAGGTGATCTGGATAAACATTGATCTACTACTGGGTATTTATTTACTCTTGCTAAATCCCTAGTAAGTTGGAAGTCTACCTTACGATCTATAGTAGCCTTGTCAACAATAGAGGTAAATTATATGACCATTTCAAAAGCTGTTAAATAGGACGTATATAATTGTATTGTATGTACTTGAATTACGAAATTGTGTTGTGTGAGAGTATTTTGAATTGTTTACAAATTGGTACATAAGGTGAGTAATGGATTAAATTCTAAAGAAAAAATGTACGTGTTAAATGTGCTCGAAAAAATGAAAGGAATCGATAGGATACAATTGGCATGCCAATAGGGTTTAGTTGTATGCTGTACGAGATATCTATAAAAGATAATATAGTGTATACGATTGTATGGAGATATCACTAATTGTACTAAAATCCAACATTTGTTGTGGATTATCGAGTTATGTCTCTATGGAGACCTTGGTGTGGTGGAGGGATTTACTGTTATATGATATATATGTGCCTATAGGCCTTGCACTTTGGTGCCTTAGTGTGGTGTAGTTATTACCCTTACGAGCAACCTGTTGTGGTGTAGTGTCCCACGTATCCATTCATTATAGTTCATCAGGTTAAAAAACTAAAGAAAATGGAAATGACTAAATAATAATATGTTCTTTGATGTGATATGTTTATACGATGATGGATTAATGTTAATGGTATATAGTTGACTACTCTATTGTACGGTAATGAATCGAAAGAGCATGCAAATATGAAATGATATGTCATATCCCAAAAATAGGGTTAGAAGAAATTGGGTTTGTGAAACCAAGATTGCTCATTCCCTGATTTTTGAGTTAAGATTATGAAAATTGTATCAAGTGAATTAATCTGGTTTAGTGGTTGAGAGATGTGAGTAGTGTATGTGAGGTTCTGGGTTCTAATCCTTCCCTTGAATTTTTTCCTAAACCTCTATCTTTGAACTTGTAGCTTATATATTATTTTTGCTTAATTGATGTCAAGAATGAGTCTACTAGTATAGCGGTAAGGCTTCAGCTTACTTAAGGGCCTTGAGTTTGAATCTTGTTATGCACAAGTGGAAATTATTTTAGTTTTTAACTCTGGGGAAAATCTGATTAATCAGATTTAGTGGGAATTATTGGGGATATGGGTGGCTTTAAAAAATTATTATTATTATTATTTCCCCTACAAAATTCCTCTTTTACAACCGTCTACACTTTTTCCCAATTTTTTCTTTCATGTTAATTTTTTGGTGTTGTTTAAATTAATCTGACATTTTCTTTTCCCAAAATATTCCGTCTTCTTTTCTCTATTTTGATATTTGCAAAAATTCCCTCTCTTCTCTATTTTGTTTCCAATTCTTATTATGGAGACTCTATTTTTTTGCTAACCCTTGTACTGTGAGTTTTGGACGAGAGCTAGCGGGTTCATCATTGTGTAAGTGTCATTCACGTTCTTTTCTTTTTATTTTTCCCGTAGTATGTTATTTATTTTTCTAGTTTTCTGTAAGATGGATGGTCCTAGTACGTCTTTAGTTTTGTTTTGATCATTAATGGCCTCTTATAAGTGAGTATTATTTTAACATTTACTTATTCAGTGTATAGTGGGCTTTAGAAAATACTGCTGTAAGCATGGTAAGCAATCAAATACTTTGGATGAATTGTTATGTTTGGTGTTAAGGCTAAATTTAGTGTTTGAATTTGGTAAATCATTGTTCATTGATTTGTTTTGGATGATGTTCTAGGGTGCTGGAATTGCATTTGTTAAATCGGCATCGAAAAGCAACCAGGTTTATAATACGGTGAAAGCTGAAAATTGGGATTGTCGGCACCTCATGGCTGTGTGTCAGTGTGCCAGACCATGTGACT
The DNA here is from genome assembly GCF_025698485.1 of Gossypium arboreum. Taxonomy (NCBI): domain Eukaryota; kingdom Viridiplantae; phylum Streptophyta; class Magnoliopsida; order Malvales; family Malvaceae; genus Gossypium; species Gossypium arboreum. Next base: position 6,575,575 of record NC_069078.1, on the reverse strand, counting down.
CACACGGTATGGGCCAATTAGGTCGTGTGGGCCATACGGGTTGGCAATGTGGGCCCAAAAACTAGAAATTTTCTTAGAGACGTACTTGATGTATGAGACTAATGTGAGCTTCCTGTAGGGTCTGTATGAAACAAATTAGGCCATAAATCATGATTTCTGATATTCTGTTAGCATAAAATATAAATTATGTATGCATGTTAATAAGATATATGTTAAGTATGATATTGTAAGTAGTGTGGGTTTTTAACAAGTAAAAATTGTGCATTAATTATTTATGTTTAAACGTTACTCAGTTATGATTAATATATGTTTTGAATCATGATTATAATAATATACTTACCAATTCTGAAACTAAGGTAAGTGCTCTGACTTGTATTTTGTGATTCTTTGATCGGTTGTGTGATAATGGAATATGTTATATTCTAACACTCATGTTTTATGAGATTATAACGCGATTCTATTCTGTTAATTTGATCTCTTAATACGAGATAAATTTTTGAAATTGCCATATTTGATTGCATGTTAAGCATGCCATTGTTCTGATTCTATTCTGTATGTCATATAACATGCATGGGGTTGGGATGATATTATAAGGAGGAAGTTCTGGCAATTTAATGATCTGGCTCATATGGTGGTTTATCCACATTTCTATTCTAGCAGCTTGGCTGCAATATAGTGGCTCGACCACATATATTCTGATCTAGCAGTTTTCACTGCAACTCTAGTGGCAATGTCTATGCGAAAATAAAATAAAATAAAATAAAAAAACACATAAATTTTTACGTGGAAACCCTTTCGGGAAAAAAACCACAGGCAGAGGAGAAGAAAATCCACTATGTCGAATTCAAATTATTACAAGAGGAATAGGCTATGTCTATTTATAGGCTTGTGAAGCCATATTTTAGTAAGACTGAAACACCTTATTCTAATCAATATCAAATAGATAGAATTTAATAAGGTTTAAAAAACCTTATTCTAAAATAAAATAAAAGAAGTGTACTTCTATATGGATTCTTCTTTTTTTTTATTTTACCACTGTATTTTATTTAAATAAGGATTCGGGTCACTTAATCCTAACAATCTCCACCTTGACATGAATTCTCAATGAACAAGTTCTTCATCGCGAACTCTCAACGAACAAGTTCTCTACCTCTTCCATAAAACCCTTTAAGGGTTTAACACGAACACCAACCAAGTCTAAGCAATGCTCAAACTTGGTTATAGGAAGTGACTTAGTCATCATATCTGCAGGATTTTCATTAGTACTAATTTTTCTCACAACAATATCACCACGAGCAAAATATCACGAACAAAATGATACTGAACATCAATGTGTTTTGTTCTCTCATGAAACATTTGATCTTTTGTAAGAAAAATGACACTCTGACATTCACAAAATACTGTGCTGATTTGAAGGTCTTTATTGGGTTCACTAAAGAGTCCTTTCAACCAAATAGCTTCTTTACAAGCCTCAGTAATTGTCATGTAATCAGCTTCAGTGGTAGACAAAGCGACTGTAGTTTGCAAAGTGGCTTTTCAACTGATTGCACAACCTCCGATTGTAAAGACATAACCTGTGAGAGATCTTCTTCTATCAAGGTATCAAGCAAAATCAGTATCAACATAACCAATGACTCTATCTCTAGTTCTTCCAAACTATATGCAAACATCAGTAGTACCTCGTAAATATCTTAAAATCCACTGAACTACTTGCCAGTGTTCTTTACCGGGATTCGCCATGTATCTGCTAACTGCACTGACTACATATGATAAATCTGGACGTGAACAAACCATAGAATACATGAGAGATCCCACTGCACTAGAGTATGGAACATCTGACATGTACTCAATCTCATCATCTGACTGTGGAGACAAAGCCGATGAAAGTCTAAAATGGGCTGCTAAAGGAGTACTAACAGGCTTAGCACTCTGCATATTGAACCTGTAAAGAACTTTCTCAATGTACCCCTTCTGACTTAGGTATAATTTACTTACTTTTCTATCTCTAAGAATCTCCATACCAAGTATCTTCTTTGCTGGTCCTAAATCTTTCATCTCAAATTCTTCACTTAGTTGGGCTTTGACCTTTCTTATCTCTCATTTATCTTTTGCTGCTATCAACATGCCATCAACATAAAGAAATAGATACACAAAAGAACCATCACTGTTTTTCTTAAAGTAAACACAACTGTCAAAACTACTTCTTTTGAAATCATAAGAAGTCATAAAGGAATCAAACCTCTTGTACCACTGTCTTGGTGACTGTTACAAACCGTAAAAGTTACAAACCGTAAAAGGACTTTTTCAGCAAGCAAACATAGTCCTCTTTTTCTAAGACTGTAAAACCTTCTGGTTGTTGCATGTAAATATCCTCCTCAAGTTCTCCATGCAAAAATGCAGCTTTTACATCTAACTACTCAAGCTCCAAATCATGCATAGCCACAATACCAACCAAAGCTCGAATCGAACTATGCTTGACAACTCGGGAGAACACATATGTGAAGTCCACTCCTGGAATTTGACTGTAACCCTTTGCAACAAGCCTTGCTTTATATCTGGGTTCTTAAACTCCTAGAGTCCCTTCTTTCTTTTTAAACACCCATTTACAACGAATAACCTTTTTACCTTTAGAAGGTTTCACAAGATCCCATGTTCTGTTTTTGTGGAGTGATTCCATCTTCTCTTGCATAGCAAACATCCACTTTTCTGAGTCTTCACAGCTAACCGCCTCAGAATAATTAGATGGCTCTTGATTCGCATCTATATCTTCAGTCACATTTAAAGCGTAAGCAACTAAATCAGCCTCGGCATACTTCTTTGGAGGTTTAATTTCTCTTCTAGTTTTGTTTTTGGCGATAGAGTATTATGGTGAAGAAGCAACTCTATTCTCAATTTTTGTACTGGCTTGAGGAGTCGACTCTGTATTAATCTGATGCTCCACCTACTTTTGATTTTCTTTATTGAAAGAGTCTTTAAGAGATAAGTCAGGTAGCATAACAGTTTCATCAAAAACAACATCTCTGCTAATCACAACTTTTTTATTTTCAGGACACCATAACTTATACCTTTTTACACTAGTTTTATAACCAAGAAAAACACATTTAATTGATCTCGGTTCCAATTTTCCAATATCAACATGAGCATACGCAGGACACCGAAAGATCTTTAAATCAGAATAATTAACAGGATTACCACACCATGCCTCTTGTGGAGTCTTTTTCTCAATGGCAATGGATGGGGATCGGTTGATCAAAAAAATGCAGTAGAGGCTGCTTCGGCCCAAAACGACTTTGGTAAGTTTGCATTTGACAACATACATCGAACCTTCTCCATGATTGTTCTGTTCATTCATTCTGCAATGCCATTTTGCTGTGGAGTATGGCGAACTGTCAAGTGTCTCACGATCCCTTCTTACTTGCACAATCTATTAAACTCATCAGAACAAAACTCTAAGCCATTACCTGTGTGGAGGTATTTTTATTTGTTTTCCCGTCTATTTTTCAATCATAATTTTCCAAGACTTAAATGCGGAAAACACATAGCTTTTCTGCTTCAAAAAGAATACCCTGAAAAATCATCAATAAAGGTTAGCATATAATTAGCTCCACCTCTCGAAGGCACTCTGGATGGCCCCACAGATCAGAATGAATATACTCTAATGTTTCCTACGTTCCCTTTGTGTTATGGATTGCTCTGGTGAATCGAATTCTCTTTTGCTTCCCAAAAACACAGTGCTCACAAAAATTCAGTTTGCAAATTCATTGCCTATCAAGAAGACCTCTTTTACTCAATTCTGCGATGCCATTCTCAATCATATGCCCTAGACGCATATGCCAAATTTTAGTAATATCATCATCTGACAAGGAAGACGAAGCGACAGCTGCATCACCAGTAACAGTAGAATCCTACAAAACATATAACTTGGCAGTCCTTCTCTGCCCTTTCATTACAACAAGGGAACCTTTGGAAATCTTTAAAACCCCACTTTCAGCTATGTATCTGTACCCTTTTGAATCAAGAGTACTCAACGAAATTAAATTTCTTTTCAATTCTAGAACATGTCGTACGTCACTAAGTGTTCTGACCACTCCATCAAACATCTTAACTTTAATTGTTCCAACACCTGCGATTTTACACGAAGCATTATTTCCTATCAAAACAACACCTTCAGACACTATTTCGTAAGTTGTAAACCAATCCCGATTGGGACTCATGTTGAAGGTGCAGCCTAAATCAAGTATCCACTCCTCGCTTACTTTAGAATTATTGACTGAAGCGACTAGAAGTTCACCATCGCTGTAGTCTTCTACAACATCAGCTTTACTAAAATTTTCTGGTTGTTTTTCCTTTTGATTCGCAGCCTCCCTTTTAATCTTGTTCTGTAGCTTATAGCACTCAGACTTAATGTACCCTTTCTTCTTGCAGAAGTTACAAGTTTTACCTCTGTTTGAAGACTTAGATCTACCTTTAGATTTACCGCGAGGGTTCTGTTCCTGTGTCCTTCCACGATCATCATCAGCATTTCGATCTTGTCTCCCACGAACAATGAGACTCTCTCCTTGAGAGTTGGGTTTAACCACAATATGTTTTATCTTATCATACAAGGTCAAAAAATCATAAACCTCATCAACTTTGAGAGACTCGCGGCTATATAAAATCGTGTCTCTAAAGGTTGAATAAGACGGGGGCAACGAATAAAATAGAATCAACCCTAGATCTTCCTTATCATACTGAACCTCCATGGCCTCTAAGTTTGAGAGAATTTCTTTAAACACTGTTCAGTGTTCGTGTACAGACGCACTCCAAACGATGAGCATAAAGACGCTGCTTCATATACAACTTGCTTGTTAGAGTTTTCGACATACATATTTGTTCTAGCCTCTTCCATAATGCAGCGACGATCTTCTCTTTCATCACATCCTGCAAAATTTCTTTGGACAAATGCAGATGTAATTGTGTTAACGCCTTTCGATCTTTACACTTCTTCTCTTCATCTGTTAATGTCGAAGGCATCTTATCTATCCCTAGCAGGGCATCCTCCAGATCTATCTGCGTAAGAACTGCTTGCATCTTAATATACCGCAATGCAAATCTGGTGTTGCGATCCAACAGCGAGATTTCATACTTCAAAGACGCCATTACCGTGATTAAGATGAACAACCCAGAAGCTCTAATACCAATTTGTGAAAATAAAATAAAATAAAATAGAAAATACACAAATTTTTACATGGAAACCCTTTCGGGAAAAAACCACGGATAGAGGAGAAGAAAATTCACTATGTCGAATTCGAATTATTACAAGAGGAATAGACTATGTCTATTTATAGGCTTGTGAAGCCATATTCTAGTAAGACTGAAACACCTTATTCTAATCAATATCAAATAGATAGGATTTAATAAGGTTTAAAAAAACCTTATTCTAAAATAAAATAAAAGAAATGTAATTCTATATGGATTCTTCTTTTATTTTACTTTACCACTGTATTTTATTTAAATAAGGATTCGGGTCACTTAATTCTAACAGTCTACAATTATCTATTCGTGCGATTTGGTTGGACAAGTTTTAGGGAACTCTATTTTGCTGTGTAGCAGAGTTGGGTAAGAAGTTTTCTGAAAAAATATTTGCATTCTGGTTTTCTAAAACTTCCGCATTGCCATAATCATGCATTCTTAGTTCTGTTTTCTTGTGTATCACGAAATTCTCTGTGAAGCTCTGATTTGTATATTGTGTTATGTATGATATCTGTTTGGGTTTAGTTAGACACTGAGCTTTATAGCTCACCCCCTTTTTTTTATTTTTAACGTTTCAGGTAATTGGTAAATTAGAATCGGACGGCGTGCGGGAGCTCGGATGGTTTAATCAGTTAAATTAAAGAAATGGTGATTTTCATAATTATTATTTTGGTCTTTTGGGAACTATAATTTGTTTTTGGGCTTTGTTTTGGTTTTCGTTTAAGTTGTTATTAATATTTGCGAACGTGATACTGCAAAGCCTCACAAGTTAAATTTAAAATCCGGTTTTCAAAATTAAAACTTTGAAAGTTTTCCATTGCAAATTAATTAACCCCTAAAGAGTTTTTCTGTAATTAAACAAATGGCTTCAACGAGTATTTTCTTTAAAACTAGAAATGATTTTTCAAAATACTTATTGTCAAACACGATTTTGAACTCAAATTTTGGGATTAAGTTAAGTGTTTCCGAAATTAAGTTTTTCTAGACATTTGTGAATGTTATTTTTCCAAATTTTATATTTCTGAAATGCGTTTTTAGTTTGATTGAAGCAAAGGCTTTTAAACAAGTTAACGTAATTCCTCAATAACTAGTCATGACTTCTAGGCCGGGTTTGGGGTGTTACATGATATATGATTTGAATGTCTGATGAGCTCACCTTATTGTTATGGTAAGTTATAAATGAAAATTTATATAGTATCTAATTCAATATGTTAATTGTGAATTGAGGTGAGCTTTATGTTTTAAGACCTATGAACTTACTAAGCACTCATAATGCTTACTCTGTTATGTTTGATTGTCTTGTAATTGTCTTTTGCTAAATGTGACAATAGGATCATCTCATATCTTACACTATCCAACCTTCAATTCGATAGTCGTTTAATCGTTATGGACTCGATTATGTGGCATGTATATAGGCGTTGTTATGTATATGTGTTTATCTTGAATGATAATGATTTTGGTCCCTAAATGGTGCTTAACTTGAATGGTTATATGTTGTGTATGAAAGTGTTCTCTTTGGCAACATGTTTAGCTATAGTTGAAGCATATAAATGATCGTATTGATAGTGAAATGGTTGAGTCGGATGATGTAATTAAATAGTATCACAAGTTTGAATGGTTGATGATTTTATAGGTTGAAATGTTTGGTAAGCTACCTATTTGATGTTCAATGGCTTGATTGACTTGTGAATGGTCAATTACATGTTTGGTTGGTAGATGAAATTGTCATGTATAGAAAATGTGCATAATTCACTTGGTATGAATTGTTAGGTAAAAGTTTAATTGTTGTGATATAAATGCCAAAATGAGACATGTTGGAATTGTTGATTGAGGAATGGTTAAATGTAGCTTTCCATATGTTTTGGATTGGTATTATGCAAGTTGGAAGTGTGCCTAAGTAACCATTTGAGTTTGGTTATGGTTTGAGTATGAAAAAGTACCAAAATGTGAGATTTTTTACCTTCTAGCAAAAATATCGATACCATAGGTTGAAGTATCGGTACTTTACCAAATTATCATGATTTAAAAACAACAGAATGCCAATTTGGTATCGATACCATTAGAAAGCATCGATAGTTAGTCTCAAGGATCGATACTTTATAAAGGTATCGATACAAATTGACTTGTGTCCAAAATTTTGAAATGGCATAATGCCAAAATGGTATCGATACTTCTTAATAAGGGTATTGATACCTTATTCTAAGTACCAATACTTATGTATTTTATTTGAATTTTGAAATACCGAAGCTGGAAATGATATTGCTACCTAATATTTGTATTGATGCCTATTCTCAAACTTCAAAAATTTTTCAAATTGGTCATTTTTCATGCTCGGGTCAACTTAAGAGCTTTTGTAAGTTTGAATGAGTTTTGGATTTGATTATATACTATATTGCTCATGCATTAATGATTAGAATTGACGATTCAATGAATTGTTGTTGAAAATTATATGTGATTTCTCTGGTAATATTAGTAGCATCCCGTAGCTCAGGTCCGACGATCGGACCGTGTGAAGGGTGTTATAGTTTCTACTTCAAAAGATTGCAACAACTGAAAATCTTGTAGATATGATGACCAAGGTGATAATAACAACCGAATTTAATTGTTGTTTGAACTTGATTAACATCCTGCAAGTTTGAGCACCTTAGGATGCATGGCATTCGACAACGCATTTAGAGGCACTGTTGAAGATGACTTCATCAAATTTGAGAAGTGGAAGACACTGGAACTTGAGTGAGATTGACAAACTCGCCAAATGTAGATATTTATTGAAAGTTAGCTTTTGAAATCCCATATTAACGTGGGATAAAATTAAACTGCTTCTCACCCTATATATAAAAAGGCTTAAAGCCTTCACTTAAAGGCATCCCAAATTCATTCTCCCTCTTTATGTTTATACATTAGTATACTTTGAAAAATCCTTTAATTTGGGATTTCATTAGTTCGTAAACTTTTTTAGTATTAGTGAAATTATCATCCGATGTTGGTTCTAGAGGGTTTATTCGTTAATTTGATATTGTTGTTCCCACTTCGATTTTAGTGTTCAATATTGAAGTTACATTTGTTTGGGATATTACCTGGTTTCCCAAGCAAACAGACCCCTCAACGGTTAGCATTCAGGCTCTCACTAAGTTTGGGGATGAACCTCCATCAGGGACAATATCGACCCGTCCAGAAATCCTTTTAAATACTAACAAATGTGACTTTAAATATATTTCTTCTCATGGAATCTATTTCCCATCAACAGTACATTTGTGATCCCAATATTTCAAACAAAAATTTAATTCGGTAAGTGACTTTGACGTCTAATTAAAATGAAAAACGTGAACCAAATTTGAATTTTTATTGAGAAGGTTAGTAAAAGTAGCAGAAGTTGATTTGAGAAGATTTGTCACTCAATTCAAAATAAATGAGTATTATAAAGCTAGAAATATTTGTACGTCGTCTCTTTGTTCTGAAATTTTACATATTTTAAAGGCACCTATGAAAGCTATGTTTAGATTAAAACCAGATTGTTTTTTTTTAACATAAAATATTGGAATGATGGTAGAATGGGTCCAATATTGACAAATCTAGAGGAAGTGTCAAAACCTACCATCTAACAAGTCTAATTAAATTCTAATTTAAGTCCTATCAATTCATATGTGCCAATTGATTATTTTATTATAAAAATAAATGCTATAAAAATTTAATTTTATAATTTTATATATTTACTATAAAGTTACATATTATATCATTGACATTTAAAATTAAATAAATATAACATTTTTATTTTTCAATTTTAATGAAAAAATATAATTTTGTAGATAATGTTCAAGTAAAGTTTATATTTATTGATGTGAATAATCTTATTTTTAATAATTTATTTAATTAAAATTGTTTAATATAAGTAGAATTATTATTTATAAAGGTGAGAAATAGTAAATGTTATTAATAATAAAAATATTTAATATCACAAGTATATTAATACAATTAAAAATAAGTATTTTCACTTGTTTAAAATATTTTCCACATTTATGATATCCATAACTTTTATAGGTTATTATTTGTCCTCATATTTTATATTTTATTCAAATAAATTATACATGTCAAGTTTTGAGTAAATTAAAATTGTTTAACTATTTATTTTATACGAAAAAAATTTTAACCGTTAAATATATAATAATAAAGATTGTATATTTGACCAATATGATAAAAATATATGATTGATTTAAAATTATACATGCATGATAAGTACAATTATGTCGATTGTCAAAATATTTAAAATTTACATGAATAACAACTACAAAGCTTTGTTGGCTTAGTTAAAAAAATGACAAATGATGTCATTTTATATCTAGAAGATAAGTGGAGGGTTTATTTGCAACATAATCCTCTAAGTTCTTTTATTTTTTACAAAACCTTTCATCTTTTTATTTACTAATTTAATTTCTACATTTCTTTTAGTTATTCTCAATTCAAAAATAACTTAATAATATTATCTACCTATATTTTTAATTACTTATGAAAAAGATGTCTTACTTTTTCCATTTATTCACAGAATCTTACTTTTATGAAATTAACATAAACATTTTAATATCTATAATTTTAGTATGGGTATTGTTACCAATACAGGAGGACGTGAGTTCAAGTGTGCTAAAGCGCATTATTCTCTTATTTATGGGTTGGGGTTGAGGAGGGACTATAGATAATCCTAGGTATTATGTCAAAAAAATAGATATAATTAAAAAAATTTAAATACCTTCCACATTTAAAATAAATTATATAATCACGATGTTACTTTTATCCTTTTATTTTTAAATAAAACCATTAAAAATTATACATGTGATAAGATTTATAATTAAACTCGTGTATTGAACGAGATAAAAACTAATATATATATATATAATATTGAAATGTTTGTAGTGGGAACACACTAACAATAACTATTGTTAGATTTTCCACTTTGAAGCCTTAAACAACATAAAAATTGTCACAATCTTTTGCTTCTTCAATATAAAGACTATGAAATGAATATGATATATATAATACGAAAAAGTACAAAATAATTTAAGTTTTATATTGGTGTAAATGGATTTCTCTCCTTATATATAATCTTAAACTTTATATATACATGGAGAGAAATTGCCACACCGTGTAAAATTTAAGTGGTTTTGTATTTTTTCGTAAATTTTACACGATTAATATTTTAATAATCTAACCGTCATATTCTATACTCAATTCATGTAGATTATTCATGTTAAGTTTAGCATAAATTAAAATTTACTAAATATTTATTTTATGTAAAAAACGTTTAACCGTTAAATATGTATTAATATAATGACAATATTTTAGATTGATATGACAGAGATATCAGATCGATTAAAAATTTTACATGTATGACAAGTACAAATATCTTAATTGTAACACCCCAAACCCAGTATAGACGTTATGGCCAAATCCAGAGATGTCGCAAGGTATGGTTTTAAAAACAGAGTTGTTTCGTCAAATCATTCAAGTTTCATAGTCCATTTTCGTTTATAACTATTTTTGAAAGTGTTATTTAAATGTTTATTTACCAAAACATAATTTACAGCGGAAGTCTTAAAACCGTTATATTTTAGAAATCCAGTTTGTGTTTTTAGAAAAATCTTTATTTTTGTAAATCGTGTTTTCCATCATGCATCGTAATGAAAGAGTCAAAAACTGCATTCAGAACTAAATAAAACCAACAATCCGAAGAGTCCCAAAAATTACAAACTCTCAAATGAAACCAGAATTATAAATAATAAAAACTTAATCTACTAAGTAAAATGGTTCTCCATCAAATGGTCATCGCTGAGCCTCTGTCGCACCGACCCGTTAAAGCCTGTGGATTACCTGAACAGAGCAGACAAACAAATGTGAGTTTTCTTAAACTCAGTGTGTAACCCAACAGAAATAGACATACAACACATACAATAAACTCATACATAGTCAGATACAGATTTGGACCTAAGCCTTTTACAGATTTAGATAACAGAACAGATATGCAGATCAAAAATACAGAATCCTACCTCTATCCTCTACACACCAACTTCGACCATCCCATCACACCATGTGGGGTTAAAAAAACACACCCACCCATCCCTACACACCATATTGTGCCATTACGATACATGTTAGATAATGTGCAGCCAAGCTACCAGAATATAGGCAATGATCGCCATACAGAACACTTTCACCACATATACAAATTTCACCCCAATTAGATATATATATAATCAGAGTTATCATGCTCACATGCTCATTTATAGATATCAGACATATATATATATACTAATCAGACATGCTTAACAATACCATATTCAGAACAAAATATCAGACTAACAGATCACATAGTTTTAGGGTTTGTTAGCCCGTACCAACCCTACAGTAGGCTCACAGTCGATCGAAATGACTCGTGTAACCTTAGGGAAAATTTCAGAAATATGGGCCTACATGTCTGTGTGGCCCACTAGCCAGACTAGCCTTGCTTGTGCCTGGCCCAAAACCTACATGCCCATGTGGGCCCACACGCCTAACTTGGTCTAGCCCTTGTGGCCCACACGGCCACACCTACATCGTCACACGACTGTGTCTTGTACACAGCCATGCCCTCATCAAACACACGGTCGTGTCTCGCACACGACCACTAACATGGCCGGCTACATGCCCGTGTGGCATCGACAATAAACAGTTTTGAATTTCGCCGAAACTCTATTTTTCGAGTTTCAGGAACACACCTTTTATGATTTTGTTGCGAAACCAGCCCTGAGACCACTAGCACCTAAAAACAGAATCCCAAAGTCCTATTAACAACTGATTTACGAAAAAAACCAATATTAAATCGACCAACGTTCCACACTTATCACCGCAAAACGACTACACGGAAAAGTTAAACCGTCGAAATGAAAACTACAACTTTACCGTGTAACACCCTAAACCTGGCCTAGAAGTTTTGGTCATATCTGGCAATGTCACACTATAGTGTTTTTGAAACCTCATTGTTACGATCAAAACGTTCCATGTTATTGTCTTTAGTAAACCTTTGTTAGAACTTAGTCATTTAAAACATTTGTTTTGAAACGTCCCTCATTGCAGAAGCTTTAATAAAACAGTTTACGTGATCATGTGTTTAGAAAATACTTTAACTTTTTGAAAACCTAATTTCCTACGACCAGCAGGTATAAATGCATAATGTAAAATAAATAAATAAATACCCAAATTTAAAACCAAAGTCCTAAAGGGTCCTTAAATTACAACCCAAATAACCAATAATAATCAAATTATAAATCGTACATTGAAAATTAGAGGGTCCTCCATCCTACTAATCTTCCTAAGTTTGGGGAATACCTGTACACATTAAACAAAAAGGGTGAGTTTACGTAAACTCAGTGTGTAATCTCGCAGAAACAAACACAAAATCAGTATTCACAGTGCACAGTTGAACAGTCTTGGGCCTAAGCCCTTTTCAGTATCAGTGACAGTTTGGGCCTTATCCCATCTCAGTACAGTGACAAAAAAGTAGTAGGGCCTTAGCCCATCACAGTACCAATAGCAATAACAGTTATGCAGTAGCAAAATCCTACCGTACCAGCTTCTACACACTATCTCCGTCCAACCCTACACTCCATGTGGGGGATATAATCAACCCACTCATCCCTACACTCTAAGTAGTACCGAATACGGCACAAAATAGTAGTTTGCAGCTGAGCTGACAGTAAATTAGGCTTAAAGCCTTTCAGTACACTTCCTCCAAATAACAACCCCCAACCCAATGCAATACAACATACAATGGATGATATGCTATTATGCAATTTCAGTACATATATTTAGTTCAGATGTTAACATGCTCAGTACAGATATCATTCAATCAATTTCACACATTTAGGGGTCTAAGTAGCGCTTACCTACCTTACAGTAGGTTCACAATCGACTTGGGAGACCCATGCAACCTTAGAAATATTTTAGTATAAATGGGCTCACATGCCCATGTGATCTACCCGTGTGCCCCACACGCCCGTGTGGCCAACTCGACCCAAATTGGCCTTGGCCGTACAATCCATTTTTAATGTAACACATGCTAGCTAAATATTTATATATGTTTTCACTACTTACTTGTATGTTTATTCAAAGCTATCTACTTGAGTCATTGTCACTAAAATATTTATATCTTGAGCTACAGAATTCCAAATTAAGCTCCTCTTGATGTTTTTGAAACTAGACTCAAATACCTTTCTACCATAAAATTTTCAGAATTTATAGTTTATCAAATAAGTACAGTAAAATCTTCAAACTTATCCCTATTATACTATTTGATAGCTTCAACATTTCCTTACTAAAAATTATTTATCTCTTAGTACGAAATTTGGACGATGTTTTTGTTTATTTCTCTTGAAAATAGACTCATTAAGGATTTAAACATATAAATTTAAGCCCTTAATTATTTTTTTACATTTTTTGATGATTTTCCAAAGTCAGAATAGGGAAACTCAAAATTATTCTGACCTTGTCTCACAAATTTTATTATATCTCATAATTTACAATTCCATTGCTTACATTTTTCTTCCATGAAAAACTAAACTCAATTAACTTTAATTTCATATTTTATTCAACCTCTAACTCAGTTTCCACTATTTTTGATGATTTTTCAAATTTAGACTATTGTTGCTGTCCAAAACTATTTTAGTGCAAAATGTTTATTTCCAAGTTCATAACACCCTTATTTCCTTTCTCTATAATTTTTTTCGCATCATCTTCTCTTCTTTCTCTTATTTCTCGACAGCAAGCAATTTTGGCTTCTCGTCGAATCTTGATTTATGTGTTTCGGGTACACACCTGGTATCATTTCTGATGCGTAAGCACTCCTAAGCCTCCAAAACCTAAAAATCGACCAACATATCTCTAGATTAATCACTTAATTCATTTTTAATCAACCAATTTCGGAAGGAAATCGACTAAAAACCTAACAAAACCCTTACCTCACTTGAGTAACCATGACTTCGCACAATCACAGCGTCGATTCAAAACCACCATCCCCTTGATTAACTCCTAAACACCAAAAAGGAATCCCCTTTTTAGAGATTAACCAAGAACGATCAACAATAGACAAAACCGTTACTTACCGAATATGCACAACCAATGATGAACAACCGAATCAATTGGAAAAAAAAAAAGAAAGAAACGGAAGGGGAAAAATAATGGAAATTTCGGCAGCAACTAGGGGAAAGAATCAGCAGAGGAGAGAAAAAAGAAGAAGAAGAAAATGTCAGAAAAAGTTTGGGGAATTGGAGAGAAAACCAAAACTCTATTATTATTATTTTTGCAACAAAAGGATAATCAGATTATTTTCTGATAACTTCTCCCCAATTATCTCCTAAAATCACTCTCTATTAACCCACTAAAACACAACTCTTAGCCGAAATTGGAGCAAAAATACTGTCTCTATGCCACATCACAAAGAATTGAACATAAGACCTCAAACACTCCAACACTCCACTTAACCATCAGACCAACAGGCCAATTCTGATATAAACTTACCAACAATTAAACTTAAGCCCTTTTTCATAAGGTTATAGCTTTATTTATAAACTTCCTAAATTTACCCAAGTAAAGCTTGAACTTGGGACCTCTCACACACACCCAAAAAACTTAACCACTAAAGCAAATACACACTTGTGTGTCACACATACACGAAATCAAAAATTAAAATTTTGGGGCATTACACACCGTCTTCACCTCCACGACCGATCGCAAAATTTAGATTTTCTACAACAATCATCACACTACAAAACGAAAACGAAATGAAAATCTTACTGAGATCGTGCAAAAATAGAAAAGAGAGAGTAAACCGATTGAAGAGAATGAATGAACAGAAGAGAGAAAAAAATGTAGATGCTGAACAAAAAGGACCATACGACAAAATCAAAGAAGAATGGTAGAAAACTAACGTCAGAAAACTTGGATGAGAAAGAAAAATGAAATTTGAAAAAACAAATAAAATTAAATTTTAAAAAATAAAAATAACATCACAAATCCCTTATTTCTCTCTTACTAACCCACTAACCTACAACCACCTCAGAATCCCAACACCACCGAAACACTAACACACAACCGAGCCAAAAATAACATCCACGGTTGCGTAGGAATTCAAACACAAGACCTCCAACACCAACTCCCCTACCACTCGAACTAGCAGACTCATTCTAATATGAATTAATAGAAAATTTTATATAAGCCCACTCAACAAGGGTAAGGCTTGGATAAAAAAATAACAAAATTTACTAAAGGTAGGACTTGAACCCAAGACCTCAAACACACACCTAGAACACTTAGCCACTAAGTAGATACATATTTATATCAAATATTTACAGGAATAGAAATAAGTTATGCAGGGCATTACATTAATAAATTAAACGGTTGAATTATTAAAATATTATTCGTATAACAATTATGAGAAGATGTAAAACTACTTTAAGTGAATATAAGTAGATCCCTACTCTCTATATATCCCCTATCTTCTTAATTCCAAATTATTGTGTGTGACCTATATTCTAGATTTTAACCTTCTTTGTTCTAGAAACATAATAAAACTGTATGACCAATGAGGAACGATAAACAATTTCCAATTTTTATTGATAAAAAGAGCAGAAAAGATTGTTAAAGTACTTAATTAAGTGTCAACTAAGAAATATACTAAAAATGTATGAAATTAATTGGAATTTTTTTTACTATGTTTATGCATAGTCAAATAATTAAGGGACCATTTGGACCACAAAAATGTTCAAACTTTTCCTCGTATAATTGCGACAATTTTTGAAGTATCTATTTTGTGTAAATCAACTTACTTACAACAAATAAATAAATTATTTTATGTTGATATTAAAATTTACAAATTGAAAAGGGATTGTCATAGTAAGATTTTAAACTCAATATCAGAAAAATAATATAAAGTGTCCTATATTAAGAATCAAATTACATTTTGTTTCTTTTATTCAAAACTAGAAAATTAGTTCTTATATGTTAAATCAAAGAGCAAATTGATTATTTCTATTAAAAATTAATCCATTTATACTAATAAAAACTAACACGATTAATGGAATAATAAGACAGTAACACATGGTGTGTCACATGTACCTCATGTTGATGTACATAGACCAATTTTTAACAATAGAAATAGATGAAATTTTTAACTGAATGATTAATTTGCTCTTTGATCTAACATATAAGGACTAATTTGCCCTTTTTTTTAAGTAAAGAGGACAAAACACAATTGGACTCCTTATACAGGGGTTTCTATAGTACTTTTACCTACCAATATCTCACAAAAAGTCATTATATAACTGTAAACTAATTAATTTTATATTATAATTTAGGGTTAATTGAACAAGAGGTACCTAAACTATCAGGTTTGTTTGAGTTAAGTACCTAAACTAATTTTTGGTCAATTTGGATACCTAAACTTTGATTCCGTTACTAAAGTTGGTATATTTCGTTGGTACCGCAAAAAAAAAAAAGTTTCACCCAATGAGATTGTGTCATGTCACCATCCATTAAAAATAATTTAATATTAATATTAAATTAAATAATTATATTAATATTTAAAAAATAAAAAGAATTTACCCCTCCCCACCCACTATTCCTGTCATTTTCCCTTATGTTCATTTATTTTCTTTTTCATTTAGCTTAACTGCAATGCAACATATCTCTTTCGTGATTTCTTTGCTTTCTTACAAAGATAGAGGAGCTGAAGAAGCTGGTGGAAGAAGGAAAGATAAGATACATCGGATTATAAAAACCTAGCGTTGATACAATAAAGAGAGCACATAAAGTTCATCACATCACTTCTTTACAAATGGAGTATTTACTCTGGGCTCGTGAAATCGAAGTTGAAATTATTCCACTTTGCCTATGAGTTCATGGAACATGATTACAAGATACCTATGTTAGCATAAATAGCGGTTTACAGTATAGTGCAGCAGAAAAAATCGAACATAAATACCTCCAGCCATTGCCTGAACCAAATGCAAAAATCCAAATATTGCGACACCACTGCCGAGCACGTCAAACTACCGATGAGGTCGTCGAATTTAGCCATACAAAAGATTGAAAACCGCCAAAGTCTTCTATGTACTCAAAAACCTCATTAGATGGAACTTTTTTTTGTTTGTTTTTAATGCTTAGAGATATTCCACTAATTGGTATTTATAGTGGTGGTTCCCCATAAAAAAACCACCAATATACATTGGCAACATATATCAAAATGGATGATTTCTAATATGGTCAAAGTCCTCTTGGCACCTTTCTTTAACTTGATAATCTGGTTGCCCTTAATGCAGTCTATACAAGTACTGAAATCGGTGAAATCTAAACTATTGAGTACCCCATCATTTACTAATCTCTTAATCCTTTCAATGGAGATGTATCATAATCTCTGGTGCCATACAATGAGGAATATTCATTTATAACACAAACTTTAGTATCAGTTTGTGTAATAACTAGTTTTTTAGTGGTGATGAAATAGTGGTTTCAAAACCACAAATTTCCTTTGTGTCGACTCGTAAATGTTATATATAGAATCTATATGAGCTTATTAGAGTCGTATTAATTTTTGGTTAAGAAATTTCTTCATTTAGATAGCTAATTAAAGAAAAATGACTAAATTGTAAAAGGTACAAATTTTAGTAATTATTACATTTAAGTGATTTACTAGTTTAATTTAAGTGAGGGAGGGCTTATTTGGTAATTAGACCATCACTATTTAAAATGGACAGTATTGGGTAGTAAATTAGCTTAAATGAAAGATTTATTAAAGGACAAAAGGTAAATTAATAAATATAACTTAAGAAAAATGATAAAAATAATGCTATCATCTTCCTTAGTGCATTTTTTCACCAAATATGAAAGGGAGAACCACCATTGTTGTCAACCTTAAAGTTTGGTTATATTCAAAGCTTGCATGTAAGTAATTTCCAACTTATTTCTTATGATTTTTTATGTTTTTGGAATCGTTGCAACTAGGTCTAGCTAACCCATAGTTTCGTTTTTGAAACTATTAAAATTTTGAATGTTTTCATTGGTGAATATTGATTTTTTTTATGATAATGATGAGTGTGAAGTCTTGCTTGTGAGTTTGGATTGTTTTATAATGTGAAATTTTTGTTAGTTTTGATTAAAGGGTTGAATTGGTTAAATACTAGAATTCATGGGTAGTTGTGTGGAATTTAGAGTATATTTGGACTAGGAATAAGGATATATATATATATATATATATATATATATTTTGGTTAACAAGATTGAATTACAAATTTTGTTAAAACTTGATATTTTAAGTTTAGGGACTAAATTGTGAAAAATTTAAACGTTTAGGGAAATGTGTAATTAATGAAAAGTTAATGGTCATATACATAAAATAGAATGTAAAATATGTATGAGATTAATATATTGTATTTAATTATTATATAGATAAAAAGATAATAACTGAGGAAAAAGAAAAATAACGGATTAGTCCCTACGTGTTGATCAGCATTAAATAGTAGGTAAATTAATGGTATTTCAATACGTCAATGAATTTCCACTTGTACTCTTATATTATGATTCATTAATTAGTATGTTTATAGAAAATTATTGTATGATTGCACACACGTGTCCCTATTTATACTTCGATACCCCTGGTTGCACATACGTGTCCCTGTTTGTACTTCAGTTCCCTTGATTGCACACACGTGCTCCTGTTTCTACTTCGGTGCCCCTGATTGCACATGCGTGCCCCTGTTTATACTTCAGTACCACTGATTGCACCTATGTTCCCATGTTTGTACTTCGGTACTCTTGATTATACAAATATGCCCCAATTTGTGCTTCGGTAGCCATGATTTCACATATGCACCCCTATTTGTACTTTTGTACCCTTGAATGCACTTTCATGCCCTTTTTTATGCTCCAGTAACTTTAAATCGAATAAGATATGAATTTTAATTAATTATACTTAGATTAAATGGTGTACTATGTCCTTACTAAGCTTTATAAGCTTATCAGTTCTTATGGATTATTTTGTAGATAAATGTTGCTGGCAGTTCAGGGGGATCATTCAACTGGCTCATACTATTCATCTAAGTTGGTAGTTTTTGTATTCCTAGGGTAGTGGCATGTATACATATATATATATATAGTTAAATATAGTTTGGTACACTTTAAGACTTTACCAAATTATGTCACTTGGTTGTTTTTAACATACTTGTAATTAAGGTTCTTATGGTATGTTTTGAATGGTTTGGAGATGGTTAACTATATTATGTTTTGGTACCTGAATGGACTAGGTTTTTATGCATGAAATAAAGTATGTGAACACGTTTAGGTAAGTGATGTTTAGTTGAGATTTGTGGTGCTTTTGAATAGCATATTGGTTAGTTAAATTAGGGTCTTGCAAATGGTAAAATATGTATGCTTTGATTATGGTTTAGGTCCCTTTAAGGTGTGTACAAATGGATTGAATGTTTATGCATGAATTGGTTTTGAAAATGTTTGATTTTAGGTAATTTTTGGGTTCACACGACCTAGGACACCGGTGTGTGACTCAGCCGTGTGAGGCACACGGCCTGGCGACACGGCCGTGTGTCATCTGATGATTTTCTTAAGGTGCAAGTAGTGAGTTACATGGCCTAACACTCGACCTGGCACACGTACATGTGACACAGCCGTGTGACCCTACTCAGTGAGTTACATTGGTGAGGACATAGGCTAAGACATGGTCGTGTGTCCCTAGTTCAAAAGTTACACGGCCTACAACTATCTCACATGGCCTAGCCACACGGTCTAGTGACCCCTATTTTGTAAATTTTCTATCTTTTCCTTAAACTATCTAATCTATTTCAAATTAGTCTCGAATTGTTTCTAAGCTATTTTTAAGGCCCTGATGGCTCAATTTAGGGATAGTATAAATGCGTATGAATAGTTTATGGTGTCATTTAAATTATTGAATGATATAATGTTTAAATGTTTCTAATTGTACAGTAATGCTTCATAACCCTAATCTGGCAATGGAGATGGGTTAGAGATGTTACATTTAATGGTATCAGAGCTACAGTTTAGTCAATTCTAGGACTGACGTAGCGGAGTAGAGTTTAGTATATACATGCCACATATACCCTATGATAGTGTGATGCTTATGATCCGCTCTAATATTGTATTTTCTTATAGATTCAGGATGTCAACTGAGTAGAATCAAGTTGTAGTTAACGAAGCTACAAGTAATGTTCAAGCTTCGAACCCTGAAGTAAGCAATAGTGCGCCGATTGTACAACCCATTGGTGACAAAATGAAAAGTGTGTTTCTCGAAATGATGAACCAATAGTTCAATGAATTCAACCAAGCAAATCTTGTAACTCCACCATCACTATCACCCCTCAGGCACCTTACTGTGCCACTTCAAATACCTTTAGGTCCTCAAAATCCTATACCTGTGACAGTTACTTGAGTATCTATAGATAAAATCCAGAAATGTAGAGCGGAAGAATTCAGAGGCAATGTGGATGATCATCCTGCAAAAGTCGAGTAATGGTTAATGATTACAAAAAGATTCTTCACAGAATTGATGTGCACTCCTAAATATTTTTTGAGATGTGCGGTGTCGTTACTTAAAGACAAAGCGTACTTATGGTAGGACACTTTGAACACGATGACATCAAATGATCGTATCAACTTGGATTTCTTTCAGGATGAATTCAAGAAAAAGTATGTTAGTTAGATGTTTATTGGTAAGAAAAAGAAAGAATTTCTTGAGTTAAAACAAAGGAATCAGAATGTAGCTGAGCATGAATGGAAATTTGTGCAGCTAAGCAAGTATGCTCGTAATATAGTGTCAAATGAGAAGGAAATGTGTATTAGATTTAAAGATAGGTTGAATAATGATATTCATATGTCTATGGCAGCAATAAAGCTATGGGAATTCATAAAACTTCTAGAATGAGCCCAGAAAATTGAAGAAATTTGCAAGAGTAAACGGCAGTTAGATTCAAAATTTTAATACTTTAACAAAAAAGGGTCATTCAAGCATGCTCAAATGTCTCCATTAAAGAAATTTAAAAATGAAACAATTTGATCTGCTACCTCTTTAGAGTTCACTGGTAGACAGAAATCGAGGTAAAACAATTTCTGGTCTATTAATTCTTCAGCGGCTAGTGTTGAAAGTGTAAGAAATGTTGAAAGAACCATTCATATTTGTGATGATTGTTCTAAAAGGCATTTTGGTGAGTGTCAATCAAATTCGAGAGCTTGTTTTTGTTGTAAATCTATTGACCACTTCCTTCGTGATTGTCCGAAAAGGTAGAATGATTTTGGCAATCAAACAAACAAGCCTAAAGCAACCTCACAGAGAGGTAGACGGTCTGGAAATGCTAGAAACACTACTTCTGGTCGTAGGAAGAATAGTAAGATGAATGAATGATCTGAAGCGAGAATACCAGCTAGAGACTATGCAATCAGAGCTTGTAAGAAAGCTGCTCCCCCAGACATGATTACGAGTACTTTTTCTCTCTTTGATATTAATGTATATGCATTGATTGATCCTGGATCAACTCATTCGTATATATGCGCTGCAGTAGTATACAAAAAGAAATTACATGTTGAGTTCACTGAATATACTATCAAAGTTACGAATCCACTAGGTCAGTATGTGTTAATTAATCAGATATATAAATCGTGTCCACTGCAAGTTAGGGTTTACATCATTCTTGCTACTTTGATGATTTTGATATCATTCTGGAAATGGATTGGTTACTTGAGCATGATGCTATGGTGAGTTATCGAAGGAAGCAAGTTAGTTTGAAACGTCCGAATAGTGAATTTGTTTATGATAGGGCGGATGGGGTTACTTGTGTTTCAAATATAGTTTCAGCATTGTCAGCTCTAAAATTGATTAGAAAGGGGTGTGAAGCTTATTTAGCCTATGTTATTGATTAAAAAATGGCTAAATCAAAAATCAAGCAAGTGCTAGTAGTCAATGTGTATGTTGATTTTTTTCCTAAAGAACTGTCTGGGTTGCCATAAACATGAGAAGTAGAATTTGTGATTGAAATTGTGCCTGGAACATCTCCAATTTCAATAACGCCGTACACGATGGCCCTTACAGATTGAAAGAGTTAAAAGTGCAATTGCAAGAGTTGTTAGATCGCGGATCTATTCGACTGAGCGTATCACCTTGGGGTGATTATCGACAGTTGAATAGAGCCACCATTAAGAATAAATACACGTTACCTCACATTGATGATTTTTTAAATCAATTAAAAGGAGCTATAATGTTTTCGAAGGTCGACTTGAGATCTGAATATTATCAATTGCGAGTTAATGAGCAAGATGTACTGAAAACTACATTGAGAGCTAGATATGGTCACTATGAATTTTTGATGATGCAATTTGGTTTGACTAATGCCCCTACGACATTCATGGACCTCATGAATCAGGTGTTTCAGCCATATTTAGATAGATTTTTTGTGGTATTCATTGATGACATTCTGATTTATTCACTGAACGACTCAGATCATGCCGAACATTTAAGAGTTGTGATGCAAACCTTGCATAAAAAATGACTATATGCGTAATTCAATCAATTTGAATTCTAGCTACAAGAGGTTGATTTTTTAGGACATGTTATATCTACTGATAGAATCAGGGTTGATTCGAATAAAGTATCGGCGATTGTTGATTGGAAAGTTCTGAAGAATGTTTCTGACGTTCGAAGCTTTTTGAGATTTGTCGGATACTATTAGTGATTCATTAAAAAATTCTCAATCATTGCTTCACCTATGACCAGGTTACTACAGAAAAATGTCAATTTTTTTTTTGGTCTGATAAATGTCAACATAGTTTTGATCAACTGAAAAATATGTTAACAGAAGTTCTTGTGTTAACTCAGCTTGAATCTGGAACAGCATATGTTGTTTACAGTAATGCATCTCTCAATGGTTTCGGTTGCATGTTAATGCAGTTAGAGAATGTGGTAGATTATGCTTTTCGATAATTAAAGCCGCATGAAAGAAATTACCCTACTCACGATCTTAAACTGGCTGCGATTGTCTTCACTTTGAAGATATGGAGACATTATTTATACGGTGAGAAATGTCATGTGTATACTAATAACAAAAGCTTAAAATATTTAATGACCCAGAATGAGTTGAATCTGAGACAACGACGTTGGTTGAAGCTGCTGAAAAATTATGATTTGGTTATTGATTATCATCTAGGAAAGGCTAATGTAGTTGCAAATGCACTCAGCAAAAAGTCAACATTGTTTGCACTTCAAACGTTAAATGCTCATTTGGCTTTAAATACTGATTCTGTATTGGCCAAATTGAATACTAAACCTTTGTCTCTACAATGACTTCAAGAGTCGCAAAATGATGATCTGAAGTTGATAATAAAATGAATCTTGGTTCGGGATAATTTTACTACTGAATACAGTAATGGTGATTATGGCACATTATATTACTGCAACAGTATTTGTGTTCCAAATAGTTCAAATTTGAAACATGATATCCTATCATAGGCTCATGGTAGGACATATTCCATTCATCTAGGTAGCATGAAGATGTATTGTGATTTGAAACAGATGTACTGGTGGCCAAGTATGAAACGTGAGATTTGTAAGTTTATAGCTAAATGTTTGATTTTTCAGCAGGTAAAAGTAGAGCATCAGGTACCGTCGAGATTATTACAGTCTGTTATGATTCCTGAGTAGAAGTGGAGCGAGTCACGATGGATTTTATATATGGATTGTCTGTAACTCCGAGAAAGAAAGATTCGATCTGGGTGATTGTTGACAGATTGACTAAGTCGGCCCATTTTATTCTAGACAGAACAGATTACTCACTTGAGAGGCTAGCAGAATTATATGTGTCAAAGATTGTAAGATTATATAAAATTCCAACATCTATTATTTCTGATCATGATTCGCGATTTACATTGAGATTTTGGAGTAAACTTCACAAAGCTTTAGGTACTAAACTCAACTTCCGTTTGAAGCTTTGCACGAAAAAAACTGTAAAACGCTGTTGTATTTGTCTAAATTGAGCAAATCCAAAATGGTGGGAATTGATTTGATTCGGGAAACTGAAGATAATGTTCGAATTATTTGAGATTATTTAAAAGCTGCATTTGATCGTCAAAAGTCATACGCAGATTTGAATAGAAAAGATATAGAATTTGCTATTGGCGATTGAGTATTTCTAAAAGTTTCTCTGAGGAAAAAATGTTACGATTCGAAAATAAAGGAAATTTAAGTCCGAGATTTATCAAGCCATACGAGATTACCAAAAGAATTGGTCATGTGGCTTACAGGTTAGCTTTACCTCCAGAGTTGGAGAAAATTCATAACGTGTTCCACATTTCTATGTTAAGACGGTACAAATCTGATCCATCACACGTGATTCCTCATAATGAAATAGAATTACAGCCAGATTTGACATATTATGAAGAACCAGTGAAAATTTTGGCTCGGGAAGCCAAAGAACTTCAGAATAAACAAGTACCGTTGGTGAAAGTCTTGTGGCATCGGTATGGTATTGAGGCGACTACTTGGAAAACTGAGGAATCGATGAAATCACAATACCCGAATCTATTCTCATGTAACAATTTCGAGGACGAAATTCCCTAAGGGAAGAGAGTTGTAACAACCTGTTTTTTAGTGATGACAGAATAGTGGTTTAGGAACCATAAATTTTCATCGTGTTGACTCATAAATGTTATATATAGAATATTTATGAGCTCATTAGAGTCGTATTATTTTTTGGTTAAGAAATTTTATCATTTAGATAGCTAATTAAAGAAAAAGACTAAATCGTAAAATGTGCAAAACTTAGTAATTATTGTATTTAAGTGATTTACTAGTTTAATTTAAATGAGGGAGGACTTATTTGGTAATTAGACCACCACTATTTATAATAGACGGTATTGGGTAGTAAATTAGCTTAAATGAAATATTTATTAAAGGATAAAAAGGTAAATTAATAATTATAACTTAAGAAAAATGAAAAAAAATAATGCTATAATCTTCCTTAATGCATTGTTTCACTGAAAATTAGAGGGAGAACCACCATTTTTATCAAGCTTAAAGTTTGGTTATATTCAAAGCTTGCATGTAAGTAATTTCCAACTTATTTCTTGTTATTTTTATGTTTTTGGAATCGTTACAACTAGGTCCAGCTAACCCATAGTTTTGTTTTTGAAACTGTTAAAATTTTAAATGTTGTCATTGGTGAATATTGATTATTTTTTATGATAATGATGAGTGTGAAGTCTTGCTTGCGATTGGGATTGTTTTGTAATGTGAATTTTTGTTAGTTTTGATTAAAGGGTTGAATCAGTTAAATACTAGAATTCATGGGTATTTGTATGGAATATAAAGTACATTTGGACTAGGAATAAGGATATTATATTCAGTTAACAAGATTGAATGACAAATTTTGCTAAAACTTGAGATTTTAAGTTTAGGGACTAAATTGTGAAAAATTTTAAATGTTTACGGGAAAATGTGTAATTAATGAAAAGTTAAGGGCCATACACATTAAATAGAATGTGAAATATGTATGAGATTAATATATTGTATTTGATTATTATATAGATCAAAAAGATAATAACTGAGGAAAAGAGAAAATAGCGGATTAGTCCCTATGTGTTGATCAGCATTAAATAGTAGGTAAGGTCATGGTATTTCAATACATAAATGAATTTATACTTGTGTTCTTATATTATGATTCATTAGTTAGTATGTTTATAGAAAATTATTGTATGATTGCACATACGTGTCCCTATTCGTACTTCGGTACCCTTAATTGCACATACGTGCCCCTGTTTATACTTCAGTACCCCTGATTACACATACATGCCCCTATTTTTACTTTGCTAGTCCTAATTGCACATATGTGCCCCTATTTGTACTTCAGTACCCCTGATTGCACATATGTGCCGATGTTTGTAATTCGGTATGCCTGAATGCACTTTCATGCCCCCGTTTATGCTCTGGAAACTTTAAATCAAATAAAATATGAATTGTATTTAATTGTACTTAGATTAAATTTTGTATTATGTCCTTACTAAGCTTTAAAAGTTTATCAGTTCTTATGGATTGTTTTCTAGATAAATGTTGCTGACAGTTTAGAGGGATCATTTAACTGGCTCACACTATCCATCTAAATTGGTAGTTTTTGTATCTCCTAGGGTAGTGGCATGTATATATATATATATATATATATATATATATATATATAGTTAAATATGTTAGTTTGGTACACTTTGAGACTTTACCAAATTATGTCACTTGGTTGTTTTTAACATACTTGTAATTAAGGTTCTTATGGTATGTTTTGAATGGTTTGGAGATGATTAACTGTAGTATGTTTTGGTACCTAAATGGACTAGGTTTTTATGTATGAAATGAAGTATGTGAACATGTTTAGGTAAGTGATGTTTAGTTGCTATTTGTGGTGCTTTTGAATAGCATATTGGTTAGTTGAATTAGGGTCTTGAAAATGGCAAAAATATAGATGCTTTGATGATATTTTAGGTCCCTTTAAGTTGTGTACAAATGGATTGAATGTTTATGCATGAATTGGTTTTGAAAGGGTTTGATTTTAGGTAAATTTTGGGTTCACACGGCCTGGTGACACGGCCGTGTGTCATCTGATGATTTTCTTAGGGTGCAAGTCAGCGAATTACACGGCCTAACACACGACCTAGCACACGGGTGTATGACACGACCGTGTAAGCCTACTCAGTGAGTTGCACGGGTGAGAACACGGGCTGGGACACAGTCGTGTATCTGTAGTTCGAAAGTTACACCGCCTAGAGCTATGTCACACAACCGTGTGACCCCTGTTTTGTAAATTTTGTATCTTTTTCTTAAACTTTCTAATCTATTTCAAATTAGTCCCGAATTATTTCTAAGCTATTTTTAGGTCCCTGAGGGCTCCGTTTAGGGACAGTATGCATGTGTATAAATATTTTATGATGTCATTTAAATTATTGAACGATATAATGTTTAAATATTTCCAATTGTATGGTAATGTTTCTAACCCTAATCCAGCAACAAAGACGGGTTAGGGGTGTTACAGTTTGAACGTGCATAACATTATGAGTGACATTATTCTGTAGATTAACAGAATAAAGACCATCAGATAAAAAATCATTCCCAACAAGTTTATATTTATAAAATAAACTGAACCCAATATTTTAAAAACTAAAACAATACCCAAATGGTACAAGTCTTGAAATAGAAACTAAATTTCTAGAAAAACTAAGAATATAAAAAGTCTATTCTAAAATTAAAACAAAACCACTCCTAAGCACTAATTCACATGTTCCAATTGCTTCTACATGCGCCTCCATCTTATTTCCTAAATAGATGTGTCGCTCAACTCCCATTGGTTCCCTAAGGTTTCTTAATCCTTGTAAGGAATTTGAGATATGGATTGTAGAACCAAAATCAATCCACTATGTGTTATAACTAACATTAAGCATATTTGACTCAAATCAAACAAGTGAGATTAAATTACCTTTCTTTTCAGGTCAGCTCTTAAACTTGGCATAGTCCTTCTGTAAGTGTCCCTTCTTTTTAAAAAAAAAACACTTGGACTCTTACTTTATGTCAATTTAGGGTTGCATTTTGGCCTTCCCCTTTTTTTGGCTTGGACCATCTTCTTTCCTTAAGCAATCGTAAGTGTACTCTCTCTTATCTCCAGTATGAGTCTAGCCTATTTCTAATCACATATGGTCAAAAGCTCATCGATAGTCCACTTATCCTTATGTGTGTTATAGAAGATCTTAAATGACCCATACAGAGGTGTAAGAGTGTTCAATATAAAGTGCACCAGGAAAGATTCAGGCTTTTCAACCTCAATTGCTCTCAGTCGAGTTTTTAAATCTCTCATCTTGTTGATGTGATCACGTACACCTTTCATAGTAGTGAGCTTTACTAATGTGAACTTCATGATTAAGGTGTTGGCTAATGACTTTTAAGAAGTTTTGAACTGTTTTTCAATAGCCGTTAATAAATCTTGGACATTCTCATAATGCTCAATTGAACCACTAACATCAACAGGAACCTTACTCTTTATGAACATGATACTTAAGCGATTAGATCGCTCTCATTTTTCATACACATCAAGATCATCTTGAGTGCTAGTTTTAGTAATATGTGGCTTAGATTTCCTTATGGCATAGTTAATATCCAAACACCCCAATTGGAGAAGAACACTCTCCTTCCAGAACTTAAAATTCTCACTAGTTAATTCAGGGATATCTACTTTATTATCAGACATATTCACAGGTTGTAAAACTGCAAAATGAATGAACATACATGCTTAACAAAAAAATTGAGGCAAATAATCATAATATACCAATGCAAATTATGTAAATAATGAATCTAGTGTCATAAAAATTGTTTGGGGACACACTTTTAATTCAATTAGATCCATTTTATGATAGAATTATTTACTATCTTTTTTATAAAATTATTAAATTCATTTTCATAACTCTTGTGGGTAATTATGAAAAGTCATTTAATAATTTTATTTTAATAAATTATATAATGGGATTTAATACCTATGCTTTTCGTATGTGATTTTTAAGTTTAATAATTTTATTTAACTAAAGATGTTGTGGCTAATATTTAACTAAATAAAATTATGAAAATCACTTAGCTAGATATTAATCCTTAAACTTCATTCAAGATTGTTGTTAAGTTGCAACATCTAATGTCTATAAACCTTATGAAATCCTTACTACAATAAATAATTTCATTAATTAAAGTTGTTTTGGCTAATTCTCTAATTAAATAAAATTATTTGGATCCCTAAAATATAATCTAAAGTTTTATTACTAAATACATTATGAAATAAGTTTAAAACTTTTATGCACCTAAAAATATATGTAACTAATAACAAAAAATTATAATTTTTTACTAAATTATTTATAATATAATTAATTTTAAAATTTCACTTTAACAAAATCTAATGATTTTGCACAAAAGTTTGCAATAAAAATTCTCAAAAAATTTTAAAACTAATAATTCAAAGAAGCATGACATTGTTATTTTGAGAAACTTACAAACTTTTAAAACCAGACAAGATAGCGATAAACCATGCTTTGATACCAAATGTTATCATAAATAATGATTTGCAATATAGTGCAATGGAAAATATCGACCATAAATATCTCCAGCCATTGCTTGAACTAAATGCAAAAATCTAAATAATGCAACACCACTGTCGAACATGTCAAACCACTGACGATGTCGTTGAATTAAGCCATACGAAAAACTAAAAACAGCTAAAGTCTTCTAAGCACTTGAAAACTTCATTAGATGAATTTTATTATTTTTAGTGCTTAGGGATCTTATGCTAATTAGTATTTATAATAGTAGTTCTCCATAAAAAATCACTAACTACACATCCCACTATCTCACGTACAAATATGTGTAAGTTGAGGAGATCAAAAGTGAGAATGAGTAGCAAAACATAAGGGTTATTCATGAATTCCCACAGAGAGCTTGGAATTGGGATAGTGGCATACAATCCTCTTGGTAGGGGATATTTTGGAGGAAAAGGAGTTGTGGAAACTATGTCTAATAGGAGCCAACTGATAATGAGACAAACAACAAATTCTCAGTCTTTTTTGCAGTGAATATGAAAGTAACAGGGACGGAGGGAGATGGATGGTGGGGGGGGGGGGGGAGTGCTAATTTTTTTAATATAAATATTAATATAAAATTATTTTTAATGGGATATGACATCTTATTAGCTGAAATTTTTTTAATGGCACTAACAGTAAGTATCAACTTTAGTAATTGAATTTACGTTTAGGTACCTAAATTGATCAAAAAATAGTTTAGCTATCTAACTCAAACAAATCCAATAGTTTAGTTACCTCCTATTCTGTTAAGCTTAAATTACAAAATGGTACCTAAATAATTTTTCTCAACTTAGTACTTTTCTCCATTACTCAAAGCAGTACTTAAACTATTCTTTATTATCTAAATTGTCTCATTCATAATAAAAGTCTCTTAATAAATATTGTTGTGACACATGATACTTTTAAGTTAAAATTAAATTAAAAGAATAAAATTAAATTGAATTATAAAAATAAAATGTAAATAAATTAAACTATTTCAATTTTTACACTCTCTCCTACCTCACGATTCTTCTCTTTTAATGCACCTTTTTACTATTAGATAACTTTTATTTGCAATTCTCTTACTATTTTTTTCTACTTTAACTTCTTTTTAGTATTTAAATTTTATGCTTTAATTTTTTAGAGGTTCATCCAACATTAATTATTTTATGTAAAATAGAATGAATTTTGAATAGGGTGAAAAAGGAATTAAAATTGAGGTTTAGGAATAAAAAAAGCTCACTAGAATCTGAGTTCTGTCACCGAACATGGGGTTTTGATGAATTTTTGACAAATTCTTAAATTTTTCACATACAAATCTTGGATAAAAAACAAAAGAAATAAATATGTTTATAAAAATTTAAAAATAATATTTATTTTTAAAAAATTTAATTAAAAATTGTCATACTAAAAATTCTTTTAGCGAATGAGAATAATTTAAATAACATAGTATAGTTTAAGTACTATTTAAGTAATGAAGTATAATTTAAATACTAATTACTACAAAAAAAATACCTAACTTAAGAAAGAAACTGTAATTTAGATACCATTTTATATTTTAAGTCTAAATTATATAATATCTTTTAAACAATATCTCTCGAATACCCTTTTTTTTATAAAAGTATTATAATTTTTTTTTTGTTCTTAAAAGAAAAAAGTATGAAAAGCCGATTCATAGTAGTACTAGTAGTTTCTTCTTTGCATGTGAACATAGAAACATAAAATTATTTTATGCTAAGATGAAGAAAAAGTGAGATAAAAAGGGAAAGAAATTCGTATAAAGAGAAAGATCTTATAATAATAGCACAACTTTATGTTTGAAACACATTATCTTTAGAAATTCGGAATCAAAGTATTCCAGATCTTCACGTTTCTTCTTTTTTTTAATTATTTTTTAATGTAAAAAGAATTTTTAAAGTTCAATTGAGTCTTATCTCGATTGGTATGGATATTGTTGTCAGTACTGGAGGACGTGAGTTTAAGTATGCTAAAACACATTACTCTCCTATTTATGGGTTGAGAAGGAGCTATGGATAGTTCTAAACTGTATCAATAAGAACAATTATGAGCAGAACCTATAATGATATTGTTCAAAAAATTAAAGATTTGCAATTACAAATATAATATAATTATAAGTATCGTATAGTTATAAATACAATATAATTACAATTATGAATATTGTATAAATATAAATATATGTTTGATGCTATAATGTAAAATTAAAATAGTACAAATTACAACAAATGAAGAATCGAAAATAATCAGATTAAATTAAAAAATTGGACAAAACTCACATTTGGCACACGCAAAAGAATTGATAAAAATATTTACTAAATTCTCAATTTTAAAATTAAGTAAATTAATTATTTAAAAGATAATAATTTAATCATTATTAATTTCGAAAATAAAACGATGATGCTGATGATTTTGCATTCCCATCATATTTATACTACGCAGTGATAAGAAAAAGAAAGAAAATGAATATTAATTTTAAACAAAAAAAAAAGTGTCAAATGTTTTTGGTGCATGTCACTTAAAAGTAGTATGAACCTTTTTACTTACTCTAAATTAATTTTTTTATTAAAAATTTATTGTTAAAACGGTGACATGAAAGGTAATATTTAACGTGAAATTAATTTTTATTTAAACAAAAAGAGTATAAGTACCATATAGGTCCATGTACTAGGAGTCGAATTGCATTTTGTTTTTTTTACTCAAAAATGAGCAAATTAGTCCGGTATGCTTGATCAAAGAACAAATTGGTCCTTTTGTTAAAAATTACTTCCATTTTGACTATTAAGTGCCGACGTGGTTGTCGAAGCAACTGAATAGTGACATGTGACATACTATGTGTGCATCATGCTTGCATAGTAATATTTAAAAAAAATTAAAATAAATATTTTCATAATTATTTTTAAAAACCACCTCAAGATGAAACTAGACCAATGGTTGTTCTTGTTCAAATAAACTTAGACAACTATTTGTTCAGGTTCATCCTGAACATGATTTTTTAGATAAATATAAAAATATAGAAAATTATTCAAAAAAATTTTTGAACAATCTCATTATAGGTTCTAATCATATCTGTTATTTTTGACACAATGTCTAGAACTACCCATAACCCCTCCCCAACCCATAACTAGGAGGATAATGCGCTTCAACGCACTCGAACCCATGTCCTTTTGCATTGGCAACAATACCCATGCTAATCAAGTTAAGACTCAATTGACAATTGAGTTGATATTTTTAGTTAATCATGTTGGTGAGTCTTATTTTATTAATTTCTTATAATTCTTAATATTTTTAATAATTTCTTATAATTCAAATATATACACACAAATATATACAAGGTTGTCTAGGTTCATCCTAAACATGATTTTTAAATAATTATTAGAAAATTTTATTTATTTGTTTTGGATTTTTATTTTTTTAAATATTTGCAAACATGGAAAGGTACATATGGAACATCACATATGATTGTTTGGTTGTGCCATCAACCACATCATCACTTACCTACAAAAATGGATGAAATTTTTAACAAAAATGGATGAAATTTTTAATAAAATGATCAATTTGTTCTTTAATCTAGCTTACAAGAACCAATTTATCTAAGTAGAGAAGGTAAAATGCAATCAAACTTAGAGAAGGTAAAATGCAATCAAACTCCTACATCACTTAATTCTACGCCACTTACCTAAAAAAAATTGAAAAGGCTAGATAATCACTTAACACAAATGGAGGGAAAAGTATTATGAAGGTTCCTATACTAGAAGTGAGATTGCATTTTACCCCTTTTACCAAAAACTACAAAATTAGTCCAAGTATGCTAGATTAAAACGCAAATTGGTCATTCGGTTAAAAAATTATCAATTTCTACTGTTAAAAAATGGTCCATATACGTAAACATGAGGGATATGTGGCATACCACGTGTTACTGTTTCATTATTTCATCAGGCACATCAATTTTTAGCAATATAAATGATCAGTTTACTCGTTACTCTAATATACAATGATTAATTTGCTCATTTTTTAGTAAATGGAGCAAAATGCAATTTAACTCTTAATATAAGGCCTTCATGATACTTTTATCTACAAATAAATAAAACTTTTAACAAAAAAAAAATCAATTTATAGGAAACCCCATCAATCGATAATAAAAAGATGGGAATTATATGTAACAAATTGAAAACTCGGCCACTTTATTATCTTCTTCTTCTTTTTTTTAGTTTCATTGTGATTTGGTCAAGTTGCAGGGTAACCTTCAAGGGTAGGGAGGCTAATCAAAAAAATGGTACTTTTGCTATTTACCTTTTTTTATTAACAATTTTATTATATGTTCTGATTATATAATTTTTTTTTACATTATACCTAGAACTATTTATGGTCCTTTCCTAACCTATAAATAGAAGGATAATGTGCTTCAGCGCACTTACATCTACATCCTCCTATATTGACAACAATGCTTATACCAATCGAATTAAGACTCAATCGACTACCCTTTAGTTTTTAAATGAAAACAGATGCAGCTATTATGGAATAATTTTAAATATTCATCACAATATACGTATTGGAGGATGAAAAATGAAGGATTAACACTTTAATAGCACAAGTTGGAATTATAGATAAATTGAGGTGTGAACAATTGTCATTCACTTCCATCTCATACGGGAACATGAAATCCCATCATAACAAAAATAAAGGGAACGAATTTATGCTTTAGAATTTCATGAGAACTTGGAATTGTATAGGAAGTGATGAAATCCCATCATAACAAAAGTTATGGATTTAGTCCTTGTACTTTTTTAATTGGTCAATGGTCTCTATACTTTTCGAATTTTAAATTTTAGTCTTGATTCAAACAGTAATTGTTTAAATTCAATTACTAGTCTTGTACTATACGTACAATTATAGATTTAGTCCATATTTTATAATTAGATCATTCTGAGTCGGGAATTTTGAAATTTCAATTTTGACGCAAATAACAAGTTGACATAGCATTACATGTATTATAATACGTTTAACGCATCAATTTTTGGGAATAGAAAAAATCAACTTATGAATTTAATAGTTATCATTTGATAAGGATTGAAAATTCTAAAATTTGAAATGTACAAAGACTAAAAATAACCAAATTAAAATATAAAGACTAAATCCATAACTTTCAAAGTATAGGGACAAATAGTATAATTTAACCTTTTGGTTTTATTTCTCCATAGTTCAGGGTTTTAAGAGGTTGAAGATAAGGGTTTCTCAGGGGTTAGGCTATGGGTTAAATTATAATTTAACTTTTTTTTTCTTTTGACTAGGTGGAAATCAAGTGTAAAAATTAAGTCATGTTTATCAGTAAACATTTTACACGTGTTTTTATTTAAAATTACTTTTTTTCCTTATTACCATGTGAGTTGCTCAATTTTGAAATTCACACAAATTAAATTACTCATCATTCTTTGATAGGGATTAATTTACTAAAATTTAAAATTAATAGGGACTTAAGAAGTCTTGTTGCCTTAAATTTTTATGATTAATATATCAAAAATCTCATATTACTAAATAATATTTAAATAAGGTGTTGTTTGATAAACTGAAAAATTAAATACAGGGAAAATAAGAGTTAAAAATTAAGCATTGAAAACTGAAGTACTAAATTTAAGTTATAAAAATATTGGATATATTACTTAAAATTAATTACGAAATATAATTATATTGTTTGATAAATATAGATATTAAATTATAAAAATTTTAAATTTTACATTTTATCCTTAATTTGTAGACTTTTCACTTTGTTCTAAAAAATCAAATTTTAAACATAAATTTTTATAAAATAATATAATATTAAATAAATAAAATTAATTGAAAGCTCTTATTTAATTATTTTCTACATTTTTATAAAAATTATCAAATTATTTTTATTTTGAATTATCAAACATATATAAAATATTAAATCATTCAAAATATTAATTTTCAATAAATTTAAAATTTTTCAACACTCTTATCAATCAAGTCCAAAGTTCTTATACTTTGTAAGTTAATCTATTATTTTTACCTCTACAACTCTTAATTTCAATTGCAGTAATTTTTCTTAAAATTTCTATATCATGTTGTAATTTTATTAATTGTAAAGATTTAATTTAATTTATTTACTAAACACTCAAATTCAAATATATAAGATTAAAAATTTTAAATTTTCATATTTAATGGGTAAAAATAATAAATCAGATGTTTAATTAGGAGATAGTAGTTTGAAGATTTTTGATATATTAACTAATTTATCTCGACTATTCATGGAACGTGAGAAGCAGATGAATAATCATTTATTTTTGGAAACAATCAAAAAAATTTGGGAATCTTACAAGATCCATTTGTTCTTTTTTCTCTGATAGATGGTCAGAACTTTATCAGGGTTCGAATCTTACTGAGAGGTTCACTAAAGATCAGAAATTGTTGAAGAAAGAACAAGATGTTTCTTTTGTCCCTTCTAGGCAATCGGAAAATATAGAAATAATTAGTATATTCAAGATAATTACATATTTACAAAATACTGTCTCAATTCATCCTATTTCATCAGATTCGAGATGTGATATGGTATATATATTATTTACTTCTTTTTATATAGTGTAGCATCATGATTTTTGGTTTTTATTTTTTCATACAATGCCTAGAATTACTCATAGTCCTCCCTAATTTTTAAATAGGAAGATAATATATTTTAGTGCACTCAAACTTATGTCCTCCTGTGCTAATACTAATATCGATGCCAACTGAACTATAACTCAATCTTTTTTGAATTTATTAAACATTCGTATATTTGTATAAAATTTAAAGGGATTGAAATAGATGATAGTTGTACTCAAGTGATCCAACTTCACATAATGGAGATAGGATTTTTGAGGATTAATGATGAGGAGGACGTGGATAACAACAATTTGATGTTTGCCCACTAATAATTAAAAATTATGAATTTTATATTTAAATTATATTGCTTTTAAAGTATGAGTTTGGAACACAAGCTTTTTATTTAAATTTATTAAACTAATATCAAACTATGTGTCATTATATGATGATAAGAGTTGCGGCACAACTAATAAAACAATAATGAAAAAAATTGTAGCAAAAACTATTAACAATACAAATTATAATTTAAATTCATTTTTTTCATTAGCGAAGTCAGAAAAATTTTGAGGGTTGAAATTAAATTATAATTTTTACGATAGTAAAAATATAATTTTTAAAAGATTAAATGAAAATTTTATTATTTTTAAGGGGAGTCAAAGTGTAATTTTATCTTTACTAATTTAAATTAGAATTTTAAAAGACCAAAATAGAAAATTTTTATTTTAGGAAGGCCGCCAGCCCCTAAATTCGCCCTTGCTTAAATTGCAATTTATTTTTTCTATCTATTTTTTATTATTAGTTAATAACTGTATTTAAATAATTCAATAATGACATTCTCAAAATAAAACAACTCTAAAAATAAATATTTTTTTTCTAATTTCCCAATTCTATAATCCTCTCTCAAGAAGGTATCTACAGTATGTTGTTGGTTAAATAACAAGTTTGAATGTAGATTGAGTCTTAATTCGACTGGCATGAGTATTATTGCTAATATAGAAGGATGTGGGTTTGAGTGCACTGAAGCACATTATCCTCCTATTTATGAGTTAGAGAGGGGCTATGGATAGCTTTTGATATCGTGTCAAAAAGAACAAATATGATCA
The DNA here is from genome assembly GCF_025698485.1 of Gossypium arboreum. Classification (NCBI taxonomy): domain Eukaryota; kingdom Viridiplantae; phylum Streptophyta; class Magnoliopsida; order Malvales; family Malvaceae; genus Gossypium; species Gossypium arboreum. Next base: position 6,538,469 of record NC_069078.1, on the reverse strand, counting down.
GAGCCTATAAATTACTTTAATGGTAAAAATAAACTTTGACCCTTCAAAGATGAAAAAAGTCTCAATTTAATCCTTTTAAAATTCTAAACTAACAAGCATATACAAAAAAAATTGAACTTTAACGTCTTTAAATTTCATAATTTAATTTGACACCTCAAAGATAAACTTATGACTTCATCCTTACTCTAAAAATAACCACAAAACAGAACTTTTAATTAAAAAATCATCCCCAACCACAACTACTCCCCTTTTTGGAAAAAAAAATTAAAAGACAACTGTAGACGATTTTTTTTTCAAATTAATTACAAAATAACACATGTCAAGTATCATGTGTTAAATTGATGACATCACATATTATGTCATAATTATTTTAAATTAATTTTAAAGTAAATAATAAAAATTATATTATCACTAATTAAAAGTAAATAATTAAATGATAATATCGAGTATTATTTTATTTCTAATTAATTAAATTAATATAATACAAATAATAAATAAAAGAGTTTACTCTTTGTGGATTACTTCAATAAAGACTGTACATTTTACAAGTTCTCTTTTATTTAAAGGAGTGACACTATAAAAGAGGCTACCTCTAAACTATTCTACACATTCATAAGTTTAAATATTCAAAAATTCTTTGAAGGAAAGAATTTTTAGACTTAGATCTCTCTTCAAAATCTCAAGAAATTTCTAAATAACTTGAAGAAATCTTGAAGAACAACATATCAGGTTTGAAGAAATCTACCTTTTGATCGTGTTTAGCCAAAGAAAGCAGGTTAAAAATTCATTTCAAGAGCAAGTTACCACAACATGTGAAACAAACCACATCTTTTCAAGATCAAGCCTAAATAAAAATTGGATTGAAGCTCCACCAAAAAAAGAAAAAATTAAAGGAAATTTCTTTATAATCAAGAAATTTAGAGTTTATAAGTTGTAATTCTTTCAAAGTTGATAATTAAAATTTATTGCCAAATTTTCAAAGTTAATTTTCGACTTGATATTTATGTGTATAAATTTCTGGCACGTCCAATAGGGATATCTTTGCCTTTCATCTCCTTTCCAAAAATCAAAGTTTAAAGTTGCAATGACTTTTGGACTTCACTGCCAAGCATCAATGTTCTTGCTTATCCCCATGGCACTAATAGAGTTATTTGGTCAAATTTCTTCAATGTTAAGTGGCAATCCACCTATTATGCATCTTTGCCAAATAATGAACTAGAAGAAATATCTACTCGTGGATCTAAAGTGTAGCCCGTCGATTGTCATTCAAAAAGAAAGTAAATCAAGCGACAGTTTTGTCCTAGCATCTCCCCCAAAATTAAATTCTAAAGTGATGAATGTCATGAAAATTGGCACCACAATTGGAAGAAAAATGACATCTCTAGCAAAAACGGTGGAGATGCCATAAGTATCAAGGAAAAGAATGACTAAATTGCTTTCATGATGGAAAGGGTTTTTTATCTACTGAGAAGAAGCTAGCCAACGAAGAAGTCCAACATGAGAATTTGCAAGAGAGGCTGTTGAACAACCCAATGCGCATGTTGCTAAAAAACTTTAATTGAAAAACACTGAAGTTGTCGTTGTCGATCAACTCAAAGAACTCATAAAAGAAGTTATTAAAGAATAGGTTGATTGTAGTCAACCTTCGTAAACTTATGTCAAGTCATACTCCCATAAGATTGATCGTCTGAAAATACTTGTAAATTATCAACCTCTTAAATTTCAACTTGATATCAACTTAATTTTTGGTTTTTGTTTAGATTCTAAGATATGTTTGATGATATAACTATGGTTGTAGTATTTTATGAAATACTAATGCAAAATCCATAACTTATGAACTTTTTCTTAATTTAATATTAATTGACAATGTGATTTTGGGATAAAGATGTTAAAAGATATAAGGTTAATTGTTATAGTTTTAAACTAAAATTATTGATTTTTTTAAAGAATTACATTTAGGAATATAGATAAAGATATTAATGCTCATAAATTATTTAAATTTATTTAAAAATACTCGAATTAAGTCTGACAATTATTGAACTGAGCTCAAAGCTTGAACTTACTACTATTTTCAAGTGGAGGCTATTACACAACCTACTGCCAACTAAATGCAATATACAAAACAAAGGTCTGAATGTTGATGGTAGATACATTCTTTGTGGCCAGTGGAGGGATGGGAAGATATATTCCATGTGTTTTGGACTAGTAACAAAGTCCTTGATGCTTATAACCATCTTGAGACATGGTAATATTTTTAGTTGCCTTTATTTTACATGAAAAAACATAGCTACTTATATTTATTTATATAATAACAAAAACAAAAGAAAAAGAGAAAATAAATTGTGCTACACAAATTCTAGGTAAAAACATAGCATTGAAAGATCAATGAGTAAAAACAATGGGAGATGCCACTCCCTTGGCATGGTCACCTAGTTCTAGTTCTAGTTCATCTTCAGTGCCTTCCTCTTCATCCCATACTATTTTGTTTTTGTTGTCACTAGATCCAAAAGCCCAGCAACAGATCAAGTAAAAAAACACATTAATCACACTTAAAATTGTAAGAATCCAATAATAATAGTCATAATGACCCATATTAAGGTTGTTTGACACCCAACTCTGTTTTCCTCCTTTTGAGGTCAACTTATCTACTGCTCCAACTATAAGGCTACCAACCAAGTTCCCCACCGCCATCCCAAGGGCAAAAAGTGCTACTCCAATGCTAGCCATGCTCTTAGGGAACTGAGAGTAGTAGAACTCTATTTGTCCAATTGCATTGAGTCCCTCGGCTAATCCAATCAGGCTGTATTGTGGCACTAACCACATTCCACTCATGTGCACCATCCCATGGGGTTTGTCACCCAATCCTTGTCTTATTGCGGTGGCTCGCCGCTTGCTCTCCACCATTGCTGCCACCGCCGTTGCCACACAAGATATTGCTAAGCCCATTCCCATTCGTTCTTTCAAGCTGAACCCTCGTGATCGTTTGGTGAACTTAGATAGCAAGGGGACTATGATTTGATCATAGGTAGCGACCCATATCGTGAGTGTAATCATTGCGAAGACGCCAAAGGAACCAGCAGGGATTTGTAGTCCTCCGGGAATTAAGTGACGGTCCATGACCCTGGCTTGGAGCACCGGAAAGGAGTGTTGGCTTATGGATACGGCGATCATGATCCCACTAGACCAAATGGGGAGCACTTTGATTAATGCTTTCAATTCTTCCACTTGTTTCACAGTGCATAGGTTCCATGGATTTATAGCCTTGCCATCCATGTCTATATCCTTCTCCGGATTTCCGATCATACAAGCTTTGTTAAGAAACCTGACAAGAAATTTGACATAATACATGACATTATTGTGTGGACTTCAACTCTATTTTGGTTCGAGTGTCTTATCGTTTTGTGTTTGCTAAGAATGGGTTTAAATCTCAACATATATAGTTAAGTCTTTTAACTAGAACATTCAAATGTCAAGCATATGTCTAACACAAATATAACTTCAGCACAAAAAAAAAAAATTCATGGGGCACTTAAGAACACGTCAAAATTTAAAAATAAAATTAGACACGATCAAAACAAGGACAAGATACAATTAGAGATGTTTGAACATACCCGACCACAAATCAAGAATTTTTTTTTTTTTAACTTTTAATGGTTTTCTAAAAGTTAACTCTTTTTTACTTCAAATTTTATTTTACATCTTTAAAAGTTATTTAAACATTAATAATTAATTGATAACTATTCACTTTACATTATTTCTTTTGAACCCATTCATTTTACATTTTTATCATCTATTACTATATAAAATATAATTTTATTATTATCAACACGTGTACTCTAATTTTGTTAAAATTATCGTATCACTATATCTATATTGTAACATATCAGTGGGTAAAAGTATCATGGAGACTCCTCAATTAGGAGTTAGATCGCATTTTATCCCATTTACTAAAAGTATGAGCAAATTAATAATTGTACATTAGGTTAAAGAGCAAATTGATTTTTTCTATTAAAAATTTTATTCAATTCTATTGTTAAAAATTAGTATAGCTAACAGAATAACTAAAAATTACACATGACGTGCCATATGTACCTCATTTTGATATAGTGGGACCAGTTTTTAACAGTATAAATAGATAGAATTTTTAACACAATAACTAGTTTGCTCTTTGATTTAATGTATAAGGACTTATTTGTTCATTTTTTTTGTAAAATGGGTCAAATATAATCCAACTCTTAATATAAAAGCCTTTGTATTACTTTTACCCATATTTGTATTATGTGTTCATATCCGTTCCTCCTAATCAATTAGAGGTCATAATTAGATATTAATTACCTCAATTTTTGTGTTGGTGCAATAAGCTTGGAACCTTTGTGATAGTACCATATGCCTGGATCAGATTCCATTGCTGGCAAAGCCAAGTGTTTGTTGTGCCAAGCTGCCACCATGACTTGAGCAAAGCTTGTAAACAAGCTCTTATCAGGCATCAATTTAATGTAAAGTGGTGAACCCAATAAGAACATGACTGTGGAGAGGAACATGAGCCCTGCTGGAACTCCATAGCCTATGACCCACCCGGCTGCATCTTGAATATACACAATAACAGTTACGGAAACCATGAGTGAAAGTCCAACTGAAGCATAATACCAGTTGAAGAAGCTTTGCAACACCCTCTTGTTTTCAGGGTTGCTAGGATTGTACAACTGATCAGCACCGAAGGCCAAGGCACATGGCCTAATGCCACCGGCTCCGATTGACATTAAAGCAAAAGATGAGAAGAGAAGCGCCAGCTGAGCTGCTTTTGGAGATGCACAACTTTCTGTCGCCAGACCGTTGCATTGAGGAGGCCTTGCTTGCGGAAGGGCAGCAGTTAACCATAACAAGCTCATTCCCTGCCAGAATAACCATACATCATACATTAATGTATCCGTTTTCTCCTTACGGATTAACCGTTTTAAGAAAATACTTTTGCTTACAAGAAGGCTGACGAATGTTCCGAGCGCGATAACGCGAAAGCGGCCGAGGAAAGAATCAGAGAGAAAAGCACCAAGGATTGGCATGAAATTCGAAATTGCAGACCACAGGAATAGAACGTTAGCTCCCTTGGCATTGGACATGTGATATTCATTTATTAAGTACAAAATCATATTTGCATGAAGACCAAAGCTTGCAACTTTCTCAAATGTCTCGGTTGCTGCATAAACAAAAACAATTTAATTCCACATCGATTAGTTAAGGAGTGAATCAACAATCCTTGTATCTCAATATATCTTAAAAAATTAAAAAATAGATGAATTTAAGGCTTACATATAACAAAAGGCATGGTCTTAAGGCCACCCAGTTTGGTGGTGAGATGCTTCTCTTCTTCACCATGTTTCATTTGATCACAAGGGTTCTTCTCCATTGATGTTCTTCACAATGCAAAGAGCCAAAGAGTGTATTTGGTGAGATACCAATCAAGTGAATTGAAGGAAACTTGTGTCCTCAAGGCCTCAAATATAATATCCTTATTTTTACTAACCATCACTAAGGTTAAATTCCAAAAATGGTCCTTGTATTTATTCGGATTTAATCCTTTTATTTTTTATTTGTTTGAAATTGGTGATTTTGTTACAATTTAGTGGAACTGTAAAAAATTACACAATATTAATCCACTGTTTTATGTCACGTAAACAATTTAAAATTTATAAAATTATATAAAATTATAAAAAATTACAAATTATGAAAATGACCTCTTAAAAATAAAAATATTAAACAAAAAGGTAAAATTACATAGAAATTTTCTCCCTACTATTCAAATTCCTCATTTTTCAATCCTTTTAACCAATTTTTACCCTTGAAGATACAACCTTTTTTTTTATTATTTTACATGTAATTATTTGAGTATTATGTGGGTGTACACATTGATATATGCATATACTTTAAAAAATTAAAATTCACAAAAAATAGTAAACACAAGCTTTCAAAGAAAAGGGGGAAAAAGAAAGCCATATTAGAAAAGGAGAAAAAGAATTGGACTGAAATCAATGGACTCAAAAGAGAGAGAGAGAGAGAAGAAGAAGAAGCAAATCATAAACAACCACAAAAGCAATCCTTTTCAACTCAAAAGATCATTAGAAAAGTTTGATAAAATTCCTTTCTTTTTTCCCTCTATATTTTATTTTCCTAATTTCACTCAAAAATAAATAATTGCTTATTAAGTTTAGGTTTAATACATAATTTAGTATTTTGAGTTTGACATTTTTAATGTGATATTTTTGTTATTTTTTGGTTCAAACAAGTATTTATATTTGACAAAAGCTATACACTTTTTTAATGTGGTACTTTTATTATTTTTGGTCTAATTATGTACTTATATTTTATAAAAGTTATATATTTTGGTATTTAAAAAGTAAAAGTGTTAACTTTTTAATGTTTAATTCGGTTTTAGAGTTGAGATGAGAATACATTATTAACTAATAATATTAGTAATTAACTTTCATCAAATTAACTTTAAAACCCGAATTAAATCAAGTCCATCATAATGTATTTGACAAATTAAATACAAAATTAAATAAATTCACAATTAACACTAAATTTATGGCTAAATTATAAAAATATGTTAGAAATTATTTTTGAGAAAATGTGCTGAATTTTTGAAACTACCGATATAATTCTCAACCATTTTTTTTTTTGTTGATTCAAGAAAAATTGGGTATTGGTTTTGGAATATTAATGATATATAGAAGAATATCCATGTCTATCTTTTCAATAAAAATTTTATAAAAAATAAAATTTCCAGATTAATCGAATATTTCTTCTTTTATTATTTGCCAAATTTTTTTGCTAATTTTAATATTTTATCTTGATAACTTATTTTGTTAGAACTACTATTTATTTCTTGGGTTGGAAATTGTTTTCTTGTCTTTTATAATTAGAATTTTTGTATTTGATTTTTGTTTGTGTTTGTTCTCTTAGTCAGATCTCTTTTTTTTTTTGTTAATGAATAATTTGTCCACCCCATAGATTGAATTTGAAGGGATGATTTGTGAATCATCTTATTACTGATTATCGAATCCTTTTTAGTTTCGCCCAATTCATATGTTTCTCTCATCCCAAAAAATGGAATTGGATTTATTTTTTAAAGTTCTTTTATTATTCCCTTTAGAAATAGAATGCTTTAAGTGGTCCATTTTTTTTTTGTTTCATTTGAAGCTTTTCGAAACAATTTAGTTTTTTATTTTAAAATTGTTAAAGCTATAAAACATTTCGTTTTCATTTTTTTTTAGTTCTTTAAAAATAGGCTCAAAAAACGAACTTCGTTTTTTAGGAGAGCCGAAAGGTACTTCAGTTTTTATTCCCCAAACTGTTAAAAAGCAAAAATCATTCTTTTGACCTTTTATTTCATTGGATCTTTACGAGAGAGTTGTAGTTTAAATCTGTGCCAACGTTTCAGGCAAAAAGGAAATAGGATCTTTATCTGAATACCGTTTGTTTACCTGTTTTTTGAAAATTATGTTTCGGATAATTGAACACCATTATAAGTGCATTTAACATGCATTTCTCAATTCCAATCCGTTAAATCCTCAGACCACTCAGGAAATTGAAATAATAGCATACGGGCAATGTTTTTAACTATTATCAATGAAGGTAATATAATATATTTTCTAAGAATTGATTGGGTTATTAACACGGAGCCCCTTATTACTTGAGCAAGTAAAAGACTATCCCAAGCTTCTGCTATTTCTATCCTCATTTTCTCTTCTCTTTTGTATTTTTCTCTTTTGGCCTCGTCTTTTTTTCTCGATCTTTTTTCTGTATAATTAGAAATTTTTTATTCTTTGTTTTTACATATCCAATTTCAAGATATTCGTTTCAGCGGTCCAAAAATATCAAAAGAAAAAAAGAGTAGTTTGTCTACTCTGTCCAAAAAAGAGGGGAATGTACATTTGCTTGAAACAGCTCCCAAGTAATTGTTTTACGCCTTTGGGAACGTAATTGTTTTACATTATATAAAAAGTGTTTCGATTTCTGTCATAATTGTATCATACTTCAAAAAAGTATTTCGAATTTCGAATTCTAAAAATGTCTTGATTTATTTTCTTACATTTTCTTATACAAACATAGGATTTCTTTAGATCAATTCAAATTGATAAATTAATTGTATATCCACTAAACTAAAAAAAGGGAGTTTTCTCTGTTGGGTTGAAAACAGGGGAAGGAGAGATATAGTAATTCAAAGAAATAATGATTCATAAAGTTACAAAATTGAAACTCAATGGGTTAGTTTCGATAACTCAGATAAAGCTCTTATATATATGTGCTCTGTGATCCGCTATAGTATAAATAGAAAAAAATTTTATTATTCTATTATTTAATTTTTTATTATAATAAATCGAATATTATAAAAATAACAAATTATTATAACACTAACATAACAAATACAAATAGGCGATAGGAAAATAAGAATCCCCCTTTATATCTTATTCGAGTTAAACCAATTCAAATTACTTCAAATTTATTTGTCGTACAAAAAAACTTTTTGAATTCCCTGTAGAAAGAGATTTGGGCATTGAATTTTATGTAATGATCAATAAATTCGATTTAATTCTCTACCCATACTTGCAAAAATCGTAGCAACAAACTAATCTATTCCATAGCTATAGCTATTTGGAATTGGAATTGAAGAACAAGAAATACCCATATTAGTGTTTAGTGGTTTCAAATAGAAATCTAAATGAGGCGTGGCCAAGTGGTAAGGCAACGGGTTTTGGTTCCGCTATGCGGAGGTTCGGATCCTTCCATCCCAGAGCATACTCTATTTATATATCAGAATAACCATATCCGAAGTTAAATTGCTCTTTTTTTGTTTTTAAATAATCTTCTTTCTAACATTCAAGTATTGGAGAAAATGTGATTCTTGCTTTTGATTTTTAATGATTTCTTAAGATGGGCACTCAAACAACTATGAGATTGTTGGATCTATTCTACAGAGTTATTTAATCTATTGGGTTATTCGAAGATGCACGGTAGATTTAAAAAGATTAGTTTATTTTGTTTTTGGAGAGAGAAAGAAAAATATTGTTTTTTATGTGGAAATGAAAATGTGCCTTATAGAATGCATTCGCGTCTTCACTTTGTTAAAAATTGTTTTTCTTTTTCTTTCTTGTAGTTAGAAATTAGAATTTTATAGATTTTTTTTTGTCTGTGTTTGAGATAGACATTGTTATAGTTTTAAGGTATGTTTGAATTTACGGTAGTGTCATGGAGCTAGGTGACCTACAAATTTCATCTATCGTGTGAGTATGGAGCCATCAGTCGAGAAGTCGAATCATGTTGCAACTCAAAGTTCTAGTTGATGGTGATTAATACGGTTTCGAGTTGAAGTGTAACTAGGGTTTCAAGTTTACAAAGATTATGCTGTCAATGGATGGAGTATAGATGGGACCCCAATTGGCAGTGGTTATGCGGGCACGACAACGAGTTTTTCCTCATTAGAGAATGATGCTTTATAAAACCCAAACAAAAGTACGAGGAAGAAAAACATAGTGGCATTTTAGTATAATCAAGTAATTCATTCTATCCATGTCCACCAAAGACAGTAACCCCGTTACTATAACCTATGACAGAATTGGGATGTAACAGGTTTTACTAATAAGGTCATTATCTTTGGTGGAGATGGATAACACAAACTACTTGATTATACTAGAAGACCCCTGTAATAGCCAATTTTGGCCTAGGTCAATAAAACAAATAATAAAACCCAAATATTAGTAAGCCTAATGTCCAAATCCAAATTACAAAGTAAGTAGCAGGTATGAACTAACCCAAACCCAATTACAAAGCCCAAAACAAATCAACCCTAGCCCAACTATCCTAATGTAACACCCCTTACCTGTACCCGAGACTGAGATCGGATACGAGGCATTATCGGACGTGTACTTGAATGTTTACAGGAATTACAGTTTATAAACTTCCATTTCAAAATAAAACCAATCGAATTACATCTCAATGTCCCTATTATGGGCCTACGAGGCCCAAAACATATGTCTAGAAAGGTTCGGGACTAAACCGAGAACTTAGGAAAAATTTCAAGAAAAATTCTAGGTTAGTGTCTCACACGCCCGTGTGAAGACATAGCACACGCTTGTGTGCTTGGGGACACGCCCGTGTGCTTCGGGATACGCCCGTGTCCCCTACCCATGTGGAATTAATTGGATTTTATTTTCTAATTCGAACCTACAGGGGTTTTCACACGGCCAAGCACACGCCCGTGTCCCTGGCCCGTGTCCTTCACACGGCCTAGACACGTGTAACACCCCATACCCGAGACCGTTGCCGGAGTCGAACACGAGGTGTTAACGGACTTAATTCATTAATTAAACAGCTCATACAATTCATTTTAAAATTTCCAGACAAGCTGGCTAACTGCATCACAGTCGCTTTAAAAATCATATCTCGAGTTACGAAACTCGAAATCCAATTCCGTAAATTTTTCCTGAAACTAGACTCATATATATATGTACTAATTTTTTTCTAGAATTTTTGGTTGGGCCAATTAGTACAGTTTATTAGTTAAATTCTCCCCTGTTTCAGGGTTCAACTACTCTGACCTCTGTGTATTACGAATCAGATATCTCCCTGTACAGAGCTTCAATGACTATGCCGTTTGTCTCTAATAAAACTAGACTCAATAAGGAATCTGTACATATAAATTGTGATTTCTAATTATCTTTGTAAAATTTATGGTAAATTTCCAAAGTCAGAACAGGGGATCCAGAAATCGCTCTGGCCCTGTTTCACAAAAATTTAAAAATCTCATAAAATATAGCTCATATACCTGTTTCGCTTATTCCATATGAAAATAGACTCATCAAGCTTCGATTCCATAACTTATTCATTATTTAATTCCATTTCTACTATTTTTAGTGATTTTTTTAAACTCACGTCACTGCTGCTGTCTGAATCTATTTTATGGTAAATTTTACCTATTTCATGGTTTCCATGGATTAGCTAGCAATTTGACATACATAATACCAAATATGATCATGATTAGCCATTCCAATGGCTAATCATTACCAAGCATTTCTATTTCCATACCACTCAATAACCATATCATAAGACCATATATACAAAATGATTATAATGCTATACATGCCATACTCAAAATATACAAGCCATTATGCCAAGATGGTATACGGATAGTGTGAGCGTGCCTCCGACCGTTTCCGATTTCCGAGCTGGCTTGTCAACACTACAAGGAATGAAAAGGAGGGAGTAAGCATAAATGCTTAGTAAGCTCACATGCAAATAGCAAGTAACATAACCATATAAGCAAACATAAAACATCATTTGCATAATCATCACCAAGACATTCATATCACCTTTTCATTTATCATCTTACCATATTGTTGTTATATCGAGTTTTCAACCCGAGGTTAAGTACATACCTGTTCAAAGTATCCATTTCACAACACTTACCAATACGTCCCTTTCATCTTGAGTATTCCTCCATTTGAGTAGAACTTTACCCGTTGAACACATCGGAATATAATTCGGATACATGGATAACTTGCACATAAGTGCCACATATGTAGCCAAGCTACCATGTAACCCGCCCATAAGTGAACTCGGACTCAACTCAACGAGCTCGGGCGTTCGCATCCATAAGTGAACTCAGACTCAACTCAACGAGTTTGGATGCCTAGTTACATCTCACGAACTCGGACTCAACTCAACGAGTTCGGACGCTCGCATCCATAAGTGAACTCGGACTCAACTCAACGAGTTCGGATGCCCAAATATCCCAGTGACATGTCACTTGTATCCTAATCCATTCCTAAGGTTCAACGGGACCTTTTTCCCAATCATGTGTCTCAACCATCTTCTACGGAATGCCGATACCGATACTCGGTAGTATTTCATATTTTCCAAGTATATCACATAATTTGACATATTATCAAACAATTATCACAAGTATAATATTTCATAATAATTATCATATCATTTAAAAAACATTAAAACATTTAAAATAATAACTATGTTACCAACATTTACATATGAACTTACCTCGTATGCGAAAATGGCTATTTTTACCATTTCGTCCACAACTTGGTATTTTCCCCATTTTAGCCCGAATTTCAGTTTTCCTTGCTCTATCATTTAAAATATAGTCTAATTAGGACTCACATTATTCAAATTGACCCAAAATCATATTTTTGAAAAATTACAATTTTGCCCCAAACTTTTGCATATTTACACTTTTGCCCCAAAGCTCGTAAATTAAAATTCAGCCTATTTTCTTATGTTTTATGACATGCTGATCATTTTTCCCTTCTATGGCAACATCAAATTCTCACTTTAACATGTACTTATGACTATTAGGTATTTTTACCGATTAAGCCCTTTTGCTCGTTTTCACTTAAAACCGAGTAGCACAAGTTGTCTAACATAATTTAAAACTTCATATTCTATCATAAAACACCAAAATACACAAATTTCACCTATGGGTATTTTTCCAAATATAAACCCTAGGTTAAATTATTGCTAGCATAAGCTAAATCGAGCTACCGGGACTCCAAAAACGTGAAAATCATTAAAAACGAGGCTAGAACGAACTTATAATCGAGCTTGGAAGCTTGAAAAACCCTAGCCATGGTTTCTCCTTGCTATATTCGGCCATGGGGTTGAAGATGAGCAAAATTGGCTTTTAATCTTGTATTTTAATTCATTTTACCCTAAATGACCAAAATGCCCTTACTACTAAACTTTCCAAAATTCCATCCATGTCCAATTTTTGTCCATAGACTTAGAAATTGGTAAAATTACTCTTTAAGGACCTCTAATTAATAATCTAATTCAATTTTATGCAAAATACTTCTAGAACACAAGTTTTGCAATTTATTCAATTTAGTCCCAAATTTCAAATTAGGCACTTTATGCATAAAATTTCTTCACGAAATTTTCACACAATAATGCAATCATATCATAGACCTTAAAATAATCATAAAATAATTATTTCTATCTCGGATTTTGTGGTCACGAAACCACTATTCGACTAGGCCCAAAATCGAGGATATTACAACTCTCCCCCTTCGAGGATTTTCGTCCCGAAAATCTTACCGAAAAAGTGGTCTTCACTTTTAATCTCATATTTGGTGCCGAAGAACTTGCACTTAGACTGTACCTCCAATACATCTCTTCAATTTCTCATATGATCTAAAAGCTTACAGTCTCAACTCTCAACTGTTCTTAAATTTTCAACCCTTCTTAATTTCCCATGATATCATGACATAAAACCCGGATCTCAACTTGATTTAATGGAGACCGGAATTCCAAGAAATCCAACAATCAAAGAGACCTGAAATTCCATGAATCTGATGAGTAGGAATTCATTCAATACAAATGTGATTTATAGATCTCGCCAAACATTTAACAATAGGATACATCACATTTTCCTCTTTCCGCCATAGAAATAATTCTGATATGGCCTCAAGAATAATCCTTCTCATTTCCATCCCAATATCAACATTGACAAGGATAATTTTGATAGATCCCAATGCTCGGCTTTAACCCCTTTAACAACTCCGATTTTATGTAACATCGGATGCTCTAAACTATCACATTACCTCACTGTCTTGAAACACATCACAATTCATACAACAATACATTCTTGAAAGTCGAAGTCATTGCTCAATGTAGACTAGTCTAGTTCGGGCGCTTGGTTACCAATATTCTCATCTATCCGAACTCTGTCAACATGTAATAAACTTTTAGCTTTCACAAGATGGAAACCTTATCATTCGTAGTGACTTAAACTAATATTCAACTCTTTCTAATAAATATACACTTCTCGTTCAAACTATTTACTCTTTTATCCGTACAAAATGAAATTCTATTATCGACTTGGGAAAATAATCCGACATAATTGTCACATGAAATCTTTCAAATAAATAATTTACCATACCGACTAAAACTCGCGCTTTTATCACCTATGCCTTTCACGATGTCAAATCCTTACATAGAAATTAGAAAAATCCCAATACTAAAATCACCACATTACCAAGATCAAATTAGAAGTATAGTCATATTTGACATGATTATCACGAGTGAAGAACGTTACTTGAACATGAGTCGTAATTGACAAATTATGGAACAAAGATAACAAGAAAACCGAATAAAGAAATCCAAGATAGAAAACCGAATAAAGAAATCCGAATAAAGAGATCCGGGATAAAGAAACCCAAGATACGATACTATGCCGAGAATCGAAAACCAAATTCATAGAGAAAATACAGAATACCACGATAATTCTTCAAAGAAAGAAAGTCCAAAAGAAAACATCATTTAATCCCACTGAAATCAAATATAACAAGATCAATATATCTTCCCATACATATATATCAGATGAAGCATCAAGTAGAAGAAACAGAATCATAATATCATATGAATTCTCTCATCAATTCTTATCGATTTAAATGAAATAGAATACCCAATGAAATAGAGCAATATAAATTATAAACCATCAGACTACCAATGCTTTCATCCAACACCAAAATTAGAAGACATTCCCATATAACAAGAATTTCTTCAGAAGATCAATAGCCATAGAAATATTTCTGAGAACGGGTGAACACATAGAACATCTCAAAAGAGACTGCTAAATCTGTCCGGTCATAACTGTCACACTCGGATAATTCACATTTGAAATATCATTTCCCCAACTAGTTCTGTAGTCACAAATTTTATATTAAACCATTCACTAAAAAGGCCAATTCGAATAAATTTCGATTTACACTTTTCTCGACCTTGCACTTGAGTAATTCGATTTACCAAGGAGAATTCCTTTTCTAACTAGGACAGTGCATAACTCCAATAATTTTTACGTCAATCCGATACTTTCTGGCTCTGACTTTACTTATCAGCTCATTTTCAATCTCGGATCATACTTATAATTATTCTATCACTGAACTATTTGGGTTCTCAACCGAAAACTTATTCAATACAAATCTCATGAAATTCCATTATAAGTACCACTTTGGTAAGGGGGAGGGGTTGTAGGACCTCTGACTCGACTTTCTTATACATACACATATGACACAACTTCCATCATCATAGTAACATCATCATAATCATGTCATTCATTCATGTTGGCTTACACCAATTTTCCTATTGTCCCATTTAGACAATATACTTATGCATACATTCTATGTTTTCTAGACAGCTTTACTTATCCATTCAATTAATTAAATTAATTCATGCTCATGGCATTATATAAGGCCAAACAAACATAGATATTTGCATCACAATCACAACTTTCATTTCGTGCATCATCATGTACATATCATTACAATCATATAATTCAGTCCAACAATTTAACATAGATAAGTTCATTTCATTATAATCCTTTATCTCATAAAAAATTGTATATCATTAACATTCATCAACATTCAACGTCCAATCAAGACAAGGACATTTTCATCCGTATTATGATATTATGACCTTTATTCATACCTCTAATACTTTCTATTTATTCCGTTCATCTTATCAAGTAAGCCACATACACTACATCGTATGAGCATTAAGCAAATATGGATATTTATCACAACATGAACTTTCATCTCACATATTATCACATATGTATCATAAACTTTTATTCATACTTTTCTGAACCGAGACTTATCATAATCATAACTTTACTCAAATACCTTCACATAACCGTGAACATGGTCGGCATTTCGGTTGGAGAGTACCTGTCTAAATAAGACGGTACTTATACGCGTCGGAAGACATCACACTATCACGCATCGGTGGCATGTATAGCTAAACTTTTACACATGCTAGGTTAGTCCGAGAACCGACTAAACCTGCTCGATACCACTAAATGTAACACCCGTGCCGAGACCGTTGCGGAGTCGAACACGAGGTGTTAACGGACTTAATTCATTAATTAAACAGCTCATACAATTCATTTTAAAATTTCCAGACAAGCTGGCTAACTGCATCACAGTCGCTTTAAAAATCATATCTCGAGTTACGAAACTCGAAATCCAATTCCGTAAATTTTTCCTGAAACTAGACTCATATATATATGTACTAATTTTTTTCTAGAATTTTTGGTTGGGCCAATTAGTACAGTTTATTAGTTAAATTCTCCCCTGTTTCAGGGTTCAACTACTCTGACCTCTGTGTATTACGAATCAGATATCTCCCTGTACAGAGCTTCAATGACTATGCCGTTTGTCTCTAATAAAACTAGACTCAATAAGGAATCTGTACATATAAATTGTGATTTCTAATTATCTTTGTAAAATTTATGGTAAATTTCCAAAGTCAGAACAGGGGATCCAGAAATCGCTCTGGCCCTGTTTCACAAAAATTTAAAAATCTCATAAAATATAGCTCATATACCTGTTTCGCTTATTCCATATGAAAATAGACTCATCAAGCTTCGATTCCATAACTTATTCATTATTTAATTCCATTTCTACTATTTTTAGTGATTTTTTAAACTCACGTCACTGCTGCTGTCTGAATCTATTTTATGGTAAATTTTACCTATTTCATGGTTTCCATGGATTAGCTAGCAATTTGACATACATAATACCAAATATGATCATGATTAGCCATTCCAATGGCTAATCATTACCAAGCATTTCTATTTCCATACCACTCAATAACCATATCATAAGACCATATATACAAAATGATTATAATGCTATACATGCCATACTCAAAATATACAAGCCATTATGCCAAGATGGTATACGGATAGTGTGGCGTGCCTCCGACCGTTCCGATTTCGAGCTGGCTTGTCAACACTACAAGGAATGAAAAGGAGGAGTAAGCATAAATGCTTAGTAAGCTCACATGCAAATAGCAAGTAACATAACCATATAAGCAAACATAAAACATCATTTGCATAATCATCACCAAGACATTCATATCACCTTTTCATTTATCATCTTACCATATTGTTGTTATATCGAGTTTTCAACCCGAGGGTTAAGTACATACCTGTTCAAAGTATCCATTTCACAACACTTACCAATACGTCCCTTTCATCTTGAGTATTCCTCCATTTGAGTAGAACTTTACCCGTTGAACACATCGGAATATAATTCGGATACATGGATAACTTGCACATAAGTGCCACATATGTAGCCAAGCTACCATGTAACCCGCCCATAAGTGAACTCGGACTCAACTCAACGAGCTCGGGCGTTCGCATCCATAAGTGAACTCAGACTCAACTCAACGAGTTTGGATGCCTAGTTACATCTCACGAACTCGGACTCAACTCAACGAGTTCGGACGCTCGCATCCATAAGTGAACTCGGACTCAACTCAACGAGTTCGGATGCCCAAATATCCCAGTGACATGTCACTTGTATCCTAATCCATTCCTAAGGTTCAACGGACCTTTTTCCCAATCATGTGTCTCAACCATCTTCTACGGAATGCCGATATGATACTCGGTAGTATTTCATATTTTCCAAGTATATCACATAATTTGACATATTATCAAACAATTATCACAAGTATAATATTTCATAATAATTATCATATCATTTAAAAAAACATTAAAACATTTAAAATAATAACTATGTTACCAACATTTACATATGAACTTACCTCGTATGCGAAAATGGCTATTTTACCATTTCGTCCACAACTTGGTATTTTCCCCATTTTAGCCAATTTCAGTTTTCCTTGCTCTATCATTTAAAATATAGTCTAATTAGGACTCACATTATTCAAATTGACCCAAAATCATATTTTTGAAAAATTACAATTTTGCCCCTAAACTTTTGCATATTTACACTTTTGCCCCAAAGCTCGTAAATTAAAATTCAGCCTATTTTCTTATGTTTTATGACATGCTGATCATTTTTCCCTTCTATGGCAACATCAAATTCTCACTTTAACATGTACTTATGACTATTAGGTATTTTTACCGATTAAGCCCTTTTGCTCGTTTTCACTTAAAACCGAGTAGCACAAGTTGTCTAACATAATTTAAAACTTCATATTCTATCATAAAACACCAAAATACACAAATTTCACCTATGGGTATTTTTCCAAATATAAACCCTAGGTTAAATTATTGCTAGCATAAGCTAAATCGAGCTCTGGGACTCCAAAAGCGTGAAAATCATTAAAAGCGAGGCTAGAACGAACTTATAATCGAGCTTGGAAGCTTGAAAAACCCTAGCCATGGTTTCTCCTTGCTATATTCGGCCATGGGGTTGAAGATGAGCAAAATTGGCTTTTAATCTTGTATTTTAATTCATTTTACCCTAAATGACCAAAATGCCCTTACTACTAAACTTTCCAAAATTCCATCCATGTCCAATTTTTGTCCATAGACTTAGAAATTGGTAAAATTACTCTTTAAGGACCTCTAATTAATAATCTAATTCAATTTTATGCAAAATACTTCTAGAACACAAGTTTTGCAATTTATTCAATTTAGTCCCAAATTTCAAATTAGGCACTTTATGCATAAAATTTCTTCACGAAATTTTCACACAATAATGCAAT
Organism: Gossypium arboreum; assembly: GCF_025698485.1. Classification (NCBI taxonomy): domain Eukaryota; kingdom Viridiplantae; phylum Streptophyta; class Magnoliopsida; order Malvales; family Malvaceae; genus Gossypium; species Gossypium arboreum. Next base: position 6,519,947 of record NC_069078.1, on the reverse strand, counting down.
CATATCATAGACCTTAAAATAATCATAAAATAATTATTTCTATCTCGGATTTTGTGGTCACGAAACCACTATTCCGACTAGGCCCAAAATCAGGATATTACAACACGCCCGTGTGGTCGCCCGTGTCCAAAAACTCGAGCATTCTTGTAACACCCCTAACCCGTATCCGCTGCCAGAACAGGGTTTCAGAGCATTACTACCATTTACAGATCACTAAAAAAAAAATTTAAATACTTATCGATTCAATGCATCATATAAATAAATATATTATCATTCAATCAATAGTTTGACACTTGTATAAGCATCAAACAGCAACAATGTTAGTATACTTGCACATATCTTATATAAATTCAACATTGATATATCTATTTTCTCGACATATCGCACTTGAGTTTAATAATAGTCTCAACTTACATAATTTCCTTGTATCAACATATCAAAGATAATCATATATGTACATGTCATGAAACATATCATGCTCTTACCGTTTCTTCATAAGCATATATCATTCATTTCATTATATCAATATTTCATGCTCCATCATTTCCATATATTTTATGTATATTTATTCCGGTAATAGCTTATATCAAACTTAACATAAATTATATTCCATGTACTTATACTTATTTCGTTTATCTATCTTCATAATTATTTCATATAACCATTAGTCATCCGGTACATATTACACGAATATCAATTGTTCAACAGATGTTAGGCGTCTCCCATCCACGGTCTTATTTATCTTTGACATGATGCCATAGTGTCTTTCAACTATGGTCTTACTCATTTTCGTCATGTTGCCATGGCATCTTTCAACCATGGTCTTGTTCATTTCATATCGCGTTGCCATGGTATCTTTCAACCATGGTCTTACACATTTCATATCAGTCGCCATGGTATCTTTCAACCATGGTCTTACACATTTCATATCGAGAGCACACTCCATGAACCTCATCCTTACGATGGGATTACCGGTCGAGCTAAATCCTGTAATATAAACTCATAGAGTATTGTCGGGATTACCGGTCAGGCTAAATCCCAACGACAATTACTCTAATGAGCTTGGATCTGAATTACCGTCGAGGCTAAATTGAGACCCTAATTCGGATTACCCGTCCAGCTAAATCCATTTTACACGTATTCTTCGGAGGGCTATATCGAATAGAATCACCCGTCCAAGCTAGATCCTTTTTACCGTCAATTCCTTTTCAAAGATCCATCAATTTTCCTTTCATTCAACTGGGATTTATTTTCAATTTATATCGAGTATTATCAATATTTCATCAAATATCATGAATTGAACATTCAAATCATATTTTCATCACATAACCACATATTTCAAGTATTTAAAATACAATTCAAGTTACACAAACTTACCTCATTGCTTGTTTGTGTTTATAATTTCATTAATCGATATCTTTTCTTTTCCACGATCAAGTCTCATATTTGAGTCGTCGGGATCTTTATAAATAAATTTGATCATCATTTTCATTCATTTCATCTTCTAATGCATTTAATTAATGCTCTAGGAAAAATTACCATTTTGCCCTAAACTTTTAATTAATGACGATTTAGTCCTTAGGGTCGGAAAATAAAATTCTTGCAATTTAATCCTTATTTCCAGCTATTATTCTCATATATATTGATAACAGTCCATGAATTCTATAAAATATCGAATTTTCCATAATTTCAACACTTTTCAATTTAATCCCTAAAACATGTTTTCCCACGATCTTGAACTAAATTAATAATTTCATTCAATTTTGTAATTTAAATAATAAAATAATCCATTTCATGCAATTTGGTCGTTTCTAAAATTTTTACAAAATTATCCATAAAGTTTTACTTTTATTCAATTTAGTCCCTAAGCCTAAAATATGCAAATTAGCCATGCTTAATGAATATTCATATATGTTTTCCTCCTCCTCCTCTCCATTCCACATCCTTGATGTATGTAGCACACTTGTAAGTAACATTATCTATAATCTTTATTATTTACTTTTATGAATATTCAAGTTGTCCATCTGTGTCATAGTCACTAAATTATTTATATATGGAGCTATAGGACTCCAAATTAAGATCCTATAATTTTCCCTGAAACTAGACTCATATATCTTCTTACCATAAAATTTTCAGAATTTTGGTTTAGTCAATAAGTACAGTTTATTCTTTAAAGTTACCCTTATTCTCATTGTCGGCAGTTGTGACCCTTCACTAAAAATTAATTATCTCCTTGTACAGAATTCGAATGATGTTCATATTTATTTCTATTGAAAATAGACTCATTCAGGATTTTAAACATATAAATTTAAGCCCCTAATTATTTTTATCCAATTTTTTTATGATTTTACAAATTCAGAACAGGGGAACCCGAAATCATTCTGACCTTGTCTCACAAAATTCATCATATCTCATGATTTAGAATTCCATTGCTTACATAATTTATTCTATAAGAAACTAGACTTAATAAGCTTTAATTTCATATTTTATTCATCCTATAATTAGATTTCTACAATTTTTGATGATTTTTCAAAGTTAGACTACTGCTGCTGTCCAAAACTGTTTTAGTACAAGATATTAATTACCATGTTATAACATCCTTATTTTCTTTTTCTACACCATTTCTCATCACTTTCTCTTATTTTTTCTTCACTAACATATCAAGAACATAGGACCTTATGTAAGAAAACTCTACTATAACATTATTTCCATGCTTTATCAATAATAACAAACTTAAAAACATATTAAAATCTTGATGTACTTACCTTTTCTTATTGACTTTAATCTTTGACTTGATTTTTCTCTCTCCTCCAGCTTCGATTTCTTGAATCCAACTTGATATTCTTGCTCCCCATCATCTCCTTGCTATCTTTCTCTCTTGATGGCTATGGAAATTCTTTCAATTTTTAGGTGAAAATAATGAATTTTTGGTGGAAGGACTAAATTGTAAAGAAAGCAAATTTCTTTTCTTCTTCTTATCTTACGTTAGTTTGCATGGGAAAGGAAATGTGTTGATAATTCTTCATCTTTCCTTCCTTTTATACTAAATAAATAATAATATAATTATAATAAACATCTCATAAAATATTAATAAAATAATATTTATCTAATTAATTAATTTAAAATATCATCAACATAATCATTACATTCTAGAATTCTCTCTCTTACTAATTGATCATTTTGCCCTTCATGATCTTTTAGAATTCCATCCTTGAGTCATCACTTAATTTGGTAAAATTGTGATTTAGTCCTTCATAATTTTTTTACCTATTCAATTTGGTCCTAATTCATCAATTTTTCTTGGTTTCTAGATCATTCCACCCTTAAAATATTTGCACCATTAGTCCTTCAACTTTTTTATATTTACACTTCAACCCCTTAATTTTTGAGTATTTACTCTTGTGCAACAAGACTTTTCTCATCTTTGCAATTTAGTCCTTTCTTGAATATATCATAATATACTTCTCAATATTGACATCACTCAAAAATTCCCTTTTTGTCACTTTATTTCCTTATTTTACTATATCACGAATAATATTTTACTGTAAAAATTTTCGGGGTATTACAATTCTGTTTATGAAGTTAGCATGCATTTGGGGGCACACGGCCAAGACACACGCCCGTGTGCTAGGCCGTGCCCTCCACACGATTGAGACACACGCCCGTGTCTCTACCCGTTTGATTTTTACCATGCATTCTGACTTGAAATTTCTTAGGTGTAGGGGACACACAACCATACCATACGCCCATGGGGTAGCCCACACGCCTGTGTGTCTACCCGTGTGAACCATGTTAGGTTATTTTCCAAGCCTTTGGTCACCTTATATTACTCACTTACACTTATAGGTTACCATAATACATAGCAACGCCTAATTGTATACTTATTGACCTCGATAAACCTCATTGCATGTAAACCTCATTTCATCGATTTTACTCATGCTAAGTTATTTCTTTTATATCCAGGATTACTATGCTTTATGACACATTCAAGATTGGCTCGTTATTAAAACTCATTGCCAATTATGGCCAAGCTATCCCATGTGATTTGGACATAATATGTGTCTCTAAATGTGAGATATCACACTTGATCCTCACTAGAGCAATTGAATATAAGTATGTATAAATTGGTAAGTCATAACCAACATCAAAATGAGTCAATTCCCATGGCTATATACAAGAAGATATATATATATATATACCTTCATATGCCTTCATTTAGGCAAATCAAATGACACATATAACAAAATAACCCAAAAGCCCTATACATGCCATTGAACAAAATAAAAGTGTCTATTTACCAAAGCTGGACTAGTTGATAATGTGTTGACTCTCCAACCGTATTTCAATCTTTACGAGTCCTCGAGCTCTGTAAGACAAGGAAAAAAGAGGGGTAAGCATTTACATGCTTAGTAACTGGAAAGTAAAGTTACTGATTTATTAGCATACATCCATATTAAGCAATAAGACCAATAAGCATGAAATAATTTCCCTATCACATGCACTCAATCAACAAGTTAGTCCCATAACAATACACCATGAAATTTGTCTTAGGTGAGCTCATCATTCAACATTTTCATTTTTATATCTCATATTAATCCCATTAAGTTTCTCAGAAGATCTCTATGGATTGTCCATTTACCATCAAGTCATAAGAGCGATCATCTCATGTATGCACTGCTGCGAACCTCACATCTTACGGCGGGATTACCAGTCCAGGCTAAATCCCTTATAGCGACAAACACCCTTAATGAGCTCAGATCTGAATTACTAGTCCAGGCTAAATTCAGACCCTAATCGGATTACCCGTCCGGGCTAGATCCTTTCTATATTTGAGATCAACGGATTACCCGTCCGGGTTAAATCCTTTTCTACAACACATGTAAGATCTCAAGTCACATGTAAATCATGGTTTATCCATAGAATTTCCCTTTTAAACCTCAACTGGGACATTTATCAACATGTCATTATTAAAGATACATTTAATGGATTTTCATGCCATCATCAAATGCAATTATCATACATTCATAAATCATACAGTTAGGTATATTATGAGTTTACTTTAAGTTATTCGAACTTACCTGGAATTCGTCTCGATTTTGCGTTTCGATTATTCCGAAACCTTCTGTTTTCCTCGATTAACCTCCGAAATTTGTTCTTCGGGGTTATAAAAATAAAGTAGAATCATTAATACCTCACATTATTCTTTTCGAGTCTAAATTTCACCCCCGGTCCAAATGACCATTTTGCCCCTAACCTTTCACATTTTTACAATTTAGTCCCTAGGCTCGTACAATGAAATGCATGCAATCTCTACATTACCCATGCCTAGCCGAATGTTCTTTCCTCTTATGGAAGCCCACATTTTCCATTATTTCACATTTCTACCACATATTTTACACTTTTTGCAAATAGGTCCTTTTAGGGATTTTTCATGAAAATCACATAGAAAAATATGTTTAACACACATCCAACTTTCATATTCCTCCATAGAACATCAATGAATAAACATGTCACACATGGGTCATTTTGTAAACATGAACCCTAACTCAAAATATAGGTAGAAATGGAGAGACCAAGCTTCCGGGATTTCAAAAATACGAAGAACATTAAAAACGGGGCTAGGGAGCACTTACTATTGAGCTTGAAAAGCTGAAAACCCTAGCTATGGAGAACCCAAATTTTTGGCAGCAACATGAAAGAAATGAGCTGATTTTTGGCTTATTTTCCCATTTTATTTCATTAATTAGCCAAATGACCAAAATGCCCTCAAGCTCTTTCTTTACAATTTCATCCATACAAGCCCATTTTTTGTCCAAAAATTTAAAAATTGGGAAAATTTCACTTTAAGACCTTCTAATTAATATTATAAAGCAATTTCATACAAATTGCTTCTAGAATCCAAGTTTTGCAATTTATTCAATTTAGTCCTTATTTTCTAATTGGACACCTTACTTATAGAATTTTCTCATGAAACTTTAACACATGCATATTTTCATATTCTAGACCTCATAATAATCAGAAAATAAAATTTCAACATTGGATTTGTGGTCCCAAAACCACTGTTCCGACTAAGCCCTATTTCGGGATGTTACACCTAAAACATTTCAGCCAACAAACCCTAGCCTTACCCTCTTCAGCCGTTGCTCCTAGCAGCCACCTAGGACTGCCCCTGGCCACCTCGCGCGCCGCACGCCACCTCCTCCACGCGTCACACAAAACCTACAACAAAATCAAATACAACAGCAAAAGAGCACGCGAGCGATAGAGAAGTAAATAGCAAAAAACAAAAACAATGAAACGAATAGTTGGTAGATTGGCTTTAAAAAGCCAAGACCTATTCTTTGTAATTTCTTTTACGAACACTCACGAACATTTTTTGCGATAATATATCAAAAAGTAGAACAATTTTTAGGTGATTTTTCACTTAAGTTTCTATTTTGTCTTTATTTCATTGGTTATTTTCATTTTTTATTTTTTTGTTTTGCATTCGAAAATAAATAAAAGAAAAGAAGTAAAGAAACCTCACCTGAATCCCCAAGGGCACGTCGTCGGAGAGCCTTCTCCGTCGTTGCAATTGGGTTCGAAAAAGGGCTGAGGGTTCTCTTTCTTCGTTTCTTATAGGATGCCGAGGGTTTGACCTTCAAAGGGGTTTTGAAACTGGGTTTGAAGTGCCCATTTGCGATAGTGGTGGTGCGACGGACGGCAGTTGGGTGTTCTCTTGGTCGGCCATGGGGGAAGAAAGGGAGAGACTTAGGGTTTTTTAGTTTTTTTATAAAAAATAAAAAAATAGGCAGAAATGAGTTTTTTTTTTAAAAAAGGGCTTAATACAACGTCGAAACGACGTAGTTTCAGACCCTCCCCACACGCCTCAAAACGGCGTTGTTTGAGAGAGGGAACCCGAATCTAACCCGTACCCAAGGGGGATCCACGTGTTTCCCATTATTGGGATATTTATGCGCAAGGTCCCTCCGCCTTTGTGCGCACTGTAATTTGGCCCTTTTATTCACTTTATTCATTTTTATAAATTTGACCGCATAATTTATTTTTGTTTACATTCAGGTCCATGCTGAAACGTTGCGCCTAAGGGATGGGAATATTTCCCAATTAGTCCCTCATTATTTCAGCGCGTTTCACCTTGATCCTTGATAGCATTTTTTCATTATGTACAATTTTTACCCTTAAGTTTTGATCCGATTTCAGCCTAGTCATTCGTCTGTCTATTTATTTATTTATTCCTCTTTTTTAAAAAACTATTTTATTATTATTATTCATTTTAAGTTTTTATATATTATTCACATTAAAACTTTTTATATATTATTTATTTTAAAGTTCTTTTTCCACATATTATTTATTTTAAGCTTTTATACGTTATTTTAAATTGTTTTTTATATAAACTATTCATTTAAGGTTACTATATATTTTATCTTATTTTAAATTGAATTATATATTAACTACTTTAAGTTATTTCATACTATTCACTCTAAACTTACTTATATATATTATTTTAAACTTGTTTTTATGTATTATTGTTTTATTACTTGTTAAATTGTTACCTTATTTTAAACTCTTTTATTTATTTAAAATATTTTTATTATTATTCATTTTAGGTTTTTATATATTATTTATTTTACATTGTTATATATATATATATATATATTATCTATTTTAAAATTTTTCATATATATCATTTTTTAATTTTTTGTGCATCATAGATTTTAAAATTCTTTTCACATTATTTATTTTAAACTCATTTATTATCATTTTAAAATTTATTCTTACATTTTATTTATTTTAATTTGCTTTATAACTTTTTAAAATTGTTATATATCTTATTTAATTCATTGGTCTTTGATTATTAATGTTATTATTTAAATGATGTATGTTGTGAGACTATTGCCATTGTGTGTTCTTTAATTTGTTCATTCGTGTTCATATTATTGTCATTCGCTTATGTAATGTTGAATTCACGTGCCATTGTTCTAGGCTCATCACTATATTTTATTTCATACCATCGCCTCATGAATCAAGCCTCGTTACATTTATTCAATAAATCATTTTGTTTTAATCCAAACAAATAACGCATGTCGTTTAAATACCGTACTCGCTATTATTCAAAAACAAAAATTTCAAAATAAGGCAATGTTTCACGTTTTGGAACATCGAGGAATTGTGTCCTAACTTACGGGGTTTTGGTTTTCTTGTTTGTAGAAGCCCAAATTGCCCGGGCCCGATTATATCAAAACCTAACCAAACCTCTAAACCCACTAAAACCCTTAACCCATGACCCATTTACATCTACCCAAACCCATTACAAAACCCAAATATTAAACCCAATTCAAAAGCCCATTAAGCCCCCCAAAAAAAAACCTAACCAAAAAAAAAGAAAGAAAAACCTACCCCCCCAAAAAAACCAAGAAACCCTAGCCACCTAGCCACTTTCCCACTTGCCCCATTTTTCCTCCCATTTTTTATATCCATTGTCTACCACCACCACCTACAAAATAGAAAAAGAAATAATAGAAAATCATGTAAAAGATGGCTATAAAAAGTCATTCAAAAATCATGTAAGAAGGAGGAGTGATTTTTTACAAAGATTGAAAAAGGAGACAAACACAAAAATCCCTTCAAATTTTGAACACAAAAGAAACATCAATAAAAAGGTTGCATATTTTTCTTTTTTCCTCTTCTTTCGAATCTTTTTTTTCTTTTTTTTGTGTTGTTTTTTTTTCTTTCTTTATATATACATATATTGTTAAAAAAATTTTTATCTTTTTCGCCACCGTAGGCGGTGGCGGACAGCGATGATCGAAGATCGACCGTGACCGCCCCCTTGGCCGGATTTCCTTTCCCCCTCCTTCTCTCTTCTTTCCCTCTTCTTTTTTTTTAGGTATTTTATATATATTATGTATATATTTTTTAATGCAATTAGTTATATATTTCTTATGTATATATTCTTAAATACTATTATATATACATATATATATATTTTTAAATACCATATTGTGTATATATTATTATTACAAATTATTACTATTGCTAGTATTATTATAACTATTATTATATTAGTGTATATTTTATGTACATATGTATATATATATATATATTTGCACATATCATTATTTTATATTATTGTTGTAAATTTTTATGTATATATTTTTATGTATGCGTTTCCTAATATTTTCTTTTATTGTATATATTATTATTATTATTATTACATACTTTTATTATATGCATATATATATATATATGTATTTTTATGTACATATTATTATTTTATATTATTATTACCAAATATATCATTTTTCCTATTTTATTATTAGTACATGATTTGTTTTATTTTGTAAATATTATTATTATTGTTATTCTAATATTCTAGTATTCCATGTTAATATTTTTCATTAATGATATCATTTTTTTAAGTCCTTTATCTATTTTTAATTTCTCACTTTAGGAATATTTTTCTCATGTTTTAATTAATTTCAAAAATAAGGCAATGTACCGATTTAATATTAAGCCATCGATTTCATCATTGTGTTGGGTGAAATTAAATCGGCTTGTGTTAAAAAGCAGGACACCCTTTCTAAAAAATCGAAAACTAAAATTCTCATTTTTCAATCGGATCACGATTAAATATTATATTGAACTCGTATTTTTGAAAATCAAGTCAACACATGTTTATGAGATACCAATTTTGGGCGTCGCGAGGTGCTAATACCTTCCTCACAGAATCGACTCCGAACCCCAATTTTTCTCTCGACTTTCACGTAGACCTAAATTCGGCCTTCTTTTTGTTTTAAAATAATTTTATTAGGTGTCCGATCACACCTATAAAAAGATCGGTGGCGACTCCTTTGTTAATAAAATCGAAAGTTGGTTTTCAAATGTTTAATAAATCGCCACAATTAGCGACCAGCGAAACTAAATTTTTTTTACGTCGCTTCACCATGGCGACTCCTTTGGGGACGCTTTTTGAGAGTCGAGTCGAATTAAACTCGCGTTGTCAAAATTTTCAAAGTTCCTTGTTCAAATTAACATTTAGTCGTGATCCTCAAATTTTTGTTTTCAAAAAATCATGCATTTGCATCGTGTTGTATATATTCTAACTTGTTTTATCCGGTTGTTTTTCACTTTAAATTTTTGTGATTTTAGTTTTGGTTTAGTTTTTAAATAAAACGTAAAGGTTTGCAAGTTTCTCCCCACACACCGTGCACGTGCATTTTGTTGCATAACATGAGCTCTATACCCGAGCTCCGTCCTGTTAAGTGAAAGTAAACGCTTCGCCTTCGTGAGTTAACTCGTTCCTCACATGAGGCTAGTGAATACTTTGGGTTACATATGACTTATGCTTTCGTGAGTTAACTTGTCCTCCGCATAGGCATAAGTAAATGTAATCCCTCGAATTGATCTTGTAAGCCTATGATGGGCCATGACCGAGGCTCTGTACTAATCTTAGTAGATGACAGTGCAGACAATTCGAGTACCCATCTAGAACCAAAACCGCATATAGTGAACCATACGAGCCATCCAACTAGAGCCATGCCGAACCTCCGCTCGTTTAGTAGTCACCGAAATAAGTACACGGGAAAAGCACATCTTACATTCTATTTCTTTTACATTTGTGCTTTCTAAGCAAGGGAATCGAGTCCACTAGACCAAGTATCCACAGTTTTTCTCTGTTTATATGTGTTGCGCTAACCAAGGTCGTTTGTCTGTATTTCTATTTTTCATCATGCATCGAAGGCATCTTGTTAGGAAGGTGTTGATTAGAGATTGGTCGCCAAAAATGGGTTTCTAATGGAGGAGTCAATTATACGAGTGACCGAAACGTTGTGTAATAGACTCCTTTGATTAAGGAAATGCCTAAATAGGGGCTATCTTGAAATTAACACCAAATTTTTGCATATTCATTCATGACTGACATTCATGCATTCATTCATGCATCCATTCATTCATTGCATATCCCATACTGTTATTTGAGGTTAAAGCGTACAATTCGCGATTGCAATACCATAAGATGGAACCACGTCATTCGTATAGAATGCGCCGACAAACTAGAGTAATGGAGGTGAATTCAATGAAAGGATTGAAAGGATGGAGAGAATTCAAAAGGAATTACAAGAAGCGGTTGGCTAGGTCACAAAGAAGAGACGAGAGACTTAATGGTAAGATCACGAGAAGAATCGCTAGAATAGAAGGATCAAATGGCCAAGATGATGGAGATGATGTCACTTTAGTTAAAGGAAAGGGACCCATGCAAAGCCACGACATTAAGGAATCTCGATCAAGAGTTAATCACAATCAAGACCCGCTCTATCCCCGGATTCACTCCACCACACTCCGCGTAGCATAAAAGGGTACACCTAAGGAGAACCCACAGTCCCGAGCAACGGCCGGTGCCACATACTCATTTAGGGCAAGGAATATTCATATCAAATTCTATGGCTAATCACGCCAATCCAATTGTTCCAGATTTGGACGATCCAACGAAATAGCCGAGTTGAGAACGGACGATCATGAGGCTCAAGAGAAGTATAGGAGCTTAGAGGAAAGACTCAAAGCAATAGAGGTCTGAAGCCTTCTCGCACTAAGTGCCAAAGAGCTCGGTTTGGTGCGGATCTAGTTACGCCTCCAAAGTTCAAGGTGCTTGATTTGAAAAATACGATGGCACGAGATGTCCAAAGGTGCATCTTGTCATGTTTCTTGAAAAATGACCGGTTATGTGAGCGAGGATAAGCTACTCATACATTGCTTTCAAGATAGTCTAACGAGGTCACTCTTGGTGGTACAACCAACTTAGTAGAGAAAGATTCGATCTGGAAGGACTTGGCGTCTGCGATTCTGCGGCGATACAAGCATGTATCGGACATGGTGCGACCGGATGACCTTGCAAATGATGGAGAAAAAGCCATCGAGACCTTCAGACGGTATCTTGAGAGATGGAGAGACGTCTCGGCCCAAGTGGAACCCCCACTAACAAAAATAGAGATAACCGTTCTCTTTATCAATACCTTAAAGCGCGCCGTTTATGACAAACTAGTGGGAAGTGCCACGAAGGAGTTTGCGGATATTGTAATATCTGGTGAGCTCATAGAGAATGCCGTCAAGAGCGGTAGAATGGAAGGTTCGAAGGTTCAAAAGGGTAGCGCCTATGAAGAAGAAAGAACCGAAGCCCATATGGTGGGAATGGAAAACCGTTATACCTCTAATCCATATCCAAATCAACCCGACCTCGAAATTATCCACCTCCAAATTTTATTATCCTCCTCAAACCCCTTATTACCAAGCACTACCTCATTTCTATCCCATTTACGCCACGAACAATCAAACACCATCACCTCATTCCCACAAAACATGGTACCCGCTCAAAGCCAAACCGAAATGAACAAATACTAGTAAGGCCTAATCCAGAGATCTGCAGGTTTACTCCCATCCTTGTGTCGTATGGAGAATGTACCCAAAACTTTTGGAGAAACAACTGATTTCTCCCATTACATGGCACCCTTAAACCTCCATACAAAATGGTACGATCCAAACGCTAGTTGTGCATACCATCTTAGGGAACCGAGGGCATTCTCTCGAGAATTGTCTTGCTTTCAAGAGGAGAGTTCAAGGGCTCATTGATGCAGCATTTTGCGATTTGATGGTCTTGGCGATGCAGTGGGAATCCATTCCCAAACCACACCAAGGGAATGTGGCCTTGATGGGAGAGGAAGACAAAAGACAAAGTAGAAGATGGGTTCTTGAAATAAAAACACCTCTGCGAGAGAATCTGGGAGGTACTAGTTGAAAAAGGGTTACTCTGTCGTTTTAACGGAATATTTGAAGGAAAAGATGCAAAAGGTCACGGTTTTGTGAGTTCCATGGCATTGAAGGGCACGACATTCGATCCTGCGAGGAATTGAAATTTCTTGCAAAATATGATGGATAACAAGGAGATTGGGATCTTTTATAAAAGCGAGGAGGCCGATAGAGGAGAAATATGCGCTCGACAATCAATCATCGGGTTTCCCATATAGCGGTGACCGAATAGTTAATAATTTATTATGACGCGAAGAAAGAGCCGGTGAAGCCAAAATGATAATCAAGTACCATCTCCTTTCCTTATAAGAACAATAAAACGATCTGTGGAGATCGATGTTAATATTGTCACACCGAAGTTGGAAATTCCAAAGCCATAGCGAAGATGTGGGATAGGTAGGGCATTTTACCCACGATTAGGCGTTGTTATTGAAAGAAGTCAAACCGGTAAAATGAATAGTGATTGGAAGCAAAAGGGAAGGCGTTGATGCACGAAGTCAAAGTCGAGCAAGAAATTCCACCGTGTAAGAAACCAAAAACACATGAATGAGGAAGAAGCTCAGAATTCTTGAAATTTATCAAGCACAGCCAGTATAGTGTGGTGAAACAATTGAGTAAGCGACCAGCATGAATCTCGGTTTATCTCTACTATTAAATTGAGCCACACCGAATACTTTATTGAATGTGTTAAATCAAGCTTATGTGGCCAACAACATATCCGTTGAGAAGCTTGATAGATGTGTAAATAATCTAAATGCTGACAATTTCATCTCTTTTAGTGATGATGAGATACCGCCAAATGGTAGAGGCTCGGTGAAAGCGCTACATATCATGACTCGCTGTAAGGGCTACATAATACCAAGCGTACTCATCGATAATGGGTCGTGCTAAATGCTATGCCATTGGCCACGCTTTTGAATCTGATGGATTTGTCCTACTTAAGGCCCTGTCATTCCACGGTAAGGGCATTCGACGGAACGAGGCGCGAAGTCATGGGAAAGATCGAAATCCCTTTGGAAGTGGGCCCTTACATTTATGATGTTGAGTTCCAAGTTATAGACATTACACCCTCTTATAACTGCCTTTTGGGAAGACCCTGGATCCATTCTGCTGGAGCAGTCCTATCATCCCTCCATCAAAAGGTGAAATTTATCATGGACGGTTGTTTGGTCACTGTCGAGGGAGAAGAAGACATTGTCGCATCTGTCTCTGCCGATGCACCGTACTTGGAAGTGGACAAAGACGCATTGGAATGTTCCTTTCAATCCCTTGAATTCGTCAATGCCACTTTTGTTGTTGAGAAAGCAAATTCCGTTGCCAAAGCGTAGAAATACTAGAATGGGTGTCAAATTGATCGTAGGAATGGGAGCTCGGCGAGAAGAGGTTTAGGGAGATATCGCAAGGAATAGTCGGGCTTTAAAGCCGATTACCACAGGCTGATACGGTTTGGGGTTCGGCACTGACATCGTCAAAGAAGAAGACAGTGGAAAAAAGATCAGGAAAGAAGTATTGCAAGAACTTTAGGCCGAGAACCAGAATGGGAACCAATAGAATACCCTCATTTGTCAAAAACATTTACATCTGCGGGAATGATGTACCTTGGACAAGATGGTCCACGAAACACACTATGGTTAATTGAAAAGGGTCTTCAAAATGTCGATTATAAATGTTATTGACAAAGGGGTGATGTGAGTAAAGGCGTCTCGAGGATACGCCCTTGTCCTCTGGTTTCATCTAGAACAATTGAATTGCCGAGGATCTTCTTGTAGTTTATAAGTCTTGAGTAATGCTCAAACATTAACATTCTATTGTGTCTTTAGATATAATAGAATTCTTTTATAAACTTGCATTCACTCTTTATCATTTAAATGAATATCAATGAAGATGCATTTTATCACGATTTTTCGCATTATCACTAATTTCATAATCATCTCCTCATTTCATAGCCTATCTGTACATTTGCCTCATACCATGCCATAACATTTCGTTTGTTGGTTCCAATACTTGGATGCCCTTCTATAGTTTCTTTTTCCATTCAACTTTCAGGTGCTCAGATATCAATGGCATGAACAAACCCGTTACGAGTCCTGAAATCGATTTTGAGAAGGCTGTTTGTTTAGGAGAATTCGAAGCCGAAGAAAATGCTGAAGACTATGTCTCGTCTCCTGAATTGTTAAGAATGGTGGAACAAGAGGATAAGCAGATTTTGCCTCATGAAGAATCTATGGAAATAATAAACTTGAGAAGAAGAAAGGAAACAAGAAGTGAAGATTGGGACTTCTATTTGAGAGAGCACTAGGTATAATTTGATCGCTTTACTCATGAGTACAAAGATGTTTTCGCATGGTCATACCGGGATATGCGAGGCTAGATAAAGATTTAGTGGTCCACAAGCTCCCATTAAAGCGAATGCAAGCCTATCCAAAAAAATTAGGACGGATGAGACCCAAAATCTTGTTGAAAATAAAAGAGGAAGTCAAGAAGCAATTTGATCTTTGGCTTCCTACAAGCCTCAAATATCCATAATGGGTGGCTAACATAGTCCGTTACAAAGAAAGATGGCAAAATCTGAATGTGCGTGGATTATCGTGACTGAATCGAGCAAGCCCAAAAGATAATTTTCCTTGCCACATATTGATACGTTGGTGGACAACCACAAAAACATTCATTATTTTCTTTCATGGATGGATTCTCGGGTATAATCGGATCAAGATGGCCCCGAGGATATGGAAAACTACCTTCATAACAATGTGAGGCGTTCTACTACAAGGTGATGCCATTCGGGTTAAAGAATCTTTGGAGCAACATATCGGAGGGCTATGGTGGCGTTATTCCATGACATGATGCATAAATAAATAGAGGTCTCGTCGACGATATGATTGCTAAATCCAGGGAAGAAGAGCATGTAGTGAATCTCAAAAGTTGTTCGACAGTGAGAAAGTTCGATTAAAGCTCAATCCAGCCAAATGTACGTTTGGGGCTACCTCGGGAAGTTGCTAGGCTTCATTGTCAGTGAAAGAGGTATCGAGGTTGATCTAGTTAAAATAAAATCCATTCAAGAGTTGCCATCTCCGCGCACGCAAAAGGAAGTTAGAGGATTTTTAGGGAGATTAAATTACATCGCCCGATTTATCGCTCAGCTTACCAACCAATGGGACCCAATCTTTCGACTTCTTCGAAAACATAACCCTGGAGAATGGAATGAGGAATGCCAGTTGGCCTTTGATAAAATAAAGCAATATTTGTCTAATCCTCCAGTGCTAGTACCACCAACTCCGGGAAGACTATTGATATTGTATTTAACTGTGTTTGAAAATTCAATGGGTTGCGTACTGGGGCAACACGACGAGTCGGAAAGAAAGAAAAGGTGATCTACTACCTCGGTAAAAGTTCATTGAATATGAGGTAAAGTATTAGATCCATTGAAAAATCTTTATTACGCTCTGGTTTAGGTAGCTCGAAGACTCAGACAATATATGTTGTATCATACGACATGGCTAATTTCAAAGCTAGACCCAATAAAATACATGATGGAATTACCGGCACTCTCAGGAAGAATGGCACGATGGTAGATCCTCCTATCAAAATATGACATTGCCTATGTAAGTCAGAAGTCAATAAAAGGGAGCGCAATAGCTGATTTCTTAGCGACTCGAACAACGGAGGGATATGAGCCCTTGAAATTTGATTTCCAGACGAAGACTTAATGTGCATCACGAAATGGAATCCGAGTCATCAAAGAAAGTCATGGAAGATGTGCTTTGATGGTGCGTCAAATGCTTTAGGGCATGGAATTGGAGCAATCTGGTATCACCAAGCGGGAATCATTATCCGTTCCTTTGTAAGACTGAATTTCTTACGTACCAATAACATAGCGAATATGAGGCTGTATCATGGGACTTCGTGCGACCATTGAATGAAACATCGAAATCTTAGAGGTGTACGGGACTCGACCCTAGTGGTTTACCAAATCCGTGGAGAGTGGGAAGTGAGGGACCCAAAATTGATTAAGTACAATGATTTAGTAGTGAATTGATCAAAGAATTCAAAGAAATAACTTTTCATTACTTCCATGAGAAGAAAACCAATTGCACGATGCCACGCCACTTTGGCTTCAATGTTCAAAGCAAGTAAAGAAGCGAAATAATGCCCTCAAAATGAGCATATCTGAGGTCCACGCACCTTGTTGTAGCATTGAGAAAGAGGCGACGGACGGCCATGGTTCCATGATATCTTAGAATATATCAAGAATCAAAGCTATCCGAACAAGCGAATGAGAACGACAAAAGAACAATCGGAAGAATGGCGGTGGATTTGTTCTTGATTGGGATATCTGTATAAAGAGGAAAGGATCAAGTACTTTTGAGATGCGTGGATGATATTGAAGCGAAAGATACTTGAAGATGTCCATGAAAGAATCATGGGACACATGCCAATGGTTTCGATATGGCGGAAAGATCATGAGACTTCGGTTATTATTGGTGACAATAGAAAGTGACTACATCAATTTTTCGAGAAAATGCCACAAATGTCAAATCTCTGGCGATAAAATTCATGTAGCCCTTCACCCCTTCATGTCATGACTTCTCCGTGGCCTTTTTCTATGTGGGGCATGGATGTCATAGGCCAATTTCTCCAAAAGCTTCAAATGGACATCGATTCATTTTGTGGTTATCGATTACTTCACAAAATGGATTGAAGCCGCCGTTTGCCAATGTGACGAAGACTGCGGTGTGCAAGTTTTTGAAAAAGGAAATCATTTGCCGATATGGTTTGCCTGAAAGAATCATTTCAGATAATGCCATGAATCTGAACAATAAGATGATGGAAGAAGTGTGCGAGCAATTCCAAATAAAGCATCATAACTCCTCGCCCTATCGCCCAAAGATGAACGGGGCTGTTGAAGCAGCCAATAAAAATATTAAGAGGATCATTGGGAAAACGACTGAGACGTTTAAAGATTGGCACGAGAAGCTTCCATTTGCTTTGTTTGCATATCGCATCTGTCTGTCGAACATCTACGGAGCAACTCCTTCTCTCGGTTTATAGAATGGAAGCTGTGCTACCTATCGAGGTTGAGATCCCTTCTCTACGAGTCTTAATGGAATCAAAGTTGGAAGAAGCAGAATGGGTACAAGCTCGATATGATCAGCTGAACCTCATTGAAGAAAAGCGTCTTAAGGCAATTTGTCACGGGCAGATGTACCAAAAAAGAATGATAGCAGTGCATGACAAGAAGGTACGACCAAGAAAATTCCATGAAGGAGAACTTCGTCTTTGAGAAAAATTCTCCCAATACAAAAAGATCTGCGAGGGAAATGGGCACCAAACTGGGAAGGACCGTACGTCGTAAAGAAGGCATTCTCAGGAGGAGCTTTGATCCTTACCGAGATGGATGGGAAAGAGTTGTCAAATCTAGTGAACTCAGATGCTATGAAGAAATATTATGCTTAAGATGAAAGCCCAAAAGGGCATCTTAAAAAAAAAAGGATCAAGGCGAAAACCGAAAAGGGCATCTTGATTAGTACAAAAGATTAGGATGAAAACCGAGAGGGTGTCCTAATGAAACAAACTGGCGGTCGAGCGATAGGTCAAGCGGTAAGGCTACGATATTTGAAGCATTTAAAGCTCGAAATCTTCTACGCAAGAAGCCACGCTCGAAAAGATTTTGATTGAGGAGCGAGGAAGAGTTCATATGTTGAATATCTAGAGCATTTGTATCCGTTGAATACAATCCTTTCTTTCTTTTGACATTTTTACTCTCATTGGTTAACTTGCTTTGTTTGCCACCTTTGAAATAGATGAATATGAAATATCATTTTGTCCCTATCGACCTTTTTCATGCATCTCATTATGTGTTTATTTACATGATAAATGGTGAAATGATATACTCTAAACAAAAGAAATGTTAAGCATTACGGATGAAAATTTGATAAGCACAAGAGTCTCAAAGTAAGAACAAAGTTCAATCGAGGCGGAAGAGTGATATCTAAGAAACGTCGATTACTTGTGAAGCTTGAAGGCAATTATAAGGCACGAAGAGAAAGTCGAGAATCAAAGTAATGAACACGGATCCTCAACAATCGTGGCTAAATGGACATCGACAAACATGCTTAAGGAGCCTTTGCATAATCATGTAGGCATAAAAGCATTTAAGACAAACATGTGCATATCATGATAACATCATACATGGCATATACATGGCATAAAAGATTTTGATTGAGGAGCGAGGAAGAGTTCATGTGTTGAATATCTAGAGCATTTGTATCCGTTGAATACGATCCTTTCTTTCTTTTGACATTTTTACTCTCATTGTTTAACTTGCTTTGTTTGCCACATTTGAAATAGATGAATATGAAATATCATTTTGTCCCTATCGACCTTTTCATGCATCTCATTATTTACATGATAAATGGTGAAATGACATACTCAAACAAAAGAAATGTTAAGCATTACGGATGAAAATTTGATAAGCACAAGAGTCTCAAAGTAAGAACAAAGTTCAATCGGGGGCAGAAGAGTGATATCTGAGAAACGTCGATTACTCGTGAAGCTTGAAGACAGGTATAAGGCCTGAAGAGAAAGTTGAGAATCAAAGCAATGAACACAGATCCTCAACAATCGTGGCTAAGCGGACATCCGACAAACATGCTTAAGAAGCTTTGCATAATCATGTAGGCATAAAAGCATTTAAGACAAACATGTGCATATCATGATAACATCATACATGGGATATCTGGTACTCCAGTGAGCAAGAAATCTTGAATGAGAGTCGACTTGAATCAAAGGAAAAGACACCGAGTTCTACCAAAGGACAGGTTTTGGTATTTTGATGTTTTTAATTCATGCTTTTCAAGGGAAATCAACTCATATTGCGAGAGATGAGTTGAGCCTCAAGACACGTTGAGGTAATTTCAATTTCTGTTTTCAAAATTCAACTCATATTGCGAGAAATGAGTTGAGCCTCAAGACACGTTGAGGTATTTTCAATTTTGTCTTTCAAAAAATCAACTCATCTTGCGAGAGGTGAGTTGAGCCTCGAGGACACTGTTGAGGTAATTTCAATTCTGTTGTCAAAAAATCAACTCGTATTGTGAGGCGAGTTGAGCCTCGAGTCACACGCCGAGGTATTTTCAATTTCCGTTTTCAATTTCGCCTTTCAAAAAAAAATCAACTCATATTGCGAGAGGTGAGTTGAGCCTTGGCTCACGCTACTGAGCTATTTTCAATTCATCTTTCAAAAAATCAACTCATATTGCGAGAGGTGAGTTGAGCTTCAGATCATACACTGAAGTATTTTTTTCAATTTTGTTTTAAAAATCAACTCATATTGCGAGAGGTGAGTTGAGCCTTGAGTCACATATCGAGGTATTTTCAAAATCAACTTTTCAAGTTAAGTTTCAAAAATCAACTCATATTGCGAGAGGTGAGTTGAGCCTTGGCTCACGCGCTGAGCTAATTTCAATTTCTGTTGTCAAAAAAACCAACTCGTATTGTGAGAGGCGAGTTGAGCCTCAGGTCACACGCCGAGGTATTTTCAATTTCCGTTTTTCAATTTCTGCCTTTCAAAAAAATCGACTCATATTGCGAGAGGTGAGTTGAGCCTTGGCTCACGCTGAGCTAATTTTAATTTCTGTTTTCAAAAATCAACTCATATTGCGAGAGGTGAGTTGAGCCTCGGGACACACTGAGGTAATTTCAATCTGTTTTCAAAATTCAACTCATATTGCGAGAAATGAGTTGAACCTCAAGACACGTTGAGGTAATTTCAATTTCTGTTTTCAAAATTCAACTCATATTGCGAGAAATGAGTTGAGCCTCAAGACACGTTGAGGTATTTTCAATTTCTGTTTTCAAAAAATCAACTTATATTGCGAGAGGTGAGTTGAGCCTCGGTTCACATCTTGAGGTATTTTCAATTTCGTCTTTCAAAAAATCAACTCATATTGCGAGAGGTGAGTTGAGCTTGAGATCACACTGCTGAGGTATTTTGTTTTACTTCAATTTATATTTTTCAAAAATCAACTCATATTGCGAGAGGTGAGTTGAGCCTTGAGTCACATATCGAGGTATTTTCAAAATCTGCTTTTCAAGTTAAGTTTCAAAAATCAACTCATATTGCGAGAGGTGAGTTGAGCCTCAAGACACATTGAGGTATTTTCAATTTCTGTCTTTCAAAAAAATCAGGTCATATTGCGAGAGGTGAGTTGAACCTCAAGACGCTGAGGTGCTTTCCATTTCTGTTCTTCAATTTCTGTGTTTCAAAAAAATCAGCTCATATTGCGAGTGGTGAGTTGAGCCTTGACTCACACGCTGAGGTATTTTCAAATTCTGTTTTTCAAAATTTTGTTTTTCCAAAAAAAATCAACTCATATTGCGAGAGGTGAGTTCAGCCTCAGGACACGCTGAGGTATTTTCAATTTCTTTTTTTTTTCAATTTATGTTTGTAAAAAAAACCAACTCATATTGCGAGAGGTGAGTTGAGTCTCAGGTCACACGCCGAGGTATTTTCAATTGATTTTTTTTTATGCTTTGCAAAAATCAACTCATATTACGAGAGGTGAGTTGAGCTTCGGGTCACATATCGAGGTATTTTCAAAATCTGTTTTACAAATTTTGTTTTAAAAATCAACTCATATTGCGAGAAGTGAGTTGAGCCTTGGCTCACGTGCTGAGCTATTTTCAATTTCTGTTTTTAATGTCTAGTTTTAAAGAGTCAATTCATATTGCGAGAAATGAGTTAAGCTCAGGATCACATGCCGAGTAAAGAATGAAGACTGGAATTAATCGAAGACACAGATTTTATATCCCTGAAGTTACAGTGAAGCTAATTGAAATTGCAGTGGAGCTGATCAAGGATATCAGATCTTGCCTTTCTAAAGTGGCAAAAGAGAAGGCCAAAACCTTATCTCACTGAAGCGATAGAAGAGCATATTGAAGTTGTAGATCTTATCTTTACGAAGTTACGATGAAGCGGATCGAAGCCACAAATCTCATATCCTTGAAGTTACATTGGAGCAGTTGAAGCTACAAGGCATATCTCCGAATTTGCGATGGATTGAACCAAAGCTACAAGATGCGGTGGTGAAAAGGGATTAACTAAACAAGAAGAGTTCCAAAGCAAGTCAAGACCTAGCAAGACCGGGCAAGTTTGGTCTTCCTTGAAAGTCTTTGCTCTATTATCGTTGCGATAATGAGCAAAGAGGGCATTATAGAAGCCCAAATTGCCGGGCCGATTATATCAAAACCTAACCAAACCTCTAAACCCACTAAAACCCTTAACCCATGACCCATTTACATCTACCCAAACCCATTACAAAACCCAAATATTAAACCCAATTCAAAAGCCCATTAAGCCCCCCAAAAAAAAACCTAACCAAAAAAAAAGAAAGAAAAACCTACCCCCCCAAAAAAACCAAGAAACCCTAGCCACCTAGCCACTTTCCCACTTGCCCCATTTTTCCTCCCATTTTGATATCCATTGTCTACCACCACCACCTACAAAATAGAAAAAGAAATAATAGAAAATCATGTAAAAGATGGCTATAAAAGTCATTCAAAAATCATGTAAGAAGGAGGTGATTTTTTACAAAGATTGAAAAAGGAGACAAACACAAAATCCTTCAAATTTTGAACACAAAAGAAACATCAATAAAAGGTTGCATATTTTTCTTTTTCCTCTTCTTTCGAATCTTTTTTTCTTTTTTGTGTTGTTTTTTTCTTTCTTTATATATACATATATTGTTAAAAAATTTTATCTTTTTCGCCACCGTAGTGGTGGTGGCATGACAACATGGTCGAAGATCGACCGGTGACCGCCCCCTGGCCGGATTCCTTTCCCCCTCCTTCTCTCTTCTTTCCCCTTCTTTTTTTTAGGTATTTTATATATATTATGTATATATTTTTTAATGCAATTAGTTATATATTTCTTATGTATATATTCTTAAATACTATTATATATACATATATATATATTTTTAAATACCATATTGTGTATATATTATTATTACAAATTATTACTATTGCTAGTATTATTATAACTATTATTATATTAGTGTATATTTTATGTACATATGTATATATATATATATATTTGCACATATCATTATTTTATATTATTGTTGTAAATTTTTATGTATATATTTTTTATGTACGTTTCCTAATATTTTCTTTTATTGTATATATTATTATTATTATTATTACATACTTTTATTATATGCATATATATATATATATATGTATTTTATGTACATATTATTATTTTATATTATTATTACCAAATATATCATTTTTCCTATTTTATTATTAGTACATGATTTGTTTTATTTTGTAAATATTATTATTATTGTTATTCTAATATTCTAGTATTCCATGTTAATATTTTTCATTAATGATATCATTTTTTCGTCCTTTATCTATTTTTAATTTCTCACTTTAGGAATATTTTTTCTCATGTTTTAATTAATTTCAAAAATAAGGCAATGTACCGATTTAATATTAAGCCATCGATTTCATCATTGTGTTGGGTGAAATTAAATCGGCTTGTGTTAAAAAGCAGGACACCCTTTCTAAAAAATCGAAAACTAAAATTCTCATTTTCAATCGGATCACGATTAAATATTATATTGAACTCGTATTTTTGAAAATCAAGTCAACACATGTTTATGAGATACCAATTTTGGGCGTCGCGAGGTGCTAATACCTTCCTCGCGCGAATCGACTCGAACCCCAATTTTTCTCTGGACTTTCACGTAGACCTAAATTCGGCCTTCTTTTTGTTTTAAAATAATTTTATTAGGTGTCCGATCACACCTATAAAAAGATCGTGGCGACTCCTTTGTTAATAAAATCGAAAGTTGGTTTTCAAATGTTTAATAAATCGCCACAATTAGCGACCAAGCGAAACTAAATTTTTTTTTACGTCGCTACATTGTTGATCCTAAATAGCCAAATATCCTTTCGAGTTTTAAAATACACGGAATTCCAATAGAAATTAAAGGCAAACTTATTCTCGAAGGTGCAAAGTGTCGCATCCTAACTCACAGGTTGTGACGTTTTATTACTTCTAGACAAGAGAGTTTTTAACACTCTTTTCGGTTTTTGAAATCGACATTAATAAAGAAGGATCGTATTTTAAATATGTTCCCGATTTTCAACTTTCGACGTTAAGACACTAACTAATCAATTTGGTACCAATTTTGTGTGTGACGAGGGTGCTAATCCTTCCTCGCACGTAACCGACTCTCGAACCCATTCTCTCGAGTTTCATAGACCAAAAACACCGTTTTAGTAAACTAAAACATTTTATTAAAATAAAGGTGATCCGATCACAACTAATAAAGATCAGTGGCGACTCCCGTTTTAATTTTTATTTCCAAACAAAGTCGACCCTCTTTAAAAAAAAAACAGTTTCGACAACCCCTAAATTTTTCTTCCTCGTACTTCTGTATGGGTTTTATAAAGCATGCTCCTCTGATGAGGAGAAACTCGTTGTCGTACCCGCATAACCACCGTCAACTAGGGCCCCATTTATGCTCCATCCATTGATAGTATAACATTTGTAAACTTGAAAGCCTTAGTTACACTTTGGCTTGAGTATATAAAATTAGATAATTAATAATGTTAACAACATAATAATTAACTATTTAAAATTAAATAATTTAATAATATTGTCTTACAATTTGTAATTGAACATTGGAGATATGTTTGTCATCCAAACGAATAAACTGATTTGTCATTTTACAAATTATAAGGAATAAAACAAAATTGGAAAGAATAAGATTCAATGAAAGATTTTTAAAATAATTGAGATTTGAGATTTGAGAATCGAGAATCGAGAATCGAGAATCGAGAATCGAGAATCGAGAATCGAGAATCGAGAATCGAGAATTTAGAATTGAGGATTGCGGATTGTCTATTGAGTTGAAAAGAATGAAGTTTGGAAGGGTTTATATAGGATAAATTATGGTTGTTTGGGGTATTATAGCCATTGAAAAGGTTTCTGTTGGAAAGAAAATATGCCCTGTAGGATGCATTTTTCTTTCTCTCTCTAAAAATAGTCTAAATTGGTAAGTTTCAAAAAAAAAATCAACACATTTTCTCAATTTTTTTCAACATATTTCTATAATTCAGCCCTAAATTTATTGTATTAACAAAATCATGAAAAATTTAAACCTAGTAATATTAGTAACTAACTTTCATTAAATCAATCCTCAAACTCGAATTAAACACAAAAATTAACATCGTTACTTTTTAGTACCAAAATATATAACTTTTATCAAATATAAGTATCAAATTAAATAAAAAAATAACACAAATATCACATTAGAAGAATGTGTGAAACTTAAATACCAAATTATTTATTAAACCATTTGTTGTTATAAAAATTAGCTATTGTTTTTAAATGACTCAGTACTAAATAAATATATATAACTTCATTATTTCTCATGAAATATTTAAATTAGTCTTTTTCAATATCATATTATAAACTAAGAATTTTTATAATTTTGATATTTTGAAATTAATAAATGAATTTAATAGCAAAAAGAAAAGAATGTAACATATACACAATAACATCAACAAATTCACGTTTTAGGAATTCATTATCATGGTGCTTTACAAAGAGGTAAACAACTAATCATGGGTGAGGATTGAACCCCAAATCTCATGGTTAAAGGATAAAGTGAACAACCACCACAGCACATCTCATAGTTACTGATTTTTAGTTTTTAATATAGGATTAAAAACATGTCAAATTCAAATATTTGAATCACAGTGCTTAGGAATCACAGTCAAATTCAATTTCAAATTCAAACATGTCAGAGTTTTACAAGACAATGTGATGGTGGGCTCAGGAACCACAGTGCTTAGGAGGATTCAACGGATTATGAGAGTTAAATGATAGAAGTGAATTAGGTATGTTATTAGAGAAGACAATCTAGTTGCTGACCGTTTAGTTAAATTGAGTTTAGGATAGAGGTTAAGCCTGTAAGTTTTTTATGATGCACCAAATGTAGTTTTGGGGCTTCAGCAACAAGATAAAGTTAGGGTTGTTTTTGTTCAATTTAATTTGATGAAATTATTGTTTCTTGTTTATCACCAAAAAGAAAAAAGCATGTCAAATTCAAATATTTAAATAAAAAATAAAAAAAAAATAAATCACGAGGGAGTGGAGTAGAGCCAAATTGACAAATTTTATAGAGATTGAGTGCTAAATTATTATACCTAGTTTTTAAACCGACGATGAAAAATATTTATTATGGACCAAAATTAAAAGAAATTGATAAAAGCAGGGACCATCCTTAAAAATATAATCTATACCTAACTAATATTATAAAATCAAAGTGATTCATAGTGAATAATATTCTTATTAGCAAAATGGAGGTATTGTCATAGTCAATATCCACAAAGTGGATACGACAATTTAAATGATAGGGACTTGATTTGAATTATTGTTGTTTTTATGTATATTGAAATGTGTAGTGTTAAGGCACTAACAGCAACTCCTTGACAAAATCTACCCTCTAAGGCCTCAAAACTTGGAAGATTTTGTCACAATCTTATTGCTTCGCAGGGGGATTTAATATATAAAGATTGAGATTCCTTTTCACCAATTTGTAATTCCTCACATCTTTTAATTTTCAATATTTTATATAAAAATTGTACCAAACGAAACCAACTTGGGTTATATATAAGATCAAGATTGGATTTCCAATCCCTATAATTACTCTTCTTCTTCTTTTTTTTAACTTTAAACTTGGACCATTTTAAAATTTAAAAAAAAAAATCAAGTGTATAAAATCAACATGAGTTTTTTTTTTTTAATAATCTTTTATATGTTCTGATTATATTTGTATTTTTTGACACAATATCTAGTTTCATGTGCCAAAAAGATGAGTTTTAGATTAAACAATGCTTCTCTGACATTGTAAAACTTAGAAGTTTTTAGTTTCTAACGCCAAAAAGATCATAAGTTGAGAATAGCCTTTTTATAAAAAAGTTATTTAAAAAACTTTCTAGCGCCAAATACTAGTAAAAAAATGATGTCCACGAAACCAACTAAAAATCTGACTAAAACAAGTGCATTTATCAATTAATAGTATAGCTACAGTAAGCAAATATATTATTCCCACGAAGACTAAAAGTACTAGTCTTTCTATTATTTAACTGATAAATTCAAGTGATCAATTAAAACTAAAATTAACTAGTGAACACGGCAAAAAACACATCACGAAAATAACCAATTAACAACCAAGAAGCAAAACAATACCTATAAAAGAATTCACCTAGACTTCATCTATCACTATCAAACTAAATTATGCTAATATCTCTTTTAAAGAATAAGAGCAACTAACCCTAAGTTGATTAATTAAAAAAAAATTCTAATTAAAACTCTTATTATCGCATTAATTCAATATATGGATTTTCCTATTAGATTTGACTCTAATCCGGTAAATTTATGTTGTCCTATTTCTAAGATTGCATGTAACTCTACTCAATTATGTTAGATTTACTTTTATACAAAGTTTATTCCTCCTCTGATTTAAGCATATCAAACATGGATCAATAGTTTAGAAATATTAAACCACGATTTAAGCACATGTAATTAAGAACAAAAAATTAAGTCTTTATTGCGTAAAATAAAAACCGAACGACAGATTCCATCATAGGGTTCATCTCCCCTAGGTATTTAGAAAATTAATTCATGCTAGTAAATAAAAAATCTAAAATACAGTATAACCACAAGAAACAAAGAAACTCATAATAATTCCCAAAGAAATCAAAAGGGAATCTTCAATCTTGATGGAAATCTGCTTCAGAATTCGCTTTAATGGTGTTTTTCGAGTTGTTTTCTTGACTATATGACAGCTCGTTCCTATGTTCTTATTTTTGTCATATATAGGTTTCAGAATACCCTAAAAACTTTAAAAATCTTGTTTTTCAGCTATTCAGAATGCAAATCGTGAAATCGACATGGCTTGCCAAATTGCTGTGTGGCTTACACGGGCGTATGTCCAGGCCATGTGGAATGATCCAGCCTGTGTGGCTCCTGTAACTAGCTCTGATTTTTCAATTTTCACTTGTTTTGCTCTCAAATTCTATCCTAAGTATAAAAACGTGAATTTAAAGGATTATGAGCATAAAATTCACTATTAATATCGAATAATCACCCAAAAATGCATTAAGAATGAAACCAAAACATGTTACTTTTAACACCTATAAAAAAAAGTTTAGGGTTAAATTTATTGATTTTTTAGAATTATAACTAGATTTATAGAACATATAAATATTGAAGGGCAAATTTAATTATTAGGTTAATAATAAAAAAAAAAACCACGTCAAACTTTCGTTATCGACATGGTGACTAAAAATCTAATTTTAAAATTTTATTAACTAAATCGAATCTTTTTTATAGTTGATTGACTAAAGTGAAACATAGTTGAGTGATTATTAATTTTTTTATATGAGAATGGGAAGTGCACATCATCCACCCATTTCAGACAATTTAGTAATTAAAATAACCTTGTGTCTCTTTTTTTCAAATATTTATTTTTAAATTTTTACTATAGTTTTATAAAACATGTCAACCCTGACTCACTCTACTCGTGAAATTTAAAAACCTCACCCATATTGTACCAAGTATTTTCCTAAAAATAATAATAAGAAATTTTAAACTTCAAATGATTTAGTTAAATTTATGGATAAAAATGATAATATGATTTAAGATGTTAAAAATATATTTTCTTATAAAAATTTGAAGATATTGAAAATAATTGTTTTAATTTGATTATTATTTTGAAAATATTTTTATTACAATTCTTTATATATTATTTGTGAAAATTATAATTAAAGTTTAAAATGTATTAGCTCTATAAGTTCTTTGATTCAAACTTTGTTGAAAGTATTTTGTAATCTATATATTCAAAATACAATTAAAATTACAATTGGGATAATGAACATATTTGAGGACATCTATCTCTATTCACCCCAAATCTGTAATAAATAATTATTTTTAATTTTAATTCTTGTCTGAATTCACAGTTACTCCTAATTCGAAGAAACTAATGAAATATTTAAATACAACTTGCTTCATACACAAATAATTGAACCATTTTTTTTCTATATTAAACCAAATAAAACCGGCGACTCTATAAACCCAACCTCCCAAGTTTCTTTTCAAATTTGCCTCCCAGATTTATTATTTAATTTTTTTAGTATAATAGCAAATTTAGTACTTCAATATTTATACTTTCTGTACATTTAATTCTTATTCTAAAAAATCTAATAAATTTAACCTGTAACATCTAAAAATTTATCAATTTAATTCTAGTTATTAACGTTTCTTTTTTCTCTGCTTATTCTTTTATGCTTTTGGGGGTGTTATTTAGTGCAGGAAAACTCGAAGGTTCTAGTTTTCTCTACCAAAAAGATGATAAGTTGGTGGTGAAATTTCTTTTAACGTTAAATATTACTTTTCGACATTAAAAATTCAAAAGTTTTTAATTTTAGCTCTAAAAGATCATAAGTTAGAGAAATTTTTTATAAAAAAATTATTTAAAAACATTCTAACGCCACATACTAGTGAAAAAGTTTAGGATTAAATTTATAATTTTTTTAGAATTAGAATTAAATTAATAGAATTTATAAATATTGAAGGGTAAAATTAGTTATTAGGCTAATAAAAATAACCACATCAAACTTGTTATCTGCATGGTGACTAATATTTTGAAAACTTTAATAATTAAATTGAAAATCTTTTATAATTAACGGATTAAAAAAACATAGCTAATTGGCTACTCAAGTTATTTATCAAAAATTAACTCTGTGTATCATCCAACCATTTCAAACTTAACGAAACAGCAACTAAAAAGCCAAATTCTAATAATTTAGTAATTAAAATAAAAATTTATGGCTGGATGCTAAAACAAAAGCACGGTAAAATTTAACAGTTGATTAGGTTGTTTATAATATTTCAAAATAAATTCATATTATAATATTTATTTAATTGTATAAAAATAAAATTTAATATTTGTTACACTGACAGTATATTTATTTTTATTTTTAATATTCGACATAACCTTTTTATGAAATTTAAAAACTTCACTCTAAATATACCAAATATTTTCCTGATAATGACAAATTTAAAAATTCCAATGATTTAATTATTCTTATAGATAAAAATTATATGATTTAAGAAAAGATGTTAAAAATGTATTTCTCTGATAAAAAAATGTAAAGATATTTAAAATAATTATCTTATTTTGAATATTATTTTATAAAATATTTTTATACATTATATGTGAATTTGTGCAAATTAAAATAAGTATTGATGATTAAAATATGATTTTATCTAAGTCTTTAATTCAAACCTTATTGAAAACAAAATTTAAATATTTTGTAACTAATAAATTCAAAAGGGTATTAAAATTATGGATTCGGATAATAAATATATGTATCTGCTGCAAATCCATTAACAGATAATCATTTTAACGTCCAAATATTATCCCAAAAATGTCATCCCTAACTCAAGAGCGGAATACTAAGATATTTATATACAACTTTCTCCATAATCAAATTACTGGACCTCAAAAAATTCAATCATTTTTTTTTCTAAATTAAACCGAATAACTTGCAAACCCAGCCACCTACTCTATAAACCAAACCTCCCAATTTTCTTTTCAAAATTGCTTTAACTAGAGGGAAATTTTATACAATTTTAAATCTTCCAGCAAAACTCAGTTGTTGAAAGTCGTCAGGAGAAAACTGATTTAGTCAAACATTTCTTGGTTGTTATATTGAACAGAAGTAAAAACAAAAAAGTGAGATGCATCATTAGCACAACAAAAAGTAAAAGGGAAAATGAAGAACGAATTTGTTATTTTCCATTGGTATGAGCAGCATTCTTATGGAAAGGCCAAAGATTTACCAGACGCTCAAGCACCCCCGCACTTTTGGAAAAGTAACCCGAAAATCCGGCAGGAGTTGCTGGAGGAGGGAAGTCTTCCGCCGGCATTGCAAACGGACGAATCATCTTTTCCATTTTCTCTAATGTCAGATAGGATCCCAGTTCTTGCAGTCTTTCTGGACCCATTATCGGCAATGTATGCTCTTGGTGAAGTGAAGCAGCCTTGCTGTCATTCATCTGTCAACGCACATTGCATTAGTGTAGTTTCATGCAGCCAACAAGAAGTATAAAAATGGTTCATATCTATATAAAATTGAAAAAATATTGGAATTAACTTCAGATTTTGATCGTTTCTTCCATTAGAGTTTCTCTTTGTATATTTGACAGTATTACCTCCAATGGGGATAAATCTGCACCTCGGCTAAATGTCAACTCGATGCGGAACCTTTTTGGGTCTTCTAACGCTACCTGTAATTTCAATTCCATGCATACATACACATAGTATGAGAAATCAATTTATATAAAGGTCGACTTGTTAGGAATGCCACTTGTTTACCAATGGCTGGATATGGCAGCATTTAGCTTAATGACTTGACCATCTCTCTCTGAGAAAGACCTATAATAAAGTAAGGCACCTACCTCTGTGTTCTCAAACATCCTTATCACAATGTAACTCATGTAGTCAAGCTCCTTGGTTTTATACAAACGTTTCAAGGCAGTCTGGCATATAAGACTATCTTCTCCCTGAAGAGATTCATCCAGGTTACAGTAACGAAGCACGTTCATGAGGGAATGGATATGGGATTCCTGTCAGACAAATCAAGCCAAATTATTTTTAGCAAAAATAATTGGAAGTACATATATAGCAAATTTGGAAGTCTGCCTGTTAGGTTGAACACGAGAAAAGAGAATGGTTAGTTCTTTCGTGATTTGCACTTACTGATGTGAAGTAAAGGCGTGTTCTCACATGCCGCTCAGGTGTCCTGACATTTGCATACCTGAATGGACAAAGAGTCAAATATAAGATGATAAACTAAAATACAGGGAATAATGCATGAGTTAAAGGTTTTATATACGACTTGGGGTCCAAACGGTATTTAGTTTCTTTATCATCGTCATCTTCTTGATCCATTGAAATTTCACTTGTGGTGCTAGATCGCCTTGTGTCATCCCCATTGATGAAAAACTTTGGTGCAGAATCTTTATCATCCTTCCCATTCTTAGTTGATTTTGAGCACTTGTCTTGGTTACTTTTTAACTCAGCAACATTAAGGGCTTCTTCACGAGTATTCCTCAGATCGATCAAAACTTTACCCAACAAACGGCGTGCAATCTAAAGGAACAGAATAAAAATTAGGGGGGTGGGGAGAATTGCAAGTAGTTCATTTGCATTAATGAAGGTTAAATGTACATTGTTAAAGGGGGAAGCGTTAAGAACCTTCTAACATTAATAAATTAAGTAAAAATACTAAGTATGATCTTTTGTCCGAACATTTCTAATTGAATAAGAAATGCAGAAAGTAATCACCTTTGAACCAATTTTTAGTTTTTGCTTCGGATTAATGCCATATTCATTAGGAATGACACCATCTGCAAGAAGCTGCGACAAGATCACGCAGACTAGTTAGGACAAAAACGGATGCAAAGGTCAATAAGCAGCCTAGGAAAATTTGGAAAACAATAGGATGTAGTCACCAAATGAAGAAAAGAAGATAAAAGTAAATGAAGAGGCTGCAGATCAGTACGTATGGCTGATTAAGATTAAATAGGGGTGAACTGCTAATATAGCCACTGTAAAAAATCAACTCTATGGTGGTAAGATGTTTACCTGTGCAACTTTAAAGAGCTCATCCAGACCTTTCAGATTAAGATGAGCATTGTGCAGAAGATCATATCTGCAATAGTAGGTTAATCAAACATATAAAAGTGTTAAGAAAGAAACGAAGCGTTTATATTTGTAAAGGCCAAGAACTTAATGTATTGTGAAAGTTCTAAAATTTAAAAATCAAGACAGAGCAAATTGCTTGAGTTTTAGGAGATTTGTATAATAGGTTTATGGACATCAAAATTATGGCGATGTCATACTATGCATTTTATCAATGCACTATTTTTCCTGATCTAAACAAACGCTAAATATGCAGATATCTCCTTAAAAGAAGCAAATGTTCAACCCTAAATCCAATACTACGGTGAGATGCAATCTCCAGTTCCTCAATCTACCTATACACCATCATCATAGATGGTTCATTTTCTAAAATTCAAAGAGATATTCACTTCAACAATAACGTGTGGTGCTGGAATGCAATCATGCAACAATCTCCTTGAGACAAATAGAAAATTTTCAAATTTCTGTTTAGAAAATTAAAAGGATAAATGAAAATAAATAAGAAAATTAAATTGGGAGAAAATTTAGGATGCAAAGAGAAATTCTTAAACCAAGAAGAAAGGATTTCCACACACTTTCTGAACTATAGAATTCGTTGTGCATAAAGTGCCTATTATCTAGAAAAGAAAATGCTTATAGAATTAAAATAGCTACTCACTTGCAAGAGTCATAAACATCAGGAATTTGAGTTATATCAAAGCGTCTGCAGGAAAGTCCAATGTTAGTAAAAACAATAATGCTAGAATAACATGTTAAGTAAGAAATCTAGTTTCAAGACACTAAATGGAAATTTATAGCTAGCTTAAAGATGGATAATGCTCTTCATATAATGTACATGAATGACAATTTAACATAACCGGCATAATATTCAGATACCTAATGCAGAAGTACAAGGAAGAATGGATGGTAGATACTTACCCCTTACGTTCATTATACAAATCTCTTTCAAGTTTTCTCCACCGAGCATACATCAACAGGAATCCCTCACTACCACAAGGCAATCCAGCAGCAATACGATCGATGTCAATATTTGTCTTACCAAGAGCTTTTGCTTGATCATATGGAGGAATCACATCGTATGGGCTTGCCTCTGTAAGAGTCTCGTCTTCATCCTTGGCAAGTAGTCTCACTTGTTCAGTAACCTTCTTAGTCAGGGTTACCTGGTATATAAAAGGTGCGAAATGAAATGGGGGCAACAGAAAATTGGAAATACTTGCAATAGAATCTTCTATTGCATATTCACTTGGTAACAAAGGGAGGAGAGGAGTGACAACAGTGTTGCATATTCACTTGGTATGATGAAATTACCAGTTTCGGAAGCAGTTCAGAAGCATTAGAAGGCAATCCAGCTCCATCAGTCATCCAAGGACATTTAGATGTTCCGTTACTATGAATTTTCCTTGCACCAGATGTTATAATTTCATTCAGCCTAGCCTGCAAAATCCAGAGGAAGTCTAAGACAGCACTCAAAAATGTGAAAGAACGATTTTACCTTGAATGATCTGTCCTTATACCCTGTTCTAGGTGGGAAGGGTAGGGTGGTAACTTATGGAAATAGATGGGGAACAACATTGCAGAAGGCAATAACTAATGACCGCACAACTAAATAACATGTCCACAGAAATATAAACCCATTATTAAGCAGGCACCTAGAGCTTAAGATTTTAGATTGTTCCTGAACACTATATCAGAGTCTCTTTAGTCAAGTGATCCAGAGTTCCCTTATTCAGGTAATTGATAGGTTGATGCAAGGTCAAAAATGTTCATATGGATCCATGAGTTAACTTATTTGATTCTCCCGATTATATCCAGGTCATTCAAGGTCATAAATAAGCATTTTCAGAGCTCTGCTCTTGGCCCAATTAAATAATCAAGCCATTTGTAGTCAAAACTTCATAAAGCACACCAATGGATAGATAAATCAAATCAATTACCAAGCCAAGAATTCTAGTTTAATGAGTAGCCGTATGATGCAAAAACAGCTTGCAAAATCAACGGCAGGAAGAGATACAAACCTTGGCTTCTTCCATCTCAATGCTGGCATTGTCAAGTCCGTCCAACATTGAGGAGTCCTTGCTAACAAGGGAGACCTAAAAGGATAACCAACCCAGTCAAGCAAATTCAATGTTAAAAGGAAGAATGCACTCATTAAGGGAACATTACATACCAGGATTGGTGTTAGTTGCCCTTCAAGGTCAAGCAGGCCTTTAGCGAAAGCAGCAGCAGACATCTGTTAAATGATTTAATTTACAAACCTATTAATAATGCCAAACAACAATGACAATAAGGTTATAGCAACTTAGTTCAGATATGAATCACAAACAGGTAAAGATCAAAATCTATACTCATTCATCTATGACTTAAGGCATACCTGCACACGGCCCTCATCAGAACTGTAAATTTTTAGATCGTGACGATATGTACTATGAAGGCGAAGCAGGCCAGTACCTTCACCTGTAATTTTATAAAAATCCATCAAGAAAAAGCTGCATACTCCTGAATTCATCACTATTTTATCTACCAAACAAATAAAAATAAATCTTAAGAGTCAAGATTAACTTGAACAACTACTAAAAATGTCAACATATCTATAACGAGCACATTCCTGCCAAACAAGGTGAAGACTGCTAACAAAGATAAAAGGGTCTATTGTTGGTAACCTGGATACATGTTATTTCGGAAATATCTACCCAGTTCTTCTGCCTGCATGAGATTGAGAGACAAAAATCACGGAAGAGAAAAGAAAAAGGAAAACAAACAAATGAATCAACAGGTATTTAGCTAAATTTTTATTGCTGTGTCCAAAATGAATTTCTTTCCTTCCAAGTTTCAACCCTAGATGTCTTGAAGTGAATTTCCACTTTAAATTCAATAAACCCTTCTCATGTTTAACTTTTCAATGCTATCCCTTACTTTTAATTCAAATTCAAATAATTTTCTAAATTTATGGAATAGCTTGGCTTCTCAAGTGAAAAGTGATTCTCTTTACAAACTATAGGCTGATTGAACAAGTACTTGAACTACAAATGTAGGAATTAAGAAAGGGAGGTTCATATTTATTACCTGCTTCCTCCCAGCATGTGTAAGGACACCCCCATATTTAAGAACCATTAGTGCTTCAACAGGCCGTTCTTCTTCACCTTCACCATTACTTTTTGGAACTTTAACCCACTTAAGAGGCTTTAACTGAACCTTTCTATAAATACCAGAAAAATGCCCTCCCTGGAATCAAAAGCATTTAGTATGAGACAGCCAGCCCATATTAACAATTAAAAAAAGGATATTATATAATCAAGAAATGATAATTTATGATAAAGGAGGAATGAGGAATCATGAACTTCTACATCCACACAAAGAGGTCTGCCCAAGTGCGATGATATAATGAATGCAGCAAAACTAGTAAACTGAAAAAGCAAGTCATTTCAAGATAAGATATATAACCTCCTCAAGTACTGCCTTAACTTGACGAAGCTTTTCAGCATGCTCAATATCTTCTGCTTCACTGTCACTGCCACGCCCTGGTCTATATCACATAAATATTCAAAAGATAAATCATTATTGACCTTTCAATAAATTCAAAATTCCAAGTGATAAAGTACTTTATAGGGAAAGGAAAACTAAAAATCATATGCAGATATTGCTACAGGTAGTAAACACCTTTCCTCCCATCCGCACCCCCCAAAAAATAATTAAAAGAAAATAAAAAAAGAAAAATTGCCTTCAAAGTTCTGTTAAGTACCAGAAGGCAGCTCAAATTCCCCCCCCACCCTTTTTTTTCCTTTTGCCTCAGCTGTCAAAATCACATCTTTCCTCTTTTAAACTAACCAACAAGCATTAGTTACCTTCTTAGCTTCTCTCATTCAACTAAACCATAAAATTGATAGTTAGTGATTACAATATAGCCTCATTAAAACAAATCTCAATTCCTATCCTACTAATTTTTTTGCAATTCCTTTTTCCTGTCCGATAACATCCGCTGTTACAAACTTTTTCTTTCATTCCTTTTGATGTTTTGAGTTGTCATTGTTTTTGCTAGATAAGAAAATTTACGAAAAATGAAGAGCTACCTGTAACGGGGTACAAGCATTCTTGTGGCATCCAACAAATCTTGCAATTGAACAGCACTCTTAAGTTTTGTCTAATATGTGGTAAAAACAACAAACAGTTGCTTAGGCAACAGAATCTATTTGTAGAAAAGAAGTACACAATAAAGAAGTGAAACAATCACCTCAGATCTGGGTCTTCCCCCATTGTACTTTAGCATCAGGTTTAGCAATTTTTCCTCAGTAACCTGCAATTTCACCTTCTGCTTGGGAGTTCTATCACCACTGCACATTCAGAACAGTTTATGAATAAAATGCAGGGATTTCCAACAAACTAAGGGAAAACAGTAAGGAAAATGGAGTAACATACTGGCGAATAACAACTATAACACAGCGTAGCTCCTCAGACTGCCCGAATGTGCCAATGATTCCACTTCCTTGACGAGTAAGTCCTTCAGAAGGCTGCACTGGTTCGTTTACCTTCCATGGTAAAGTTGGTGGTATTGCTGAGGAAAGATGAGGCGCTTTTGCATCTAAGAACATTTTCCTTAAAACACAAGCAGCATCATCGTAATACCTGTATAACAATAGAGCCTGTAAGTCTTTTCAAAACAATTAAACAAGACAAAATATGACCAGTTTAGAACAGGGGAAAATAAACACATCAACTCAAGACAATATGTGGTATAGTCAAATGAAAAAGACCTATGCTAAAAACACCATGAATAATCACGAGAGCAAAGAGAAGTTTATTAGCATTACTTGTGAGAATTTTTAACAAAACTCCATCCATTCACATCACAAACATAAGAACACCCATCAGAACGCAAAAGATCAAACCCACAAACCTGCAAGAAAACAAAATTGTTATCAAATGGACAGTTCTGTCAAAATAAGGAAAGCACATACTTCTTAATATACCCTATCTTTCTATGTTCGATTATAAGAGAAGATATGTGCAAATATTGCTGCAACACGTAGACAACCTCGAAAAAAGATATACATTAACTTTCTTCAATTGAACAAAACCATTCTTTGTAAATCAAATTGATAGTAAGTCCAACATGATACAAAAATCTTTATTGCCTTATGAGACTAACTCCTAAAACAGACCTCAAGAAGTGCAAGTAACATCTCAAGAAGCTAATATGAGCTTGTGATCAATCTTTTCAGAAAAGGCACGCTCTCAAAGCAAAAGAAATTACTATGAGAACATAATTATAGCAAACGTCATGTTTCAAAGGATCAGAAGTTAGAATGAGGAGGGAAGAAAAGGCATAGTGGAAAGAAAAACAAATGTGAGTCTTTTCGAGTAATATTTGCAGAACATAGGTGGTCATGTATCCACAATGGTCAAACACTAAGGCATCTGTTGCAAAGGAGATTCAATCAACGTACCGCTTGCCTAAATGCAATGCAGACATCCCTTGCCATTTGCTTCTCATTAGGTGTCAGCAGCACAGGATACCTGACCTGTCATATAGGTAATAAAGATATGTTTCAAACATCATGTATTTCCAACCTTCATGTGCAAGTGTAATAGCACTGAATCAATTATGGGAGCAAAAGCGCTAATTGACTAGAAACTAGTACTACATATTTCATCAATTATAATTAACCTTTCCATAAATTTTCACCGTGCATTTAATGGCAAATGATTAGTCACAAATCCAAGCAAATAATTTAAACCATTACTTGAGTAAGGTACAACCAAATTAGAGGCTTTTGCATTTGATATCCTGCAAACTATCATTTTAAATATAATTTTCTGCTAAACTATTGATTTAACAACGTACTTTATTGGCCATTTTCCACCATGCAGGGCTGTGAAGGTATGGGCAATGGTTTAAGTCATTCAAACGATTAAAACATCTAAAGCAATATGCGCATCATAGAGCACAACATGTTTACCTCCTTTGGCATATGCCTTATGTATACCGAGTTTCAACTTAAAAGTTAATGACCTGACTTTAATTTCTTTCACATAACAATCTAATTGGTACAATCTCCTGATAATTGATAAAGATTGTTTGGAATCAAGTGTTGACAAAGATACAAATATAGGGATTTCTGATGTGCACTCATGTGCATACATCAAAGAAAAGAAATAAAGAAAATGTTTTGGATAATATATTACCAAATACTTACTTCTTTGCCATCAGTGTTTCTCATAACAACACCATCAACAACAGGAGATTTCCTAGCCTCTGCATGAGCATATTCAGGGCCAACCGTATAGACCTACATTCATTTGACAAGATAATCAGACAAACTTGCAAAAGAGAGGGAAAGCAGAAGCAAGAGTATTGGCTAATGCTTAAACAAAACCTCAAAAAAAAAAAAAAAAAACCAAAACAAAACAAAACCAGCAACAACTCAAGAAACCAATGTGTGATTGCAACTTGCAAGTAGGATAGCTATTTCTTATTGATACAAAAGTCAATGCCAAATTAAGTTCTGAATTAATAGTATCAAATTCAAAGAAACTGCAAATGTGAGGTACCCTTGATAATCTATTTCCCTCCACTCTCTCCCAATCAAACACAGTTCAGCATAAACAGCATTCTTCTTTAGTGCAAAAAGTTTACAAGAATTTAGTTTCATACAAGTATAATTTTAAAGAACAATAAATTAACTAGAAATTTCTTTTCACCAAAATGTACAACCTTGACATCTGTTCCTCCAGTCGGCATAAACTCCTCATATATGTAAGAACCTTCACGCCTTACTCTTCTAACTTCAGGATGGAACTCACTTGATCTGTTCCCAACCTAAAAAAAGATAATAAAAAATAAAGAAAAAAATAATACCATATTACAATTTAAATATTAAATCAATCATGGGACAGCTATTTGGAAATTGGCAGCCGCATTTGAAAAGAAAATGAGCAAAAAAAGCATTTTCCAAAATAACCCCTGATGCTATAAAATTCATATCAGAGCTGAAAAATTACAGAAAAATTGTAGCCATAAGTTCAAGTAGGTATTCAGACCTTCCTAAACAATTTCTTCATGCCTCCACCTGCTGAGCTTGGGTAATATATCATTATACTATGATTATCCCCTTCAAAGAAGAACAAAATAAAGTTGTTAGCTTATGTGTAAACTGGAAAAAGGGTCAACCAATCAAACTAGAGCTGCAGTTGGTGCGATAATTATGAAGTACAAAAGAACAAGAATCCCTCCTGAGCACCATGAATTAGGTTTCAAACTCAACTGCTTGCAGAAATGAGCAATATATGAAATGTCCACTAGTTTATCCTTTTCACAACCAAAAAGAAAAGATGTTTTAACATGCTTTGCAAGGAAGTTCAAGCTTTATGGAAACAAGGAGAATGACAGAAACATATTAAATCCATTCTCTGGATATTGGCAAGAAGTAAATATATGCAAGAAGATAAAGGAAATATAAAGACCAAACTCACCATCAACAGGCTTCTCCACAAATGGCTTCCAAAAACGATTTCCATGGACCTCAACATAATCTTCTTCTTCAATAAAATAATCCAGGTCTTGGTATGGTTCTTCTCTATTTACAAGGGCATATCTAGGAACAGGAATTCCAAATTCTTCTAGTCGCTGGAATCCAAAAATAAATAGGTTAGTTTTAGGCAATCAATTGCTATATTAACATTATACATTTCAACTATATATAATTAGTTCTCAGCAGAGCTGGAAGGACAATTTTTTTCCCCCTCAAAGAATATAAGCTTTGACCAACTATGGTACAAGACTTAACCACACTGTCAATTGGTTCCAAAGCTAAGATATTACAGAAGGGGCAGAAGAAGAAGCCCCCTATTAAGGTCTCCTCTTCCAAAGGTCAAGGGCTATGTAAAAGTAACTGCCGTGATGTCCCTCGCTGAGGTGGAAAGTGGTCTTGGTTTTCTGAACTTGATTATGGATCAAAAATCTTGACGTGAAGATGGAAGTTTAGAATGTATACCTCATAAACCTTCCGTCGATCATGGAGAAGGTGTTGTGGGTCCAACTCATTCACAAGGAATGGTCTGAATCATAGAGAAGAAACAGTTGCAAAAATAATTAATTAGAAACTATAATAGAAATCAAATTTCTACAATCTTCAAAATATTGGTT
This sequence comes from Gossypium arboreum, assembly GCF_025698485.1. Classification (NCBI taxonomy): domain Eukaryota; kingdom Viridiplantae; phylum Streptophyta; class Magnoliopsida; order Malvales; family Malvaceae; genus Gossypium; species Gossypium arboreum. The sequence continues at coordinate 6,479,219 of NC_069078.1, read as the reverse complement.
GAGTATATTTAAGATGAACAATCAGATGAAGACACCAGTTAGATTATACTTCAATATAAGAAGGCCAAACTTAGTGCAGGTCTACACTCTAACTGAAGACTTAAATGATAGTTTACTAGTAGAAAACATGCCACTAAATATATAAAGGTGGCTCCTGTTGCAGTCATGCACGACCCAAATTTTAATTTTCCTACCTCAATTAGAGAGAAAATAACTGAATCATCACCTATCCGCTGCTCTTGAGCATCCTCTAATGGTCAATCTCCTTAGAGTCCAAAATATATTACAGCTGCAAAGACCTAAATCTTCTCCATATGGATGGACTGATGAGGCAAACTTTGCATGCTGATGCTTGGCAATTTAGATCTAAGATCCAATCAGAATTATTATAAATAATTTCTTTTCTTACATTAATTACAGATTCTCATTTAAGACCTGTATTAAGCTTTCAAAGCAAATTACCAGATATTCGCCCTAGTATCCTGTCTTAGAAATCTTCCCTAACTTTTCAATTTTAATTTGGTCAACATTTAGCATGTTCCTTGTTAATAAGGAGGCCTAATTAACAGCTCAAATATCCATAAAGTCTACTCAGAAGGTTTGATCCCAAAGTTTTGAAATCATTATATCAAGTTTTCCATGTTAAGAATTAGAATAAGTAATCATATTAAAATATAAATTTAGGTAAAATTTCCTGCAATTTGAAATGGAATGATAACTCATTTTGAACTTGCACATAGAATACATGCATAAAAATAAACAATATCTATATTAAAAGAACTTACTTCCTTAAAGCAGCATATGCTTCAGCTTTCTCAAGGGGGTACCCAGAGGAGTAGAATGCAATCAAACAATCACAGATTGGCCAGCTGAAATATGCAAAACTATCATATATTAGACAATTTAATGACAAAGAACCTCTCAACCTAAATACGGCAGAGAAGTAACATGAATTGCAACCAAAATATCAAGAATTATATTCATCAGTTATGCAAATATACATGGCTCTCTGTCTAATCCTCTACCTTAATTCCCTCCTAAAACTCAGACAGTCCTCCTAGAAGACGAGAGAGAGTTTTTTTTTTGGGGGGGGGGAAGAGAAGGTAAAATGTCAAACAAGGGACTAATGTTCAGTGACATAGTTGCTCCGCTCAAACTCTTTGAAAGAATAACAAATGTCAAAACAGTTAATCAATGGGGAGATGGAACTGCTAAACTGAAGACTTCAAAATTTTCAAGGTAAATGCAACCAGTTTGTGCTGACTTCAACAGGACATTTAATTTGCAAATGTTGGCCCTCCTCCACAACTCTTCTATATTTTCCTTCTTTTTTATCAACATTAACGTTCAAACTATTGAAATTCACAAGAAAATTAAAAATATATATGTTACCGGACTTGGAACTCTAGAGAAGTTTGGATACAAGTATATATCCACACAGTTTGGAGATCATACCCCTTAAAATCATGTCTCAAAGTCAGACACACAGGTGCAGAACAGGAATGATTTAGGGAAAGTAAAGAGTCCCAATAACAAAGATTATACTAATTATAACCAATATTATCAGCAATACCGTAATGTAAATCACAATCGTTGTGTTTCAACCAATTTGCTGAAAACGTACCTTTCTATTGGTTCTTCAAGAATAACTTTATCGCCAAAATATATAATCTACAACAAAAAGAAAAGAAACATTGCAGTACAAGGAATCTATAGGAATAAAACAACATAAAATTTAACACGCGCACTTCCATGCCTACACGGACTAACAAATTCCCCCATAGTATTTAATAAAAACTAGAGAATTTACACTAAATTTTTTTTTTCAATAAATCATGATTATCCTCACAAAAACTAAAAATACATATATCGCACAAGTCAGCAGTTATATTTCTCCTCAACTAATTCAAATTCCATAAATTTACCTCACTTTAAAAATAAAATAAAATAAAAATAAAGCAGATGCATTTAAATTTAGGCTTTAGAAAATATATACGATCTACCTCAAATTCGCCAAAAGCCTTAAGCCTGTCCAGAATCTGTCCCATTGGAGCAGAAAAAACCTGCAAATAGAAACCCGAAAACTTTCAAAAGCTCTAAATTTAAGAAGTAAAACAGAGCAATATGTACTAAATAAATCATACATTCTCTTAATAAGTTTTCATTAAAAAAAGTATAGTTTTCATATATTTAGTAGAAAACTCGAGCGAACAAAAGATGGTTAAAAAACCTCGCTTCCGCATTTCACCTTCTTTTCCATGACGCAAACTCCAACAGTTATCTTCTTATTTCCTCTAATTTCTTCTTCATCTCCTCCTCCCATCTCTTCCCTTTCTTTTTTTTTTTTTTTTCTTTTTCGCTCAGAAAACGATGCGAAAACACCAAACGAATATCTTCAGCTTCCAATCACCGCCACAACACCAACCGGAACAGGAAGTTTCTCCAGATAGGTGTATTCTATACGAAATACGTATACGAATACGTATGCAAGAGCTAGAAGGCTTTTTTTTTAACGAAAAGAAAAACAGAGAGCCCGGTTCAGCTAAGAAGAAAGCAAGCAAGGCGGTGAGTATGAGTCACGAAAAATATTAGAGATGAAAATGAAATGGAACGGTTTTGGAGCCAAACATGAATAAAAATCAGCGGATTTTATTTTCCATATTTGTTTTATTTATTTATTTATTTATTTATTTAAATTTAAAAATATAGATATATGTTATTGGGGGATGTTTGTTTGGGAGCAAGAGATTTTGGATTCTGGAATATGCAAGTGGATCATGATTTTGCTTTAGGAAACTGAAGGGGACGTGTAAAGTTAAAAGGTTTTTTGTTTTTTATTTATTCCATGCTTTTATATTGGAGATTTTAGTTCTGGAAATTTATTTTTTACACATCAACTGACAAGTAACAAATTTGGTGCTGTGTGTGTCATTTTCCATAAACTATTATTTTATTACTACCCAAAACATTATCCTTAAAAAAAAGGGGTGGCGCAACTTCAAATCTTTCAACAAGTGGCTGACCTTGATAATTCTCTATTTCACGCCAAAATTAGGGGTTAATGCCTAATTTTTTTTTAATTAGACTTTTAGGTTGTTTTTAGAAAGAGAACGAGAATGTACATTCAGCTAGACACATTTTTATTAAGAAAATAGATTACTTTTGAATAAGTAAATAAATTGAAATTAAATTATAAATACAATAACATGGCATAAGTAAATAAGTAAATGAATAAATTTTTTTTTTTTTGTTATTATTGAATTCATGAACATGTCACATGTTACAACTCACAGCTCACATGTAATTGCTTACTTTTAATGTGGTTCGTTGATGGGTTATTGTTGGAGTATATTAGTCAAAAGAATATATGAAAAAGTTTGCCTTCTTTTAGATGACCATGACACTATTTTTATAATATTTTGTACATTACTTAAATTACAAACTATTTTGAGTTTTAAATTCTCCAAAAGCATATATTTATTTTGTTAATTTTAAAAGAAATATTAATTTGGTTTTTGTTTTTTAATCCTTAAATTTATATTTAATGAGACGTATTAAAAATAATATTCAGGTGTATAATATTTTAAAAATTAATTAATTATTAATATAATATACACGTAAATTAGATTATGATCTAAGCAAATGAGGAAAAAGATTATGATAGAGAGATAGAAATGAAACTTGTTGTGAAAAGGGGAATGATTGTAATTGACCATCTAAGCCTCTACTCGTCAAGATTTTGAAGGTTGAACAAATGATAAACATGTTGTAATTGAATTTTTGTTAAAGAAGGATTCGTTAGTAAAATTAAGGTGAAAGCGTGTAACGTAATTAATGATAATTGTGGAGAATTTAAAGAGTTCCCCGCACGTTTCGCTTCCAAATTAAGGCTCCATTTTTACTGAATTTAATCTTTTTAATTTTATTTTTTTTCCAGATCATTTTTTTCCAATTTAGTTCCATCTGATATATATATACGTGAAAATTAAATTTACTATTAAACTAATATTATGTATTCACATTTATTTTATATTTTAAATAATCGTGTAAATAATGTAACGATTAATTAATTAATTTGATCACACAAAATGACCAAATAAATAAAGAATTTATACGGATTTACTCATTATATTTTTTAATAAAATCTAAAAATTAAAAAATAAAATTTATATAAAATCTAAAGAACTATTTAAATTTCAAAAATCCTCTTCTTCAACATAGAACCTAATCATTATCCTCTTTAGAAAGGCAATCATAGCAATAATTCTTCAACAAATAACCTAAAATGATTTCCAAAATAAATAAAAAATAGATAAAAGGTTTAAAATTTTCATATTTCTTTGTGGGTTTTGGTATTTGAATGGTTTGACTTCAACATTTGTAATGGTGCCCTCTTCCATGGACTGATTTCACCATGGAAACATTTTCTGGCCATTAGGAATTCATCAAACCAAGATAGTTAGTATCGTAATCATTTTTATATTGACATAGGTATGAATCCATATTGATTAATTTCAAATATAAAATACTCATTAGTTATGGAGTTAAATTATTATTTATTGGAATTTAAATTTTTTGTATGTCTTATATTTAACAATTGTTACTACATTGACGCTTGGACTAGGTAATTATTATCACATTAGAGCTTAAACTTTTTTTGTTCAAATTAGTCTTTGAACTTAACAATTGTTCTCACATTAGAGTCTGAACTTAGCAATTGTTCCTATATTGGGGCTTAAACTTTAGGATTTTCAAGGACTAACTTAGATCATAATAAAAAGTTAAAGTCTCAATGTGGAAATAATTGTTAAATTCAAGGCTTAACTTAGATAATAAAAAAATCTCACACCCTAATGTAAAAAACATTGTCGAGTTAATTGCCAAGTCTAGAGCCTAACTTAGATAAAAAAAAACTCAAAACTCAATATGAAAATTTTTGCTAAGTTTAAACCCAAAAATATTATTTAACCCTTAATTATATAATATACTCGTCAAATATATACAATATTTCCTAATAAACTTCACAAATATAATTCATTATTTAATAAATTCAAAATAAAAAATACATCCAAAATAAGTGGTAAATGGTTTTCACTTTGGAGTGCAATGTTGAGAGTTTAGACTTGAGAAGAGTTAATATTTAGTAAACAAATAATAAGGTAGTGTTTGGAAAACTACTTAATAATTGTTTGTAATTATACAACGATAACATGTTTGTATAATTATGGTAATTGGTGGGTCTCATTGAGTTGGGTGTAATTCAGTGGTCCAATTATACTTTCCAATTCTTACAAGAAAAATGAGAATTAGAGTAACTACGCAGTAATTACACTTAAATCTAATTTTTAAAATTATTTTATACAAGTTATAAAATTATATTATAAGCATAAACATATATGAGTGTTTGAAATGATTATAATAAAAATATATATATATATTATAAATTTTAAAAATTATCTTATAAAAATATTTTATGTATTTTATAAAGTCATAACAAAAATTATATTATTTAAATCTTAAAAATTTTCTAAACTTATGGCAAAAAATTTATTATATAAAATCATTTACATATTATAAAAGTTTTATAATATATTTATTTAAAAAATGACCAAAAAGTATGAGCATAACTTATTTACGAGTTCATGCTATATACAATAAAAATAATATATTTATTCATAAAAAATGCCATAATTTTTTATTGTAACTTATTTATAAAAATAATTTTCTAAATATAAAATTATACTACTTATAAGAAGTGCTATGAAAGTTATTTGGAAATTTATAAGAACTTATTTATAAATGTTATATATTATAAAATTTATATTATTTTACTTAAATTACATATTATAAAATGGATATAACCTAACATAAGTCTTTCTCCAAATTAAGCTTATATAAATTTTTATAATTAAAGTCACAAACTATTTAGATTGTGAATCTAAATATTATAAGGTCGATGCCAATTATGCAAAGACAAAACGTTTTATTGCACCATATCGCGGAGTATAATACTATATGAGAGAACGATGCCAAACACAAGAAACATAGACAACTCGCGAACTCTTTAATTTGAAATATTCAAGGCTTCAATAATGCAATTGAAAAGACATTTGTTGTTCTAAAAAATATTTCTCATATTAAAAACATCACCTTAGTATAACATAAAAAAAAGGTTAGATCATACTAGCATATTATATATTTCAAAACTTCATCATATGAGGAATTGAGATGATTTATACTTTGAAAAGCATATGGAAGAAGAAGATATTGATAATCTTAATGATACAAATTCAAATTTAGATGATGATGATGAACTTGACCAATAACCAACAAATGATTATAAATAACATATATTAAATATTAAAGAGAGGATAGCCTAATGAATAGACTTATTCATAGGTCAAACTACCCACCCAAAACTAAAGGAGTTTGAGCAAAAATATTAGGCCCAAAAATTGGGCTTAGGAAAAAAATTAGCCCCGTTTAAAGTATGGGTTGGGCTTAAGCATAAACATTCAAGGCCTCGAGCCCAACCCGACCTAATCCAACCCATTTTTAAGTTAGTAATGTTTTATGTTATGTTATTTTTATATATTATGTAATTTATAACACATAAAAATTATCTATAGTAGTATACAATGGAGTTAAATATAAAATTGGTATCCGAACTTGTACACTTCGCCCAAATTGGTACTTATGGTTTTTTTTGTCCCAGATCGATACCCGAAAATTTTTTCCGTCCACTATATTGGTACTCAAGCTTAATGTCGTTACTTTTTTCTACTGACATGACAACACCAGCCATTTGCGCACCGCCACATGGATTGATATTTGCAGCTTTTTCTTTTTATTTTCTTTTTCATTTTTCCTTTTTTTTCTTCTTCCTTTTTCTTTTCTTCTTTTTTCTCTTTCCTTGTAACACCCTTACCCAACTTGATCACCGCCTTCGATTAATGAGTGTCACAAATGAACGTACTTAGACTAAGCACAATTTTTTAAACTTAACAATTTTAAGGATTGACTACTTCTTACAACAGAAACCTTAAACTAGAATAAGAACTTACTATCCCTATTTTTAACTCTAAGGAAACTATTTAATTACAATATATTTAACTCTAATGCGAAGCCTCTAAAGATCCCCTTTTCTATGTGCATGACACCATACTAACAATGATCTTCGGTCTAGCTTGGTCCCTCCTCAAGATCTTTAATCACCTTTGAGTCCTACAAACATAAGCCAAATTTCTACAAGTTCAAAAGAACCTTGTGAGTTTCTTTAATGTATTACTCAAAAATAAATCCCGCCTTGCAGAGACATTAAATGAATAAGACTAAACATGTCTAACTCCTATTTGTTTGAGACGTTTTCCCTTAATCTGGAATGGCTGTCTTTGATTCTTTCTCGAGCATGTCTATTTATAAAATGATCGCCAAACGGTCTACCCCTAATCCATCCTATAGACATTTGAATAGTTTAGAAGATTCTTAGATGCCTCGCCAAAACTGCGGACTTTATCTTTTCCTTACGACAGTTCTTTCTTTCATCCATCCCCTATCAAAGATGTTTATCTACTCATAACTTTTAATCTCACAAATTGGTAGTCGGTTACCAATATGAATTCTCTTTCCCACCATAAACTTATAAGACAATCCCGCTACTTTCCTTCTTAATGACCTATTTGTTATGCCTTCTTTAGCGATTAATGCAAACCAGCTTAGTCCTTGATGGGCTCTATTTTCTTACCTCAATTATGAAGGATTTACAGACATTTCATTAGTGGATTTAACTAATGAAAACCCACGCCACTCTGACAGACTAAATCTTATTTTACCTTTTACTTCGGGTTGAAATGTTAATTGGATTTCTTCTTTGTAATTTGCCCTATTTGTGATACCCCGCTTTTCAAGCATAACATGTTCTTCTGCAGTGGACCATTTTGATCCTCAACAATATATTGTTGACTAAGCGATCATTTGAGTTACTGTTTATTTTACATGATGTTTCCCTTCGGAACTAACTCTATGACGGTTATACTTGCAACAATTTCCTCTTTGAAAGGAATAGTCTTAACAGGCATAACTGTCATTCGAATATTCTTTATTAGTACCTCTTCTCATATATAGTTTCATTCAACACCCTTTGGCAACTCTTAATGGCGGATTCGTATCTGTGAAAATCTTCTTTTGTTTGACTATACCGCAAACATTACTGACACGTCATTCCCATATTTGAGTCTTGCAGGGTTGCCACCTATATACCCTTCTGGCTTCCACAACTACTAATTTGGCAGTCTTTTCCCACTTATGTTACCTTTGCCCTTCTCGACAGATTTCTCAATTCCACTGGCTGGCTATCGCTTGTCAAAACTTGAATTTTTCTTCAAATTCATTTTTCCTTGTTTATGTGATTTTCCATAATTATTGACAATTTACCCCGTGTTTAGCGTCTTGACAGGCTACCTCGTTTTTAATTTCCCGATGAACTCTCTATGTCACTGTAGCCGAGATATAGTCTTACACATTTTTAACCTCATGTTTAACGTCTTGGCGGACTTTCAATGCTGCCATGGCCGAACCATAGTCTTACATATTATAAACTCATGTTTAACGTCTTGGCAGACTTCCCCGAGTTTATTGTCCCGACAAACTTCACAGGTTATCATAGTTGAGCTATGATCTTAAACAATATAACCCCATATTTAAGGTCTTGGCAGACACTGTTGGTTGCCATAGTCGAGCTATGTTTTACACCTTAAACCTCATTGAGGTGTCCCCCGACTATGGTCTTACATAATATAACCTCATGTTCAATGTCCTGGTGGACTCTATTGGTTGTCATAGTCAAGCTATGGTCTTACACTTTAAACCTCTTTGAGGTGTCGCCCCGAAAGACCTTATCGTCGTCACGGTGTCGTTCCATAGAACCTACTGACCGTTATCGCAATGTTGCTTTATAAAACCTAATAATCGTCGTCACGATATCATTTCGATTCACATTTAACCTTGACGCTCAAATACCGCAATGTCGTCACCACAAGGCCGGAGCTTTGCACATCAAGGTTTGCACCTAGCAACATTGTATGGCAGAATCTTAATGGACTGCCTAAAATGGGCTTGGGTTAGCCATTAACAAATATGGACGGGCTTGGGCAAGATTTTAGGCCCATATTTTGGGCCCAAGCTGAGCTTAGGCAAATATAAAGTGTGTTAATATCATGCATAGGCTCAACCCATTAACACCTCTACCAACAAATATGCACTAGAACAATTAGATAAAATTATATATAATATTTATTTTTCTTATTATTTTATTAGTAATCATATTCTCAACTATTTTCTTAAACTTATATATAATATATATATGATGATTTGATTTTAATTTTATTATTTCTTTAGAAATTATGTTTATCATATTAATAATTTTATAATAATTAATATTTTTAAAATATAAATTATGCAATTATGCAATTATAAATTGTACTACCAAATATGACATAATAAATTACGATGTAAATACACCTTGATAGGCAAACACGTCTAGAGAATTACGTACAATTCTTTGTAGTTATAAAAGAGTAATAATTATACTTCCATCCAATTACTACGTAATCTTCAAACAACTCTAAATTTTTATTATTTATTATTTTTATTACTTAATTCAAATAGTAGTAAAAGTTTTGAAAGTACAAAACTTTCAACTTAAAACAAGTATATTGTGGTACATCATTTTCTGGTAAATTTTATGAATCTGCCAAATTTAAAAGTTATTTAGAGTTTTAGGTTAATTTTTCAATATTTAAGGAAATAAATTGATTTTGAAAAGAGAATAACAAAAAAAGCATGTTTTCAACTGAGGTGGTAGGAAAGTACATCTCGTAAGACGCGTTTTCTGAAAAAAGTTTTTGCAGGATGCATTTTCTTTTAACATATTAACTTTTTTGGTCAGATGGTTAAATATTAGTTATTTTATCTTTGAGTCTTAGGTTCAATCATTTTCCTACTCACATTTGTATTTTTTATTTCATATTATTTTTATTTTTTAAATTAATGTTTTGTAATGCATTAGCTCATCTGATTAGATAGTTAAATAATAATTATTTCATCATTGAGTCTCAAGTTTAATTCATTTTTAAGCGCATTTATATTTTTTATTTCTTCAAGTTTTTTTTAATTAATGTTTTTAATTAATAAATATATTATTTTAAATTTTAATTTTAATTCATATTTTAATTAATAACTCTTTTATTTATAAAATCAAATATTAAATATGTAGTTATATAATAAAATATATATTATATAAATAATTATTTTAAAATATTTAAAATTAATAACTCTTTTATTTATATAAATAAATTAATAATTATATAATAAAAATATATTTTTATAGTTATCATTATGTTAAATATATTTTATTTTTTAAAAACATCAACTAATTTTTGATATGCTTTTCTTTATATATAATATTTATATGTCAAATATTTATTTTGTGGGTATGGTTATTTCTAATATTATAAAATGAAATAATTATTTCAAATATAATTATTATTTTCATATGTAAAATATTTCAAATATTATTGTTTTTCGTCTACATTGTGGGTATGATATTTCAAATATTTTTATAAGTGAAATATTTCAATTAATTATCTTAAATATCATTATGTTTATATGTGAAATATTTTAAATACACATACAAAAATTTATAGTACTAAAATTTACTACGCTCATGATATGGATTCAAAAATAAATATTACACATATAAAAATTATCTTTACTAAAAATAATGATATTTGTAATAATTATTTGATTTTATAAATAAAATATTTATTAATTAAAAGATGAATTAAAAAACTTGAAAACAATATATTTATTAATTAAAAATAAAAGAAGGCTTGAAACAATATGGAATAAAAAATACAAATCGCTTAGAAGAGGAATCGAGCTTGGAATCCAATGATAAAATCAATATTATTTAACTATCTAACCAAAAAATTAATGAATTAAAATAATTAGTTAAAATAATAAAAAAAAGTTTAAAACAACATGGAATAAAAAATACATATGTGGGTAGAAGAGGAATCAAATTCGGAATCTAAAGATAAAAACTACTAACATTTAATCATCTCTCACGATGAAGCTTATCCCCCATTGTCTCACTGGCCGATCTCGACCCTTTCTATTTTGAGGTCATATCTAGCATTCAAAGTTTGCCTCGATTTGGTATCGCTCTTGCGGCCCACACCGAAACAGTGCTTTTACCCTTAGATGTCCAGTCAACTGCTACGCCTCAACGCATTTTGAGGAGAACCAGCTAGCTCTAGGTTCGAGTGGCATTTCACCCCCAACCATAACTTATCTGTTGATTTTTCAACATCAGTCGATTCGGACCTCCACTTAGTTTCACCCAAGCTTCATCCTGGTCATAGATAGATCAACCAAGTTCGGGTCCATAAGTAGTGACAATTGCTCTATGAAGACTCACTTTCGCTACGACTTCAGTGGGTTCCATTAACCAAGCTACTACCTATGAGTTGTCGACTCATTCTTCAATAGCCACTCGGTCAGAGCCCTAGGCTCCTCCCACTGCTTGGGAGCTTAAGATTTAATGATCTATTTCACTCCCCGACGGGGGTTTTCTTTTCACTCTTCCTTCACAGTACTATTTCGCTACAAAAAAAACTGATGTGTTAAAAAAAAACACATCCTTCTTTCCTGCAACTTCAGTTGAAAACACATTTTACAAGACGTGTTTTCTATTTATTTATATAAGATTGATTTATTTTTCTAAATGTTAAAAAAATCAACCTAAAATCGTACATAACTTTTAAAATTTTTTGCGGATACATCAATTTTTCGTTTTATTATAAGTACGAGATGTACGATCGGTGTAGGTGTGCTATTTACTACTCTGCATTTAACTTTTCGCGACTTCAGGGCCTGTGGGGCTGGGTAAATTTTTAGTTTATTTTTTCCTTTTTTTTTTCTCTTTAATTCTAAGGACAACTTCTTCCATTGACTCATGTTTTTTTTCTCTTTTTTCTTCAATTTTATAATGGAGAAAATTACTTTTTAAGTCAAGAAGATTAAATAATTATGGTGAGTTTTCTTGGATTTGAAAAATGATATTTTAAACAAATGGAAAATAATATGATTAAGAAAGAACCAAATTGTTTTTTGGTCAAATCTCAACAAGATTAAAGAAGAAATGTGATTTATTTTGATAAAAAAACAATTAAAAAGTTCTAAACCATTATAAATATATGATTTAACTACAATTAATTCTAAATCGATTCTAAGATATTTATCACCTATTACTTGCTGACACGTCAATATGGTTTAATTTCGTAATTAAATTATTACTAAATCATTATAAAAATTAAATAGATTCATAAAAATAATTAAGTGCAATTCAATTAATACATACAATTAACTCATGCATCGCACATAAATATAGTTTAATTTCGTAATATTTTTTTGATGAAAAGAAACAAAAGAACCAACTAATTAGTTACATCCATATGATCAAAGAAAGAATTTCTAGACTAATCCACCTCTAAGAAATTTCAAACCATAATAGTATTTAGAAATATTAAACTATAGGTGTTGAATTTATATTTATATGAAATTTACATTATGGTGATTCTCGTTTTGAAAGAATATTCCTTATTACTTTACTTTCGCTTTTTAAGAATAGAAATATTAATCTTTATTTGAACAGAGGGGTGATTAAAATTTTTGTTAGATATCTATTTGATATAAGTTAGAACTGCGTTATCTCTAGGGATGAGCGTTTGATCGAATCGAGTGAAAAAATTTTAAATTAATTAAGTTGACGAATTCTATTTTATCATTTTAACTCGATTTGAAATTAAAAAATTAAACATGTCAAATTAAAATCTTGTTACAAGATAACTAATTCCATATTAGAGTATATAAATTTGACATCATATATATTTAAAAACTTTTTCAAAGCAAAATAATAAAAAAATATTTTAGTATGATAAACTTGAATCATTAATTAACTTATTTAGATCCTCAAAATTATTATTCTAGAAAATTTTTAATTTTAAACTTTTTATATATATTTTAGATTTTTTTAATTTTATAAATATTTTGAATTTTAAAAATTATTTTGAATTATTTCGTAAATTTTGTTGAGAGAGATCAATTTGCTTATTTTCAAACTTAACAGGGACCAAAAGGGTATTTACACCAATCTGATATTCAAATTATTCGAGTTATTCGAATTGTAAAATTTAACTCGATTCGAACTCGAAACTCGAATTAATTATTCGAGTTGACTCAAATAACTCGAGTAACTCGAAATTTAAATTCTTTTTCAATTTTTTCGAATCGAATCGAGTTTTGCTTACCCTAGTTACATCCATCCCCTTAGTATTATATCAAGAAAAAAAAGAAAACACTAGCAAAAATCATGGAAATTGATTTAATATAAACTATAATAATATGGGGAGTTGAAATTTCTTTTTTTAGTAAAATTGTATTATATTTTGGATTTATTTTGTTTAATGTTTAATGATAAAGTTTTAATGTTTGTTAATTAAATGATACAACATTGGTGCTATTAATGTTTATTATTATCATTAATAATTGTTGGTATGGTATTCTCAACAATTTAATAAATGATTGCAAAGTTTTCAATATTCTTATTAGGTATATCCTTTTCTTTTACATTAATATTCCTTTCCTTTTACATTATTCTAAATGTATCTTTCATTTTCACTTTCAACTTTTCCACTTTCCAGGTTTTTAATATTAGCTGTACTATCTTCTTTTTATTACTTATGTAAAATATTAATTTTAATAAAATAAAAATCAAGAGAAAATATTTGGTACAATGGAGTTTCTAAACTCTACAAGAATATTAAAATAAATATTTTTAAAAATAGACACATATTAAATTTTTAAAATTAATTTTGAAATAAAAAAGTATCTGTCAGTGTTTCAAACACTAACCCTTAAATATATGTATTTTTGTGTTTTATTTTTTAAAAATAAAAAATAATCTTGTTAGGATCGACTCGATTAAACAACGAACAAAAGAAATAGCGGGAAAAAATTGAGCAATTAAACACACAAATTTAACGTGAAAAAAACTCCAAAGAGGATAAAAAACCACGGGCAAAGATAATTTACTATAATGGCAAAAGAACGAAGAGTACAAAAGATGGAGATAAAAACTAAATCCCGAAAACCTGAAAACAAAGAACCCTCAAAACGTAAACACAAAATTCTCTAAATGTGTTATGAGTTCTAATCTCTAATGGGTGTGTATTCTAAGGTTGTAAAAGAGCCTATTTATAGGCTAAATTCATAAGTCAAATAATAATAAAATTATCTAAACTAATCAGTGTTTGATTGAAACAAGTAAACAGAGTTTAACTGAAATATTATTTCTCAAATTTGACTGAAAATAAGAGTCATATTTAACAAATCTAAAGTAATTAATTACTACATAAAGTTAACTATTATGCTGCTCTGAAAATAAAAAAACTAATTACATATATTTTGTTCATTGAATTATATATATATTTGAAACATACACTTCTATAACTTTTGATTAATATTTTAATGAGCCAATCATCTTATTTGATGTCATATTTATGTAGTGGCGAAGCTAAAAATTTTTGGAGCATAGTTTTATGATAGTAAAATACAATTTCACTATTTTAATAGCTATATCTTTATAATCTTTAAAGAATTAAATCAAATTTTATTATTTTTAAGGGTCAAAATACAATTTTATCATTACTAATTTAAAATTTTATAAATTATTAAAAGCCTAAATGAAAAAAAATTCATTTTAAGGGATTGGGGCATCTACCAACCCCCTTGGCAGTTGGCTCTACCACTGTATTAATGTAAATCATATATATTAAATTGAGTCATTTAAAAGGATGAGTATTTGACACACTAGTAGTACACTTTTTAACGCCACAAGCAGAATTATAAATTTGCCACATATTCCATTTCTTTTATATATTATCACTTATGCTTTAGAATTTTAAATTCTATTGGCGGTATCCAAATATTTTCTCAAATTAAACATATTTATTCATTTGTTTCCAATAAAAATACTCTTTTTGAAAGATACATAAAATAATTTCAACTATTAAATATATATTAAAATAATATTTTTCCGCTATTATATTGAATGGATGTGACATAAATATCGAATTGAGTAAAAAATTTACATATATGATAAATATAATCATATAAATAACTTTAACAATCAAATTAATAAATATTAATTATTAAAAAATATGAAAGCATATAAATATACTTATGCTTCATTTAGTAGGAGTATTATTTATTTTAATATATGAGTTAGTAACAAACTAATTTCAATTGATAATTTTAGTTACTCACATGACTCGTTTTGAGAAAAGAGAAAGATTTTTTTACTTATCTTAAAAATGTTTACGAACTTTTCCTCGTTTTTTTAGTTTCAAATTTAAATTTGTACAAACTTTTTTAACTTTATATCTAAATATTGTAATATATAAAATAAATAAATATTTTATTATATTATTACACTAGTAATTAAACGGGCATTAAATTTTACTTTATATAACTGGATTTCACTCTTAAACTTAAAACTTAAAAAATAAATACATAATATATATTTTGGGTGACTATTTGGTACACTAATAGTGTAATTTTTAATTCCACAAATAATTTTAAAAATCAATATATATTTGTTAAAAATATTTATTTATTTTAATATTTTATATCTATATCCATCCCTAATTTTACACGCAAAATCTAGAAACCCCACTTTTTACGTTCTGAGTAGAAAAGGTGGGTGAGATTGGGCCGAGGTTGTTGACGGGTGACTTTGAATTTATTTTGGTGGAGTCTGCCGGCTTTTTTTTTTCCAAAAGAAAGGTTCAACCTTCCAAAAATAAATGAAAAATAAAACTTGGAATATTCTCCTTTACCGCATTTTATATGTTTAAACTTAGAAGTTTTATTTGCAATAAATTTATTTGTGTAATTGTAATTATTTTTAATCTCTATTAATAAAATTTTAATATTATAATTTAGGCAAATTATTTGGTACAAAGTTTTTAGGCGAGGTCAAGAATTGATAACTATCTTATTAAAAATATAATAAAATATTAAAAAATAAATATTTAAAAAAGGATATATATCTTTTGACATATCTTCTATCCAACACACAAATAAAAAGATAATACGCTTGATGCACTTGAACCTATGTCCTTTTACATTAATAATAATACCGATATCAATCATTTTTAAACTTACTTATAGGTATAAAAATATATACTACTAAATACTCACCCTAAAATATATTCTATTCTTTATACCAAAAGTTGTAAACCTTTTCAAATTTCCTTTTCACTATTTGGTTTACTTTAATAAAGAAGAAAGAAAGTTGAAATGGAAGAAATAAAATAACATAATGAAAGTGTTTCAAAGTAAAAAGGTGTTGATGAATTGAATGGGGTTAAAGTTAAATGATTTTCATTTTTGAATTTTCTAAAGTTATTTATAAATTACTATATTATGGTTATTCCAAAATATAATTATTTAAAATGTTATATTTTTTCCTCAAAAACTTATTATGTTTTCTTCAATAGGAAACTTATTATAAATATAAATTTAAAATACTAAAAATAATTCTTTTGTTCCTTCTCTCTTCTCAAAAATATTTAAAAATAATTCTTTTGTTCATATTTTTCCTAACATGTACCATAAAAGTTAGAAGTTAGTATTTATTGTGTGGACCATAGGTTATAAATACTTACAATGTAAACACAGTTTGAATACATTTGGCATAGGTTTATATAAATTTTACTACATTCATTTATTTATTTCATTATCTATGTTATTTTTTTATGATATGTTTTATTTTAAACTCATTATTGTATCTTTCATCGAAAAAGATCATTATTGACAAACAGTAATAAAAATATTAGTCTCAAACAAATGACTCATGGTCACATTCTTTTTCATAAACCATACAATGTCGGTGGGAGATTATCATTTAGTCTTTATTAAGTTATGAATTCCATTATTGTAAGTAAATTTTTTACTTAAAATATTAAAAAATATTGAGAGAATACCTTTTAGCATACTCAACATAGTAGTTTTTTGGCTCTATTACCAATTGAATTTAGGTTTTAATATATTAAAATATACAAGTTACATAGATACAATTAATTACTTATTCAAGATTGAGGGAAGTTACACCATGAATATTATAAGTGAATAGATCCATAAATGGATTCAAGATAAATTCAACTTGGGTCATGTTCATTGTATTGTTAATCTAGACAATCACATTTATGTCTTTATATTTTAGGAAGTCATTCGATCCAATACCCAAGACAAAGCATCCTCTAACTTGACTTGATAAACAACATAATAGTCCCTTGAATCAATTTGCTCAATTTTGATTTTTAGACTATGGACCATTTATATTACCTAATAATATAAATTGTCTTCTTACATCACAACCCGATCACATGAAAAAAATGTAATATTAATTAAACGTTAGGTAATCATTGAGCTAATATTTGTATATGCATTTTGCTTTTCATACAAAAAAGCATTGAGGACAAAAATATAAAAGATAAAAAATTTTAACTATTTACTAACCAATCTATTGAAAAATTACAAACATTATTGTCGAAATAACTACACTAAATTCACTAGATTCCAAGAAGTTGATGTATGCTACTTTGTATTTTGATGCATTATTAGGTATTACATATGTTGGTAAAATGTGGGGTTTATGCCTAGTACATTTTGGTATGTTTTGCATGTTTTGCTTCATAGTTTTGGCATATTTTCTGCAAATCTAGGGTTGGGTATATCTTTTAAGTTGAGTATCGATACTCAGACTCCTAATTTCAGTACCTCAAACAGTAGCCAAAATTTTGAACCAAGAGAGACAAATATCGGTACACGATCCCGAGTATTTGTACTTCTGGTCGAGTATGAGTAGAACCCCTAGGAGTTTCGGTACTCCAAGACATCGAAGCTTACTGTTTTAGGAAATATTTTGAACAACTATTTGATAAGTAAAAATCAACAACTATCTACTTGTAAATATACTCTCCTAAGATTTTGTTGATTGATTCCCTCATCCATGATTGCAAAATTATGTTGACGAGTTTCCAGTGTAGTCATAATTAGCATATCTACCGGGAAGATAACCAATACGTTCATGCTTTTTGTAATTATTCCTGTCAACATAAACATAACAAAATAAGTGGTATCAAGATCCAGAATTTGAGTTTTTGTGTTAAGATCGGAAGGTAAGCTTTTGGTACAAAATAGAACTTCGACTGAAATTATTAAAAAGAAAAAATATGGATTATGATTCAAAGAAAAGCCTCTTGGGCCTTATCATCACAATGTTGGAGAATCCATTTTCCAATGGAAGTTTTGCTCGAAACTCCAACATTAGACATTTCTATCAGTAAGTTTCTTCATCATATATTTAGTAACACAAACATGTTTCTTGGTGAAGAACATATTGTTTCAGTTTGTTCTTCGAAGTTTTTGCTGTCATTTGTAACTCTCTATGTGAACTCCGAGCAGATTAAAAGGCCATGAACTGCTATTTTACTTCAGATAAATAAGAATCAACTATGGCCATTGCATTGTTCAAAGAAAAAAAAATGAACTAGCTTGGTAAATAAATCAGTGTAAAATTGTTAGCAATCAAACAAGGAAGTTATTGATAGTTGGTAAGAAATGGTCACTTAAATAAAAATGAAAAAAAATGGCTCAGCTGGCTCCATTGTAATAAAGAATTTATTGCTGCCATCTTTATCAAATCTGATAGTAGGGAGACTGTTGAGGGGAGGTTGGTTCAGACTCTTAACGGAAAATATTGTTCTCGTGTCGGGGTTTAGTCTCCTGTATTTCAAGAAGAGCTCAAAGAGGTTCACAGAATTTAAGGAGCGCCTTGGTTGATTGAAATAAGACCTAAAAGCTTGCAAGGACTTGGTTGGTGGTTTGAACCACGGTAGGCACAATATACATAATTAATATTACGCACAATAGTACATTATTGACACCTCTTCTGTGAGCTTATAGGTCGTATCTCCACCAATCAATGAGCTCCCAAAATTCTATGAAACCTTTTGGGCTCTCTTCGAAGTATGGGAGACAAAACCCTAACATGAGAACATTACTTTCTGTTGAGGGTCCGAGACCAACCTCCCCTCAACAGAGACAAAGTGCTCCTTATCGGCAACGTCGTTGGAAGCAATTCTTAGGTTTGTCAATTTGCAATGTGCAGACACTATTGCCATTTGCTGAGATCCATATAGTCTACAAGGTGTCAGGGTCCTCAGGGAAGAGTAGCCTCAGTATAGCATGTATTTGAGAATGGAGTGGATGCGATACATCACCAGAAACGAATTCTGTTGTCCTACCGTCAACCTCGATCATGCTGCAACCTGGTTCTTTCTTGAGTCCTCTATCACCGATCATCCTACGGATCCTATAACCATCTTCACTTTTCTGAGAACTAAAGTAAATGTTGGATAGCTGCACAAGAGCTGCATCTTCTTCATCCTTGTCACAATCTTCAACCTCTAGAAGCTCTTTAACAGCAAGCTCAGCTAGCTCGACATTGTTATGAATCCGACAACCATTCAACAAAGCGCCCCAGACCGATGCGAGTGGTTTCATAGGCATTCGTTTTATGAGCTTTAGAGCTTCATCAAATCTACCTACCCTGCAAAGCAAGTCCACCACACAACTATAATGTTCATGTTTGGGCATTATCTTATATTGATGTTCCATGTTATTCAACAAAAATAAACCCTCCTCAGCTAAGCCTGCATGCCTACATGCTGTTAAAACACTAAGAAGAACAACCCCATCAGGCCTAACACCATAAGTTTGCATCTTTTCAAAATAATGAATGGCTTCCATCGCATGACCATGAACTGCAAAACCTCCAATCATGGCTGCCCATGAAAATACATTTCTTTTAGTCATCCCTTGGAAAACTTCCATGGCCAAGTCTAAACATCCACACTTTGCATACATATCAACAAGAGCTGTTCCAGTAAACACATCAAGTCCCAAATGATTTTTCCTTTTCTGCAAATACTCGTGAATCCATCTCCCTTCCCAAAGATTCCCACTTTGTGCACAAGCTGTCAAAGCTGTGGTCAAACAAAACTCGTCAGGCTCCAAACCGTAAACCAACATTTCCTTAAACAAACCCAAAGCTTGAGTCCCTAAACCACACCGTATTAACCCACTCATAACCACATTCCACTTAATAACATCAACGAAAGTAATTTCATCGAACACTTTCCTTGCATCACCCCACAGCTTGGTTTCAACGTAAAGCCTAATAACCCCTGTTTGAACATAAGAATCCGATGAAAACACTCCGTTCTTAAATACCCAGTTTTGGATTTGCTTTCCTGAAATCAAAGAACAAGCTTTGGCACAAGAAACAAGAATCGAGCTAAAGGTTTGGCAATCGGGTCTTAAAGTTTCTTCATTTAAGAGGAGATTGAAGTACTGAAAGGAAGTTTGAGGGTGAGGGCTGTTACAGTGAGCTTTAATGAGGGCATTGTAGAAATATAAGTTAGGATTTTGAAGCTGGTTGAAGATGACGGAAGAGTAGTGGAGGCCGAGGCTAGTTAAAAGAGAGGTGAGGGAGGTGATTAGTTTGCTGATGATATAGGGGTTTTGGTGGAGGCCATGGGTGATTAAAAGGGCGTGGATTGGCTTGATTTGAGCTGTTTTGTTGCAGTGTTTTAAGAGGGTTAAGCACCGGGTCCAGGCTTGGGTGGTTGTGCTGGGGTGGTGGCTCATGGTTGGGTTGGGGGTTTTGGATATTGGGGTGTCACCTATGAGCTAAAGGGTCTAGTGGAAGCCTTTAAGGATATAAAATTTGGGTGTCAATTAAGCTCAATTAGCTTGCTCTAACATTGTCTATCATTTGGAAAATTTTCTGAAATTCAAACACCATTATTCAAAGTTTAGGTTGTCTGAAATATATCTGGAAATCTTCCTTTAGATTCCATTGTAAACTGCAAGTGTTGAAAAAAAAGAAAAAAGAAAAAAGAAAAGAGATGGTAAACTGTATGTAAAAGCAAATGGTGTTATTGATATTAAAAACTACTTTTAAGAAGGAAAAATGTTAGATTTTAGATATTAAAGTATAATTTATTGTACTTTATTATTAATATTTTGATATATAAATATAAAACTTAAATGTAATTAAGTGATTAATATAATTTGTTTATAAAATTTAATTTGAATATCTAAATTATATTATATATAGTTTTGAAAGATTTAAATGTTAAAATATAACCAATATTACAATTTCAAACATGTAAATTTATCAGACATGTGTATCTGTGGAAATCATATATTTAAAATACATGTGTGTATTTATAATTAACATATGATGAATAATAAAATGTAAGATTTGAAACTAAAACAATAACACATATGCAACATGCACAAAATTAAAATAAAAAAATTTAAACTTTGAGTAAAAGAAAATTTAAATTATGACATTAACTCATTCGACGATATTATCAATAAGATTATGGCATACTCACGATGTGAGTGAAAATAATTATACTATATATTTGTTAAGAGCTCACATAAAAATTAGATGTTCCTCGAGTTGAAATGGTAAAGTTAAGAGAGTGAATGCTCGATATTTTGGGTATAAATCCCAATCATAAACATCAATTTTTTTCTCTAGATTTTATATAAAAAGATAAAAATGTTAGAAAAATCAGCTCACCAACCCTTAATTGGCTAATAGGAAGATAAGGTGATAGCTTTTAAAATTAGCATAATAGCAAATTTAGCCCTCAAAGTTTACACGTTGTGTCAATTTAATGCTAAATTTTAAAAATTTAACTCTCAACGTTTGCACATTACCTAGTTTTATCATATTTTTACACAATAATATAATTCAATACATAATGTGCTAATTAGAAATAAAAGCAAAATATTTTACAAAAAAAAAAAAAACTGTTTATTATTCAGTTAAATAATCTTCAAATACATCACTTATACTTCAAATAGCTAAGAACTTGATATTTCAAATAGCTAAGAACTTGATATTTCATAGTGACAATTAATTCATTTTTTTGTTAGCTTGAGTTTGGCTGCCATTGATGAAGTAAATAAAAACTTAATTGTTTTTAAGTTGTTAGACTTAAAATTTGGTTGAATTAATGAAGTGAATACTTTTTATTTTGAAGGAATTGAATTGACTATTTTTCAAAATTTGAGTTGTTTTGCTTTTTGTTGTTTTTCATTTTCTATTAAGTCAAACCCGATAATAACGTCGCAAAAGAATGAAGTGGCAGAACTCTAAACACCCCTATTTACCAACAAATGATGTTGGCTTGGTGATCGGTAATGTGAGTTAATTCATGGCTTTATTTGAACTCATGAGGTCTCTAAGCAGTTTAGCTTATTCATTTCTCGAACTCGGTTAAGTTTATTGTGACTCCCATTTTGGAAGTTGATTTCAAAGGCACTTGCATTTCCCTTTTAATAGTGGGTTAGTTGAACGAGTGATGAGGCTCTTTGTGTTTGTCGAAGACAATAAAAACGACGACGATAATAACAAGAACAATTGAGTTGAACCAATGTCTAACGATTCAAATGCGAATCTTATAAACTTGTTCAAAAGTGAACTAGTGAAGACCGAGTCATCTAGCTTTTAGTGTTCAGTCCAACGGTGGAGAACCTGATGTCAAGAGAAAAGAATAAAAAAAATGTGTAAAATATTATTTTTTGGTATTTCTATTTTTGGTATATTTCAAATCAAATTTAGTTGATAAAAATGTTTTTTAGTTTTTTAGGTGATAGGGTCATAAAGAAAAAGTAAACCTACAAAAAGGATCAAATTACACTATTTAAACATTGACGGTTTAACTTTTTAAAGGACTAAATTGACACAATACATAAATGTTGAGGGCTAAAGTTGCTATTATACTAATTTTAAAACCTACCACATCATCTTCCCATTATCTTTTAACAACTGGTGACCATAAAAGAAAAAAAATCAAATAGTTGGGTATAGCGGTGAGTATTCCTGCCAGTCATGCAGACTACCTGGGTTTGATCCCTGAAAATGGTGCTAGAAACTTGACGAGGCCCTATCGCACTTCACAAAATCATGCAAATAACAACAATTTTCAACAATAAACATGCATGAGATCTCTACTGCAAACACTAGGAGTCAAGTTACAATATAGATTTTCTTTTACAATGAAATATCAGTGAGTATTTCAAGGATCATACTTAAGGGAGAATGAATATTGACAAGAACACTGAAGAATTTCTATGTTATACAAAAGTCTGTCAATCTAATAGAAGTCCAAGTTATTGAAGTGATCCATATTGAGTGTTAACTAACTAGATTACTAAATTTGATTGTTAAAATCTTAAAACTATGATTTATTGTAATCAATGACTTCTCATGAGATTATAATAATGATCGGTTGTTCTTCCTATTGTTAATGGCTTCACACTCAATTGATATTAATGTTATGTCTCACTTTTAAACGATATTTCCTTTCGATCTTAATCGACTAAAAGGAAAACTTTTATGATCTCTTCTCGATCTCATTTGAGTAAGCGTCTTACCTTTCAATTTTAGACGTTTTGCTTAATTAATTTACTTTTACCCAATAAAAACTCCTTTTAATCTCTCCTATCTAAATTTTTACCTAGGTTTGTAAAGCCTAAGTTATTAAGCTCATCAAATCAATTGCACAATTAATGCATTAACGCCAATATCATGAAATAATCACGTCAGCAACAATCCAAACAATCAATCACTTAAATGAATTTAGCTCATAATCATATGAAGCACATCCACAAACATGATCTCCATATCAGGATTTAAGAAATTGCAGTAAAGAAAAACAAGATTGAGTTTAGACATGCTCATTCAAGAAGAAAACTGCCCCTTCATGAATATCCATTGAAGCCCAACATGATCTCCTTTCCAATCTCATTGCCCACCATAAATTGTAGTAAACCAAAGTATAAAACTAAAGATTTGATTACTAAATGAAGATAAGTAAGTTTACAACTGAAAACTAAAGAAAAGAAAATTACAAGAGAAATTAAAATAATACGTGTTAATGTATTTGAACTCACGTCCTCCTATACTGACAACAATATCAACATCAATTGACGACTTAATTCTTAATTTCTATGGTTGAAATTTTTACTTTCGTGTAACTAAAAACAATGTTTTGTTATTCATATCTTATTCTAACATATGAAAAGAATTTCCATTGTTTATGGCTTTATGAAACCATCATTTTATTATGATTTGGGCAGCATTTGGCAAAATCTTTTAAAGAGAATTGGGAAGAAAAATGTTGATGTTTAAAATTGTTTTTTTCTGTGTGGAAGAATAAAATACAAATCTGCAACAAAACCATTACAGAGTAAATCGATTGATCCTCCAAATCAAATCTCACATCAAAAAATGGTCCAAAAAGGAATTCTTCTACATCTCTGCTAACTGCAAAAAGATAAGCCTTTGAAAGAAACAATTAAGCAGATGAAAAAACATGACTAAAATTAAAAGAAAAAAAAAAACCCTTTAGCTTTAAATGAATGAAAGAATTGGAATTTGCCTCATTCCATTGCTGTTAGCAGTTTCTAGCAACAAGCTAAGGTACAAGTTGAAAGTTCCTTCACATGTTTCAAAGCCATAAATCATCTGCCACTGGTAAAAAATGAAGAAGAAATTATTAGTCTATAGAAATTAACAACTATGTTTCTTGGATTCTTTATTTTTTGTTGATCGCGTGGTACTGTGGAAGTTTTTATACTAAATATGAGATTGCATTTTACTTTTCTATAAGGATCAATTTTTAACACTTTAATCTAACGCATAGGTATTAGTTTACCCTTTTTTGAGCAGAGGTATCATATCAAAGATTTCCTTACCTTTAGATGATAGAGGAACCAGAACAACATGCATTGCGGTATTGTTGGGAGGAAGCTGCAAACGAAGGGGATAAAGGTTGCCATTCAAAGGGTTACGAGAACAAAGAGAAAACTCTTCTTTCACAACATTCTCTTCTTTCAATGCTTTCTTCAAATCATCAACCCCATTCCCTTTAAATATGAATTTACGCTCTCCAATATTTTGGTCAATATCACCATTATCATCAACTACCTCATACTTAATAATCCTTCCTTCAGATGCCTTTGGTGATCCATTTCCTGAGTCATCTTCCTGCATATATATATAAAACCCAACAAAATTACAATCAATAATACGACATCCTAAGCTTAGATGGACTGTATGTCAGACTTCACCTCATTTTTAGACATTCTAGAGCCTCTAAGTGAAATTGTTGGAGGTGAACCAGTATCAGAATTGTCAAATCCATCAGCTTGTACTTGAACAGGAGGAGGTGGAGCAGGGAGTTTATCTTGGTGGCGAAACCTTAAAATATCAACTTGCCAAAGTATCCAATCTTGATGTGAGGTTCTATAAGGAGTATCATGTGTAATGTGGTTCCTCCATGGTGGTATCCCACCATTTGCTCGTAAATATTGGCCATAACGAGTTTTTAGCCGAACCCTGGAACCTTCTTGAATAGGTTCCCATTCAACCGAAGAATCCAATCGTTTTGGCAATGTCTGCAACACTTTCTTCCCTGTCATCCCCAATAGGAACGGCATGTTTGAAGCCGTCAAGTATTTACCGTAACAGCTTTTAAGACGAACATGGGTGGAATTGAACTGCACGAACTCCACCGTCCATCTCGCGTTCCGCACAGTTCCGCCTCGCTCTTGGGAAACAGTTTCCTCATCATCCTCTGCAAGCAAGTATTTGTCATGGATGCTACGTAATCGAACAATGCTTGCTTCTTCGAAGATTTCCATGGCAGCACTCTAATACAATTACAAGCAAAACAAAATCTACGATTTTTTTAAAAAAAAATGGTATTTCGATTTGATTTGATTTTTATTCTTTTTACCTGAATATCTAGATTAATATCAGCTAACACCGGAAACTGTTTGAAGACAGGAAAATTCGAGGAAAGGAAAATTTAATGGAGTTTGGTAATGGAAGCAAAGAGGAACCGATATTTAGGGAGTTTTTGTGATTTTACTTTGTTTCCCGATTAAATATCTTGTTTTTGTTATTATAAATGTTGTATTCCGCTAAAATAGTTCTGTATTAATTGTGTTTAAATATGTAATTTTCTATTTATTAAATATATCGGTTACAAAATATCAAACATTAAGTAGTTAAATATATTTTAAGAGAGGTCAATCTAATCCAGATGGGATTGTCGAGATGATATCTACTGATTTGGAGGGAGTTAATATTTTGACAACTACTCCTACAAATCTATTTGAAATTTTTGACAGTGATAAAATTAACTGTGCTTTTAATTTTAACAATGTAATTTATATTCTTATAAATGTCTAAAATTATTAAAATTATGTGGGAGAACCCTTAGAGAGTCCTGAATTTAATTAGTATAATAGAAATCAAAATTAGTCTATGTTAATTATATAAATAAATGTGACTATTTATAAAGTCTAAAATTTTTATTGGTGATGTATCAAATAATTAGTCTTTTAAAAATTCATTTGATACAATGTTACTAGGGTTTTTAGACTTTATAAGTGGATTAAGGGTCTCACAAGTGTATTATAAGATGTAATAAAAAGATTTAATTATATAAATAAATATAACACTTGTCACATCCTTAATCTGCTTACCTGCTTGTGACAGTGTATGAAATAATTACCTTTCATTTTTTATATATTTTATTGATATAGATTCTTATAAGACGACTTATATTCTCTTTATTATTGTAATAACAATGATAATAATTAAACTTTTGATTTTTTAAGGTAAACTGCATTAATAGTCATCCAATTATGATTTTTTTTAGTCATTCAATTATTTTGATATTTGGGTATTTTAAATTTTATATTAATCATCATGATTAAAAAATAAAATTAAATAATTAGATGATTATTTTGTAATTTTTTATAAATAGATGGTAAAAGAATTCCAATAAAAAAAAGTAACCTCTATTATAGTTATTTATTTTTATTGGTGTTGACTTGGTTTAATGTTTGCATGATATTTTATCAAATAATTACAAACTTGATAATATCTAAAATAGTAACAACAAATAAATAATAATAATAATGACGATGAAGATGAAAATGGTGCTGCTGCTGGTGATGATGAAATTTAAGCAATGAAAATAAGAAGAAAAATCATAGAAACCTTGCCTCTCTTCCAAATGCATGCTTGAAATTATGAGTAATAAGTGATGCAGATCCTTTATCTGAATGTTGAGATCTCTCTGAATCGTGAGAAAAATTTGACAAATCCGGTTCCAAAATCTCAACCAAATCGACACCCCAAAGAACCCAATCTTGTGTAGCCGTTCTATGTGGGATATCATGCGTTACCGAGTTCCTCCACGGTGGCGGTCCGCCGTTAGCTCGCAAAAGCTTCCCATTCCTTGCTCTAAACTTCACTCGGAACCGATCTTTAATCGGCTCCCATTCCGTAAAACCATCGTTTCTCGACAACGGAATCGTTTGCAACACTTTATTACCAGTCATGCCGAGCAAAAATGGTTCACCACTTGCAGTTAAGTACTTGTTGTAAATGCTCTTGAGACGGATCAAGTGGTTATCGCCTTGGACGAACTCGACCTTCCAACGCGCGCCTTGGGAGGAGCCGTTTCGGCTTTGCCGGACAGTTTCCTGGTCCTCGTCGGCGAGTAGGTACTTGCCAAGGTGACTACGGAGTCTTACTGCTTTAGCTTTGTTGAAGAACTCCATTGATTTTGTTCTTAATTAAAAGGAGATTGAGAATGGAAAGGTATGTGTGCTATAATTTATACTTCTCTTTCCTTTTCTTTAGTTGATAGATATTACCAAGTTGGTACTATTTTTTTCTAAGAATGTCTTCACCATAGCAAGTTGATACTTTTTGTTTTTGAAACTGCAACTAATAGGATAAATTAGGGTAAAAGTATTTTTTCTTTTTATTAAAAAATATAAATTAGTCATTGTACATTAAATTAAAGAGTAAACTGATATTTTATGTTAAAAATTCATCTAATTTTATTATTAAAATTGACATGATTAACCAAACAATTACATGTAATATGCTATATGTACCTTATCTTGATGGACATAAACTAGCTTTTAATAGTAAAATGAATGAAAATCTTAACAAAAAATCAGTTTACTCTTTAATTTAATTTACAAAGACTAATTTATTTATTTTTAAATAAAGAGAACAAAATATAATTCGACTCCTATTATAAAAACTTCTATGATATTTTTATTGAAAAATTAAATTCGATAATCATATTGTTACGTAAGTCCAAGGTATGGACAAGGGACCCTTTCAAAAGGGTAAACTTACCCTTTATTTATTTAAATTTATAAAATTATAAATTAATATAATGTTAAAACTGCAGTTTAATTCATTCAAAAATTTATTGTTTATTTCTATCCCTTTAAGTAACTTTTGGTTTCACCCTTTATTAGATACTTAATGATCACTTTCGCACACATTACACATAAGTGATTCTTATAACTTACTTGAATTCATGATGATAGTTCGAAAGTCAACCTATTTATATATAATTTCATCCACTATTGATTGAATTTTAGATTTTACCATGTTACCAAAATGAATAGATGATTTATACCCATTACAATTTATATGATTAAGAATATATATATATATATATATATATATATATATATACATGACAGTCAGATAATTTATTTATGAACTTAAAAATTTCAGCATTCATATACCAAAATGAGTTGATTTATGAAATCAAGGACTAATTATAAAAGCAAATAGATTTGGGAAAGTGGAAAATTTTTTCTTTAATAATAAATAGAATGTTAACTTTTCAGTTATATTATGGAGTTTTGGTTCCTCAACTATGTCAAAATTTAAAGTTTAATTTGATATTCTCACTTTTATAATATTATTATTTAATCAAGAATTTTAACATTGAGAAACTGTTATAAAAAATATTCTAAAAATTATATGAATCTTAAATTCAATAAAAAGTACACGTGATTTAAATGCTTAAAACTACTTCTAAAAAAGTCAAATTCAAATAATTAATAATTTTAACAATTTGGATTAATTAATAATATTAAAATGGACTGCATTATAATAAACTAAAATATAGAGATTTAAATATTAAATTTTAGCATAGTAAAGAGATTAAAATCATAATTTAACCAAGAGTTTCTAATAAAGATTTGGTTAGTGGGAGATGAGGAAGGAAAGTCATAGCAAATTGGTATCGGATGAAGGAGGTTTTTTCGTAAATATTCAAGTTCTTATATCTAAATGTGTTAATGCTTTCTTATATGGAAATAGAATGATTGGTGAGATTTCTTCATCATGGATGATGAGAATGAGATTTGATGATTTTCAAAGGGTAAAAGTGGACTTGGTTCTGTTTGACTTTTGAGATTTGACTTTTATGAGGTATTGACTTAGGGGAATTAGTAGGTTTTTTAAAAAATATAATATAATAAATAATAAATTCTAACATTTTTAAAATGCAATGAAAACTAGAAATTTTATCAGTAAGGGTATGCGTGTGAGAATCACAAATTCGAATACAAACATGTGTTTAAAATAGCATAGGATAAATAATGAAACAAATAGTTTAGCTTTTGTGAAGGTAATAAAATGTGTATAATAAATTTAAAATGTTTAATAATATTAGGATACAACTTTAGTTAAGTGGTTAATTAAAGGTTTTATTTATATAATTAATTGATGTGGGTTCGAATATTACAAATTGCATATTTTATTGATTTTTTAAAATAAAGAAGATTAAAATACCTTCAAATAATATAATTTATTTTAATTATTAAAAGACATTTATGTAATTTTTATAACTGAATTGGCGTGCGGTTGACTCGTAGTTTAATGAAAATAATAATATTTACTAACTCGATCATTGAAAAATGACTACTGAATCATCATTTTGCCACTATATATATTTGGATTTGGGTTAGACAAACTTTAACCAGAACAATAACTCAATTTTTTTTCACTTCTTGCTATATAATACATGGCAAATAGAGTAACCAAAAATATTTGACATCAAATCTTTGGTTAATACCAATTTCAACATCGTTTCCTAAAAAATCTACCTCTTCCCCTTATAAAATAAACAGTGCAACATTGTAGATTGTCAGCAGAAAATCTACTTTTACAACCACTTGTTGAAGTTCTATGTTTCAAGTCAGTCTATAGCATTAGCTTGCAAGGTGAAATCAAGTCCAACTTTCTTTGAGTTGGAGTGTTTGACTTTACTTTTATTTCTTTTCTCTTTTACTCAAAACTATATCAATGATGAAATCAACTTGTTATTGTTATTAGTTTTTTGTTGTTTATGTATTGTAGAATAGGTCAGCTTGAGTTTATGTTCCCATACTCTTGTTTACATTCCACATTCAAGCAAACAGGGAAAGTCAACCATGGCAGACAGGAAATTAGTAGCTGAATTGGTATAATCCAATAAAAAAAGAACACTTGAATTTGAGTGTTACAAAAATAACCCATTTTGTCAAACTTTGAATTGATTTTACAGCGTAATTCTTGAGTTTATGCATGTTCAAAGTTTGTTTCTAAGAGATGATGGCTGGTGTTCTAACTCTAATCTTCATCATTTCTTGCCTGAATCTTCTGCTTAGCCATCGTTGTTCTTCACATCCCTTGTGTACAAACTTCAGTAGGTGTCTTTTGATTCATTTTATGAAAAGAAAATGTTCTATTTGATTGCTTATAAAGACCCTTTCTTCATTGAAATAGCTGTAATACTATATTTCAATTTGGTGATCTTTTTTTGTTGAAACAGGAGCACCCTTCACTTCTGAGACCCCTCTTTCCTTTTGTCAGTACAATGGAAGTGTTTGTTGTAATGCCACTGAGGATCTGAAATTGAGGAATCAGTTCAAGTCAATGAATGTCTCTGTTTCTGCTTGTGCTTCGGTCCTTAAATCGATACTCTGCTCGGTAAGGGTGCCACTTAAAGTCTTTGTAATAGATGATAATATGAACTGGTCTAAATGTTATATGATTGCAGAGATGTGACCAATTTTCGGCGGAGCTATATCGAATCGATTCTGCACAAAGAACAGTTCCTGTTCTTTGCAACTCATCTATTTCAACAAGCTCAAGCCAGTCACAAGAAGCCAAAGTTGATTACTGTGCAGAAGTTTGGGATAAATGCCATAACGTATCAATCATAATTTCTCCTTTTGCACTGCAAGCTAAAGGTGGTATACCAATTAATTCGACTTCGAAGCTGAATGAGTTATGGCAATCTAAGGGTGCTTTCTGTGATGAATTTGGTGGAGCTTCTGATGATGGAGCAACATGTTTTACTGGAGGTCCAGTTCTGCGAAACAGTTCTGAAAATATTAGTCCTCCAAGTGGTATTTGTCTTGAGAAAATAGGGAATGGATCCTACCTTAACATGGTGGCTCATCCCGACGGTTCGAACCGTGTCTTTTTGTCTAACCAAGCCGGAAAATTATGGCTGGCAACGGTTCCTGAGCAAGGATCAGGAGAAACATTAGGCATTGATGAGTCGAATCCGTTTCTAGATTTGACTGATGAAGTACATGCTGATGCTGCGCTTGGATTGTTGGGAATTGCATTTCATCCGAACTTTCAACAAAACGGCCGATTCTTCGCTTCGTTTAACTGTGATAAGGTTCGATGGCCAGGATGTTCAGGAAGATGTTCATGTAACAGTGATATAGGATGTGATCCTTCAAAGTTAAGTTCAGACAATGGGGCTCAACCATGCCAATATCACAGTGTTATAACAGAATTCACAGCCAACAGTACCACATTGAATCTTTCCTTGGTAAAAAAACTCTGCTTGTAACAGTCATTTATCATGATATCGAGTCAAGTTTCATTCTCATTCAATCTGGTTTTCGATTTAAGGTTACTCAAATTACACCGGTAGAAGTCAGAAGAATACTTACCATGGGACTACCATTCACTTCCCAACATGGCGGCCAGATTCTCTTCGGACCTAAAGATGGATATTTGTATTTTATGATGGGAGATGGTGGAGGCAGTGGTGACCCTTATAACTTTTCACAAAACAAGAGATCTTTGCTTGGAAAGATTATGAGGCTTGACATAGATACCATACCAAGTTAAGTATTGCCTTGAAATTTCCCCTTACCAGAACAAGAATTTTCAAACAAGGTGTTATTTGATGTTGTACCAATATTTTTCAACTCTGTAGGTGCAAAAGATATCAGTGAATTTGATCTATGGGGAAATTATTCAATTCCTAAAGATAATCCATTTTATGAAGACCATGAATTGCTTCCAGAAATTTGGGCCATCGGATTTAGAAATCCTTGGAGATGTAGTTTTGATTCTGAGAGGCCTTCTTACTTCCTATGTGCAGATGTTGGTCAGGTTAAGTTTTCCAATGGAGCTTAATTAATGTTGCATACATGTTCGGATATGAGTACTTCAAGAAAAATGAAGTGCCGGAGAAACATACACGATTTATATAACCTTGTTAGTGATGCATATATCATTGATCTTATGCAGGATCAATATGAAGAAGTGGATATAGTGACAAAGGGAGGAAACTATGGTTGGAGAGTTTATGAAGGACCTTTTTTATACAATTTATCAAACTATTCTGAGGCTAATAATTCTTCAAACCCCATAAATGCAATCTTCCCAGTCATGGGATACAACCATTCTGCTTTAAACAAAGCTGAAGGATCGGCATCGATCAGTGGTGGTTATTTCTTCCGATCTATGACTGATCCATGCTTGTATGGAAGGTGAGTCAGTTGTCAAGAAAGACCTTACAAATTGTCCACAATAACATGCCAATTACCATGGTCTAATAACTAATAAACCATTGTTGCAGATATCTGTATGCAGATTTGTATGCTGATGTTATTTGGGCAGGTTTTGAAAACCCAAAAGGCAGTGGAAACTTCACAACAGATCAGCTTGCTGTTAAATGTGCCCAAGACTCTCCTATCCAATGCAATGCTGAACCTGAGTTAACATCTCCAGCATTGGGGTTTATATTCTCCTTTGGGCAGGATAATAAGAAAGACATCTTCATATTGACCAGTAATGGCGTTTATAGAATTGTTCGTCCAAGTAGATGCAACTATACTTGTTCCAGGGAAAATGTCACGGATTTTACTGCTCCTCCTGGATCTGATGTTGATCCTCCATCATCTTCTCCTTCATCAGGGAGCAAATTTAGCAGTCCTCTAACATTACAGATTCTGGTTTTTACTTGTGTTTCCTTCATTGGATTGTTGAGTTTTCTCTTGTAATCTATACTTGGAGTTGTTGATTGGAGATAAAGAGAACGTTTCTCTTTTCTTGCTGATTTCAAGTTTTTTTTTTTTGTTGAGTTTTCTAGAAAATGAGATTTTTTCCTTTTCTAAATTTATCTAAATTTTTAATAAATGGTGAAGTCAAACTTATCTATATTGGTTTATTTTATTTTCTTTAAAATATCTTATTTTTATTTAATATTTAGTTCTTTCATATACATATTTTTTATATTAAAAATTTGAAATCAACATACTTTTAATAGCTACATTACAATGTTATAAATTTAATTTTATAATATATAAGTTACATAATATATAATAAACTATAAAATTAAAGAAAAACAACATGTTATAAAATTGAAAAAGGGTTTAGGTTAGACCTGAATTTCAACTCGGACCTTATATGTTGAAGTCCAAGCCTAGTCTATATTTTAAATGAGTATTTTTTTTTGTCCAAACCCATTTTTAAACTTTTTTTTTCAAAACATTTTCAAATACAAAAGAAACTTTTGAAGTTAAAAATGAATAACTTGATCAGTAGTCACTATTAATTACAATATTCTTTTGAGTAAACTATTAAAATAGTTACTTTTGTTTGCCTCAAATTACATTTTAATCATTTATGTTTGAAATGTTACATTTTGGTCACTTACATTATCGTGTTGTAACATTTTAGTCACTAAGCTGTTAATTTTTGCTAACGTGGCATGTTAAATAATCATTTTAAACAAAAGTTTTAGGTTAAATTATACAATTGGTCCCTATATTTTTTGTTTTGTGCAATTTTTTTTCTTTTATGTTCTTTTAACTTTCTTTTTTTCTTTGTTTTTCATTTTCTTCTATTTCTCCTTTTGTTTTCCTCCCTTCTTCATTTCTCTTAATGTAGCTTTTCTATATTTTCCATTTGTTAAAACATTTGTGCATATAGGTTAAGCTATTTTAGTTTGACATTTTTTATTTCTTGCTTTTGGGAATCATAGGAAGGAAGGGAGTTCAAGGGGCACAACTGGGTCTAGTTCTTGATTGGATGCAGAGGGTAAGAATTGCGGTTGATGTGGCAAGAGGCTTGGAATATTTGCATAAGAAGGTTCAACCTTCAATTATCCATAGAGATATCAAATCTAGCAATGTCCTTCTTTTTGAAGACTTCAAAGCAAAGATTGTAGATTTTGACCTCTTAAACTAGTGCTTTCGACATGGTTTCTCCTCTTCATTCTACTCGTGTTTTGGGAACCTTCGACTATCATGCACCTGAGTATGCTATCTTAAGTGGCTTTGTATCATTATTCATTTCTTTTTCGAACCAACTAGTCATTGTCAGTTGTTGACATAAATAATTGAAGGGAGGAAAACAAAAGGAGAAGTAGAAGAGAATGAAAAATAAAGAAAAAAAGTTAAAAGAACATAAAAAAAAATAAATTGCTCAAAACGAAAAAAATATATAGACCAATTGTATAATTTAACCTAAAATTTTTGTTTGAAATTATGATTTAACGTGCCACATCAGTTTACCGTCACATGGTTAATGAAGATTAATGGCTCAGTGACTAAAATATTATAACATGATAACGTAAATGACTAAAACGTAACATTTCAAACGTAAGTGATTAAATATAATCTAAGGTAAATAAAAGTGACAACTTTGATAGTTTACCTATTCTTTTCTAGCGAATAATACTAAACTTTTTTATTAAAAAAAGAATAATACTAAATTTTTACTTTATTTTGTTCAGAAATTAAACTTTTACTTCTTAATGTTAGATGTTGTGGTTTTGGATCTGAAAAAAAATAATGGCACATCGATCTTTATCTATATAAATGTGATTGGTCACTTAGAATTTTTTTAAATTTTAAAAAGTTTTAGAATCGATTAAAATTCATTAAAACAAATTTTGGTTAATGAAAACAAAATTCGACATTGGAAATAAGATTAGACGTGAAAAATGTATTAGCATCCTCACCACACTTGTTATTAAAACACTGCCAAGGAACCGTATGTTTACTTGAGTTAGAAAAAAGAGTTTAATTTTAACATTTAAAAATAATTCTCCAAATCATAATTTTATGAAAAATTATTATCCATTTGGCAAATTGAAGCCATATTAGGATTTACGTGTGTGTGATGAAAACTTTCAATCCATTCCAAAAAGGATATTCCTTCATAAACAATGAAGATCCCATAACTTATTATCACTCAAGAGCATTGCTTGCTTTTATTATTTTATAATAACCATTGGGAAACATGTTAGAAAGTTAAGGATTTTTGACTAATTTTGTGTGCCATAAACATAATAATTTTTATAAAGTAACTTTTTAAAAATATACTTTTAATTCATACCTCGAGAGCTTAGATTACGAATTATTATAGGTATTGTAAAAATTTAATTCCAAATACATTAACACTTGGGATGGAAACTTGATTTATGTTATGATGCACACTTGATTATCTTTCTACTTGCTCACTTTGGTGTTTTGATTTCAAGTGATAGTCCTCCTTTGGTACATGAACATGTGATTGTTACGGGTTGTGGATTAAAACCTGTGGCCATTGCATATAGAACGCCCCATAGAGGTCAACTTATTAAATAGAGCTCATTTGACCCGCTTAAACTAACTCGACTTGTGGAATCCATGGAGAAACACATCTACTTGAAGCCTTGGTGGCCCAATAAAACACTCTGGTCAAACTAGAATTACCAGGGTAAATAGGGTAAATCCTAAAATGATAAGATTCTATAGAGTTTAAATCCCTTAGGATTCTCAATTGCAAATAGGCTCTAATCTTAACTGTCGATGTAACTAAATCTGTATTGTTGATTTTGGGGGAGCTCAACTATAAATAGAGGCCTCCCCCTTCATTTGTATCATCCCATTGTATTAAGTTATTCTTGAGTTAAGAATATATTGAGAGCATTTATTCAAATACTTAGTTTCCATTAATTCTTATGGCTTTACAACTCTCTTGTTGCTCTTTTTGTTTTGAGTTTCTTTCGTTATATTTTTTGGTGCCTTAGAGAATTTTCGCGAAAATTCTTATTTTTCAAAAGCTAGGTTGACTTAGGTGCATTTGAAGTGAAGAAATTGACTAAGGCTGCACAGATTTTGAGACTAAAATTTCTAACTTCATGATAATTGGTATCAAAGCCAAAGTTCAAAAGTATTGGTTGAGATGTCGAAAGGAGTAGAAGAGCAAGAGCCAATAGAAACCTGTGGGAAGGCCAGGAAAGCAAGTCGATCGAGGGATATGCTATCAATTTTAGATGGTAGAGTGGCCAAACTTGAGGGCTCCATGGGTGATGTGATGGAGACCATTGAGGAAGTTGATGGGTGTACCACAGAGTTGGAATTGAGGCAAGATCAACTTAAGGACCAAGTGGCGAGACCTTGAGTGACAATATGGATGCGATTCAATAGGTCTTTAATCTTTGTTGTGGGTGAGCTAACAGAGACGAATGATGCTCTTGAAGCTATGGTGTCGACCTTGAACGAACATATTGAGGAGTTCAAGGGGAGCTTAATATCTGTAAGTTGCTTTGGGCAATGAGGTAAAAATAATGGCACATCGATCTTTATCTATATAAATGTGATTGGTCACTTAGAATTTTTTTAAATTTTAAAAAGTTTTAGAATCGATTAAAATTCATTAAAACAAATTTTGGTTAATGAAAACAAAATTCGACATTGGAAATAAGATTAGACGTGAAAAATGTATTAGCATCCTCACCACACTTGTTATTAAAACACTGCCAAGGAACCGTATGTTTACTTGAGTTAGAAAAAGAGTTTAATTTTAACATTTAAAATAATTCTCCAAATCATAATTTTATGAAAAATTATTATCCATTTGGCAAATTGAAGCCATATTAGGATTTACGTGTGTGTGATGAAAACTTTCAATCCATTCCAAAAGGATATTCCTTCATAAACAATGAAGATCCCATAACTTATTATCACTCAAGAGCATTGCTTGCTTTTATTATTTTATAATAACCATTGGGAAACATGTTAGAAAGTTAAGGATTTTGACTAATTTTGTGTGCCATAAACATAATAATTTTTATAAAGTAACTTTTAAAATATACTTTTAATTCATACCTCGAGAGCTTAGATTACGAATTATTATAGGTATTGTAAAAATTTAATTCCAAATACATTAACACTTGGGATGGAAACTTGATTTATGTTATGATGCACACTTGATTATCTTTCTACTTGCTCACTTTGGTGTTTTGATTTCAAGTGATAGTCCTCCTTTGGTACATGAACATGTGATTGTTACGGGTTGTGGATTAAAACCTGTGGCCATTGCATATAGAACGCCCATAGAGGTCAACTTATTAAATAGAGCTCATTTGACCCGCTTAAACTAACTCGACTTGTGGAATCCATGGAGAAACACATCTACTTGAAGCCTTGGTGGCCCAATAAAACACTCTGGTCAAACTAGAATTACCGTGGTAAATAGGGTAAATCCTAAAATGATAAGATTCTATAGAGTTTAAATCCTTAGGATTCTCAATTGCAAATAGGCTCTAATCTTAACTGTCGATGTAACTAAATCAGATTGTTGATTTTGGGGAGCTCAACTATAAATAGAGGCCTCCCCTTCATTTGTATCATCCCATTGTATTAAGTTATTCTTGAGTTAAGAATATATTGAGAGCATTTATTCAAATACTTAGTTTCCATTAATTCTTATGGCTTTACAACTCTCTTGTTGCTCTTTTTGTTTTGAGTTTCTTTCGTTATATTTTTGGTGCCTTAGAGAATTTTCGCGAAAATTCTTATTTTTCAAAAGCTAGGTTGACTTAGGTGCATTTGAAGTGAAGAAATTGACTAAGGCGCATGATTTTGAGACTAAAATTTCTAACTTCATGATAATTGGTATCAAAGCCAAAGTTCAAAAGTATTGGTTGAGATGTCGAAAGGAGTAGAAGAGCAAGAGCCAATAGAAACCTGTGGGAAGGCCAGGAAAGCAAGTCGATCGAGGGATATGCTATCAATTTTAGATGGTAGAGTGGCCAAACTTGAGGGCTCCATGGGTGATGTGATGGAGACCATTGAGGAAGTTGATGGGTGTACCACAGAGTTGGAATTGAGGCAAGATCAACTTAAGGACCAAGTGGCAGAGACCTTCAGTGACAATATGGATGCGATTCAATAGGTCTTTAATACTGTTGTGGGTGAGCTAACAGAGACGAATGATGCTCTTGAAGCTATGGTGTCAGCCTTGAACGAACATATTGAGGAGTTCAAGGGGGAGCTTAATATCTGTAAGTTGCTTTGGGCAATGAGGTGTTGGCTGCTACACCTAAGCCTAATGTGGATGTTTGGAAGCCGAAAGAGTTCAATGGGACGAGGT